>NC_042616.1:204610958-205210958 GCF_901001135.1 Rhinatrema bivittatum | reverse complement strand
AACAATGTTTCAACGCATCATAAATTGGCTTTAAAAACACTAGCAAATAATGATGCCATTATAGTAAAACCTGCAGATAAAGGGGGAGGCATCATTATTCAAGACAAACTCCAGTATGTGCAGGCATTACAGGACCAATTGGCAGATACCAATTATTATCGATTATTAGAAGAGAATCCCACTGAAGAATTACAGATGATCATAGATCATTATTTAGAGGAAAAAGAAACTCCTTTTCTCACACGGAAAGAAAGACTCTTTTTGAGGGTACAGCATCCAAGAACGCCAGTACTTTATGGCATTCCGAAAATTCATAAATCGATGACTAATCCCCCGTTAAGGCCGATTGTGTCCAGTAATGGGTCTTTACTGGAACCGCTAGCAATTTTTCTTAACAAGTTCCTGCAACCACACGTAGAAAAAATGAAATCTTACGTGAAGGATACAACCCAAACATTGAAAAAACTGAGTGAATTTAAACATCAATCGGATCAACTTTTTTTGACGTCGTTAGATATGATATCACTATACACTAACGTGTCACAGTCAGTGGCTCTGGAAGTCATTGCTGAAACTTTGGAAAACCATTTACCATCAAGAGTCCCAGTACCTTTTCTGATGAAAATAGCAAAATTAGTTCTTAAAAAAAAATTTTTTTGTTTTCAAGCACAATACTATTTACAGATCCACGGAATAGCGATGGGGTCTTCAGCGGCCCTATCAATTGCTAATTTGGTTATGGATCGTTTAGAACGTCATTTCATATATGGATCAATTTATTTTCAACATATTCCATTCTGGATTCGTTATATAGACGATTTATTGTTTTTTTGGACGTCAGATGAGGGGTTGTTAAAACAATTTATTATCTGGCTTAACACAGTTGATCATGATTTAAAATTTACTTCTCAGTATAATACAGAACAAATCAATTTTTTGGACATTCAAATACACATTCAAAATAAAAAAATTGTCACCACTATTTTCCGAAAACCATCAGAGAGAAACAACTTATTGCGATTTAACAGCTGTCACCCCACAGCGTTTAAACGAGGATTACCGGTGAGTCACTTTTTTCGATTAAAACGGATTTGTTCAGATCGGCGGGACTTTAAAAATCAAGCCGGAATATTGGCATATAGATTTTTTGAACGTGGATACCCGTTTGATGCCGTTCACAAAGCCTAGCGACGAGCTAAACATTCTGACAGATCATCCCTTTTGGAATATCAGACACGCAAACAAGACTGCCCAGATGTGTGCGTGTTACAACATTCTGATAAATCCAAATTTATTGTCCAGAGCATAAAACGACATTGGCATGTATTACAATTACATTCTTCCATTTTTTCTGATTTACCTTTATTTTCATACTCTCGAGGAAAAAACATCAAAGAACATATTGTTCGTGCAAATACCACCCATACCATTTCAATGAGTGAAGGTATACATAGTACGTGTGGAGCATGTGACATGTGTGAATCAGCAATCGTAGGGACGGAATGGTGTCATCCCAATACAGGACGGAGATTCAAGAAATGGTGTCATACAAATTGTCTGTCTTCCAATGTCGTATATGTTATCCAATGTACCTGTCCGTTAATTTATGTTGGACGCACAAAAAGAGCGATCAAGGTTCGCTTACGAGAACATCGTAGTAGACTTAACACCTCAAATTTGGAAGCTCCAATGGTCAAACATTGTATTGACAGAGGACATGCATTTCAAAATCTTAAATGGACAATCCTTGATCAAATTATTCAGTCAGAGGACAGCGGAGATAGCTCTTTCAAACTCAACTTTATTGAACAGAAATGGATTTTTACATTACAAGCAGTCTCCCCTAGGGGGATTAACGAGGCCATTGATTGGACCACATTGGTCTAACGTGTGAGAGTTTACAACGTCATGACGTTAGTTTGCTGTCAGAACTTGGACCGCTCCGATTGGTTGGGATATGATTCGTGAGTCGGTTTAAGAAGCCGCCGGGTTAACTTTACAAAATGGAGGAACAGCTGATCTGTAGGCTGTGGAAGTCGGGAGACATAAGTTATACAATTGATGTATGGATAAATAGCAAGTATATTTTATAATTGTTTTTCCAAACTGCATTGTTTAATACAGCGTTTGTATTTACAGACAACTTACTAAGAGCCCCTGAAGAAGCAAAAAAAGAAACGCGAGCCGCGTCGAAAAATTAAGAATGCAATGCCATTGAACCTTACAACCAACGACCAATGATTAGAACCACAATGCACATAAGCCTTTCAAAATATGTGGTATCTACCCAGGGCATTTTTGATTTAAGCTCGGGTTAAGGTCAGGAATGGCAAGGTGACATGAACCTATCCAGAGGAATATTGCAAAATTCCAGAGCCTAACCTTCTCGTATGATGATGTCTAGCAACCATTTGTCCAACGTGATCTCGACCCACCGCTGATAAAAGAGGGATAGTCTGCCCTCTAGCTCCTCGTCCCACGGATGGGTCAGCCCAACTTCATTGGGGAGTTTGGGTCGAACCTGAGCCTCAACCTCTTTTTGGTTGTTGGTTCTGAAAGGACTGAAACCTTCCCGAGGGCCAAAGTGACTGAAATGACAAGTTTCTGTATGGCTGGAAGCCCCTGGTTCTGACCCCTCATGGGTGAGAAGCACTGTGACCCCTTTCTAATCTTCTGGTAGCTGGGGTACTGAAGATTCACCCCACTTACTGGCTAGCTTCTCCAATTTACTTTCAAATAGCAGGGAACCCTTAAAGGGCAACTTTGAGGTTCACCCAAGAGGTTGCATCCACTGACCAATTTTGCAAACATAGCTGTCTTCTGACCTCCACCATTGAGGCTACTCCTCTAGCAGAGGCACACACCATGCCCAAGCTTAAATCTTCCAGGAAGGTTGAGGCAGGTTTGATTGCCTCTTTGGAGTGTGCCCTGGAGCTATCTGCCTCTCTTGAGAGAAGCAAACACAAGCGAGCCACCGAAGCACAACAGGAAGCGATATTCAGTGTCATTGCTATCGTGTCAAAAGCTTGCTTAAGGATGGATTCCAACCGCCTATCATGAGCAACCTTCAAGGCCGCTCCTCCCTCTACAGGAATAGTTGTTTGCTTCGAGACAGCACAGATCAAGGTGTCCACCTTCGGGAAATGCAGGTGTTCCTTGACCACTGGATCCAGAGAGAGTACAAGGCCTCCAAGGTGCGACCTCTTTAAAACTTGCCTTCAGGGCATCCCATTCCAGGTCAATCAACTCCTGGATGGCTTCCAGCACTGGGAAATAGCAAGAGGCTTTCCATAGAGACACCAGGATGGGGTTCTTCGTTGGCTCAGACATAGGGTCCATGCCCGGCCCTCCCAGAGTCTTCAGGGTCTGGGAGCCTAGGGCCGGTAATTCATCTCTGTGGAAAAATCGAAGCATGGTCTGGTATGACTCCAGGCCTGGAGAGATTTCCCCATCCTCCAATGAGTCCCCCGTCGTCGTCCGTGGTGTCTGGGTCCCTGTCAGGGATACCCTTGGTGAGGAGAGGAATGTCCAGAGGCCTGCTCACAGGGCTGAGAGGGTGAGGCCTTCCCTGCTGGGGCTCTGCCCAGGCAGGAGCAGGGGCTGACTGCACATGAGCAAAGGCTTGGAGGCCCTGGAAAAATTCCAACCAAGAGAAGACTGCTGGGTCCATATTTGGCCCAGGAGGCACCGGGGTAGGCACCACTGAACTGCCCTCTCCCAGGGAGGATGCAGCCCCGGAATTGCTCAGGTCCGGGGTGCTGAAAGACAAGGTCATGGCTGACCCATCCTCTGAGATGGACCGGACTTGGAAAAGTTCTGAGAGTCCAGCCCTCCCTGGTCCTCCTCACAGTGCTGACACAGGCAGGATTCCAGATCAGACTGTGCGGTGCAAAGGGAGTGTCGTCTGAGCTTCTTTGCCGCAGAGGCCATAACTTCTGTAGCCTGTGTGTTTAGCTGGCTACTGCCTCTCAAGCGTGCACAAACTTGCCTCAGCGTGCATAGAACTAAGCTCCCTTATGGAGAAAGGTTAAATAAATTATGGTTCTTTAGCTTGGAAAAGAGATAACAGATGGAATATGATTGATATTTATAACATCATGAATAAGGTGGAATGGGTAAATAGGGAACAGTTATTTACTATTTCAAATAACCCTAGGAAAAGAAGACACTCCATGAAACTAGCAACCAGCAGATTAAAAAAAATACTTCCTATGATTTTATTTAAATCAGCACATAAGCAAACTATGTGACCTGCTGCCAGAGGATGTCAATGCAACTAACACAGCAGGTTCAAAAGAGGATTGGACAAGCTCCTGTAGGCAAATTCCATAAAACAGTTATTAGCCAGGTAGAACTTGAGAAAACCAGCGCTTATCTCTTGGTGTCATATACATGAAATAGATCATCTATTGGGGGATCTGCCAGGTAGTTGAGACCCAGAATGGGCACTGTCAGAGACAGAATGCTGGCCTCAATGGACCTTGGTTTCACCCACCATGGCACTTCTTAATGTTATGTTCTTATGAAAAACTTCCTTCTCAACCCTGCTTCCCTAGTCATCTCATATTCCAATAGCATTTCCTCCAATGCTACTATGAAGGTAGTCTCTCCTCTCTCTCCATGCCACCAAAATTCCTCTCTTTCCAAAGTAAAAAAAAAAAAGCCTAATAAATTTTTTTTTAAAGTTTCCCTTCCACAGTTAAAAGTGAAGGCTCACAAAAATCAACCCTTCAAGGGAAAGCTTAACCTCCTGACTTCTAGTTCTTCTCAGAAGTCCCCAATTTTTCCAAAAATGTTTGGATCATAGGGCATAGCCAAAACTGATATCCCATATTTCCTCTATGTTTTTTATCAGTATCTGGGCTAATTTAACTACATATATATAGTATGAATGCATACTTTATACTTCACTCTCTTTATACAGGATGTTCCTGCTTTTATCATTATGATTTATACTTAATGTACCTCACTTACACATACAGATATGAAGTATACACATTATTCATGTGTTCAATGTTGTCTCTGTTTATTGTGTAACCCATCTGTGCCTGCCCTTAGGAAAAGGTGGAATGTTTTATGAGTAAAATAAATAAATACATGCAGATCCAAAAGCATACTATGCTTTCCCTAGAAAGGTATAAAAAACTTCTGAATTGTATTTTTTTTTTAAATAAGAAATTACTTTTCCCTGTATTTATAAAGGTAGCTTGAGTTAAGTCTACTTATGTCTCTCCTATTTGTCTTAAGAACATAAGAAGTTGCCATACTGAATCAGTGTGAGAGTCCATCAAGCCCAGCATGGTTTCCAACAGTGGTCAATCCAGGTTATATGTGCCTGGCAAATACCTATATATTAAATAGATCCTATGCTATTGATACCAGTAATAAGCAGTGGCTATTGCCTATTTATTAATAGCAATTGACTTCTCCTCCAGGAACTTATCTAAATCTTTTATAAATCCAGCTACACTTAAAAGACCAGTGGCAGGAAAAGGCCAACAGCGCTCCATGATAATATCACAGGGCAAGGCCTATAAAAGGCCACTTGTGCATCTCCTCCTTGCCTCAGCAACAGGTCTCCCTACAGTCCTTATAGTTGCCTCAGTGGAACCCGCCTGCATTCTGAAGTTCCTGTGTTCCTTGTCCTCAGTTCCAGTAGTCTTCATTGTCCTTGCTCTTCAGTTTTTGAGGTCAGGTCTTCAGTATTCCACATCTCCTTGTCTGCCCACCTGTCCTACTCCTTACCTCCCTGTCCATCCATCCCACCTTTCCTTTGGACGGATGCTCAATATTGACCTTAGCTTGCTTCCTGGATTTCCTTTGAATGCCACCTGCCACTGACCATAGCCTGCTTTTTGATTCAACTGTACAACCCAGTGTCTTCAACAGTTCTTCTGACTACCAGCAGAGGCCCCATCTAAGTCTTGCCAGCCCCTGCACCCAAAGGCTCAACCCCCAGGGGACCACAGTCTGCTATAGACAAAGCTCCTATTGGGCCTCTGCCTCAACCGATTCCATTTTCCAACAGTGGGACCTGCAGGGCTCTATCCTGCAAATTGCACCAATTCTACCTCAGTCCAAGGGTCTACACCCACAACAGTAGTGACCAGACTTGCACACAGTATTCAAGGTGTGGTCTCACCTAGGTATAATTCAGAGGCATTAGGACATTTTCAGTTTTATTCACCATTCCCTTCCTAATTCGTAACATTATTCTTGCTTTTTTGACTGCTGCAGCACACTGAGCTGACAATTTCAATGTACTATCCATTATGATGCCTAGATCTCTTTCCTGGGTGGTAGCTCCTAATATGGAACTATGTAACTATGGGGAATTTTTCCCTGTATGCATCATCTTGCACTTGTCCACATTAAATTTCATCTGGCATTTGGACGCCAAATCTTCCAGTCTCGCAAGGTCCTCCTGCAATTTATCACAATCTGCTTGTGATTTAGCTACTCTGAATAACTGTGTCATCGGCAAATTTGATCACCTCACTTGTCATATTCCTTTCCAGATCATTTATAAATATATTGAAAAGCACCGGTCCAAGTACAGATCCCCGAGGCACTCCACGGTTTACCTTTTTCAACCCTATTTTTTGATCTGCACATTCTGAGCATTTTACTTTTATGTCTTAGAGGTCAGTTTGAAACATGGCAGCCAATACAAGCTTTGCAAATATTGAAGAAAAGGATTTCTGTTTACTTCTGGATGCTGTGTAAAACATATATAAAATACAATTTAATCATATTCACTTGCATATGTATTTCAACATCACTGATAATTGAATAAAAGTACAAAGTAAGAGTATAATTTTGTAACTGTGCAGGTAGGGGTGAAGTCTGCATGTAGCTATTATACACTTACTTTACCCCACATTTTTCAAAGTGAACTTATTCAAATGTTTGCTTTTAAAATACTCAGGTAAATGCCCTTCACCAATCACATTACCCGTGTTTTCTCTTCAAAAGGCGTAACTTGTGTGAGTTACATTTTTATTTTCAAAAGTACGCACATAAGTTATGTGTTTCTGTCTCAGCTCTGCTTACCTGATACGCCTATCTCCTGCCTGTGTGTATACAAACAGAATTGTGTGCATATTTTTCTGTGCACTGAGCCCTGAAGTAATTTATAAAAGCCATTCACTCCCATAAAACTGAAAATGCATTGTAGTTCTTCATCCTGCTTTTATGTAGATAATTTTACTTACTTTTGACCAAACTGCAGCTGATAGGGCAAGCAGAGGGCTAATTGACAGAATCACCAAAGTCAGCTTCCAGCCATATACAAATCCTATGATAATTCCAGCTAGGAAGGTTGCAAAAAATTGCACAAATATACAAATCTTGTCTCCAAGACCATCATGAATAGTATTAATGTCACTAAGGAAAAAAAAAAAGAGAAAGTTATTCATTAATCCAGTTCCTCGATACACATCCTGAATATGGATTCAAACACAGCACCCAAGCTAATGAAATCATCAATTTCTGTTCGGTATCTCACTGGTACATCTGGGCGTGTGTAATCACATACTGTTCCCATCGAGGGCAACAGTTCATGAGACGGCATTACGTTTCCCTCTTCTGTGCTGTTCATAATATCTTGGGGCAAGTACCAGACAGCTTCTGCCTCAGAGCAGAAAGTTAGTGGCCTCTCAGGGAGAAATCGAGTCAAGACACAATCTAAGGAGTTTGGATTTGTGTCCTTGTCTCCTCTGCTGATCATTCTTGCATCTACTGGAAATATTGCTCTACTAACAATTAATAGGGATGTAGATATATGGATACATTTAGGGCTAAAATTTTAAAAGCCCTGCGCGCGTAAATCCAGCCGGATTTACGCGCTCAGTGGACTTGCGCGCCGGTGCGCCTATGTTGCATAGGCTGCCAGCGCGCACAAAGCCCTGGGACGTGCGAAAGTCCCGGGGCTTTGCTTGGGGGGCGTGTCGGGGTGTGACAGAGGCCTCCGAAGCAGCCCCCGGGCCGGAGAATGGCACGCCGGCAGCCAGCCGGAGCGCGCAAGTTACGCCTGCAAGGCAGGCGTAACTTTTGACAAAGGTAGGGGGAGAAGCCGGGGGGGGGGGGGGGAGGGCTGGAATAAAGTTCCCTTCAAGGCCGCTCTGAAATCGGAGCGGCCCTGAAGGGAACGAGGAAAGCCATCGGGGCTCCCCTCGGGCTCAGCGCGTGCAAGGTGTACCCCCGTGCATGCGCCGACCCCTGATTTTATAACATGCGCGCGGCAGTGCGCACATGTTATAAAATCGGGCGTAGATTTGTTCACGCCGGGTTGCGCGAACAAATCTACGCCCGCGCGTATATTTTAGATCTGCCCCTTTATGTCTGACTTCAGTAAAATTATGGTATTTGTTAAACTTTATTCCTGCATTAATTATACAAAACATTCTTATATAGACATGGGTTTCATTCATTTGCAAAACTATTAGGAATAAACTAGAACCTAGTAAAAATGCATTAATGGTTATCCATTTCATAAAAGCTTAATTCTCAATAATCATGACTGAGGATTCACAATTGGTGACTATGAATTAGTTATGAAAACTCTTCCTATCACACGTGACCAATGAGAATAAGCCTTACATCTAACTGCCAATCATTATGGGGATGATTTTGTAAGAGCCCACCTAAAATTTAAATCAAATGAACACATACGTTACACCAGTTTTCAATGGGAACGTGGACGCATATTTTCCCCTGAAAGTTCTCCCACCAGAACTGCCAGCACACTTTTACCTCTGCTGATTTGTACACAGATTTCTTTTTGTGGGGGCAGAGGGTGGCAAAATTTCCACCCATGCTAAAGTATGAGAAGAGAAAATCCCTCCCCAACTCCAACCTCCGAAATGTCTCAGATTACTACAAGTAAACTACACCCATATGGGCTACATGCTCAAAAAAAAAAAAAAAAAAAAAAAAGTTTACCTTCATATCCAGTGGGCAATTTTATAACAGGCCATGTCTGCGGGTAAAGTGCTGTTTGCCTGCTAAATGCCCTTTGAAAAATTACCCTCTGTGGAGGTTGTTTTCAGAGAGGGCACAATCTGCGGGTATATTTTACCCTCAGGTTTCACTCTGATTTTCAGAGACATAATACTTTGAAAATTACCTCAGGAAGATTGCCTGCACACATTTACGCATGGTATATGTGCTGGCACTTTCTGGCAAAAGTTACTGGCACGCCTTTTATAATTAAAAAAATATTTGGGTAATTCCAAACTCCTCCCTATCCCTGTCTCAGGAAGGCCTTTCTGTAATGCAGGTAAAAAAACAAAAAAAAAAACAAAAACCTGCATACCAGCTGAATGTGCATTTTATCTGCATATTGGGTAGGCAATCTTATAAAATCCCATTTGCCCAGGTAAATCAATGCTTTATTCACAGAAACAGCTTTAAAAAAAAAAAAAAAAGAAGAAGTACCCTCCCTTCATATTCTCTTTGTACTACAATGGATGTATTTGTGGATGTGCACAAGAGAAAAAACAAAAAATTTAAGGAAAATGAGCATTGTTCAATTTTTCTTTTTTGAAATATAAATTCTTTGTGTCTCTCTGTATATCGTTGAACTTAATGGAAGTAAGGAGGCAACAGTGATACTTTTGTGTCATAAGTTAGTACAGTGCTGGTCACTACAAGGTTGTGGATGCCACTGTCCAATTCATAAGTCTCCCAAAGTAAGCTAAAGGAATCCCACAAGCAGTTCTGCTAGTTTCAAGAAATTAAACTGGTACAGAGATCTACAACTTTGGATGATCAGTGATTTAAAATTGATTTAAAGTTATAACATAGTTCATTGCAACACGGGTCATAAAAGTTACAGAAAAAAAGCTGTTTCCATGAATGAAAAATAAAGAAGTTTACATTAAAAGTAAGTTGTTTATCAGCATGAGAATGGCTTTGACCTTGATCTGAGAAGCTTGGGCTACAGGTTAATAATATTCTTACTCTGTCAGCCTGGTGTTCAGTGTTCCAATCTGGTTTGTGTCAAACCAGGCCATCTCCTGGTGGAGGACTGCAGAGAAAAACTTGTGGCGAATTCTTTTTGTCTGTCTTGTAGCAGCAACTAAAAATGTCCAAACTTGAGCTGTACTTAATACCAATACAGCAAAGCCGATTCCAACATAATAGTAAGCAAACCTGTTTCACAGAGCAAAGGTTTAGATAAATCAGTAATATGATTAAAATATGAAACAATTGTTGCCAAATTATTATTATGTATTCAATATGGGTCAGAAGTTCAGATATAGACAAGAATAGTAGTATTTCAGTTTTACAAAATGCACACTAACATACAGTATGTACAAGGTAAACATATATGCTAGAAAGAGAGTAAAGTCATACAAGAACAAAAATGCACCTGTCCAAAAGTAAAAATGTTGTCATACATTAAGATGGAAATCAACTTCAGGAGTCTTGTGTTTATCAACTGATAACTACTGGAATGGAGAATTAAAGAAGAATGTAATTGTTAGAGATGCGAATCGTGTGCCCGATCGTCTTAACGATCGGGTTCGGCTGGAGGGAGAAAAAAAAATCTGATCGCTGGAGATGTGAATCGGAATCGGTTCCGATTCACATCGTTAACTTTTTTTTTTTTTAGTGAGGCCCGACCCTTTAAAATTGACCCCTTACCTTCCCCCACCCCCCCAAAACTTTTTACGAGTACCTGGTGGTCCAGTGGGGGCGCGGGGACCGATCTCCTGCTCTCGAGCCATTGGCGCCATTTTGACTCCCACTCAAAAATGGCGCCGATGGCCCGATTAAAAAAAAATCCACCCGACCCTTTAAAGATGACCCCTTAGCTTCTCCCACCCTCCCGATCCCCCCAAAACATTTTTAAATTACCTGGTGGTGGTCCCGGGAGCGATCTCCTGAGAACGGGAGAGGATTTAGGGGTTGTTTGGGTGTGCTGGTTTTCCCGCCCTCCCCCCAAATAACTGTCGTTAGTAGACACTAACGGGAGTAACGATTTTTCACGAAAAATTGTGAAAATTTCTATTGTATCGCGCACTGTACCGATTTTTGACTATTTAAAAAATATCAGATGATTTTTTTTAAATTGTCAAAAAACGATTCACATCCCTAGTAATTGTGACTTGTCTTGGACAGGCAGAGTCATATGGAAACATAATGAGGATAATTTTCAAAGCCATTTATCTCATGTGAATAAATAGTGATTTACTGGAGTAAATTGGTCACATCAACATAGCTGAAAATATGCAAATTGAAACAATACGCATACTTTAATTGTACTTAGTGAAAGCATTTCTGGAAGTGCAAAGGAAAACATGCATAAAGGTGAATTTTCAAAACATTACGGGGTCGATTTAAAAGCAGCGTGCGCCAGTCTATGTGCAACGCGTGCAGTTCTTGGCATGCACACATGGCGCGCTGATTTTATAACGTGCATCTCCCCGCACATATCATAAAATGTGATATCTGCACGCACATATATCTGGATTTCAACATCTGCATGTGCGGATGGCTCGCAACGCGCGCAATGCAGGGAGGGGGATTTTAAGTACACACAGAGATGCGATTGGGCCCAGACCAGCTCCCTCCCAGTCTGCTCTAATTAAGGAGTGGACTGGGAAGGAACTTCCCTAACCCTCCTACATTTTCTCCTCTCCTCCCTGACCCCTAACCTAAACTTTACTATCCCCTATTTTTTTTTCCTTTCCATACTTATTGCTTTCTTCTGGCCCGGCACTTAAGCACATAATGGGGGTTATGCGCGTGGCTGGGTCCTTTCTAAAATGCGTGCGGCACATGCAGGGCCCAGCCATGTGCGTAACCCCCGATTTTTACATGTGCGGGCCTTTTAAAATTGGCCCGTACATGCATAAAAATTAGCATATAAGCCTGTAAATAGCCTTTACTCACTCATTCCATATTTTATGGAAAGTTCAAAATGTGTACATATTTTCACTTTCACACACATACATCTATGCATGTAAAAAAAGGAGCAGTCTAGAGGCAGGCCCGGATAGGGCCCCGAGTTATTTGCATAAGTTGCTATTTTACACCTTACTCGTGTATTTTTACATCTGCCAATTATATGTGGTAAGTCATATCAATCGAGAAATTACTTATCTGATAATTTAATTTTCCTTAGTGTAGATAGATGGACTCAGGACCAGTGGATAATGTGTTTCTCTGCTAGCAGATGGGAGAAGGATTCAGATTTCAAAACAGACGTCACCCTAGATATACACCTGCAGTGACCTCAGCTCTTCGAAAAGCCATTGTGGACATATATAATCAAAGAACTTGATTAAACCCTTGGTTAACAAAAACTTTATTAAAAACCGGAGACCGCCAGTGTACTCAACCAAAATAAGTACCGAAACCAGCCATACTGTGGATGCCCTGAACTAGGGGTAGGGCAATGGCTTACCCATATTCATATGGAATTGTGGTTCGCCTCATATGCGATTCATTGGCACCTCTCCTGGGCAGCTATGGGTGGGATGCCGAGTCCTTCTGTCTGTCTACGCTAAGGAAAATGAAATTATCAGGTAAGTAATTTCTCCATTTCCTAGTGTGTAGCCAGATGGACTCAGAACCAGTGGGATGTACAAAGCTACTCCCAAATGGGGGCGAGAGGCTGCCTGTGGTCCCATTAGCACCACCCTTGCAAAGGCCCCATCCTCTTGAGCCTGGACATCCAGGCAGTAGAACCTGCAGGTGGTGTGTAGAAGACCACGTAGCTGCTTGACAGATCTCAGCGGGCAACAGTAGCTTAGCTTCCGCCCAGGATACTGCCTGGGCCCTAGTAGAAAGCTTTACCTGAAGGGTTAAAGGCTTCCCTGCCTCTACATAAGCTACCCTGATTATTTCCTTGATCCAGCATGCTACAGTAGCTTGCAAAACTGCTTCGCCCTGTTTCTTCCCGCCGTGAAGAATAAACAAGAGATCTGTCTTGCATACCGGTTCAGAGTGCGCAAGGTACCGCACTAGGAGTCTGCCAACATTTAGATGGCAAAGAAGGTGGGAGTCTTGTGTGTCCATGTGTCCCTCTGGTGATGGTAAGGAGATGGATTGATTCAAGTGAAACTCCGAGACCACCTTTGGTAAGAAGGAGGGGACCGTGTGAAGCTGTACTGTTCCTGGAGTAAAATCAAAGTAATGGTTCCCGACAGGATTGTGCCAGTAGTTCAGAGATGCGATGGGCCGAGCATATCGCCACCAAGAATACCGTCTTTAGTGTTAATAGGCGTAGCGACAGTGCATCGGTCTGATGGAAGGTCCTGCTAGGAAGTCCAATACTAGATTGAGGTTCCATAAGGAGACCAGCCACTAAGGGGGAGAGTTGGAGTTGTTTAACTCCTTTTAGGAAATGGGCCAAGTCTGGATATGCTGACAGGCGGTTTCCATTCACCTCAGCCCTGAAGCAGGAGAGGGATGCTACCTGGACTTGAGGGACAACCCTTTCTTCAGGCCATCCTGTAAGAATTCCAGAATCATGGGGATCTTGGCCGTTCACAGGGGCACCCCGCAGCCCTCACACCAGGCTTCAAATATTCTCCAGATCTGTGTGTGTATATATGCCAGAGACATTGAAAACTTCCAAGAATAAAGCCAGGTGGTGATCATGGCCACCAAGTAACCACGCTTCTTTAGGCGAGCCCTCTCAAGGGCCAGACCATAAGAGAGAATAGAGACGGATCTTAGTGAAGAATCGGGCCATGCTGAAGAAGGTCCCTGTGTAGGGGGAGGCACAGAGGACTCCTCACGAGGAGCCTTCACATGTCTGCGTACCACGGGTGTATGGGCCAATCTGGGGCCACTAAGAGGACTAAACCTCAGTGGTGTTCTACCTGGCGGATGATCTTGCCCAGTAGAGTCCATGGGGGGGGGGGGGGGGGAAGGCGTACAGTAAGTTCTCCTCTGGCCAGGTCTGTACAAGGGCGTCGATCCCTTGGGTGTGCTGATCTCATCTGTGACTGAAGAACTGGGGGAACTTTCGCATTGCGAGATGTGGCCAGTAGATCCATGGCCGGGAAGCCACAGCAATTTACTAGAAGCTGGAAGCCTTTGGTCAACAGCATTCATTCCCCCGGGTCCAGGCTTTCCCTGCTGAGGAAGTCCGCTGTGACATTGTCTTTTCCCACAATGTGAGAGTCAGAGATCCCTTTGTAGGTTTAACTCTGCCCATTCCAAAAGGGGATCTATTTCCAAAGACATCTGATGGCTCTTGGTTCCTCCCTGGCAGTTGATGTAGGCAACAGTTGTTGTGTTGTCTGACATCACCTGGATCACTTGCCACTAGAGCCTGTGGCTGAACTGCAGACATGCTAGTCTGACTGCTCGAGCTTCCAGGTGATTTATGTTTCAGTTTGCCTCTTCCTTGGTCCATTGTCCCTGGGCTATCAGCTCCTGACAGTGGGCTCCTCACCCTTGTAGGTTCGCATCTGTCGGGAGAATGATCCAGCTCGGTGGGGATAGGCTTACGTCCTAGCTTAGGTGGATTTCCTATAGCCACCATTAGAGCTGAGAGCATACCTCCATTGGTAGATGGAGGCAAATAGAGTAGTCTTGGGACAGTGGGTTCCAGCGTGACAGTAATGAGCGTTGGAGAGGCCGCATGTGAGCCCTCGCCCACGGTACTACTTCCAGCATTGATGCTATGAGGCTAAGGACCTGAAGATAGTCCCACACCTTGGGATGCATTGTGGTTGTCAACCGGTGTACTTGGTCCATCAGTTTCCTCCTCCTTGGGGGAGGAAGGAAGACCTTGTTCTGCTTGGTGTCGATTCGGGCCCCCAGGTACTCTAAGAAATGGGAGAGCTTGAGGATGCTCTTTTCCATGTTCACGACCCAACCAAGTTCTTGTAGGTGAGAGCTGACCCTGCTGGTCACCTGGAGGCTCTCTTCCACTGACTTCACCCAGATCAGCCATTCATCCAACTAGGGTTGCACCATGATCCCTTCTTTCCTCAGTGCTGCCATAATTTTGGAGAATGTTCTGGGAGTGGTTGCCAGACCGAAGGGTAATGCCCGGAACTGGTAATGGCAGCCCAGTACCACAAAGCGTAGGAAGCACTGGTGGTCTTGATGGACTGGAATATGAAGGTAGGCTTCAGCGAGTTCCAGGGAGGTTAAAAACTCTCCCAGTTGCACTGCCATTATGACAGAGCAGAGAGTTTCCATGTGGAAGTGCAACAGCCGCAGATGACTGTTGACACTCTTGAGATTCAGGATGGGCCGGAATGAGCCCTCAGACTGAGGAGCTTATCAGTGTGGATTCCACTGCCAGTTTCTTGATCTGGAGGTGGCAAGGCGATATCATGAACTTGTCCTGACGGATGCTGTGAAATTCCAGAGCATAGCCTTCTCGTATGATGTCCAGTACCCATTTGTCAGACATGATCTTGACCCACCGCTGGTAGAAGAGGGAAAGTGGACCCCCTATCTCCTCTTCCCATGGATGGATCAGCCCAACTTCATTGGGAAGCTCAAGTTGAGCCTGAGCCAGAACCTGTCCCTCTTTTGGGCTGTCTATTCCGAAAAGACTGAGACCTCCCTGAGGGTCAAGGTGATTGGAACGACAGGTTTCTGTAGGGCAGGAAGTACTGAGAGCCCCCTGGTCTGACCCCTCATGGGAAAGGGGCGCTAATACCTCTTTTTCCTGTCTTCCGATAGTCGGGGCACTGAAGATTCACCCCGCTTACTGGCTAGCTTCTCCAACTTGCTTCAGAATAGAAGGGATACCTTAAAGGGCATCTTTGTGAGATTCACTTTGGAGGTTGCATCCGCTGATCAGTTCCGCAACGATAGCTGTCTTCTGGCCGCCACCACTGAGGCTACTCCTCAGGCAGAGGTATGCACTAGATCTGAGCTTGCATCTGTTAGGAAGGCTGCGGTGGGTTCAATCGCCTCTCCAGCATGCGCCCCCAAGCTATCTGCCTCTCTCGTGAGGAGCAAGCAGGAGCGAGCCACCAGGGAATAGCAGGAAGCGATCTACAGTTTTGTTGCTGTATCATTGAAGGCTTGCTTAAGGATGGATTCTAACCGCCTATCATGAGCATCCTTCAAAACCACCCCTCCCTCAGAGATGGTTGTTCACTTCGAGATGGCGTAGACCATGGCGTCCACTTTGGGGAAACACAGGCATTCCTTGACCACTGGTTCCAGAGGATACAGGGCTCCCAAGGCCCGACTTCCTTTAAAACTTGATTCTGGGGCATCCCATTCCAGGTCAATCAACTTCTGGATGGCTTTCAGCATTGGGAAACAGGAAGAAGCTTTACGAAGAGACACCAGGATGGGGTTCTTCTTTGCTTCCAGCATAGGGTCCATGCCTGGAACTCCCAGAGTCTTCAGGGTTTGGGAGACTAGGGGCGGTAATTCATCTCTGTGGAAGAAATGAAGCATGGTCTGGTATGGTTCCAGGCCTGGAAGGATATCCCCATACTCCAGTGGGTCCCTGTCATCATCCGTGGTACCTGGGTCCCTGTCAGGGATACTCTTTGTGAGGTGTGGCATGTTTCGTGGCCCGCAGGTGGGGCTAGTAGAGCGAGGCCCCTCCCCCCCATTGGGCAGGTGGGGAGGGGCCGGAACAAAGGCACCTCGGGCAGGGAAACATGCCACACCTCACCAAGAGTATCCCTGACAGGGACCCAGGTACCACGGATGATGGGGACTCACTGGAGTATGGGAATATCCCTCCAGTCCTGGAACCATACCAGACCATGCTTCAATTCTTCCACAGAGATGAATTACCGGGGCTGACTGCGCCTGAACAAAGGCTTGGAGGCCCTGAAAAGATTCCAACCAAGAGAAGGCCGCTGGGTCTATATTTGTCCTAGGGGGATCTGGGATAGGGGTCCCTGAATTTCCCTTGCCCAGGGAGGACACCATCCTGGAATTGCTCAGGTCCAGAGAGCTAACGGATAAGGTCATGGCTGATCTGTCCTCAGACTGGGATGGGCCAAGCTTGGAAAAGTTTTGAGAATCCAGTCTTCCCTGGGCCTCCTCACAGTGCTGACACAGACAGGATTCCAGATCAGACTGTGCGGCTCTTATATGGCAGGCTGCACAGAGAGAGTGTTGCCTGAACTTCTTTGCTGCCGGGGCCATAGCCTGTGTGGTTTGTGTGTTTAGCCGGTTATTATATATTGTGCATGCACCGACTCTCCTCGGCGCGCATGTGTGTATTTATTTATTTAAATAAATAAGTGTAAGCGGTCGGTTGTGTGCAAAGTTATGCAAGTAGTAATGTGTGCATTTACGTGCACGTTAGGCGCACAGAAGGCAGGCCTGCACTGCGTGTACTGATGGCTGAAGAGGGAAAAATGGCGCCGCACCAAACCGCACGCAAGATGGTGCCTCCGCAAATCGCCATGTGGCTAGTCGACCAAGTCAAGAACAGGGCCTAGCCCACTGGGGGGGCCGCTGAACCCGCTCAGACCCCTTCCCTCTCCTGAACGGAGATTGGGAGCAAAGTCGGTACGGCGTGCCGAGCAAGGAGAGCGGAGTAAAGACTTACCGAAGCCCTTCCAAGTCCTTGGATCAGAGGAGTTCTTCTCTACTTACCTGGTCTCAGCGCTTACCGGCTGAGTACAGGAATGGTCTCCAGCTGTGTGTGTTGGGGGGGGGGGGGGGGGGGCTATGGTCTTCACCGCCGCGCTTGGCTTCTGCACCCGCTGCCTTTCAGCTGCTTCAGCAGCTAAGTCCAAGCTGGGAACCGGCTACCAGACTAGGGCACACCTCTGAGGCATCTCGGAAATCGCCTTAGGAATTCTCAATTGGGGGGGGAAGGACCCTTAGGTATCATCGCAGGAGAGCGGGGCTCTATCTTCCTTTAAAATGAAGGTAAAAATGTGTTTGTGCTGCAATCCCACTAACACCGTGCTAGTGTGAGGATAGCGTCCGTATCTGCTAGGAGACAGAGAGATACTGGAGAGCTGAGGTCACTGCAGGGGTATATCTAGGGTGACGACAGCTTTGAAACCTAACTCAGTCTCCCATCTGCTGTGCTGAAAGTCCCTCGCTCTAGGCATGAAAGAAAGTGGCTGCGAGTCTTAAAGATAAGTGCAACAGTCTATTTTTCAAGACAGAGATTTAAAGAATCAGTCTCGTCTATGTTGTGATAAAAAATCTATTAATATGGGCTTCAAACCAATAAATTAATTCTGGAACAAATTTTCGGAATAGTGCGTAAGTTAGCAGTTGAAAAACTTTTGCTGCTGCAACGATTAACGAGTTGGTCAGCGGTTTTAAAGTGTATTCCTGCAGAAGCAATGCAAATAACAAACGAACTTTAATTACCACTCAAGCATTGTCATGTGGCAGTATTTATAACGCACTATATGAGGAATGAAAGATTATTTTCTTCAAGAATCAGAAGACATGTTTTAATCACAAAAAAATAAAAAAGAGACAAATTTGAAGACCCATGATTGAGTTTACTGGTTTTCAAAAAACTTGGTTAATTAACCTGTTTTACCAGTGCTGAGGTCTATGTTGTTACGCTTGGGCTCCGGTCAGGAGTCGTGAACACCACCCAGCAGGGTGGCTCCAGGTGGAGAGAGACAGGAATGGCTAGAAACAGTGTCTGGTTCCAGGCTGGGTCAGGGCAGGCAGCAAGTAGCAGTGTCTGGGTTCAGGCTGGGTCAGGGCAGGCGGCAAGTAGCAGTGTCTGGGTCTAGGCTGGGTCAGGGCAGGCGGCAAGTAGCAGTGTCTGGGTTCAGGCTGGGTCAGGGCAAGGCAGGTCAGAAGGCCCGTAGGCCACACACACACACACACACACACACACACAGGGCCCGTAGGCCACACACAATAAGCAGGGCAAGGCAGGTCAGAAGGCCCGTAGGCCACACACCGAAAGCAAGGCAAGGCAGAGAAGGCCCGTAGGCCACACACACACACAGAAGGCCCGTAGGCCACACACCGTAAGCAGGGCAAGGCAGGTCAGAAGGCCCGTAGGCCACACACCGTAAGCAGGGCAAGGCAGAGAAGGCCCGTAGGCCACACACACACACACACACAGAAGGCCCGTAGGCCACACATCGTAAGCAAGGCAAGGCAGAGAAGGCCCGTAGGCCACACACACACAGAAGGCCCGTAGGCCACACACCGTAAGCAGGGCAAGACAAGGCAAGGAATAAGGCCCGAAGGCCGCGCAAGGCAAGGCAAGGAATAAGGCCCAAAGGCCGCGCAAGGCAAGGGAAGGTCCAGGGACCAAATGCACAGCAAGCAGGGAAGGCTAGAGCATGGAGCCCAGGCGAGCTCGATGCCGAAGCCCTGAGGGAACTGTCAGGCAGGGTTATAAGGGACAGCCCAGAACATAGAGAGGAGAAGGGAGATGGACTGGGCCTGTCAGGAGATCCAGCTCTAGAGGGACCCCTGGTGGTGAGGCGGTTGCACAGCAGCCATAGCCGTAACATATGTCTCTTCAAAATAAAAACAAGAAAAACTAGAAAAATATTTAAATAATGTTTCAAATAAAGTTGGTTATTAACAGTATTTCACCAGAATTGATTTGTGGTATGTTTACAGCTAGCTAATTTTGAGGGATTATAATTGATACTAGCTGGTCCCTTTTTTTGCTATTCTTATATATTGGTTATTCTTAAGCCTGCACATATCCAGCCAGTTTTCAAACACAAGATATCCATGTTCATTGTCTTTGTCACATAAAAAGCCAAATCTTCAATGTATTTGAGTGCACATAAGTGGTGTTAATAAATGACATATCATGCATACTAGCAGCATGCCTATTTTAAAGTATACATTTTGGAAAATTAAGCATATTTACATAGTTTCCAACTACACCCCTGAAATGTACCCTAGCCTGCCTCTTTTCTACAGAGATAAAAATTATGGGCCGGATTTTAAAGGATTTACGCGTGTGGGGGGAGGGGGGGGGGTTACGCGCCCCAGAGGCAGGTGCCGCAGGTAAGACAAATGTCGGGGGGGGGGGGGGGTTAGGGGAAAGAAAGTTCCCTCACATGTACGCCCGCATGCCCCTTTTAAAATCTACCCCTGTGTGTTTACTTTTAGGGAAGCGAAAATCCATGTATGCAAAATTCAGTTGATCTATTTACAAAATTCCTTATCCAGACTTAGCCCTTGAAAAGATGTCCCCAAAATGCATTCATTCATGTAATATACCCAATTAGTTATATGTAAAACAGATTTTGAAATATTTGACAAACTAGCTCATAAATCACTTTTAAAGAATTGGAGCCACGTTGGGAAAACCTGCAGCGAATCCATTCTCAGTCTGGCATAGGATTTCCATGACTTTTCTCCAGAGATCTGCATTAAAGTCGAACCAAACTTTGGTTCTCAGAGAAACTGGTAGGTTTTTTTTTTCCCCCACTGGCTCAAACTGAGCTGAAAAAGAGCCTAATTCAAGATCAAACTGAATTTTTGCACATCTCACTCTAATATGTAATATGTCCAATAAACATGATTTTATTCTTGCTGATTATTAGTAAGAAGAGGAGAAGTTTGTATAACTTGTTCTCCTCATATGCAAACAATAAAAAAAAAAAAGCCCACCCTACATCTAATAATATACTACTCACGAACTAAGATTTTCACAAGCCTTTGTTCTCATGAAGTCAACTGAGAGAGACAATTGACGGAAAAAAAACAAGCTAAAAGCACAGCAAGAATGCCCCAAAGCTTTATGTCAACAAAAGGTAGGGTTCAACATATTCTGATAACAGAAAAAGACAAAAAGCAGTTATTTACCTTGTCATTTCTGCTTCTATGTCTATATGTAGATCTCTTACACATCCAAAACTAAAATTTGAGGCATTGACTGTAAAATAAAAAAAAGAAATAGTTATAAAGATGACATTGTAAATACCACTGATTTGTATTCTTCTTGTATGGTTTTGACTCAAACAAAAATAATAAGTCCCGTTTTAATAAATGTCTATCTTTCTGGGTGATAATATTTATCAAATAAATGATAGTGGAAACTACTTCATAGAATTGTTTTACTAATCACAATGCACAATTTTTCATACTCAGCTGAATAAGTTATTTTACTTATTTATAAATATTTGATATTCCTAATTTAGTCTCAAGTGGACAGGGTTACAATCCAAACTGCAATCAGGCAAATCGAAAACACTATACCCAAGGTTAGAGCATGCAATCACATGTGGCTAAATACAAGAAATCATCTAGGATCTTGTATAATGTCAGTTTTAAGTATGCTACTTATGTTTTATTCTTTGTGCTCAATACTCAGAGCCATTTCAATTTGTTAAGTTCTGACTTGGGGGTTATTTACTAAAGGTTTATTGCACGCGAAAAGGGCCTTTTCATGTGCGATAGGATTTAAATTAGCTGGAGGGAGGAGGAGTTGGGGCGGGGAGGGGAGGAGTGAGCTGCGGCACCACTGCCGGCGATAATGTAAGGAACATTATCGCTGGCAGTAGCGCGGTAAATAGCAACACCTTTTATGGTGGCACTATTCGTGTGAAACGGCTGCGGCCTTTCGCAGGCCCGCCCCCTTTTTCGCAGAATTCATCCTGCCCTTAGCTGGCAGTGTGGTGCCATTTGAATATTCAGGCTCAGTCAGCAGCTGCCACTTATCTGGCTAACATTATATCTGACTTTAAAAAGTTAGCCGACTGAGATCAGATTCATCATTTTGCTATAAATTTCATGAGAACAGCATCTGCAATAATAAAGGGGTGTGATTAGGGCAATTTTCCAGATACCTCCTATTTTGGGCTGGTGGAGAGCAACTCTTTATAAGGCTCTCATATAAGTAAACTATTTATACCTCTTCCTCCTTTCCCAAATAACTACTCAAATGCTTGTGCTTTCCTTCCCCCTTACCCTAAGGTATGTGCATTGCCCTCTTCCCCCACCATTTTTTTTTTATCTGTGTTCACTTCACATTGTACCCCGCTCTGAACGTAGGAAGGGTGAAAAATAAATCAGTTTTAAATAAAATAAGAGGGACAACTAGTAACTTGGAGTGAGGTTTTGGTGGTGGCCTTGGTTTTGGGGGGCAGTTTTATATGCACAGTCAGGAGTACAAACAGCACATTAGACATCAGTGAAGATTTTATGTGATTTGGAGTGATGAAAAGGTATAAAAAGATGAGATTTGTACAATGTATTTTCAGCCTTGCTTGATGTCTACTGTGCTGTTTGTACCTCTAACTGTGCATGTAAAAACTGTCCCCCACCCCCAAACCTAGGCCACCACCAAAACAGAATGGCCCCTCTTACAGTGGTATAAAAAGTTGACTAAATGTGTGCCCCCCAGAAGCTCTCTGTCCCTGCAACGAGATTTGTGATAAATATTGCAAATCCCAGTTCAGCCGTAACACACAGCTATCGCAGGCATACCGCTAGGAAAAAGATGTAGTTATTTCTGGTGTTAAATCATGCGATAGCATACGTAACCTTATTGCACGCAATGTTAAAACACCCTTCATTTTCATAAACTCCTCCCACTTGACTAATTTTTTTAGAATTGCATACGCATCTCATGATGCATTATCGCATGCATTATGGTGTTAGGGTCCTAACGCCCATGATAATGCCCTAACGCAATTTGATAAAAGACCCCGTAAGTACAGGGCAGGATGGAGAATTCCAGGGCAGAGCCACTCATTCAACTAACTTAACTGAATAAACCCCGATAAATTTAAACGGGAGTATTTGGCTTATTATAATTAGACTGATACATTTATCTGGGTAATTCTAAGATAGACAAGTATATTCAGTAGCATGGCTGCACCGCTGAATTTTTTGGCCAAGTTAGCTGGATAACTTTATTTGGCTCACTTATTCAGTCATATAGTAACTGAATTTTGGCCCTAGTGTTCATATGTAGTTTCTGTGTAGTGATCTGTAGAAGTTGGATTTATTCTGCTTTCTAAATAGGAGATATAACAGCAAATACTGGAAAACCAATATATCTGGTGTGTTGCCTTTTCATAGATCAGTTTTTGCTGTTTGAGTTCTGGGAGGTTTGGTATGGCAGGCTTGTCATATGACTTCTGAGTATATATTTTTGATGGATTTTGTATTACTTCACAAAGTGGCTGGTCATGCAAGGTGTGTGTGTCAAGTGTTACTGAGGAGACAAAATTTCAAGTTTTCTTTCATAGTCCGTATTCTTAATACAGGCCATCCAACCATTTCAGATTTATTTGTATTTAACTCATGCCTTTTCATTGGCAGCTCAAAGCAAGTTTACCTTCAGGCAGCTAACCCCTAAAATCGCAGATGACATTCATTAGATTCTGTGTCATGATTTCTGAAATAGATTTCATATATGTATGAAACATATTTTCAGCTATGGGTTGAGAACCAAGATTCAAATTCCACTTCTCCCACTGACACTCCGTGATCTTGAGCAAGTAACTTTACTCTCTATTACCTCAGGTACAAACTTAGGGGTATATTTACTAAGCCAAGGAATGGGAAAAATACCAATGGACTCTGGCCCAGATTTACTAAGGCTTTTCTCCCATTACATGCTTACTAAATGAGGTCCTCTGTTCTGAGATTGCCTCATAGTGTCTTTTGAGCCCGACTAGCATCATTTTTAAAATGGTGGCACTAATCCCGGAGCTCTAGGGCTATTGAGGTAAGGGACAGGGCAATCTTTACTTGGTACAAGGCATTAGGGATAACACTTTTTGACTTTAACATTTATTTTATACTTTGCCCACCACAAGGGGTGATGGGAGAGTGGGTCAGGGGTCCTCTCAACCTCTGGGGTTTTTATGTGACTGGGAGGGAATATTTGGGCCACATGGACCCTTTAGAGCCTTGGGGGCATCGGGATGTGTTTTACCATCATGATGCTCAAAGGGAAAAAAAAAAAAAAGTTAGCTACACCAGCCCTTAAAACAACAACAACATGGCATGCAAATTCTGTTGGTTTATTTGAATCAATTTACCAATAAAGAGCTGACCTGCATTCAGATGAGCTCATTACACTGGATTTGCTGGGGGGAGATAATGCACAGTATTTGAAATACTGTGCATTACCTCTGAATTAAGGTGTTTACCACCATGTACACCCCTCACACAGTTTAGTAAATGCTCCCCCCTAAGATTGTAAGCCATGTGAGGCAAGGGAATACCCACTGTATCTTACCTGGAGCCAGAAATGGATTCAGAATTCTGGCACCCTTTAGGCACTGTTGGTGCTGTCACCTCCTCTCACACCCCTTCCCCCTGCCCCCAACACCCTCCTGTTCCCTGAACACTGCCTGGGTGGGGACTCGGAACAAGGATTCAGGATCAAGTACTAGATTGAGCCTGCGATGCAACACGCCCTACACAGCCCACCCACGGGACTGGTCATGGACCATGCTTGAATGCAAAGGAGACTCCAGGAGCAGAAGTGGACTTTAGACTGGGACATGTCGAAGATTCTGTAGAGGCCTGCACGGGTGTGCGCCCTACACTGCCGCCCATGGCTGGTCAAAGACCACGCTGGAGCGGAGCAGGTTCTGGCAGAGTCTTGGTCATGGACGCACACCCGAGGACCACTCAGAGACCAATCTTGTGTGGTTGGCCTCACTGAGGCTGTGCAGGTCAGTGGGGGCCTGGCTTCCTGGTCTCAGCCCAGGCTCGGATATGTCTCGCCTGCTTCGGTACCACCTTAGAGTTCTTTGAGGTCGTGTCGTGGCCTAAGGGCATGCAATCCCCTTGGCAATGGGACCACTCTCCTAGCGCTCCCTAGCACCCAGTATGTAACAGCTTGTGGCAGAACTAGATTTCTAGATAATACTGTACAAGGAATATGACATTCTCAGTGACCGCACTCGAGGAGAGATCTCTCAAACTCACCGACTTGGTCTTAGCCTGCACATTATTTTTTTGTTGAACTTTAGTTAATAATGATTTCCCCCACCTGGAACCTCAGATGGTAATGTTCAAACAACTCCATGTCACTCCCTGTATGCACATATTTGACCGCACAGAGATCTACTACCTTATTGTAAAATCCGCATTTATATGAGGCACATGCAGGCATCGGACTACCCCCAACATATGTGGAAATACCCACAATGCATTGAAAGAGGACTTTTCCCTATTTGAAAACAAACAAACGTTTATATTTGACGTGTCACAAAATCACAACTTGTCATGCCCTGTTCATGCACAGAAGTCAGCACATTTTAACACGTGCACATAAGTGTAATCGCCAGTTTGCCAAAACCTCTACCAGCTCAACGAGTCCCTTTCCAGGTCATAGAGAGCCTCCTGGCTTTTCATTCTAAACTCCTCCCAGTTCACCCACTGAAACAGTAGTAAGAGCAGATGAGTCCGATGTCCATTGTGCAAAATAATTAGCAGATGTAACATAACACAAATAAGTTGACAAATGCACGCACATAAGTCTCTTATAAAATAGCACCTTGCGTGTGCACCTCCTAGCCCCATTCCAGAATGCCCCTAAACTATCCCCCTTTTATCACACAAATGTGTGGGTGGGGCCAAAAACATGCATGTACTTTTGCTATTTTTAAAATAAAATGTACACGAGTACAGGCTACTTGCATGCATACATGCTAATTTTGTGCACGTAAATGTTCTGAAAATTCAGCCCTCAGTGTTTACTTTTGCAACAAGGTCGCCTCTCCCCCATGCTCCTTTTCATCTGAAATGCAGAAGACCTGATAGGAAGCAGTGGGGCCAGGGGAGTAGGTGTTTCAGTGCTGCCAGAAACACAAATGAAGTAGGGTCAAGAACCTGTTTACAAGCCTCAGCTGACTAGGCAAAGCCCATCCACCTGAGCTATTGTCCTTTTCAACTGGCTTCTTCTTGACACCAACTGCAGCAAATGAAACTAAGTGAGGAACCATGTTATGCCAACCTTTCCGAAGCATCGGGAGCTGAACACTATTTTTTCAATTCTCTAAATTTGATGAAGCTCTTTTAAATCCCTTTGGTGTAAGGCATAAATTACACTAAGGACCTGATTCATCAGGATCTTTTCCTGTAGTCATAGAATGGGAGTAAAGTCTTAATGAATTATACCCCAAGTGCATCTTGCAGAATATTTCAAAATGTTTCAATTTACAATAAAAAGCAAACAAAAAAAAAACAAAAAAAACTTACATGACTGGTTTCCATTCACGCCACTTAGTACAAAGCTGTCTGTCATTTCACCAAAGACAATGATCATAAGTGGTAGTCCAACACCATTAGCAGCTGCACAGAGTAAGCCCATAATCATCAAAACTATGTCCAAACAATCAGCATAGGCAAACTGAAAAGACAAATACATCATAAAAATGAGGATAGCTAATTCTAATAAAGTATGAAGTTACTACACAGAAAACTGGGCACAGGATAACACATAAAAGGGATCAATTTTCACAAGATTGAAACTTGTGAGCAATAATACAAATCAAAGTTTTAACCTTAGCTTTCATTCACTCACCTCATGCTCAATTTGGTAATTACAGTTAGGTTTATTCTGCATATGTACTAAAGATTTATATAATTATTTACTTCTATTTTGGCAATGATTATTACATTATCATGTGCAATGACCCACTGGGGGTTCATTACTAGTAGTAGTGCCCTTCGTTTATCTCCTTTTAGCAAGGGACAGACAGGATAGTGGGATTGAGGAGAGGCACCACTGGTTACAACCCCTCCCTTTGAGGATGCTGGGATGGCCGTACCTCCGGACAGCTTTAAATAGCAGCCCTCTACCGAGAGACTGGAGGCAGTACCTTTGAGTTTGGAGTTAAGTGGCAGTACAGGAATGTTTTTCTGTATTGCATTTTTGGCCTGGTTAGAGAAGCCAGGCTAGCCCTGCCTGGGGGATGCTGAGCAAGGTTGGGAAGCTGCTCTATTAGATCACTAACTTGCTGGTTGGGTTTGCATCCAGGGTTATTTTGGGGGGGGGGGGGGGGGGTTTATATTTTCCATGGTAGGAAAGCCTTGAAAGATCCCTGGGAGTCACCTGGGAAGAGGACACAGGGAATCCTTTGCCTGTGGGGTCCTGTGAGGACAGAGAAATGGTAATAACCTGATGCAAGAACATTTTGGTGTTTTTGGACTCTGTTTTGGAGGGAAAGTGATTTTCGATTAGAAAAGCCAGGAGGAAGAGTTTTGCTGCTGCCTTCCTGCCAGAAGAGGAACATAAGAGCTGTATACTCCAGAGAGCATCCCTTCCATCATGGGATTCAAGAGAGGAATTGATTGAGAGAGAAAGAATGATACATGGGCTAACTGAGTAGTACCTATTTAAGACCTTTTGAGGACTCCCTTTTGGGGTCTTCATGCCTAGGGAGAGAGAAATTTTAGACTCTGTGCCCTGTACACAAGGAAACTAATTTGTTCAAAGCCTGGAGGGTGAGAGATTCCCTTGCCCTGATAAGAGACCCATGCACACACACAGAGGCAAGGACTGTGAACATTAAAGATTCTGTGGTGCTGAGACTTAACTGTTCCATACACTCATCTGATTTACACTGAGTAGAGTTTAATTTCAGACATTCAGATCTGGGTCTCTGGTGTTTTTATTGGCACTTGCAGCAGAAATGGAAATTTACATCTCCCAGGGAAAAAGTATTGCCAAGGCATCCCTGTCACTCCAGGCCCTGGAGAATATCCCCCCATCAAAGGACTCAGGCCCTAGAGAACAGAGACTTGTGTGAGAGCTAGCCAGTGAGATCCAGCCCCAGGAGTATAAAATACTTTTATGGCCCCCATCTGTGTTAGGTCAACATGATCCTAGTGGGGTTGGATGACAGGTAATTAACACCTTCATTTTGTACTGCATCTCAGTCTTGGCAAAGGGCCAAGAATTCTTAATTCATGGCTAAGACTTTAGACTTGGATCTTAGCCAAAAACAGACTGCGAAGCAGGATACTCTTTACAGATCAAAGGAAATGGGACCCATGATCAACAAAGGCTGCTATTTTGATGTGAGACTCTCTTGAAAATGTACTTTTAAATAAGTTGGACAATCAAAAAAAAAAATTAGCTAAATTTAGAAATTCATATAGCACGAGAATGGGAATCATGGCAGAATCTGTGGCCGTGCAAGATTTTTTTCATATATTTCTGGATTTTTTTTTATTTTTTGCATCACTCTTCCAGTTAGCTCCTAGCTGCTTCCCCCAGCCTTTCTTCTCTACCTCCCTTTCCCCAGGTTATCACATTTCTCTTATAAATATAGAAGGAGAAGAAGATTTCTATTTCCTAATAACTCATAGCCAGAATTTTGTACCCCTCTTACCAAGCTGAGTACGAGTGAGAGAATGATATACTTTTACAGTGTTCAGGTTGAAGGTATTGCATCATCTTCAATTTTGAAACACAATTTTGGTAGCTGTGACCTTTCATTAGCATGCGCACTAAAAAAGTTAACACCTGATCCAAGAGGACAGGAGTTAAAAATGTTTACTTTAATGAGTGCATGTTAAATAGCAGATGGAAGAAATCATACCATGCTATTTTCTATGCACAGACTAAAGCCTCATTCGCACGGAACATCCTTTTTAATTTACATGAAGGTACACAATAATGTCTTTGTGTTATTTTTAGTGTGCACTAAGTGGCCTTAGCATGCACACTATATTTTGTTACATAGGCCCTTTACACATTTATAATGGGATTTTGGAAATAAATTATTTTGAATATTTCAAGGATATGGGAGATGGAAATACCATGGATGACTTAAATATTTTTGCTGTGTGGGGCCCTCAGTGAGGTGGTCCAAAAAAAGCTAAGTTCTTAGCAAAATGCTCAATTATGTGTCAGGCTTCATTTCAGGGCCCCTCACGGGAATTTTGTTTTTTCCCCACATGGTTCGGGGCTTTTTTTTTTTTCCCCCAGGGGCCCCGATTTTCGGATTAGTGTGCACTAACTCAAAAATGATTTTTTTTTGAAATTTCGGAAAAAATTAAATAGTTTTTCAGTTCTCCCAAACCATTCCGAATTAGGCAATTTTGTTGACATTGCCTAATTTGTGAAAAATATGATTGCACATCCCTATAAAATATTGCTAGCTGGCTTTTGGATGATGGAATACTCCTCCAACTTGGGTCAATTGGATGCAGAAAGTATGGGATATCTCACACGGGATTTGAGAATACAACTAGACTGGTCTGAAGGTACTTGGGCTCTTTTTTTAATTTTATTGCATTATGACATGGCATATATTTTGGATAAAAAGGTGCAAGGAAGTGACTTTATTATGGAGAACCTTAAAATATCCAAATAGGTACCACATGAGTGAAGCTAATCTTTGCTGCTGTGTTCTTGTTCTGGGAAGCCTTAGGAGGCCTTGCATTCTGTTCTGGGAATGCTAGGAGAGCGGTCCCATCTTGAGGGGATTGTGTACCCTTGGGGCTCGGCATGACCCCAGAAGACTCCAGAGTAGCACCAAAGTAGGCGAGGCATGTCCAAGCATGGGTGAAGACTGAAGGTCTAACCCTCTACCGGACCTGCATGCTTCTGGAAGGCTAACAATGCAATGTTGGTTACTGAACAGTGCTCCGACCATTCCCAGCCCTTTCGGACCTGCCGCTAGGTATCAGCAAGAAGCAGCAGGCCGGACTGAAGACAAGGGCAGATGAAGGCCTTGTGACATAGAAGACTTTAGACAAGATGAGGAGCTTGGAAGGTTCATACAATAGCACTGTCTCTCAGGGAGCCCTACACAGCCCACCGACATGGGCAGACCCAATGGGCTGGTCACGGACCACTCTGTCCCACTGCACACCCTACACAACCTGGAGAGGCTGTTCATGAACCATGCAGAGAGCAGGACAAGTGCAGGAAGGGAATCCAGCTGAGACGAAATGCCAATGACGAGAACAAACGAGACGGATTAACCCCAGCAAGGTGTTATCTGGATAACCAGAGGAGCTGGAGGGTCAAGAGGGCTCGGAACAAGTGAAGGAGGAATGGAACCTCAGAACATCAGGAAGCCTGGACTAGGAACTTCGTAACATGAAGACATGGAACATCAGGAAGCAAAGACGACTCAGGAAATGGAGCTCCAACTAAGAGCAAGGAACGAAGATCTGACGGAGCACTGAAAGACAGGACCTCCAGGGATGAAGAACTCCAATGCAAGGCAACACAGGAGTGCTGAAGAAGCCCTTTTATAGGGCTAACAGGAAGACGCCCAGGAAGACGTCATCAGATGGGGCCTGGGGCATATCCGGTCGCGGGCCCTTTAAATCTTGTAGAGGCGCAGCCACATGCCTAGAGGCAGGCAGAAGCAAGGCAAGACTGTCAGCAGCATCTGTGCCATGAAGGATCGTTCAGGGGCAGCCCCAGGACAGGCCTCAACAAGGTGCTGGAGGCTCCATGCCACTTGTGACAGAAGGCAGGCTCGCGGCTCTCTGCCGCTAAGAAGGAACAAGTCAGTGGCAGTCCGGGCTGCGGCAGCCTCCAGGCCGCTTAATGGAAACAGCAGCGATCCCAGCTGCGGGACAAAGCAAAAGTCAAGCGGCGTGGCCTCAGCTGCTTCCCAGCCGCATTGGGGAACAAGCAGCACAGGAAGGTAAGAGGCCTGCTCGCGGGGGAACTCCACAGGAAGGAATCACAGCAGTTCTATATTATAAAATTTGAACATTTCTGGTAAAATAAAGGTTAAAATTATTTAAAAGAGAGAGATGGGGTTGATTCTTTTTCTTTTGTGGAGCCTATAAATATATATAGAAACTATTATAAGGTTGATTACTGAAAATATAGTTTTGCTTTCTTAGCTATTAAGTAAAAAGAATGATTTGAAGGGGGGGGGGGTCACATGATGCAGTAGATGTAAGTCCATGCTGCTCCGGGTGACTCTCCTACTTACCTTTTATTTTGATTTTTTGGGGACCCATACTGATTTCCAATTAATCCCAGAGCACATCAAGTGGCTCTAGGATTGATGAGTTGCTTTGTTGGTGGTGATGTCCACTAAACCAGTGTGAAATACCACCAAGAAAGTGAAGCACCAGGGCACAAAGATGGCAGAAGTGCATGGTGAGGAGCAACCGGACGGCCTCATGGAGCATATAATTTCTACTTTAACGAGGCCATAGTGCAAGTGGTTGAGAGAAAACTAGATCCGAAGCAGAAAGCCTGTGAGGGAGTCAGTTGGACTGTTAAATGATGGATGGGTTAAAGGGACACTTAAAGATAAGGCCATCGTGGAAAGATTAAATGATTTCTTTGCTTCGGTGTTTACTAAAGAGTATGTTGGGGAAATACCCATTCCAGAGAAGGTTTTCATGGGTAATGATTCAGATGGACTGAACCAAATCATGGTGAACCTAGAAGATGTGGTAGGCCTGATTGATAAACTGAAAAGTAGTAAATCACCTGGACCAAATGGTATATACCCAAGGGTTCTGAAGGAACTAAAAAATGAAATTTCAGACCTATTAGTAAAAATTTGTAACCTATCATTAAAATCATCCATTGTACCTGAAGACTGAACAATAGCTAATGTAACCCCAATATTTAAAAAGGGCTCCAGGGGTGATCTGGGAAACTACAGACCGGTTAGCCTGACTTCAGTGCCAGGAAAAATAGTGGAAATGTTCTAAGCATCAAAATCACAGAACATATAGAAAGACATGGTTTAATGGAACAAAGTCAGCATGGCTTTACCCAAGGCAAGTCTTGCCTCACAAAACTGCTTCACATTTTTGAAGGAGTTAATAAACATGTGGAGAAAGGTGAACCAGTAGATGTAGTGTACTTGGACTTTCAGAAGGCGTTTGACAAAGTTCCTCATGAGAGGCTTCTAGGAAAAGTAAAAAAAGTCATGGTATAGGTGGCGATAGCCTTTCGTGGATTACAAACTGGCTAAAAGACAGGAAACAGAGAGCAGGATTAAATGGACAATGTTCTCAGTGGAAGGGAGTGGGTAATGGAGTGCTTCAGGGATCTGTATTGGGACCCTTACTTTTCAATATATTTATAAATGATCTGGAAAGAAATAAGACGAGTGAGGTAATCAAATTTGAAGATGATACTAAATTGTTCAGAGTAGTTAAATCACAAGCAGATTGTAATAAATTGCAGGAAGACCTTGTGAGACTGGAAAATTGGGCATCCAAATGGCAGATTAAATTTAATGCGGATAAGTGCAAGGTGATGCATATAGGGAAAAATAACCCATGCTGTAGTTACACAATGTTAGGTTCCAAATTAGGTGCTACCACCCAAGAAAGATCTAGGCGTCATAATGGATAACACATTGACATAGTCGGTTCAGTATGCGGCAGTCAAAAAAGCAAACAGAAGGTTGGGAATTATTAGGAAGGGAATGGTGAATAAAACTGAAAATGTCAATGTTTCTGTATCGCTCCATGGTGAGACCCCCACCTTGAATACTGTGTACAATTCTGGTCGCCGCATCTCAAAAAAGATATAATTGCAATGGAGAAGGTATAGAGAAGGGTGACCAAAATGATAAGGGGAATGGAATAGCTCACCTATGAGGAAAGACTAAAGAGGTTAGGACTTTTCAGCTTAGAGAAGAGAGACGGCTAAGGGGGGATATGATAGAGATGTTGAAAATCATGAGAGGTCCAGAACGGGTAGATGCGAATTGGTTATTTAGTCTTTCAGATAATAGAAAGACTAGGGGGCACTCCATGAAGTTAGCATGTGGCACATTTAAAACTAATCGGAGAAAGTTCTTCTTCACTCAATACACAATTAAACTCTGGAATTTGTTGCCAGAAGATGTGGTTTGTGCAGTTAGTATAGCTGTGTTTAAAAAAGGATTGGATAAGTTCTTGGAGGAGAAGTCCATTACCTGCTATTAAGTTGACTTAGAAAATAGCCACTGCTATTACTAGCAGCAATAGCATGGAATAGACTTATTTTTGGGTATTTGCCAGGTTCTTATGGCCTGGATTGGCCACAGTTGGAAATAGGATGCTGGGCTTGATGGACCCTTAGTCTGACCCAGTATGGCATGTTCTTAAATTGGATACCTTAACAGCTCGAATTCAAATGATTCAAGACTCCCTGGAGGCGTTTAACAGTAGAATGGACCCAGCAGAGGCACGGATGTGCTATATTGAAGTAGTAAATACACTGCAGATAAAAGTTACAAAGTTGGAAAAAGCTATGGCAGAGAAAACAGATAAACTAGAGGATGTAGAAAACAGATCTAGATGAAATACCATTTGTCTAGTTGGCCTCCCGTAATCATTACAAGAAATGGATTTGTGTTTGACACTTGAGTCTTGGCTACCAGGAATGCTGGGGCTGCTGGATATGTAAGGACCTTATGCAAGTAAAGAGGGCTCACAGATTGGGGCAATGACAAGACAACCTGCTGTAGCCAAAAGTGGTGATAGCTCGCATTCTGAACTTTGCGCATAAGGCAGAACCTCTATGATAATTTAATAAACGGTGAACCCTGGAGTTTCAAGGCAATAAAGTTTTGTTGTTTTAGGTCTTTTTGGCAGCAGTCACAGCAAAGAGGAGAGAATTTGCCATCATGTGCACTGCATTGGTAAATAAGCAAATCAAATTTACATTAGATTATCCAGCAAAATGAAAATTTGGCATGATGGGAAAATAGTCCTGTTTGAATCTGTGCAAGCAGCACAGTTTTTTGTGGATGCAGTGCCTACATGATCGATGCCTGCTACTTCAGATAATATTTACTGAGCAGCATGTGCCAGGTGTGGAGGGGATTGCGACAGCACCTAAGATTGTCATGTGACTTTTCTCTATGGCTGCCTACTTGTGGGAACTCTGATTTTATTTCTGGAATAGATTCCAGGTGTTTCACGATTTAAAGCAAAGGGGTATTGTTACTCTTTTTGTGTTGATCCTCAATGGGGTACCATACACAGCTTTGAGGTATGTTAGGCATCACTAGGTTTCCAACATGATTTTCTGGCTTATAAACAACTATGGAGCTATATAAAAATTCGGTATTGCCTGTCACGGGGATGCATTTTACTTCTAACACTTTTCATCAGTTATATATTTACCGTACAAAACGCTATAAATTGTCCCATAAGAACATAAGAAAATGCCATACTGGGTCAGACCAAGGGTCCATCAAGCCCCGCATCCTGTTTCCAACTGTGGCCAATCCAGGCCATAAGAACCTGGCAAGTACCCAAAAACTAAGTCTATTCCATGTTACCATTGCTAGTAATAGCGGTGGTTATTTTCTAAGTCAACTTAATTAATAGCAGGTAATGGACTTCTCCAATCCTTTTTTTTTTTTTAAACACAGCTACACTAACTGCATTAACCACATTCTCTGGCAACAAATTCGAGTTTAATTGTGTGTTGAGTGAAAAAGAACTTTCTCCAATTAGTTTTAAATGTGCCACATGCTAACTTCATGGAGTGCCCTAGGGATGTGCAGACCAAAAGTTTATGTTCATAAGTCCATAAGTCGAAAGGGGAGGTCAATTTCAGTCAATATGGACATATGGAGAATTCCATAAGTTGAGTCTATGTCCATACGTGCAAGTAAAAATTTAAACCCCTCACCCTCCTTAATCCCCACCCCCCCCCCCCCCAAGACATACCAAAACTCCCTGGTGGTCCAGCGGGGAGTCAGGACGCCATTTCTGAACTCCTTTGCGAGAAGCACGTGACGTCGGCGTCACGTCGGAGTGACGCGGTGTCACGTGATTCCCCGCGCGTTCGCTCCGGGACCCTCGTTGCACCCAAAAGGAACTTTTGGCCAGCTTGGGGGGGACCCAAGCTGGCCAAAAGTTTATTTAGGATCAACAATCGCGATTTCCAACGTATTCAACATAGCTATGTTGAATAAGTTGGAAATCTGATCGTTTTCGCCTCATCACTTTAAGTTAAAAAAAAAAAAAGTTGCGTTTTACATTTAAGTTCAAAACGAATGCACACCCCTAGAGTGCCCCCTAGTCTATTATCTAAAAGAGTAAATAACTGATTCACATTAACCTGTTCTAGATCTTTCATGATTTTAAACACCTCTATCATATCCCCCCTCAGCTGTCTCTTCTCCAAGCTGAAAAGTCCTAACTTCTTTAGTCTTTCCTCATAGGGGAGCAGTTCCATTCCCCCTTATTTTGGTCACCCTTCTCTATACCTTCTCCATTGCAATTATATCTTTTTTGAGATGCGACCAGAATTCGGATGGTTTTCTATGTAATGTGCAGCATAGATTTTCTCCTTTTTTATTCACCTGATTGATAGTTATATACTTATTCTGGTGGGCAGGTCCATATTAGTTGGATGCGTAAGAGCATGTTACTGTTATTTGGGAAGATGTAAGGAGAGGGGCGGGAAGGATGGGAAATACTGTTTATAAACTTACAGACTTTGTCTGGTGATTGTGATTAATAGAAAGACTTGGGCATGCTATGTACTGTTGATCAGTATAATATGATTCTTGTGACAATAAAGACATTTACACAAAGGAAAGAATGATTTCAGTAATGGTTTAGTATTTTTTCTTTATGATGAGAACTCAATATAATGTTTAAAACAAAAAAAAGTTTGCAAATTCAGTTCATATACACAGTGTAAGCATATGGATAAAAATCTTTAAACTGCATATACTTAGAATGGGAAAGGTTTATTTTTCATTTTGTTTCTGTTTCATATTTTTGGTAAAGGGTTTTCATTTTGTTTAAAGAATCATTTTGGTTTAGTGCACTAAAGCCAAAACCCATACCACCAGTTTTTTTTAAAACGCTCTTCGCGTGCTTGCATATCTCCCAGGCCCCCTCAGCTTATCCCCTATACTAGGGTCCAAAGGGGCAAAGAATGAGTCCCATTTGCCCCTGCCCCATTTAATGCCACACAACAGGGCCTTCCCCAGTTCCCTCCCAGTCTGCTCCTCTACCTACCCGACCCCTAAACTAACTCCAACTAATCAAAATGTTGGGGTTTTTTTTACACTTACTTTGCCTCAGCAACTGAAGTAAGTTGTATGCTGGCCGGCTGCCGGTGCGCGCTTCCCTGGGACAAGGCCTAATGACTTCTGTACCAGTCAGGTCCCGCCCCAGGACACCCAGATCTCACTCCCCCCACCCGAACCACCCCTTTCACCAAGCCCAGCACTTCTGCACATATAGCGCGAGATCCGCGCGTGGCCAGGTGGTTTTTAAAATGCGCATGGACCGGCCACATGCATATCCCACATGGGCTTTTTAAATTTAGGGCTATTACAAACAAGTAAAACCAGAAAAAGCATCAGTGTAAGAACATTCCACCCCATAATTTTGTCATGGATAAGATTTAAGAAGTTTGAAGATTAGGAGAAAAAAATCCCAGCTTTATTATTCAAAAATTCTCTTAACTGGTCAAGCATAAAGAAAATGAAAGTATTAGCCATGCAAATGTATTCTCAAGTGGGATGCTAGCAAAGAAGGAATGAAGCACCAAAGGAAGGCATAGCAAGAAAAAAAAAAAACAAAAACGTTTATGCAGCTCTTGTGTTTGCTTAGCTAAATCAGGATAAATCCTGACCAGACTACCAAGGCAATTTAAATTCAAGTTTTTAAAACACTTCATCATAAAGCTTATATCATGCTCATTAGTAAAAGAAACAATGAAGTAGATCTTTTGGTAATTTCAGCTGAAGAATTTTCCAGATATCCAATTAAGTTCAATGAATCAATAAAAGTTTGAAGGTGTTCCATCATATTAGGGCTCTGTTTAAATGGAAGAAAAAAAGTCTCAGATGATAAAAGGAATCTGCTCTGAAGTCGTCTTTCAAAGCACTTCTTTAGTGTAAGTGTACCTAGGTATCTCACCCATTACCTTTGGGAAAATTTGTTAAGTCTCAAATTCAAGTGTCTAAGCAATTCTCCACCATTTCCATCCTTTTGGATAAACAATGCTCATGAATAATTGTGGGATTCACAGCCTGAACACTTGACATTCTCTCTCAATAACCGCTACTTCCCCAAACATTCCTGAAGGACCCTTTAGTGGTCCTGAGCATTCTGTCCAATTTAAGTGAAACAGCCTCGACAAGAAAGGGAATGACCATTGAAGGACTGATGTCTACTAGCTACCAAATTTCATAGAGGTTCTAAAGTCAACACTGCTGGCTTGACTATTGCTGAAGAGACCAGAGGAACAGTAGGCTCACCTTTGAGAGCAGAAGCGGCTGCAGATAGGAGTCTGCTTTGAAGGAGAATCTGAGGAGACTATTCAACAATGCTGCTAACCTCTCCACCAAAACAAATTGGCAGAGGCAACGAAGAACTAGTCTCTGACACTGGCAGGATGCTGGTAGCTTCCTCAATAGAAGCTGCATGGATGAGGTCATCAGCGTGTGCCCACGTTAACTCAGCATTCCCCTGTGAGGCTGCAGGTGGCTGAGGATCTTACTGCTGGGCGGAATTTAATGTTTGTGAAATTTTCTCTCTGATTGTGACAAACATTTTCAATCAGAAAATGACAATGGTCACTCATCTGTGTGGCTTTCCTGGTAATGTGTGAGGTGTGTTTTATTAATTAAGGTTTTACCATATTCTATAATTAAATTGGTCTCTTCCCTTTGTTGATTTTCTGATATTGTGTTAGTTCTCTCTTCCTACTGAAACATTTAATACATTCAGAACATGTAAAATGTCTCCTCTGTGTATCTTTTCTGTTGTGCCTGCATGTGTTCCTTCCAACTGAGGGATTTTGGGGACAACACACCCCAAGAAAGAAGAGTGCGAGAACTAGACTGGGACCCTAGAGATGTACAACAAAAATGGTAAGGTATAGAAGAGGGGAAAGAGGAGAAACTTTTCTTTCTTTCTCAAATGTCTTTTCTGGGGACAAAATATTCCAGTACAAAAAACAAAACTCATTTACATTTCCTACCTTGTTTGAAATAAATAGACATCCATAATATTTAGTCATTTATATTGCTCATGAGGAAGTTGTCATGTTGAGTACAATTCATAAGTGAAAACAATTTAAAAAATAGGAAAGGAAAAAGAGTCACTAACCAGTTCCAAAATTCCAACCATCTTCAGCTTTTTTTCCTCTTTATTTTCTTTTTCCTTTCTGAAAAGACGACAATAAAACATGAAATTAAATTGAGGTTCCGTCCTAAAAAGTGAAAAGCATTGAAGTGTTTTTTCCTAAAAAATAAATCAATCCCTTACTTTTTCTTGTTTCTCTTAAGGATGCCATTTTGTGCTGGTTTTTCATCTGGTTTGAAGGTAGGATTGTCATAGCCATTATTTGGAAAGTCTATTATGGAAGGGAAAAGCATTGCAGATTTGATACATAATCTTTTTCCACGTATTATATAATACAACATTCCATGTAAGAATAAACATGAGATAAAGAATCTAAACTTTCCAGACCATCTGAAAATTAATGAAGTGCCTATTGAGATCTGTATGCTTCTGTATAGAATTTGGTAGTGGTGATGATACAATCTACATGGGTAAGTGGCTCACAAGTCCATTCATGCAGGGTTAAGCTTGAGCAATACAAAAGTCAGGCACCTAGTGCCAACATTAAAGAGGCCTTTAAAAAAAAAAAAATACAAACACCATTAATTATCTCCATCTTGTAATCACAGATATAAATTATAATGATTTCACAACTCACAAAACAGGACTATGCTACATTTTTGCGTAACGTCATAATGTACAAAGAATCCAGTTTTCTCCTGGACCAATATAGCTACTAGCACTCTGACCTCTTCTCTTGGAATTAGAACACCACATGAAGAAAATATTAAATTCAGACTTACCAATGTCAGCCTGGGTCTGTTTGGGGTAATTTATGAAATCATCCTTCATCTTGCTAGTTTCTTCTATTCAATTCAGGTTTTATTTACTACATATAAAAGTCTGCAGAAACAAAGATATTCAGTAAGAATGAAGGTAATTTCAGTGAATATTTATGTCATTTAAAATCATGGATAAATTCTGTTATGAAAATGCATCATCTTGCACTACTTTTATTGTTGTTTTTAGTCTCGATTGTGTTGAGGTCAATCCTGAGCAGTACAAGAAGCTGGAAGTTATAACTAAGTTTACCTAGCTATTTGTCAGATATTCAACAGGAACCACAACCTGCTGAATAGTTATTTATTAAATTTTAACCCACTTTTCTGGCAACTGCTCCAAGAGAGATTCAATAAAATAACATAGAAATAAAAGAAGATACAAAATACAATTACATTAAAAAAAAAAAAAAAAAAACATAAACCAACAACCAAGTAAATCCAATAAGCAATAAAACTGGCATACTCAAACCCTCTGCCCCCTCCCCCCATTTAATCACAACTACTTAAATTAACCTGCAATGTCCAAGAAAAACAAACATGCTTTAGCCTGTTTTCAAAACATGCAATCCTGGATTTCCCTTATGCATAATGGAAATTTTTTCCATAATGTTGGTCCACCACAACTAAAAGTTCAAATTCTGGTTGTCAAATAGGCAATTTTGAATGAGAGGGTTATCAGCCATGCAAGCTAGCAGGACCTCAAACAAGTAGGAGAAAATGCCTGAATTTGGCTTCTTAAATAATCTGTACCTTATCCCCTTAACCATACCTCCACCCTCTTACCCTGAAATCCAGGCACAAAGGTTTAAATGAAGATATATATATATAAATCGATAGGCAATGAAGTTGTGTAATACAGGGATATTTTCTCTCCATATACTATTCCTGAGATGACCTGAGCTGCTCAATTTTGCACAAATTCAAGGCAATAAATAAGCTTAATTGTCAATCTGACCAAAAGACTATTACAATAATCAACGTGACTCAGTTGCAAAGTCTGTATTATTTGGATTTTAGATTTAATTACTCATCTTCTCCCAAAAAATGAGTTCAAGGTGAGTTACAATTCATGTATTGTAGTTTGTGCCCTGCCCAAGAGGGTTTATAATCTAAGTTGTACCTAAGGTAATGGAAGATGACGTGAAACTGAGTTTTATGCATATAAATGAATTTTACACATGTAAGTAGCTTTTGAAAACAATTGCTACAATATTCCAATGAATTGTCCATAGGATTTACCAGCATAAGTGCACTTTACATGCATAAATGGCTTTCGAACATTGCTTCGACGGTATCTCACATTTACACACAACCCCTTTGAAAATTATCCTGAAAATGAGCAAGACATACAGACTTGGGGAGTCATTTGATAGATTCTCATCTAGTCTGAGGGATCCAATAATCAAACATTATATTCTCTAATCTCTGGGTCCCTATATTATCTACTCATAAGAGTTCAATTGTCATGTTTAAGTGGAAGCCAAAAATCATAATCAAAAGCACAAAGGCAGACGTAACTTGCGCGCACCGGCCAAGTGTCTGCCTGCAATCCCCCGGTCCAGCAGCCGTACGGAGGTCTCTGGCCATGCTCCTGCCCCGCCCCCAGACTGCCCATTTTTCAAGCCCCAGGACTTACATGCGTCCCGGGGCTTTAAAATCTGCAAAAATAAGAGTTCGTGTAAATGTATAAGGGTGTTAAAAAAAAAAAAAAAAAAATGCAGCAGGAGAAATGAACCAAAGCACTGGTGAAGTGATAAATTCAGAGAGCTAGTCCAGCCAGCACCATTTCTTATCTCAAAGCCCATACGAAATCTGTACCATTGTATCTTTTAAACCCATGTTGCTGTTGATATTGAACCAAAATTCTGTTTACAGGTCTCTTCGTACACAGCCCTCCTCCATTGTTAGAACACGCGAGGTAGTTTTTGAAAACCTGATCTGTGCTACAATCTGCTTTCCCATCTACCTCTTCCTCTGATTTTCCTGCAATATGCAGATTGTTTTGGCCAAAAGTGTAACTTTTGGCGAGTCACTTAAATTAGGTAAAGTAGTCCTTGTCTTCAGTTCTACTCCCCCTGTTAACCCACCCCTGCTACACAAATGCTAATTGCTGCTTAATGTCTCCTAATCCCTTCTGCCCCCTCCAGTGGCAGGCAAAACCCTGCTCCACTTGCTGTAAAGAGAGGAGGGGTGTTGAAAGACTAGTTTTCAGTTGCAGATCTCTCTCACTTTAGAAGAATGTACCCACACCACTGGCTGTTTTGTTGTGTGCCTTGTCTGTCTGGATTAGATTATTAGACTCCATGGAGTCAAGACTGTCCATCAGGAGGGTAATTTTAAAAGTAGTTTCCTCGGGTAAACCAAATGTTTACCCGAGGAAATTAACTGTTTGAAAACTGTCTGCCCTATATGGGGGTAACTTTTAAAACAGGCGCGCAGGCACCCCTGTGCATGTTTGTCGACCCGCGCCCAGCGATGCATCCATTTTATAACATACACTTGTACATGTGTGTGTAGTTTTAAATGGAAGCACTCACGTGCGCACAAATCCCACTTCTGCGGAAGTGGGGGAGTTTTACCAAGGGACCTGCTCTGATGCCATTTACCATTTTCCCCACTTCCTTCCCAGTTTGCCTGGTTTAGGGTAGGACTTGCAATTCCCCCTAATTTAATAGCCTCCATTCCCTTCTGTTAGCCTCGACACTTAAAAACCTCCAGTTTTTGGCACATGCAGGGCTTTTAAAATTTGCTTTTATGCAAGCAAAGACATATGCACGTACGCTGTGAGTAGAGACATTCCCGGGGGGCAGGGTTTGCCCTTGTGTCTGAGAATTCAAAAAGTATGCACACATGTGCATATTTTCCCCCGAGACATCAACAGGTATAAATCTGCACAGGTAATTTATGTTGGATAATTTTCAAAAGAGAAAGTACATGCATTCTTTCCTTTTCTAAAATTTATGTAAAGTGCATGAAGACATTATACTAGTATGGACAATGACAAAATTACTCCCAATATGGCTCTCTACATGCTGCATACATCTTATTTTATTTATTTAAAATCTTTTCTATACCGTCGTTTAGTAATGCACCATCACAACGGTTTACATAGAGGCACAAATATTTAGTTTGGTTACAAAGGTATTTACAAAAGTGCCATTCCAATACCGGTACATACTTATATAAAATAAGGTATAGGATGGGTGGCATGGATCTAGCCTACGTATATGATTAATAGGGTAATTATACAAGAGTTATGCTTAAACTGGAGTTCTCTAACATAATTGAGTATAAAATGAAAAATGTGGGACCATGCATCTAGGTAACCTTGTTCTGTGTTTTTTCATTCTTTGTTCTCATTGTCATAGCCAGGTTTTTAAACCTTTTTTTTTTGAAGATTTTTGGATCACTCTGTAATCTTGTCTCTAGTGGCAATGTGTTCCACAATGTTGGACCAGCCAAAGATAGTATCACCCAGTGTATCAATAAGCTGCACTTGATGTCACAGATTTTGATCTATGAGTAATTACTAATTTTATATGAAAAAAATTAAATGTAAAAATTTCTTGAAATTTTTTCTGACATTAAGGGGTAGATTTTCAAAGGGTTACGGGTGTAACCCCCAAAAACCTACCCCAACCCCCCCCCCCCCTGCGCGCGCCGAGCCTATCTTGCATAGGCTGCCGGCACACGCAGAGCCCTGGGACGCGCATAAGTCCCGGGGCTTTCCTGGGGGGGGGCGTGTCATCGGGAGCATGGCCTCTGGAACAGCCCCCAGACCAGACCATGTCATGCCGGTGGCCGGCCCGGCGCGGGCAGGCGTAACTTGTGCAACAAAAGTGTGGGGGGGGGGGGGTATGGAGGCAGGCTGCGCGGCTCGGCGCGCGCAGGCTGCCGATTTTGGGAAGCCTTGTGCGCGCCGACCCCGGATTTTAACAGATATGTGCGGCTACGCACGTATCTATTGAAATCCGGCGTACTTTTGTTTGCGCCTGGTACGCGAACAAAAGTATGCGCGGCGTGTAATTTTATAAAATCTGCCCCTAAATGATTAAATCATCCCCGTCAAAGTGTTGTACCTATTTCTGGGTTTTTTGTTTGTTTTTTTTAAGTGAGGAGTGTCCCTTTCACATCAGTTTCAGTTGTGTAGTGACGACTGATGATTTTGCTTTCATACTGGCTCCATGGTTACTGATTACCTGTTTTTACATGTTCACACTACAGCCATTTTATAACATAGATGTGCACATGCTCGCATCTTATAAAATAGCTTGGCCACATGCACAAGTACGCCAAATTTTAAGTGGGTGAGCATATAAATCCCGCTTCTGCTGTGTAAAATCGGGGGATTTTAAGAGGGGTGCTTGCCAATGCCAGTCCCAGTTTTACCAGTTGAGAGAGGTCCTCCAACCCCTCCCTTGTTTGATAGGCTTCACACACACAGCCCCAACTCTTTATACCTGGGTCTACCCCTATCAATGCTACATCCACTACAGCTTGTTCAGAATGCAGCTGCTAGAACCATATTCAACCTGCCAAGATCAGAACGCATCACACCTATATTACAACAACTACACTGGCTTCCGATTACTTATCGTATAACCTATAAACTCTTAACTACCATCCATAATTTACTCTATACTACAAATACTGTTTGGCTTTGCACACTTCTATATATTTATAGACCCCCACAACAACTCCGTTCAATGGACAAATGCATCTTAGAAATTCCCTCAGTTAAATCAGCAACGTTAGAACTTACTCGAAAACGTGCATTTTCTGTAGCAGGACCAATCCAGTGGATCGTCCTACCGGATCACTTAAGATTAACAGTTAATCATAATGAATTAAAGAAAAAACTAAAAACGTATTTGTTTAACAAAGCTTTCAACATTCAGTAACACAATCTGCTTAAAGATGTACTCAGACCTAATGTAACTAAATGTAATGCATTCGTTTTAATGTGTGTACTATTTTTATGAATGTTATGTTTTTGTAAACCGCCTAGACGGGCAGGTACCTGCCTTATTCGTGAGGTATATAAGAATTTTAAATAAAATAAATTAAATAAACCCTTAAAACCCCACAGATCTGCCTAGTTTTCTATACATTTTAACTTACACAGCATTCATAGCAGAAGTCAAAGTTTTGCAACAGGGGACTTTGGTGTGCACAGAGTTGCATATCTCAGGTTCACGCTCTGAAATGCCCAGGCCATACCCCACCCCTTTTTTTTTTTTTTAACTTTCAAGATGTGCACTCTGCAGCATTTATGCTCATTATCTGGGCACTTTTTAAAATACAGTCAGATATCTAAAAAAAAAAAGCAAACAAACAAAAAAAAACCATCCAAGTCTGCTGATCAAACATATCACTAAATCTGCTACAGATCATCAATTTTTAAACTGCTTTTAGCATTAGAGTATAACGGTTTCTGTTTTTATAATTCAATATTTTTTATTCTGTATGCATCATGATTCCTTGCAAAAAGACTGCAAATGACAAAAATAAAGCATGCTACGTGTTTCAAAAAAAACAAAAAACTGTTTGTAAGTTTTTATTGGATTATGCTTTATGAGGCCCATGATCAAATCTAGAGATTTCTCTAAATGTCATAGTGACAGAACAGCTTAGTTGAGAGCTGCCACGTTGATTTACCAATTTTTTTTTGTTTGCATATGAAAGTCTCCTATGTTTAGAGTTCTATACTACGGCACTCTTTCTGGTTGTTTCTCTATATAGCAGTCGTGGTAGTTACCATCATCCCAAGAATTTAATAGATTCTCTTGTACTGATCCTTTCATCCCGAAATTTTCAATGTCTAAAGTATCCAAGTAGTCCTAGCCTGATAGTGATGCATTATGAAACTCAATCTAGCAGTTAAGTCTAATGTGTACCGTCTACCGTGCGTTTGTTTTTGCGTTACAATGTGAACCGATATGATATCCTGGATGAATGTCGGTATATAAAAATTTTAAATAAATAAATAATACAACAAAAGTTTAACATGGATGTTAAGTTGGTGCCATACTTGTGAGTGGTAAAATATTGCAAGAGGTCAGATGGTGCCCGGTTCTCTTCTGCCTTGATTTTCATTGGGTTTAGATTGGATGAAATAGGAACTGAGAGGGGAGGGATCTTAGCCCATGAAAGTTCCTGGTCCTTCGATCCAGAAGATAGGTGCTCGTGGCTTAGATGTCCCATGTTCTTGTTGTCAACTGGTGGAGTGGTTTGGGGTTTATGGGTCCTTTGTGCTTTCTTCCACAAAAGTTGGAGGGTCAGGATTTGTAGGTCCCTTAATGTTTTGCAGAGGTAAAGAGAATTGAGGCTGGAGGCCCCTGGTTCTTTCTGCTGAGGTAGATGAAGGAGAGGGTCAGGGCTTTCAGGCCCCTTCTTTCTACCAGTGGGTTATAGGGAGTGGAGCTCCAGAGCCCCTTAGAGTTGGATCTGGCTGGGGAAGGATTTTGGCCAGTAGCTATTGTGCATGGCATAGGCCTTTTGTCTTTCTTTCCTTGCCACCACTGTGGCAATGCTAGTGGAGCAAAAAATCTAACATACAGACAGTATCATTTACATGCCTAACATGTTTTATAGTTAATCTTTAAAAAAAATGTTATCAACTCACATGGTACATTTTTTACCAAGTGGTATTTCTTGCATAAACCCCATAATATTCAAAAAGGAAAGCTAGTCACCAAAAATGTCTCACCAACATAACAAAAAATATGTTTTTAAAAATCATGACACTGTTTAATGTAGCATGTTATATTATGAATATTACTAGGTTAATAAACAAATACAATTAAAACAGCAATATGTTATCAGTGGGCAAAATATTTCAACAGAATATGCATCCCTCTTTATATTTCTATTGATAAAAATGCAAATTATAAATCCAAACCAAAGAGGCAGGTAGAGGTGTATCCAATAGGCAATGCTAAACCAACCTTCAAAAACAAAATTAACAAAATGTACAAATATCATTTGACATTTAAATAGGCAATGCTGTTTTTCCTAAAATATCTCTCTTGTGTTCAGTTCTAGCCCTGAAGCAGCCACATTAGAAACGTTGGCAGACATTGGAATGTTCCTGTTTCTCAAGTCATGGCAGACTTTTATGACCTGCAGCTCTTCTTCTCTCAGAGTGATTTACAGCCACCATTCTTCTAAAGTGACTAACTTGAAACACAACTATGCACAGTATTATTGAGATGCGCACAGTATTCAAGATAATTTTTTGAATTTTATTAAAGTACTTAAAGTAAAAGATTACTGTAATATACAAATAAAACTGAAGCATATTTTTCAATAAAATATGTTTTTTGAAGAGGGAAGTTTTTTTCGCCAATGATTACACCTTAGTATGCTCCTAGTGTTTGATTACCCCCAAGCTCTGAGAGAGTTTTTCTTCTTTTGTTTAGAATCAGCTCATTGTGTGTTCGTTCAGGGGTTGATTTTCAAAGGAGCACGCATCCATCCACACACAGTCGCGGCAGATTTTAACATCCATGTGCGCATGTGTGGGTAGAAGGCCTCCTCCACGTCGGTGGGGCAGGGAATTTTCAAAGCTTGCGTGCAGCTACAGGCCTAGGGCTTCCCCAATTCCAGTCAAGAAACGGACTGGGGGGGGGGGACTTCCCTACCCCCCTACCTAACCTTCCTACCCTTTCCCCTCTCCTCCCCGACCCCTAACTCCTTCCTAATTATTAACTTTTTGGTTATTAGATTACTTACTGCTCCTCTGGAGCAGAAGTAATCTGTGTGCACCAATCGGCTGCTGGCACGCGCTGCCCCAGGACAGTGGCTAATGGCGCTGTCCCAGCCCGCCCCTCCCCACCCAGCCCACACTCTTTTTTCAGGGTCCGGCACTTGTGCACGTATCAGTGGTTACGTGCGTGGCCGGGCTCTTTAGAAAATGCGTGTGGCGCGCATAGGGCCTGGCAACATGCGTAACAGCTGGTATTTGCACGTGTGGCCCTTAGAAAATCGACCCATTAACATTTAGTTAGTAAAAATGTTAATTATGCCAAAACTTGTGTAAATATGCTAATCATATTCAAAGAGAAGGGTAGAAATTGCTTGGCATTCTTGAACTTTTTCATTTCCTAGATGAAAGTAAAGCAAAGAGCATGTATGATATTTCACTATTGCTCAGGAGCAGGGGTGGATTGGCCTATCGGGCATCCCCTGGTGGGCCGATCGCTCCAGTCACGTAGTCTGCCGTGCGCGGCCATGACAGAGCCGCGCTCGGCAGACCACGTGATGTGTCCTGGGCGGCGAATACCCAGGCCAGGCCGACATCGTGAATCCGCTGCTGCTCAGGAGTACTGTCATGTTTAAAAGATAGACAAGTCATTCCCAAAATAAGGAGGTTCTCCATTCGCCCCTATTAAAATTACAAAAGAATTTGTCAAAATTTGTCAAGATTATCTTTCACCAAGGGATTATTGTATGGTTTGCTTCTATGTTTTATAAATGCATGAGACAATGTATACACTAAAAGAAATTATTTCGACATTTCTGTAACTTCTGAGAGCTAAAACTGGTCTAGCGACATATCCATAAAAATGCACCCAAAACAAAAAGGAACCACATAGCTTGTTACCTCATCTTTGAGGGACCTATTTACTAAACATGTTCTTCCATTTTGTGCCTACAGGAAAACTATTTAGCAAATAAGACCTTTAGAGTCTTACTTTGGACATGGAAATGGACAAACTGAGATCAGTGCTTGTATTTCCTAAACTGTGTATTGGGAGCTGCACAGTTTATAAAATGCCACGCATGTACTGCAGGAGCATAAAAAAAAATATAACAAGTGCAATAACCAGGATTTATACACAAAGACAAGTGTTTTATAAAGTATGTGCATATGCCATTTTGAAAATACTTGCACACATATCTACACTGGAATCACCAGTTTGCCAATACCTCCACCAGTTCACCAGACCTTCCATCCAAAAACTGCAGACAACAGAAAAGTATGATTTCACTTAAGTCAATTAGCAGGGGGGGTAAAAGGGTAAAAAAAAATACATTTCAGTAATGTATACCTGGCTCTCTTACACAGTAAGAACTACCATGCATACATCTGAACTCCACACCAGAACGCCATTAGAGCACCCGTCCCCCGCTGTAATGTACACAAATCCAAAAATATGTGCATACTCTCAACATTAATAAAATAGGACCCCATGTCTGCATGTTATTAAACACTTTGAAAATTCACCTTTACATAAGCAAAGAGGAATAAAGAGACACTGAAATGTCAAGAAGAAACCACTATAAGAGCTTCTTAATAATGTACAATGTCCCTAAATATTCGAGGGTAAACTTCCACTCAGGCGCCTAATTGCAAAGATTCACATACTTGAAAGCTTACATCCCTTTTCAAGCACAAGACAGGCGTGTAAAGTCAGGTGCGTTAGCGACATGCCATTTACGTGCATATGTTTTGAAAATGTAAGGTCCATGCTTAGTTGCTTACACCTAATACATGCCCCTAAAACACCTCATTCTCAGGATACAGAAAAACGCGCGGGAGAGCCGGCGAGCACTCGCTCTCCCGACGCGCACACAGGCCACTCTTCTGGGTGCGTGATACAGAAAGCCCAGGTATGTAAATTAGGGCCCGTGGTAAAAGGAGGCACTATGGACACTAGCGTGTCCCTAGCGCCTCCTTTTTGACAGAAGTGGCGGCTGTCAACGGGTTTGACAGCAGACGCTCAATTTTACAGACGTCGATTCTTGAACCCGCTGACAGCCACAGGTTCGGAAAATGGATGCCGGTATAATTGAGTGTCCGTCTTCCAATCTGCAGGGTGATTTTTAATTTTTTGGGGGGCCTCCGACTTAATATCGCTATGATATTAAGTCAGAGGGTGTACAGCAAAGCAGTTTTTTCTGCTTTTCTGTACACTTCCCCGGTGCCGGCCAAAATTAATGCCAGCCTTTGGCAGGCGTTAATTTCTGAAAGTAAAAATGTGTGGCTTGGCTGCACATTTTATTTTCTGAATCGTGCGGGAATAACTAATAGGCCCATCAAGGCATCAACATGCATTTGCATTTTGTGGGCACTATTAGTTTTTTTTTGGGGGGGGCCCACACGTTTTCGACGTGCTATTGCCCCTTACTGTATAAGGGGTAAAAATAGTGTGTCGAAAACACGCAGCCAAACGGGGGTTAACCTCAGGAGCGCACTTTATTGTATCAGCCTGTATGTGAATACATACAATAGAATATGAAAGTATGCACCTAAGTTTAGATGGCTGAAAATGTATTTACTCACATTTGACTGGCTTACCCAGAAAAAAAGTGATGGAAAGCTTTATTTCTTAAAAAGGTGAATTTTAAAAGCCCAGCATGCACCAAAACCATCCCTAAGCTTTTATCCCCCAGATACAGAATGAGAGAAAAGCCTTAGTCAATCAGATCCTGAGTCTTTGACAACTTACCCTGAAGAAACTAAAGTTTTTTGTTGTTTTTTTTTTTTTTTTTGGGGGGGGGGAGCAGAATCAGGTAATTTTCTCCTATTTTATTCTTCCAGATCAGTAGTAACTAGAGCTGGGAATCAACATCAAGAACCGTCATACAGCTTTCCATAGAATTTTATCCCTGTGGTTTAATAATAATACATTTCTTATTAAGTGCCTCCTTGAAACTGTTTGAGATTTGAATTTCTGACACCAACTAAAGATGTGCCTATTTATCCAACAAGCTACAGCTGCCTTCTATTGTATCAGTACAATCTTCCCTGTAATGTGATGCAACTAAATGTAACCTAACAATATGTAACGCTCTAAGTGTAACCTGGCCATCCATGATGTAGTCCACCTTGAAGTGGGTGACTAGTCAGGAAAGGCGGAATACAAAACACTGAATCATATATGTCACAAAGGTAATAATAATATAGTCACAGACAATTAAAACAATATAATATGTATATGACTAATACTATGAGCTTGTCATAACCACTTTTATTTTATAAACAACATGACATAACTAAATCTATCCCGTCTCCATGTCCACTATTCAGACTAGCCATTGTGGCAATGATTCTTAGCAAAGGGTCGCATAAGCATGCTCCCTTTTGTGCATGGAAGTGTGGCCAGTGTATCTGGCCCTCTTGCAGGCTGATGCAATACTGTGCGCTGGCCACATGATTAGATGTGCGTCCATAACCCCCCAGATGCAAAAGGGGTCAGCACATCTAAAATGCATGAACAACTGAGTGCATAGCTAGCAGTATTCATCACATGTAAATTCATGTTGATGAGGCTGTTAGCTATTCCCAGATGCAAAAAAAAAAAAAAAAAATGCAGATGTGCACATTTTTACCCTCTTTTTATTAACGCCCGCCCCCAGAAAATACTTTCCTATAGTTCCTCTGACTTAATATCGTGGCAATATTAAGTCAGAGGAACTGAAAAAGGAGAACCCAAAACAAAAAAAAAAGGTGTCCCAGCAGTCAGGTTACGACAAGGGATGCTGCAAAAATCGAGCGTCCATTTTCCTAACCCACTGACAGCCATCTCTCCTGGGCACTCGATGCCAAAGAGGCACTAGGGATGCAACATTTTCCCTAGCTCCTCCTTTTTACTGCAGTCAAGTCAATTTAAATATTAAATAGGATGCCTAGGTGAGGTGGACCAGTGCGCGTTGAGAGCAGGCGTTCAATCATGAGCGTCTGTTTAACGCGCACCGATATTGCATCGGCCTGTCGGTGCTGCTGTTGCGTAAAGTCCTCTCCCTGAGGGCTGTGAATGCTGCCTCTGCAGCATCTCCGGTCCTAGCCAGCCTGGGAATTAAAGCCCTAGTCAGCAGTCAAAAAGCAGGTCCCTTCACATGGCGGCAGTATTACTGTCACCGCCTAAGGGTTAGTTTTATGTAAACCTGTTTGTGGTTATCTAAAAGGCTTTGGTGGGGGGGGGGGGGGGAAAAGTTATGCTTCTAAGCAATATGGAGGATGTGAGTCTGAGGTTTCTTTTCAAGAGCCCTGCTGGCGATTAGTAAAACTCATTACTGATCTCAGGGATTTGTAGCCATTCAACATGTAGAGTTTCTATGGTGAATTAGAGTTAGGTTTGTATTATTTTGGAGAACAGTTCACAGGATAGCTTAAATATGGGGTTACTTCATGATTAAATTACATTTTTGATAATTATTATTGATTTACAAATGCCTATGTTGTAATTATATGTTGCATTGCTATTATTAGATTTATTGCAAGTTACTTGGAATAGACTTAGTTTTTGGGTACTTGCCAGGTTCTTATGGCCTGGATTGGCCACTGTTGGAAACAGGACGCTGGGCTTGATGGACCCTTGGTCTGACCCAGTATGGCATGTTCTTACTTTGGTCTATCTTTGATTAATTGGAAAAGTGGGATACAAATCTAAAATTTATTTTTTTTTATATTAAAAGTAGCCCTTGACTGTGAAGGGGATACAGCACCAACAGAGGTGTTCTTGCCATGATCTATGTACAGAGTTTTTTGGATCTACTTAGAATTTTTCACAAATTTCACCAAGAGAAAATTTGGAAGATACCCCAATGAATCTGGATAAATTTGAAAATCCAAACTCAAATCAAGCTGAAATCCATCTGGTTGAAGTACACTACAAATTATGGATTATCTCTCCTGTTGCTAACCATGCAAATCCCAAATTCTAGTAATATCGGACTCTATTTGCTATAAAGTATAGAAGTTATGAAGTTTCGATGCTCAGGTGTTCAACTCAGTTCTTACTGGAAGTAGTTTAAAGATCAAACCATGTTAACAAAGGGTCAATGAATTTCACAATTTAGAAGCTTCTGACCATATGCCTCATTTCTTATTAACAGCTTTTATGGTCTTTGATGCATGCCACAAAACTAAAAAACCTATAAAATATTGATAGAAATCGTCCTAGAAAAATATCATTAAAAAAAAGAATTGCAAAGGTCAAAACCACATTGAAAAAAAAAAAAAAAGATACCACTGTGATAAAACGGAGTATTTTTAGATTATTATAGTGCAATTTAAACTGATGTAATGAATGCAGCATAAAACGTTGAAAACTACATACCAATATATTTGGTCAGCTCAACACAAAACGGTATCAATCGACACCCACAGCTTGTTTCCTGACTTTTACTTCTGATCTAGTCACGGAGCAAACTTTCAGATACATTCAATCTATCTATAAAACTATTACGATCATTTGAAAAACAGGTTAATACATTCCTACGATTTTTAATTATATATATTAAAAAAAAAAAAAAAAACACAGCAGCAAAGAGCGTAAAGAATTTTCGCTCCCTAAGTCACCATGTTTTCAGTTAGTTAACAACAATTAAGTCCACAGTTCATGTGTTTTCCTTCTCCGATATAAGAACTATTCCTTCCTGCAGCCGAAGATGCTTAAAACATTCCATTACCGTCAGTAACAGGAAGCCCACGACTACATTTACTTATAGAAAGAACAAATACATATTACGGTTGTAGCCTGTTTCTTTTGTTCACCTGCGGCTTGATTTCAGATGCAACTTGAGCCCAGGGTCGTCGTCGTCCTCCTCCTCCGCGGCTGACTGCAGGGATCCTTTTCGCTGGCACCTTTCTTACTGCCTCACGCGGTGTTAAGTAGTGTGCTTAAATACTGCTGACACCCAAGCGTTGTCCAACCTGTTTTCGTCTTCACCAGTCTTAAGAGTCGTGAGGAAGGTGAAAAGTCTGTGCCCTGCCCTTCAGAGCAGGTCAGTTGAGTTTTTAGTTCAGCAGAGTTCGTCCTCACCCTCCAGCCACCTCCCCATCCCAAACTGGTTCTAGAGGATGCCCAGAGCAAATGCTTTTTTTTTTTTTTCCCAACAGGGAATGTATGTGGGTCCTTCAAGCTTGCTGTCAAATCTAAGGTAATTCTTAATAAATGTATGTGTAATACCTTTTTTTTTTTATTTCTTTAATTGTTACTATATTCTCTGTTCACTATCCTATCCTTTTAGTGTATTTTTTTTTCTAGTTTCTGCAGCACTCGGTGAATAAGATCTGAAGGAATTTTTCAGATCAGGCTCAGTTCACCCAAATTATTTTAAACTTTTGTGCCTGGGGGGCTGCTGAATATCAGGAAAAAGTGAACTGCAATTATCATTTAAACAGATATTATTCAAACCCCCCAAATATACACAATGCCCTTCAGACCCCTAAGTATCCTTTGCTAGAGTCATGGCACCCCCTTCCCTATCCCCCCACCCTCAACCTAGATGTGTGGAGTCGTGAAAGTGATCATCCTTATAAGGCATTTCTGCAAAAGGGTCTAGGGTTACTTTCTTTGTTTTTGTTTTTTAAGGCAGTTACATTAGGGACCTGACCTTCAATTGAGTTCAGTTATCACTGACCCCCAGGAGGGAGCTTTAGGCTTTCTCAGGTGCCTCCACTAGAAGATGCAAGACCACCTGCAGTGTTCCCTGCCTAAAAGCTGGCTTAAACAGGTGTTCTCTTTTTTTTGCTAGTGAGATAGAAGGGAGGCGGAGAATCAAGAGTTATGTAGAAGGTGAGTATTTATTTGTTTATTTATAGGCTTTTTTATACCGGCGTTCATGATAAGACATATCACCTCGGTTTACATTGAACCAGGTTAGAAATACATCAAACAGGGTGGTTTAAACAGGGTTTAACATCAAACATGAAAGGAGTCGTCACAGTGCTCTGCCCTCCAGAGCAGGTCAGCTGAGTTTAGGTCAGTGGAGTTCATACTTTAGCCACCCGGCGGCATGTGCCACTTCACAAACTGGTTCTAGAGTATGCACAAATGCAAATATTACTTCTTTCAAAGAGGGGAAAGAGGATTATTCGGCCTGCTATCGTGTGTACGGTAATTGTTAATAAATGTATTTATAATCTTTTTTATATGTAGATACTAATGTTTTAAAGTGAGAGACTTTGTAAGCAGTTCCATAGAGTGATGAATTATGGTAATGCAATATTTAAGAGCATCTTTTACACATTTTCTTGATTTACCCTTGAACTGTTTTGCTGTCTTCATTTTGATCATGTGTTTCTCAGTAAGTTTCTTTGCTTTGAGCTACAGACCATTTTAGTGCCCAAAAAGATATGCAGAGGAGGAATCACCTTTTTTTATATCCTTTGTTCTACCCACATATATTCCACAAAGCCACTGGCACACAGATACATGCATGGCTTTTATTCACCTGTCATAGCCCTCAAACCTAAGCATTGATTTTCTGAACCCACTGATAGCTACCTCTCCTGTGCCAAGGAGGCACTAGGGATATGTAGTCATCCCTAGCGCCTTCTTTTAGTGCGACTCCTCATTTAAATACAGGAATGCATGCCTAGGAGAGGTGGCTGGGCACGCGTTGGGAGATCTGGTGCTCAACTCTGAGGGTCCATTTTCCTGCGGACCTTACAGAATTGGCCTGTATGAGATTACAAGAATCTCTGAAACTTTGCAACAAACTGAGAATGTCACAGGTTTCCAAGAATGGTTTACAGAATTTCTGCAATATAAAGGAAAGTTCAGCTTTTCTATTACAATATAAGACATGCCATACTGGGTCAGACCAAGGGTCCATCAAGCGCACCATCCTGTTTCCCACAGTGGCCAATCCAAGTCACAAGTACCTGGCAAGTACCCAAACATTAAATAGATCCCAAGCTACTATTCCTTATTGATTAATAGCAGTTTATGGACTTCTCTAGAAACTTATCCAAACCTTTTTTAAACCCAGTTACACTATACTGTCATAACCACATCCTCTGGCAATGAATTCCAGAGCTTAAATATGCATTGAATGAAAAAGAATTTTTGCGGCCTATACACGCAAAAATGAGTATTTTTGCGTGTATAGGCGGCGGCTTATACACGGATTTACATTTTTTAAGAGAGGGGTGCGGCCTATACAAGGGTGTGGCTTATCTAAATCTGTATTTACATAGGATAGACTAGGATAATCTATATAATACCTACCGGTATTCTTTATATATTTTTTTTAGTTTGCTTGTGGAAAGTAATAGCGGAATGTTTACCACTGAAAGTAGGAGCAGTAACAAGCACACTTCAAATTACCGTATATAACAGTATTGTTATTAAAGAAGAATGCACTGCAGACAATTCAAAACCAGATTGAGATGTTATTTTAATTAAGTGTATATATCGATACAGTACCTTTAATTTACCAGTAATTTCGAATTGTCACATATGAAAATTTAGAACACAAGTACTGTATTTCCATTTGGAACCAGTTACACATAAAACACATAAAGAATTCGGCAAAAACATGTAAACTTCAGTCTATATTTTAATGAGGAAATAAGAATCTCAGTTTGTTATAGGCAGCAGTGTAATCTCAGCCAACACAATAAGTCCATATACGGTACTGCCAGACAATGATTCATTGCCAAATATTTTGTCATATCCAGTTTGGCGATTCAAGACTACCGGTATTTACAGTTGTAGAGAAGTTTTGCTCATTTGGTCCCTAGAAAGAAGAAAAACATTTATTTATTAACAAGGAAAAAATATTTTCTGGAAGAGAGTCCAAAATTAAAGTAAGGAAGATAATGTAAATATATGCTCCTTCAAATTGTCTCTTGTTGATTGGTTGGTTATAGTTACTGCTTAGTTCGATGTAAACTGAGTTGATTTGATTTGTATCAAGAAAGTCGGTATATAAAAGCCTTTAATAAATAAATAAATAAATAAATAAAGTGTTTTATGATATTTACACCATACCTCGTCATATGATGAAAATCCCTCAAAGTCTGTCAAGCAATCAGAATCAGCAAAGTGTTCAGCTGCAAAGGCTTCTGCTTCGTCGTCGTTAAATTCGTAGTCATCATCTGAAGCTGATTCCGAAGCCGATGAATTAGCGCCATCTGTGCTCTCCAGCAAGCCTGCCTTCTTGAAGCCATTAATTATTGTCGTTGACTTTACAGCCTCCCAAGACCTCAGAACCCATAAGCACACTTCTGAATAGGTAGCCCGCCGCTGCTTCCCCGAAGGAGTGAATGGGTGCACCCCATCTGACATCCACTTCTCCCATTCCTTCCGCAGCAGGCACTTAAAAGGGTAATTAACCGCAATATCCAAAGGTTGTAATTTGCAAGTTAAACCTCCCAGAATAACTGCAATATGAGCGCCTGCTTTATTTAGAGCTTTCTGAACAGATTCCTGCTTATGGGCAGCCATTGTGTCAAAGATCAAAAGAGAATTGGGTGAAAAGAATGCACCAGGCCGTGTGCGAAAGCACTGCTCCGTCCACTTCATCATAACGTCTTCATTCATCCAGCCCTTTTTATTGCATATGACGCTTAGACCCTTAGCAAATTTTTCCCGCGGCATAGTTATGCGCTTAAAAATAACCATTGGCTTTAATTTCTTGCCATCGGCAGTGCATGTATGTCCTGTCATTGTAATGAGTACTGTTTTAGTGCCACGTGAGGCAACCGTTCGAGTAGCAGGAATATCAAACCACATCGGTATCTCATCCATGTTTACTATATTACTGGGCCCTAAATTACCCTTGATACACTCTTTCCGCACAAAATCACGAAAACTTGTACTTAGTTCTTGCCAGTTCTTGGGCAGCTTTTGACCTACAGTGGTCCTAGACCTTATTGACAACTCGTTGCTACACATGAATTTGTACACCCAATTCACTCCTCCAGAGAAATCACCAATTTTCAGTTCAGCAGCCAATGCTTTAGCCTTATGTTTAATGCTAATGGTAGAAACTACCCTGTTGCTATCCCTCTGTGCAAGCACCCATTCTCTTAGATTGGCTTCAAGAACTTGCCATTTGGCAGGCATACCTCGACGGGCACGCTTCTTTGGATTCATCTTTTCCAGTTCGGCTTCTTCTTTTCTCCACCTTCGAATACACTTTTCGTGCACAGAAAATTGACCACCCGATTCTCGATTTCCATGTGTTTTTGCGTATTCTATTGCTGCCAGTTTAAAATCTGCCGTGTAAGAATGACGCTTAGGCATAGTACGGTATACAAGGGTGCGGCCAATGTATGGGTGCGGCCTATACAACAACTTTCTGACATAGACACCGGATTTCCGCGGCTTATACATGGGTGCGGCTTATACTCGTGTGCGGCCTATACACGTGAAAATACGGTACTTGTTAACTTCATGGGGTGCCCCCTAGTCCTTTTATTGTATGAGAGAGTAAATAACTTGAACAGGTTAATGTAAATCAATTCTTTCATGATTTTGTAGACCTCTATCATATCCCCCCTCAGCTGTCTCTTCTCCAAGCTGAACAGCCCTAACCTCTTTAGTCTTTCCTCATAGGGAAGCCAATTCCATCCCCTTTATCATTTTGGTGGCTTTTCTTTGAAAAAAGTAACAAAATAAAATGTATCACTGTATCATTTGCTGTACAAGATAAAGACATAACAATATGGCTTAGGATCTTTTAAAAAGTTTTCCTCAAAGACTGCTTTATAGTTTTTTTGCCCTAGGCAGGTGCTGAGAGATTAGCAGACAGTTAAGAAAACAATAGCACAAACGGCATGTCTTTTGAATAGCTATGGGTAGAGGAGATATTTTTCATGGCAAGATATTAGAAAAGAAATTAGTGAAAGCATTAACATTACATAGGTATTAAGACTTCAATGTAAACCGATGTGATGTGCAAACGAACGTCGGTATAGAAAAACATTCTAAATAAATAAATAACATGTTAACATTTTGACTTTCTAACTGATAAGTGCTTTTCTTTGTTCTAGTGAGTTAACTAAAGCAATATCAATGTAAATTCCAGCATATGTTCTGCATTACTATTTCAAACTAAACAATCTCTAGTGGTCTTATGCAAAGAGTGAGGAAGGTTACCGATTACTCAGAATAGGATGATTTTATCAACTTCCAGGACAAATATTCTGGGCTGAATTTAATCCCCATGCCCAATGCAACAATCCTGTTGCACTCAGGGGTGGCCCCTTGAGCTGTGGTAGTACAGGGACTGTCCACAGGGGGCGGAGCATGGAAGGAGACAGAGGCAGTGTAGAACTTCACCACTGGAAGCCTGAGGTCCCCCAGGGAGGAGCCCATAGGGACCCAGGCCGCTTGGACTTAGGTGGGCCTCACAGGGTCTCCTGGGAGAGTGTAAGTCCGGTGAGCCCACAGACGCTAGAGGAGCGCTATCGGGTTCAAGGCTGGGAACAAGTTGAAGCAGAGCAAACCAGAATAGAGATGGCGATGACAAGGCTAGGGACAGAGCCAGAATCAAACAAGGTCAGGAAAGCAAGGTCAGAGTTCAGAAGTCAGTCTGAGGAATGGTCAAGGAAGCAAGGGTCAGGATCTAGAGGTCAGGCAAGGTCGAAGAGTGAGCTGAGGTCTTTGGCAGGCAGCAGACAGGCATGCAGGTCAGGAACAAGCTGAGGTCTTGGGCAGGCAGCAGGAAGGCAGGCAGGTCAGGAACAAGCTGAGGTCTTGGGCAGACAGGTCAGGAACAAGCTGAGGTCTTTACCAGAAAGTCAGTCCGAGGTAAGACCGGAGAGACGAACAAAGAACACTGAAACAAGCAGGGCTAGGAAGCAGGAACAGAACTGGAACAGAAGGATCCTAGAACGAGACTAGGAACAAGCAAGCAGGAACACAAGCGAGGGCAATCTCAGGAACAAACTGACCCGATTGCCAAGGCAAGGAAGTGAGGCCAGGAACTTCCTTTTAATAAGATTTCAATAAGGGTGCCCTGCGGAACTAGGCCCCATCCTGGAATCTACATTAGGGTGGCTAGTCCGCATACGCACGTAGGGACGTGGCTAGCTGCTGCAACGCCGAGGCCTGGCATGAGGCCTGGCATACAGCCGAAGGCCCGATGACTGCCGCCGCGGGACACCGGGGCCTAGCTGGACCTGCAAGGGCCACGAGGGAGACAGGACAGGACCTGCTGTGGAATCCTTAAGGTGAGCGGTCCCATGCGTGGGACGACCTTGGGTGGGGCACGTAACAGTACCCTCCCCTTCTAGGCCTCCCCCTATGCAGCTGGGGTTTCTCAGGATTCTGTCTATGGTAGGTCTTCAAGAGATCTTTGTCAAGGATATTCTGAGAGGGTTCCCATGAGTTCTCCTCAGCCCCATAGCCCTCCCAAGCTAGAAAATGCTCCCATTTGCCTCGAAGTCATCGGACATCAAGGACTTCTCTTACCTGCAGAGAAGTATCAGGTTCTGCCGTGACACGTGGAGTGGAGGGTATTTATGAGAGAGCCAAGACAAGACAAGAGGCTTCAACAAAGACACGTGGAACGTGTTGTGGATGCCCATGGACCGGGGTAGCTGGAGCTGATAAGAAACGGCTCCCACTCTTCTGAGTACTGGAAAAGGACTGATATACTTCAGGGCCAGCTGATGAGATGGACGTTGGAGACGGATGTGTCGGGCACTCAGCCAGACCTTCTGGCCAGGTCGGAAGAGTGGAGCAGGTCATTGATGGAGATCCAAGGTGCGTTTAGCGCACTCAGCAGCCTGCGAGAGGCGTTTTATTACTCGAGTCCACACTTGGCGGATGGTTTGAGCCATGGATTGTGCTGCAGGAGATGGAACCATCACAGGAACAGGAAGAGGCAGACAGGCTGCCTTCCGAAGACCACTGAAAAAGGAGACATGTTGGTGGCTGCTGCGAGATGGGTATTATGTGATAGCTCGGCCCAAGGGAGAAGGTCTGACCAATCATTCTGTAGGTGGTTGACGTATGAATGTAGGAATGTTTTCAAGGTCCGTTTAGTTCTCTCGGCCTGCCCTTTGGCCTGAGGGTGAAAGGCCAAGGTACTATTCAAGGAAATACTGAATTTCTGACATAGGGAGCGCCAGTACTTGATGGTGAACTGTGTTTCCTGATCGTAGACAATCTCCTTAGGGAGTCCGTGAAGTCAAAAGATGTTTCTCAAGAAGAGTTTTGCTAATTCCAGAGCTGACGGAAGACCCGGCAATAGGATGAAGTGCCCCATCTTCGAGAAGCGGTTGATTACGACCCAAATCACCGTGATGCCTTGTGATGGGGGAAGATCCATGATGAAATCTGTTGAAATACTAGACCACGGTTCAGTAGGTACTGGGAGTGGCTGTAGCAAGCCCCAAGGCTTTCCTGTTGGCAGCTTTTGTTGTGTGCAAGTGGGACAGGAGTCCACATAACTTTGAGAGTCCTGTACCATTGTGGGCCACCAATAGTGTCGGTGCAGCATCTCCAGCATTCTGGCACAGCCAGGGTGACCTGCCAGCTTTGAATCATGGGCCCACCTTAAGACCTGCTCTCGTAGTCGACAAGGGACGACAATCTTCCCGATTGGAATAGTAGTGGTTGCTGCTAGTGATATACAGGCAGGATCAATGATTATAACTAGGAACTTCCGAAAGATTCTCGGGCTCAAAGGATTGAGACAGTGCGTCAGCTCGCTGATTCTTGGAGCCAGGGCGGAAACAGAGAATAAAATCGTATCTCTCAAAAAAACAAGGCCCAGCAGGCCTGACAGGGATTTAGAAGCAGAGCCTCTTTGAGGTGCTCTAAGTTCTTGTGATCAGTGAATATAGTGAATTTGTACTGCACCCCTTTCAACCAATGAAGAGCTAACTTCACTGCTAGTAATTCACGATTGCCAACTGTGTAGCATTGTTCTGTGTGAAGGATCAAGGAATTAACTTGCCTGTGTAGCATTGTTCTGTGTGAAGGATCAAGGAATTAACTTGCCTGTGGGCGAGTATTGACTTAGGACAGCCCCAGCTCTGATTGCTGAGGCATCTACCTCCACTACAAATGGACGTTTGGGATCCGGATGATGGAGCTGAAGGCCTCCTTGAGCCTCTGGAAGGCCGCAATGGCTTTAGGTGTCCAGACTCGAGTATTGCCCCCTTCTTAGTCATCACTGTAAGTGGGGCAACCATGGAGGAGTAGTTGGCAATGAAGCTTCAATAATAGTTAGTGAAGCCTAGGAACCATTGCAAGGCTCGAAGCTCAACTGGCTGGGACCAGTCACAGATTCCTTGGACTTTCTCCGGGTTCATGGAAAAGCCATGGTCAGATATTATATATCCTAGGAAAGGTAGACGAGTGCGTTCAAACAAACATTTCTCTAATTTAGTATACAGGTGATTCTCTCTTAATCGTTGGAGGACAGTACGAACATGTTCACGATGGCTTTCGATGTCCTTGGAGAATATCAGAATATCGTCAAGGTAGATGACAACCAACTTGTACAGGAGGTCCCTGAAGATCTCATTCATGAGACGCTGAAAGACTGCTGGGGCATTACGTAACCCAAAGGGGATGACTCCGTATTCATTGTGGCCATCCCTAGTATTAAATGCTGTCTTCCAGATGTCATCAGGTTGGATACGTACTAAGTTGTACACACCTCTCAAATCCAACTTGGAAAATACTCGGACGCCTTCAAGGCAGTCAAATAATTCACTGATAAGAGATACTGGGTAACAGTCCTTGCGCATAATAGCGTTGAGACCCCGATAGTCAATGCAAGGGCGAAGTCCACCATCTTTCTTCTTCACAAAGAAGAACCCCGCTCCTGCAGGCAAATCAGATGGTCTAATATACCGTTTCTCCAAGTTTTCTTTTATGTACTCTGACATAGCCTGAGTCTCAGGCTGTGACAAGGGATAAGTTCTACCTTTGGGAGGCGTCGTGCCCGGCAGAAGTTCAATGGGACAGTTGAACCAATGGAGCCAAAGTGTCTGCTTTCTGTTTTCAGAATACATCACTGAATTCCGCATATTGTGGAGGCAGACCAGGAAGCATTGTTGACTTCAAAACCGTTATCACAGGGGACACTGGCCAGAGAGAAGTAGCTTGGCATTTTGGACCCCACTACAGCAGCTGCAGGGATTGCCAGTCGAACTGGGGTTCATGAGTCTGGAACCAAGGCAACCCCAGAATTACCAGATGCGTTGAGCGTTTCAACACATAGAAGGATGTTTCTTCTTTATGGAGGGTACCCACTGTAAGGTGAATAGCCACAATCCAATGGGTAATTAGACCGGGAAGATGTTCTCCTTGAATGGAAGCAATACGAAGACTCACCTCCAATGGTTGAAGGGGTATTCCCAGGAGTTTGACGATATCGTCCATAATGAAACTGCCACTCACTCCGGTATCGATGAGAGCAGTGGTGGCGAACGCGTGGGCCTTGATGCCCAGGGAGACTGGAAGCAAATGTTGAGGGCCAGAAACAGTTGCGCCCAAGCTCTGGACCCCCGCCGGGCTCAGGCGTTGCAGTTTCCCAGATGGACCAGGCAGAACTGCAGACGATGTCCAGAGGTGCCACAGTAAAGGCAAAGCCCTTCTTTTCTATGGCGGAGATGTTCTGTGGGAGACAACCATCCCCGGTTCCCCTCCATAGGTTCCTCCGTGGAGGAAGGTGGTGGTGGTGCTATGTTCCTTGCAGGAGTGCAGGGTGCACTTGCAGGGCGAACTGGAGAAGTGGAGTCTTTACTTCTAGGCATCTTTGCCGGAGACGATGATCGATCCTTCCAGCAAGGGAGATCAGGTCCATTAGAGACATGGGAGTCTCACGGATGAAGAGCTCATCCTTTAGAGTAGGCGAGACTCCATCTAAAAAGATGGCATGCAGGCAATCTTCTTGCCACACACGTTCTGTGGCTCAGGTTTGGAACTCCACCGTGTATTCAGAGAGAGTCCTTGACCCTTGACTAAGGTGGAGTAGATTATGGCTGGCGATAGCCATCCGACCAGGATCTCCAAAGGTCTGCTTGAAGAGAGCAATGAAGTCAGACATCTTGGAGAAGATGGGATCAGAATGTTCCCATAAGGAAGAGGCCCATGCCAGAGCATTCCCTTCCAACCGGGACAGGATGAAGGTGACCTTAGTGATCTCCTTCAAAAGCAAGGAGGGTTGGAGAGCAAATTGCATAAAGCACTGATTAAGGAAGCCACGGCAGGAGCGTGGATCCCCATTGTATCTAGAAGGTGCAGGAAGTTTCAGAGTTGCTCTAGGAAGCATAGTGACTGGGAGGCCCACAGGGTTGGTCATAGCAGTCTCTTGTAGCTGGGAGCGTAGCTCCTCTACTGAAGAAGCCAGCATCTCCAATGCTTGGTGATGTTGCTTTACTGTAGCGGCCAGTCCTGGTAGGGCCCTGGAGGTGGGAGACTCCGCCGAGTCCATGGCCTTGGCAACCTGTTACGTTCGGGGTGGACCCTTGAGCTGTGGTAGTACAGGGACTGTCCACAGGGGGCGGAGCATGGAAGGAGACAGAGGCAGTGTAGAACTTCACCACTGGAAGCCTGAGGTCTCCCAGGGAGGAGCCCATAGGGACCCGGGCCACTTGGACTTAGGTGGGCCTCGCAGGGTCTCCTGGGACAGTGTAAGTCCGGCATGCCCAAAGACACTAGAGGAGCGCTATCAGATTCGAGGCTGGGAACTGATTGAAGCAAAGCGAACCAGAATAGAGATGGCGATGACAAGGCTAAAGACAGAGCCAGAATCAAACAAGGTCAGGCAAGCAAGGTCAGAGTTCAGAAGTCAGTCCAAGGAATGGTCAATGAAGCAAGGGTCAGGATCTGGAGGTCAGGCAAGGTCAAAGAGCGAGCTGAGGTCTTTGGCAGCCGGCAGGCAGGCAAACAGGTCAGGAACAAGCTGAGGTATGTACCAGAAAGTCAATCCGAGGTAAGACCGGAGAGATGAACAACGAACACTGGAACAAGCAGGGCTAGGAAGCAGGAAAAAGCAGGAACAGAACTGGAACAGGAATCCTGGAACAAGCAAGCAGAAACACAAGCGAGGGCAATCTCAGGAACAAACTGACCCGATTGCCAAGGCAAGGAAGTGAGGCCAGGAACATGCTTTTAAGAAGAGTTCAATCAGGGTATGCTGCAGAACTAGGCCCTGCCCTGGAACCTACATCAGGGTGGCTAGTCCGCACGCGTAGGGGTGTGGCTAGCTGCTGTGATGCCGAGGCCCGGCTTGAGGCCAGTGTGTGCAGCCGAAGGCCCGGCGACCGCTGCCGCGGGACGCCGGGGCCTAGCTTGACTTGCAAGGGCCGCGAAGGAGACAGGACCAGGACCCGCTGTGGAACCCCGAAGGTGAGCGGTCCTATGGGTGGGATGACCGCGGGTGGGGCGCATAACAAATCCCCTTTTTGCAGGAGATGAGATGGAGATGTGCTATTAGAAAATAGGACCCTTCTAGATTGTTTCATGTTTCTCAAAAATGATGAAAATTAACACCCTGGTTCTGGACCCATGGTCAGAGAAGTCAGTTCTCATAGTGAAACTAACAAAAAAAAAAAGGTTAGACCAGATTTGGCTCACCTCTTAAAATATTATGATACAAAAAAGTCAATTTTAGATCATTAATACAGAAACTGATCAAAGCAAAATATTACGAAGATTAATTGTAGGAAAATTATGACAGACAATTTTCCAGATAATTTCATATTCAGCAGTTATCTGGATATTCAGTGGCACTTATCCAGATAATTCTGTTGCAGATTTTCCCCTGGGTAACTTTAGGACAGTGATTTTTCTAACCAGATTTATCCAAACTCCAGATAATGGCTCTTCTGAGTAAAATTTAACTGATAAATGGAAGGGGAAGTTTAAGTCTGGGTAACTCTGAAAGTTACTTGGACAAACTCTTTCAATATCGACCTCTAGGAGTACTATATGCAAACCCTTATGGGTTAAGGTGGCAACTCAGTTTAGTGTACACTAGGGATGTGAATAGATTTTGACGATTTAAAATATCGTCAGATATATTTTAAATCGTCAAAAATCATTAGAGCCACGATACAATAACAATTCCCCCGATTTATCGTCAAAAAATCGTAAATCGGGGGAAGGGGGAGGGGAAGGGGGAGGGCGGGAAAACCGGCACACTAAAACACCCTAAAACCCACCCCGACCCTTTAAAATAAATCCCCCACCCTCCCGAACCCCCCCAAAATGCCTTAAATTACCTGGGGGTCCAGCGGGGGTCTGGAATGACCTCCTGCAATCGAATCGTGTTGTCTTCAGCCGCCGCCATTTTGCGCCGCCATTTTGCAAAATGGCGGTGCAATATTATTATGGGGTTAGACAAAGGACACTCCTTTTTATTAGTCCTGTTAGACATCTCGGCGGCATTTGACACCGTCAACCATACCATCCTGCTGGATCGCCTAGCAGATATCGGCATCGCCGGATCTGCCCACAACTGGTTCAAGTCCTTCCTCAGCAATAGGACTTTTAAAGTCAAAATCAACAATAAAGAGTCACCCTTAACAAAATCAACTCTTGGTGTACCACAAGGATCCTCCTTATCTCCAACTCTCTTTAACATATACCTCCTCCCCCTCTGCCAACTGTTAACTGATCTCAACCTAATTCATTATCTGTACGCAGACGACGTGCAGATTCTAATCCCCATAACTGAATCAATCTCAAAAGCGCTCACCCATTGGAATAACTGCCTTTTATCCATCACTAATCTACTCAACAGTTTAAACTTGGTACTCAACGCCTCTAAGACAGAGCTTCTCCACATCTCCTCAAATGAAAACAATATCTCCCCACCATCACCACACAATTCTCTCACTACCTGTAAGCAGGTTAGAGACCTTGGGGTAATTCTAGACAATCGACTAAACCTAAAGAAAATGGTCAATACAACCTCCAAGGACTGCTTCTACAGACTACAGGTTCTAAAACGACTTAAACCACTCTTATTCTTCCAAGACTTCAGGACAGTCCTCCAAGCGCTTCTGTTCGCCAAAATAGACTACTGCAGTGCCCTTTTCCTAGGCCTCCCCAAATCCACTACCAAACCACTGCAGATGATACAAAATGCGGCAGCGAGATTGCTGACCAGTACCAGCCGCGGCGAACACATCTCACCCATCCTCAGGAACCTACATTGGTTACCAGTGAATTTCAGAATTCTATACAAATCAATCACCTTAATTCACAAAACCATCCATCATCAACTTCAACTCGACCTGGAAATCCCATTCAAACTCCACTCCTCTAACAGACCAACTAGAGATATTCTCAAAGGCACCCTGAAATACCCCCCACTAAAGCCTCACGCCTCTCTACAACCAAAGACAGAGCTTTTTCGATAGCAGGCCCATCTATCTGGAATAGCATCCCATCAAATCTCAGACTGGAGCCTTGCCTTTTAACTTTTAGAAAAAGACTTAAAACCTGGCTCTTTCACCAAGCCTTCACCGATCCACCAGACAATCAGTAGTTGTCCTTCACTCTAACCCGGTCTGGCATTTATACTCACGAACAATGGACTCTGACACTTCCAGGTTAAAGCACCTTTTAAGCTTTTAACCCGTACGCTCTATGGTAACACTTTATACTTATTTCCTGCCTTATCTTCTTTCCAGCTTGTCGCAAGCCTCCAAGTTCTCTTTCCCTGTTGATTATAATTTTGACCTATTCCTACCTATTGTTATCTTTCGTTTACCTGAATTGTTACTCCAGTTATACCCGTGTTAAATGTAAACCGATCCGATATGGTTATTTACTATGAAGGTCGGTATAAAAAACTGTTAAATAAATAAATTTATTTATTTATTTATTTAGACTCTTTCTCTGATATATCTGAAAAATGTTTTGTCACCTTGCTTTACTTCTTTGACAATCCTTTCTTCCACATAAGCTTTCGCAACCCTGATTTCTTTCCTCGTCTCTTTCAGGTTTACCAGGTATTCTTTCCTGTGTGCCTCTTTTTTTTTTTTTAGTTCCTTTGCACTTTTTGAATGCTGATCTTTTTGCCTTTATTTTTTCTATCACCTCTTTAGAGAACCATAGCAGTTTCCATCTCCTCTTATTTTTATACACTTTTAATACATAAAGATTGGCTGCATTTGCATTTGCTGTATTTGCTATAGCTCCTTTTAATTTAGCCTACTGTTATTCCAGTTCTCCTATCTCCTCCCAGCCTTCTAGCACCTTCTCAAGATGCTTCTCCATTTTTTCAGTCTGTATTTCCGAAATTCATGACTTTGATCTTTGTGTGACTTTTCTCCATCTTAGCTACTATATCAAACTGTACTGTCTGATGATCATTAGCGCTCAGATGGGCACCTACTCGGACATTAGAGATACCATCTCTATTTTGAGCACCAGGTCCAGTACTGCTCCTCCTCTCAAGGGTTCCATCACCATCTGCCTAAGCCGAGCCTCTTGAAAGGCATCCATAGTCTCCCTCCTCCCTTCAGATCCTGCTGCAGGGATACTCCTACCCATATCCGGCAGATTAAAAGCTCCTATGAGCAACATTTCTCCCTTCTTTCCCACCTTTCAAATTTCTTCTGCCAGATCTCTGTCTAGTTCTTCTGTCTGATTTGAACACCTGCAGATTACACCAGTGTAAATGGAAGTGCCATCAGATTTTTTAAGACAGCCCACAGCCTTCTTACCCCACATTCCCTGCTTTTCAGTTACTAAGATATTGTTTTTGACATAAAGAGCTAATCCTCCCTTTTGGTTCTATCTCCCTTCTACCCCCACCATTAATGTAGAGAGCAGTGTTGGAGCTGCATCTAAGTGAAATATCTAGCTTAATTAGTTAGGGGTAGTAACCGCCACAATGAGCAAGCTACACCCATGCTTATTTGTTTACCCAGACTATGTAATTCAGTCCTTGTTGGTTGTTATCTGTATATAAATCCACTTTTCTTCATCCCCCTGCCGTTGAAGCAGAGAGTTATGCTGGATATACATTGAAAGTGAAGTATCAGACTTTCTCCCCTGCCGTTGAAGCAGAGAGCTATGCTGGATATGCGTGAAGTATCAGTCTTTCTCCCCTGCCGTTGAAGCAGAGAGCTATGCAACTGAACCATGTCTCCATAATAGCAGCAATATCCAATGTCTGCATCCACCATCAGGGTCTGCAAATCTGGAACTTTGTTGCTCATTCTGCAAGTATTTCTGCACATAGCTTTCCCTTGGCTTGCTGCTATTCCCAGACACCTTTTCTGTGCTTTTGCCTAAAAGTGGGCCGATTTTGTACTTTTCTCCACCCTCTTCCTATATTTCTGTGCTTTGGGGGTGATATTACAATTCTATTCGCCTCTTTTATTGTACCTTCTGCCACCTTGTCCCATACATTTGGTATTCTTCCCTTCATTTATACTTGTCCCTCACACACTCTCTTCTCACACTCGTGCCCTGCTGCTGTTCTTCTATACCACCCTCCTCCCTACTGCTTTGGCTCATCCCTCCCTTTCTTCTTATATATGTCTCTCACAATTCTCCATACTCTTTACAGACTCTGTGCTTCTATCCACCACCTTCCATTCCTCTAATTCAATCATTCACTATTACTTACTACTTTTATCCAGAGTCACCCATCCAATTCCCAATATAAATAAGGGTAAACTTGCTGGGTTGTTGATGTGCTTAGGGAAGCCCAAGAAGATATTTGCTGGGGCAGGCGAGGCCTGTGAGGAAGTTCCCTGAATGCTTTTTGTTCTTATGATGCCTGGGAAGAGAGGCAGCAGCGGTGAACTGCAATAGAGAGGAGGGACCGGCCACTCCAGGGATTCCCTCCTCCTGATGTGGTGGGCAGCCAAGAAGAGGCAGGACACATGCGGCAGTGAGCTGCAAGAGCAGAGGAGCTGGCCGCTTTGGGGTAACCCTAATGTGGTGGTCAGCCGTGAAGATGGCACCCGGTGCCACGGGAGCCTGAAGAGTAAGTGCTGTGAGTTTTTAAAAAAAATAAAACAAAAGCCTCTCAATGCAGCTGGACCCGATGCAGCGATAATAAAGGGGAGAGACAGCGTCAGGTCTGAAACCAAAGCCCCGGTGTGATAGGACGGAGTGCAGGCCCAGGGGTCCTTGCTGACATCAGGGACGACGTCAGTGAGAGGCTGCCCCCAAACGTGCCTCAAAGTTTAAAAAATTGAATAAAAATAAATCCAGTAGTTTTAAAGGTTTAAAATGTGACATGTTTGGTGGGGAGCATCTGGAGAGGCTCCCACAGTAAGTTACAGCCCCCAGGAGGCACCCTGGCAAACCCAGTGACAAAATATTGAATAATCTCCAGTTTAATAAAAATGAATATTTTGCAAGTGTTGGTTTGGTTTAAGAGTTCTTGTGACCTGACCACATCCAGAATCTGGGGCCAGAAGTGAATTTTAATCAAGTTATATCACTCATTTTCCCCAGGGGGTTTCTGTGATTAAGAAGTGATTAAAACATGTTAGAAAATGGGGTTTGGTGTTGGTGTTCTCCTGATGGGATTATGCAAACATGGTTTTGACCCTTGGCTTGGGGAAAAATATTTGTTGCAACTTAAAAATATAATTAGCTTTAAAAGTGTTTAATATGGTTATGAAACACAAAGGCCACTTCTTACATTTATTTAGAAGTTAATGTGAAAACAATGTGCAGTTTGAAACTGTGAGTGGAATTTTTGTTTGGTTTTATTTAATTAATTTTCCCTATTCATTTTATGGGCAGTGTTAAAAGTGTTAAAAAAAAAAAAATAAGATCGGTTCATCTCTGAGAGGAAAAAAAAACTCTTTAAGCCATCCCACAGATAATGCTGTGGCAACACTATAGCAACAGTAGACCACCTCAGTTAAGGATCAGGTCTGTATAATAATACTAAATAAATTAAGCCAAAGCACAGAAAATGTTAAGAAGTAAATTACATAAAAAGTAGTAGAGTGCTTTTCTCTGGTCAGCTGTCAGGAGGGAAAGGACCAGTGTATACATTGCCATACACCAGGCAGTTCAGTATTCCCTCATGACTTTGGATTCAGCTGACCTTGGAAGGGTGGAGGGTGTCACCTCAAACCAGAAAAAATTGTGGCAAGAGAAAGGGCTGAATGCTGAAAGGAAGGGAGTGAATGTACTTGATGAATACTTGGGGAAGCAGTGAATACTTGAAGGGGAAGTGGTGAAAGAGGGGGGGGGGGGTGAAGGCTTCTAAGAGCAATGACATGAAAAGGGGTGAATATTGCAAGAGTTGGGGAAAACAGCACAAGGAGGAGCTTATGCTGTGGAGAAGATAAGATGTAAATATTGTTTCCCTCCCTATTTCCCTGAAGTCAGCAATGAAATTGGATTAATTGACACCTTATTCCTCTCTCTAAGGTCCATGCTGCCACATAATCTGCAAAAGATGAGAGGGGACCAGAGCTTGGGTGGAGAAAATAGAGGAAGAGAAAAAGAGATGGCTGGGATAGGGTGTTGCATGAGAACCATTTAGGAGGAGTGGAGGTGGCATGAGAGAGCCAGGGATGGGGATAGAAGGGGTTCAAAAGAAAGGGGAAAGGCAGTGGAAGGGTGTGAGAAAGCCAGGAAGGAGAGTATGTATGCAAGAAATTCAGCAGTGGTGATTGGAGGAAGGGTGAAAAAACAGAAATAGCATCAAAGTGAGGAAAAGGTGGTGATGAGGATGTGTGTGTGAAAGAGCCAGAGAGGGTGAAAAAGAAAGGGAGGATAAGGAACAGTGACAATCACAGCCAGTGAAGGTGGAAGGGAGAGTGATAGAGAGCTAGAGGGGGAATAGAGCTAGAGGAGGAAAAATGGAAGCTAGAAGCAGGAGCGGATTGAGGGAAAATAGTGGCCCGGGGGATTTTTCTCCATACTGGCCCATGGGGACCCAATTACATTTACATATATAATTTACATATATATGTACACACCCCTATATTTCGGCATGGTCCTCCCGTATCAACACAGTACTATTTGCCAAAACTCAAAGAATAACAACCCCACCTATGAAAAAGAATCCCACAAATATTACACCAGAATCTAAAATATCAATACACCTCTTATCAAGAAAACAGAACAGGCCAAGCTACTACAGATCTACAGAGAAAACCACATGCTAAAAGAATGCTTCATCTCAGTCTCGCATGCAGAACACAGACCCTCATCAAATACAGAATAAAGCCACATAAAGTATAAATAGAAATGTGCAGACAAAAACTAAACTGTAAAATGTATCATGCCAGACTCTATACAGTGCAACAATGGAAAAACAAAAATGTCACTATTCCTCATGAAACAATCAATAAAATCAAGATATATAAATCATGAATCATAATTATAAAATCATACTAATAAAATAATTTCAAAACAGCTGATGAATAGAATATCCATTAATTAAAGACTCAAGCAAATTTTGAAACCTTTACCAAACACCAATAAAATATTTCAAACAGCAGATACATCACATATTACCCAATAATTAAAATGGTAGTCAATCAAGAAAAATGAACTTAAAAAGCCACCTTTACTTACCCTCTCCAGCAGTTCTCCTACTCTTTTCGCTTGCAGGCCACACCAGAAGCAGCAGTAGCTGCTGAAGCTGTCTTCACGGTCCTCTTCCTTAGGGACCACAACCAATCTCTTCTCTCTCATTCACTCACACACACACACACACACACACACACACCAGTCATACCCTCAAGACCAGTTTCTGTCTCTCACACACCAATCATCTCCCCAACCAGTCTCTCTCTCTCTCTCACACACACACACAAGCACATACATACCAGTCATCTCCCTGATCAGTCTCACACATACACACATCATCTCTCTGGCCAATCTCTCTCAATCACACAATGCTCTCGCTCTCTCTTACTTACACAAAGGCTTTCAATCACACACATGCTCTCTCTATTTCACTTACACACAAGCTCTCAATCACACACATGTTCTATCTCACTTACAAACAGGCTCAATCACACACATGCCCTCTCTCACAGCCACAAGCCAGCCAAAAACATGCTCCATCTCTCTTGCGCACACACATTGACACACAGAAGCACCCTCCCTGTCTCTCACTGAAGCACCTTGCTTTCAGACTTGCAGCATTTTTCACTTTTACTAAAAGTGATGATCCCAACCATTAAATAAGAAAACCACATTCCTATCAGAAGGCGAAATGACACCCTTCCTTCAGGTTCTGTCCTCCCAAGGGACAGCCACCCACACCCTACAGCTTCTCTTGTTTTGCACTTTCAGGCAATAAAGCAAGTGTCTTTCTTCAAACTATCAGTCATATGATTATTCATGTGGGAGATATGGAACCAAAAGACATCCTTAGTCAACTTCCCTTTTAAATAGGAAGATTCCAGTCTTAGTCATTTAAAAATATACATTTTCTAAAGGCTTAAAAAAATAGCAAAACCATTTCAGATTGGAACTATTCTAGTCTTCATGCTTAAATTAGGCTTAAAAATAAACCCCACCTGGCATCAGTATCTTAAATTTGTGATTTTGCTGAGATGAACATTTTAAATAGTTAATTTTTTTTTGCTTTAGTATTTGTCTCTACCCACTTTGCTAAATTTTATTTTCCAGAAGAGGGATGCTTAACATTCAGTAATTTAATCTTTCATCCAACTTTTCAAAAGTTGCGCTACCAGCACAAAGGTTGAAATATATGTATTATCACATTTCATTTTTTTTAAAACTGGTAGATTCCTTTCTCACATACATAACACACACACACACACAAGCATCATTCCTTTCTCACATACATAATGCATACACACAATCAGAAGCACCATCCCTTTTCACATTCACACACACACACACACACACACAGAAGCACCGTTCCTTTCTCACATACACACAGAAGCACCCTTCTGATCCAAGGCCCCCGCTGAACAGCTGGTCTCGGCGGCGGTTAGCAGCACCGGTGTTCACGTCTTCGGCCCCCGCCGGAGACCAAGAGGGCTGAAAAAATTAAAATCGAGGCTGGCGGGGGCCGAAGAAGTGAACACCGGTGCTGCTAACCACTGGCGGAGATCAGCTGTTCAGCGGGGGCCTCAATTTTAATTTCTTCGGTCCCTGCCGGCCTCGATTTTAATTTCTTCTGCCCCCCGGCTGGTCTCTGGTGGGGGCCGAAGAAATTAAAATCGAGGCCGGCGGGGGCCGAAGAAATTAAAATCGAGGCTGGCGAAGGCCGAAGAAAAGAAGATAGGCACTGCCCAGCCAGCCCCCGCTTGAGGCTGGCTGGGAGGCGCCCATCTTCTTTTCTTCAGCTGCCGCCGGCCTCGATTTTAATTTAGTCGGCCCCCATCTTCATTTCTTCGGCCGCCGCCGGCCTCGATTTTAATTTAGTCGGCCCCCATCTTCATTTCTTCAGCCGCCGCCGGCCTCGATTTTAATTTAGTCGGCCCCCTGCTGGCTTGGTCTTCCACGGGGGCTGGCTAATCTTTTCTTCGGCCCACGCTGGCTTGGTCTAATGGTGGGGGCTGGCTGGGAGGTGCTGAGGCTGGGCTGAGGAAGAGCCACGCGGTCGAGACCACGCGACCAGCTAGACCAGCCCACTGGGAGATGCCCGATCCCCCGATGGGTCAATCCGCCCCTGGCTAGAAGTGTGATTGAGTGGAGGGGTGAAGAGCTATGGATGGTGATTGGAGGGGGAAAGATTTGAGAGGGACACACATGCAAGAGGAGGTGAATGCTTCCAAGGAGAATGACTTGAACAGAGATGAATTTTGGGGGAGAGTTGGTAGGTTTAAGAACCAGAAGGGGTAATGGCAGAGGTTGTATGAGAGAGAGCACTGAAGGGGAGGGATCAGATGGGGAGAGAGAGAATAAGAGATGGTGGAGGCAGGGAAGTTATTGATGGTAGTCATAGGGTTAGGAGGTGTGGAGAGAGTAGAACATGGAATGGAGAGGGAGGTGTTAATGCTGGAACTGCTGAACCCCTGTAATTGTTCCTGTGGAGTTTGGGGTCTATTATGCTGGGGTGTCTGAGAGAGTGATGGGACGAGAGAGAAAACAGACATTGGGCAGAGCAAAGGGGAAGAGAGAATATGCTGGTCAGAGATAGGTGTGACAGGGTGGGAGTACTAAGACAACTACTGATGGGGACAAAGTTAGAGGATTGAGGGAGACTGGTAGGGAAAGAGTGGGAATTGAGAGAGACTAGTGAGTTAGGATGGGAAATTGAGACAGAGACTGGTGGGAACAGGATAAGAGAATTGAAAGATTCAGGGGGACAGGGTGGATGGATTCTGAGAGACTTGAGGGGGATTAAGAGAGAGGCTAATGGGAAAAGAATGAGATTGAGAGAGACTGAGGGGACAGGATTGGGGATTGAGAGAGACTGCTGGGAATAGTGAGGAAATGTGAGGCTCTCTGGCGCTGTGCATTCTGATTTCTTGGCTCTTGTTGCATGAAAGTTTGGCTTTCCCTACTCTTAAGAGGTTTAGTGAGGAAGGAACTTGATTGAAAAAGAAAATCTTGTATAGAAATAGGTAAGCTGTTAAAGAATATATGACTATTTCTAAAAGTGTCTCTGTCATGCACCTTTGATATTTGTTAGTGTAACTGAATTGATCTACTGCTTGCCCAGTTCAGTACCTCTCTAGTACCTATTGTCCACCTCATTATTTTGAAGCAAGAGATATTTTTGCTATTGGTATGTCTTGTTCATTGACATACTGTACTGAACACTATAGAAATGTCTAGTGGAAAAAGCGGGGACCAGTTCTGCTTCCTACTCAGGCTACATAAGAATTAGGATTTTCAGGGGTCTGGGGGATTTTTAAGTTCATTTCATTTAATTGCTTTTATTTTTTATTGACTTCAGGAGAGTGTTAGTGCCACCAGCCCTGCCCCTCCCTTCCTATTAAACATGTCCACCAAACTTAAGACAAAGCCCCCAGCAAGCAGCAGGTGTAAAGTAGGATAGAAGGCAGCCCATATCACTGTACCTCCATTAAGGGACATCCTGCATCTCCAGGGAATACACGCATGCCCTGGTGGCATGTCTGGACGGACAGACACTGGCTCTTTGAAGAGGCAGCTGCATGCTCTAAGTAGTCTAGTAGGGATGTGCAGAGCAAAAGTTTAAGTTCATATGTCCATAAGTCGAAAGGGGGTCCCATTTGCGGTCAATACGGACATATGGAGAATTCCATAATTTGAGTCTATGTCCATACGTGCAAATAAAAATTTAAACCCCTCACCCTCCTTAATCCCCCCCCAAAGACTTACCACAACTCCCTGGTGATCCAGCGAGGAGTGAGGACGCCATTTCTGAAATCCTTTGCGAGGAGCACGTGATGTCGGCGCCACGTCGTAGTGACGCGGCGTCACGTGATTCCCCGCGAGTTCGCGCCAGAACGCTCGTTCGGCCCAAAAGGAACTTTTGGCCAGCTTGGGGGGGTCAGGAGGCCGGCGCGAACTCGCGGGGAATCACGTGACGCCGCGTCACTCCGACGTGGTGCCGACGTCACGTGCTCCTCGCAAAGGATTTCAGAAATGGCGTCCTCACTCCTCGCTGGATCACCAGGGAGTTGTGGTAAGTCTTACCACAAGGGGGGATTAAGGAAGGTGAGGGGTTTAAATTTTTATTTTGGATCAACAATCGCGATTTCCAACGTATTCAACATAGCTATGTTGAATAAGTTGGAAATCCGATCGTTTACGTCTCATCACTTTTTTAAGTTAAAAAAAAAAGTAGCGTTTTACATTTAAGTTCAAAACGAATGCACACCCCTATAGTCTAGTTAAATGAGAAGAAGGGGAAGAAAACTTGAACATTCTCTCCCTTCCCTGCCCCCCATCCCCATTCATTCTGTCCTTCCCTCCCTTCCGCTATTCCCAGTTAACTCCTGATATATTCACTCCCTCTCTCCATTAAAACCCCCGCCCCGCAATCACTGAGTCACTCTGCACCCTTCGCTTCTCCTGGATCCACTCACTCACCCGCTCAATTAAACAAGAGGAAGAGACTGCCAGCCTTGCAGCGCCTCAGCATCTCCTCCTTCTCCTCCTCTGCCGGGCCCAAGCATTGTGCTTTGAACCACATATAGAAACATATAGAAACATAGAAATGACGGCAGAAGAAGACCAAATGGCCCATCCAGTCTGCCCAGCAAGCTTCACACATTTTTTCTCTCATACTTATCTGTTTCTCTTAGCTCTTGGTTCTATTTACCTTCCTCCCCCACCATTGAAATATCTAGCTTGATTAGTTAGGGGTAGTAGGGGTAGTAACCGCCGCAATAAGCAAGCTACACCCATGCTTATTTGTTTTACCCAGACTATGTTATACAGTCCTTATTGGTTGTTTTTCTTCTCCCCTGATTCAAAGTGTGACGATCAGACCCAGCAGGGGAAGCAAAGAAGAGGACGGCAGAAGCACTGCAAGGCTGGCTGTCTCTCTTTTTCTTTTGTTGAATGAGTGGATGAGTGAGGGGATCCAGGGGTGCGCCTCAATGATTCTCTTCTGGGGCAGGCGGGCAGGAAAGGAACAATGCACTTAGTGTTATCCTGCTGCCACTGATGCTTTTTTTTTTTTTTAGAATGTCCCTGGTCTCTTTCTGCAATTTGGCCAAGTTTTGCCAAATCCTTAGTAAGGACCGAATTTTGAGGTCCTTACCAAGGCTACAAAATCGCAGGAGACCGGTTTCCCTGATTTACAACATCTGTAAATAATATCAATCCAGCTGCTCAAAGGCTTGAGTAAATAAAGGTCCTGATATTCAGCACCACTTAGCAAGTCTAAAGTTAGCCGGATAAACTTATCCGGGTATATTCAGCAATGATGCCATGCTACTTATTATCCCGGCTAAGTGAGCCAGATATGTTTATCTGGCTAATTTCCCTAGCCAGCTATCTTTTTTAAATATGGACCTCAAGATTTCTAATTGTTTGCGGAAAGTTTTCAAATAAACTTCCAAGCACGGAGATTCTGGAAGAGAATTCCACAGGCACGGACAGGCAATAGAGAAAGTTTTATTAAGAGTCTTTGTAAAGTGAGCTATTTTTGCCAAGCGGACATATAATAATTTTTCCCTAAACAAGAAAATGGACCAGACGGTCTTTAGATTTTGAATGGAATGCTAAAACACTCTGGGGCATCAGAACTTAAGGCTTTAAGCACCAAATGTAAGACCTAAACTTTGACAACCATAAAAACTGGGAGCCAGTGAAGCTAGAATTGGAGTAATCACACAACCTGGCTTCAGTTAAAACTCTGGCAGCAGCATTTCCATTTTGAACAGTTTGCAATGCACAATAGTGGTGTTTTGCAGGCCTAGAGAGACAGAATTAGAATAATCCATTGATTTCAAATCAAGACCTATATAACAGAGCCTTTGATCGATAAAAAAGCCTAAAGTCTCCAAAGGAGATGCAATTAAAAAAATTACTTTCACCACATTTTTAACCTGACAATGTAGTGAGAAGTTTGATCAAAAATAACATCCAGGTTAATTATGTAAATAAAGTAAGAAATTAAATTTAATAAACTGCCCTGGGGCCTGTGGAGTGGGCTTGTTTAGGCTATTGTGGAGGCCTGGTGTCCTGGAGGAGATGTGGACCCATTGGCAGATGAGGCCAGATGATTTTTGGGGCCTGGAAGACCCAAGGAACATGGCCACAATTTTTGTTATTTTTTAAATGAGATGTCCTGAAGGAGCAGCATGGTGCTTTCTTTAGTGACTGGGGCTACGAGTGTCAGTGAAGCAGAGGGTACCCAGGGAGCTCACTACAGTAGACTGAGAGAGAGGCAGTATCGGCCAGGAGTTGGAGCAAGCAACTGATGTGACTCCACTGCCACTTCGAAATTCCCAATGTCAGCTGGAGCTATGGCAATGAAGGGAGTTTGGCGTTGTTGTTCAAGTGAAGCCAGTTGAACAGCAGCAGCCTTGGGGAAGTTACCACTGTATGAGAGAGGCAGTCCGAGGCATCAGGGGCCTTAAGTAAGCCCTCTGTGCAACGACGAAGAGCTGATGTCATCTATGAGTTCAGAGGGCGCCCGCACTAGGGATGTGCATTCGTTTAAAATGAAACTGTAAAACATGATGAATAAAGCTAATTTGTTTCATTCAGGGGGCCAAAAGGAATCGGGGGGTCCCCCTGAATGAAACAGGCCTTATTCATTCGTTTTAAACTAATGTTTTGAGCCTAAGTCTAGGCCCGAAGATGGGGCCTCATCTAGTGCATAGGCCAAGGTCCAAAGCAGGGCATGAGGCTTTTGCCTGAGTGTGATGCTGGCACCTCAGCCTAGGCCCAAAACAGGGGTCTCTCCTAGGGCATAGGCCATGGCCCAAAGCCCAAGTGTGATGCCAAGGTCTTGTCTGTGGCATGGGCCGACGCTGGGGCCTCGACTGAGACCCCCAAAAATTAAACTAAAAAACAAAAACTTGCCTGATCCATTCGGTAGCCGATGAAGGCTGGGTCCCACTGCTGGGACCTAGGCCCGACACCACATCCCAACTGAAGGCTGGGTCCTGACTCTCGGGCTTCAGCCTAGGCTGGGGCCCGGACAGTGGAAACTGTTATAAAGAATAAAATCACAGAACATTTAGATAGACAGACATGGTTAAGGTTTCTGAGGACTTGGAGTTTGAAGAAGCACTCCTTGGTGGTGTTGTTCACGAACTTCTTGAGGTTCACAAACTTCTTGAAGTCCTCAGAAACCTTAAACCGCTTCTTCACTTCCACGATTTCAGACTGGTACTTCAATCGCTAATACTGTCGAAACTTGATTATTGCAATTCTCTACTACTGGGCCTACCAGCCAGCACCCTAAAACCCCTCCAGATGGTTCAAAACTCCGCGGCCAGACTGCTCACCAACACCAAGAAAAGGGACCACATTACCCCTACTCTTCAGAACCTACACTGGCTCCCCATCAAATACAGGATCCTCTTCAAAGTACTCACCATCATTCATAAAACTATCCACAACCTCACTACCCTACACACATCCACGCAACTAAAACCGCACACCTCCTCCAGACTGCTTTATAGGCACTCCTATCAGGAGTGCCTATAAAGACACTTTGTATGTCCCCCAAGCCAAAACCTCCCTTAGTAAACGCGCTATATCGACAGCAGGACCTCATCATTGGAATGCACTACCTCCTGACCTCAGACAAGAACCCTGTCATGCCACTTTCAAAAAGAGACTGAAAACATGGCTGTTTAGTCAAGCCTTTATGGACATCTAATTTCTCACCCTTTATCTGCACCCTCTATATTAATATTCTCATTCGTACACCTTGGCCCACCCTCAATCTCTTCACTTTGTCCTATTTCCTCTAACTACCATCTCTGCCATTTCAGAGATGATACTTGAGGTTTGCTCTGCATTTCTATTATAGTTAATTATATCTTATGATATATCAAGGAGATTTATATATATATATATTTATATCTTATTTATTAGGTTATTTATCTTACATTATGTTTTACGTGTTGCGATCCCGGGTCGGCCCCGGGACCGCCGCCTACCTTCGACCCGGCTCCGGCCCTCCTTCAGCCCCAGTCGGGCCGTGCAGGCCTCGGGCGCGGCGCTGCTGCGCCGACGTAGCAGCCGGCGTCCTCCCGCAGCCGGCCCCGCCCCCTAGCCGCGCGCGCTAGGGCTCTACATTTAAAGGGGCCAGCGCGGGAGATCCAGCTACCCGGCTGGTGACGTCAGACGCTGCAGGCCTATTTAAGGCCTGCAGTCTTGGCATTCCCTGCCTTGCAACGAGGTTCACAGGTATCCTGTCGTTAGTTGCTGCGTCCTGCTTCTTTAAATCCTCGTTCCGACCCGGTTTGCCTTCTGACTACTCTTCGTCTTCTCCCTGGTTCTGGTTTCGTCATCTGACCTCTGGCTTGACCCTGCTTCCATCCCCGACTTCGCTTTTGGATTGTCCTCTTGGCACTGATACAACATCTGACCTCTGGCTTGACCCTGCTTCCGTCCCCGACTTCGCTTTTGGATTGTCCTCTTGGGCTCTGGTACGACATCTGACCTCTGGCTTGACCCGGCTCTGTCCTCGACTCCGACTTGGTTCTTCGACTTGATCGCTTCCTGGACTCCGTCTTGGATTTTCACCGCCCCGTGGTTCCTGCGTCCGCTGGCCCAGAAGATTCTCCTAAGTCCCAGCGGCTGGGCCCCTACAGGCTCCTCCTGGGGGGGGCTCCGGCTTCCAGGGCGAATCTCCAAAAGTCCCAGCGGCCGGGCTCCTACGAGCTCCCCTCGGGGGAGCGCCGGTCTCCAGGGTGAAGGGTCTTCTACCTACAGGGCCCAACGACCGTCCAGCCTTCGTGCCATCGTCAAGTCCTTGGTCGCATAGGACTCCATCTTGTTCCGGCGTCCAAGCATATCCAGGTCTGTCGAGCCGCCTCCCGGTTGGGATCTTTTGCTAGGGTCCTCCACAGCTTCCCTTCACTCGTCCCGACCGGCCCAAGGGTCCACGAGTTTCAACATTACGTTTGCTTAGTTTTCTTTGTTTTCTGTAACCTATGTTCCATGTACCGCCTCTGTGCGACTGTTAACGTTACACTGTAAACCGATATGATTTGTATATTTTACAAGAATGTCGGTATAGAAAAAATAAAAAAATAAAAAAAAATAAATGGTTTAATGGGTCACAGCCAGCATGCAATTTCTCAAGGGAAGTCTTGTCTCACAAATCTCCTACATTTTATGACGGGGTAAATAAACATGTGGACAAAGGTGAACCGGTAGATGTGGTATATTTGGATTTTCAGAAGATGTTTGAGAAAGTCCCTTGTAAGAGGCTTCCAAGAAAACTAAAATGAAATGGGATAGGAGGCGATATTCTTTGGTGAATTGCAAGCTGGTTAAAAGACAGGAAACAGAGAGAAGGATTAAATGGTCTGTTTTCACAGTGGAAAAAGGTAAACAGTGGGAGTACATCAGGGACTGTGCTTTTTTTTTTTTTTTTTAAATTATTATATTTTTATTGGATATTGGTAACCATGACACTTTCTGTAAACATTGTCAAAAGCAAACATCTCATTTCACCCCACAGAGTGCGAAGGATAGCATAAACTATATGCTTCATCCATTCCCCCACCCCTCCTCCCTCAGGATCTGCACATCATGAATGCTCTGTGGTGCTGTTCTTCCGTCTTGTATTCTCAGGGAGTGGTACAGTCTATTACACAGTTTTGCATGGAAATCGTCAGAGTGTCTCAGTATTTTACCCCAAATAGCATGGCATCTGTTTACTGCGTCCTGTGTCTTGGAGTTAGCTGTCATGTAATCAAATTGCAACAGCTTGTAAAGGCGTTGCTTCCATGGTTCAAGTTTTGGCGGGTCTTCTGAAATCCATTCTGCCATCACAGTTTGTAGGGCCACCAGTAGCGCCCGTCCTAGAAACGTTTTGTCGTGGTCCTCCATAGATGCCAGCTGTCCTCTGAAGAGGCGCAATAAGCATATCTCCGGTATCCTTGGCACTGTAATCTTTAACATATGTCCCAATTCCCGCATCACCCCCTCCCAGAATTTCCCTATGTGTTCGCAATACCAAAATCCATGCATGAGAGAGAGCCCTTTTCTTTGTTGCATTTCAAACAGTAGTCTGTCGTACAAAGCTTCGCTGCAAATAGCCTAGTTCTAGACATATACATATACATCTTAAGACTTTATATCCTATCTCTCGCAAAAGTATATTTTCTGTTACAAAGATACAATCTGCTAACATCTGCTGTATTTCTGTCAGTTCCAGTGTTATCCCTGCTAGGTTTTCCCATTTACTTTTAATCTCCATGAGAGCTCCCTCAGATCGTAGTTCCCTGAGTGCATGTGAGAAGCCTGAACAAGAGTTCTTTTTCTTATCCATAGGTGTGAAAAATCTTGAAGTATCCCAAAGTTAGAGAACATCCTAATTACACTTACACAACTCACATATATAGTGGCTAGTTTTATTTAAAATCTTTTCTATACCGTCATTAAGTTATTTACCATCATAACAGTTTACAAAAAGGCACATATAGTAAAAAATCATTTATAATTTACAGGAGTGCCATTAAATATCCGGTAACATATAATTCATATAAAGACTATTTGATTTATGTCATAAATTGATTTGATTTATGTCATAAAATGTCCTTTTGATACATGTCTCATGGTTGAATTACATGTGATTCATTCTAGCACTTTCAGTTGTTATCTATGTTTATCAGTGAGAATAAAATAGTTACCAGGTGGACCCCTGGAGACTATGTGCTGGGTGCTGATTTATTTTATGCCCACTTTTCCTTACTTACTTTTCTCCGTTCTCTTTATAAAAAGCCTGTTTGAAAAGCCAGGTTTTCAGATTTATTTTGAACAGTTTGAAATTTCTCTGTAATCTTATTTCAAGAGGCATTGTATTCCATAGGATGGGTCCAGCCAGTGATAATGCTCGCTCCCTGACCTGGGTTAGTCATGCTGTTGTAACCGACGGAACAGTTAATAGAGCTTTATTTGCTGATCTTAGATTTCTATGTGGTACATGTAAGTATGCGTAGAAATCCTTCGAGTCTAATTTGCATTGGCTTTGTAGTTCCGCAAAACTCCACACATATCTGTGCTCATCCCAGGACTGATATACAGATGTCAGCCCAGCTTTTCCCCATTTTTGGAACACAGAGCTGGACAGGCCCACCTCAAAATATGGGTTACCCCTGAGTGTTAGGTAGGGAGAGCAGTAACCCGTCACCATCAATTTGGCTTTACATAGAAATCTCCATGCATTTCTGCTCGCATTAATTAATAATCTTTGTCTTAGTGTCTGTGGAACTGCCCTCTCTGGAACCTGAAGCAGATTCTCCGGGTGATATGGAGCAACCCACGCTCTTATAAAGTCATATGGGGTATATGAGCTCATGCCTCTCAGCCAATCTTGTATATACACTACAGGCCAAATTGTATTCTCTCCAGCTGGGACAAGACAGGCCACCTTGGGCATAGGGAAGCATGATAGAACTGAGGGAGGCTCGTGCCCTACGCCCTCCCCATATGTAATGGCGTATTATCTGATTAATCTGTATAAGGTCTTGCTTTGTTAGCCATATCGGAATTTGCTGTAATACATAGAGCCAACGTGGCAGTTCCATCATTCTGAGTAGACTTATTCTACCCAATGTAGACAACGGTAGACCAGTCCACATCTTTAGTCTGTGCTCCATATTTTTAAGGAGGGGTCCCACATTGGCCCCTTTAATGTGTGCGACCTCTCTAGTAAGCTGGATCCCAAGATATCTCATACTGTGCCCCACCCACCATAAGGGGAATGCACCTTCCCATCCTGCCCATACAGTCGGGCCTAGATCCATTGCTTCGGATTTTTCCTTATTTATCTTTAACCCTGCAAACATGCCGAACATTGATTGGTGGGCCAGTACTCTCTGCAACGACACCTGCGGTGAAGTTAAAAACACTAAAACATCATCTGCAAACGCCGAAACTTTAAATTCTTACTTCCCCCACTTGAACCCCATAACCCCAGTGTCTGACTCTATTTTTCTAAGAAGTGGGTTTATTGAGAGTACATATAACAGTGGAGAAAGAGGACATCCCTGTCTGGTTCCCTGATATAACTGAAAATCTTCTGACACATGTCCATTAGCTATAATTGCGGACCTTGGGTTGTTGTACAGCATTTCTATACTATGTACTATGGCTCCCTGGAAACCATACCTATCCAATACCGAAAATAAATATGGCCATGACACCCTGTTGAACGCCTTTTCAGAATCAAATCCCACTATCATAGCTGAAGTTCCTTTAGCTTTGCACTCCTCCATCGCAATGAGCAACTTTGTGATATTTGTGCTCACCGACCTCCCTTTCACAAAATCCACCTGATTCTGTGTACTAAGAGAAGGGAAGACAAAGCTTAGTCTATCTGCCATAATCTTCGCAAATAATTTAGCTTCAAAGTTAAGTAAGGATATCGGCCTATATGATGCAGAGAACACCGGATCCTTACTCGGTTTCTCTAACACTGTGATGTAAGCCCTAGTTAACTCAGGAAGAAATTGTCTACGCTGTTGGGCATCTTGATAGAATTTAAGGAGATCTGGGGTAATTTGGTTTATGAGGCCTTTATAATATTCAGCATTAAAGCTACCCGGGCCAAGTGCCTTACTCCTCTTACTAGTTTTAATGGCATTGAGAAGCTCGATTGAGCTAATGGGTTCATTGAGGGTATCTAATTGCGCAGGGGAAATTTTTGGAAGGACAATATCCTTGAAAAACTCAGCTTCCTGTTCTACACCTCCTACTCTGTCATCTTTATATAACTGTTCTTAGAATAACTTAAAGGCTGCGCATAAGTCAATGTTTTTGTGAATGGGGTTCCCTTTGCCATCTTTAAGCTTCACAATATAGGTTTTCCCTCGAGCGATTCTGACCAAATTTGCTAGAACTTGCCCCGCTTTATTGCCATATCGGAAAAAAGTTTTGGGCCCCATAGAGCATGGACTGTTTTGCCTTTTGTGCAGCCAGTCAAAGAATGTAATATAGCATGGTATTCAGCCCATCTCAGTGCTGTATTTTGGAGCGCCAGTTCTTGTTTGGCCTGTTGGAGCTTTCTTTCTAGGCATTTAATTTGACTATGTATATTCTTAGAATGGGCAATCATATATGCTAGAATCTCTCTCGCCATGACTACTTTACCCGCTTCCCAATAGAGACAAGGCTGGTTATTGTTACTTTCATACTCTTTCCATTTAGAACGTAAGAACTCCTGGAATTTCTGATTTTCAGCAAAATATCCTGGAAATCTCCATATCCGTACTCCTGCCTCCTCTTCCCTTACTGTGATGTCAGTCCATATAATAGCATGATCAGAGATCTCAATAGGGCCAATGTGGGCTTTCTCAATTTTGGAAAACAAAGTTTCAACCACTAGAATATAATCAATTCTGGACATTGTAGCGTGAGCTCTCGAGATGTGAGTATAGTCTCGTTCCGTAGGGTGTAAAGTATGCCAAATATCCATGATGTTTAACTCATTGCATAGATGTTCTATGCCTTTGGGCTTCCCCCTGCTCATAGATTGTTGTTCCTGATCTATCTAGTGTCGGATCTTTTACACAATTAAAGTCTCCTAAAAGAATTAATTGACCTCATAGGACAAGGATAATTTTAGCCACCAATGTCTGAAAGAAGGAGTGAGAGTACGAGTTTGGAGCATATACCATACAGAAGGTGAAATCTCATCCCCATATTTTACCCACCACTATAAGATCTTTTATCTGCTGATGCATCTCAAATGGAACATTCTTATGTAGCAGTAATGTTACCCCTGCCCTATGTTGGACGGCCTGAGCGTAAAAGCATTGACCCAGTTTTTGCTCTCCTCTGAGGTTAGGTGGGTTTCCTGTAGGTCAACCACTCCCACTTTTTGTCCAAGCAATGTGCGGAGTATTTTTTGTCTCTTGATTGGGGATCCTATGCCTCCTACATTCCATGAACCGCATCGCACCGTATTCATCCTGTTTCTAAAGCCACCATGTAATAGGTAAAGTTCAATGTCAATATGGAGCCTAAAGGCCCCCCCCCCCCAGCCTGGGCCCTCAGGAATTTCTGATATGAGTGCCTTCCCTCTATTCCTTTTCTCGGCTCCCACAGACATATTTGGAATAAAGATCCTGCTCGCCTTCCCTCCTCCCCCCCCTGTTGCTTCCCTCTTACCCCTTCCCCCAACTTCCCTGTTTCGCAAATAACAACAGTGTCCCCAGCCATACTGGGTTCGAGGTCCACAATGTGTGCGCACGAGGACAACCCCTCAGTGATGTGTTCCCATATCCCGCCTGTGGGCTTGCCCCCCCTTTTTCTGTACTGCTCCTGGGATTTCAGCAGGCATCACAGTCATATTTCCTAACCACTCATTTTTGTCAGGTCTGATTTGGAAGGAACTATACAAGTTAACCACATAGATAACATATAACAGAGAAAAACCTGAGAACTTCATAACTTGAGCCCTTTATAGAAGCCTTACTTAGGCTCCAAACCTGCTATAATAAGTGCAGCCTCTCTTGTGATACATCAAAGTGTTCCAGAAAAAACAAACGAAGCTGTCCATACTGTTCCTCAGGTCTGTTCCTTGGCTTTTGCAAGCCATGCTTCAGCCTTTTGTGGAGAATCGAAAGAGAACACTTTTCCTTCCTTCCACACCTTTAATACCGCCGGATATTGCAGTGGAAAGCGAAGGTTCTGATTATACTGCTCCTGACAAGTGCTGGAGAACTGTTTCCGTTTCACTGCCACCGCCGCTGAATAATCTTGAAATAAAATAATTATATGTTCCTGAAATTTCACTGCTTTGGACTTTCTATATGCTGCCAGAATTGTTGCTCGTTGAGCCCAGTTTAGGAAATGGGCAGTTATTAATCTGGGCCTCCTCTCCGTGTCTCATTTGGGGGCCAGTCTGTGCGCCCTTTCTATGCAAAGTTCCCCAGTCAGTTCGGGCAGTTGTAATTCACGTGGCAGCCATTCCTCCAGCGTCTTCTTAAGTTAACTGTCCATGATTGCCTCCGGAATCCCCAAGAATTTTAGGTTGTTCCTGCGTGCACGATTCTCTAAATCTTCCAATTTTTCTTCTTCTGTTTTGAGGGCCGTCTCCATCGCAGTGACCTTTGCCATGAGCACCATATTGTCTTCCTCTATCACTGATATTCTGCCTTCAATGATATCTATATGGTGGCTGAAGTCTCCTAGTGTATCCTTTAGAGCCGCAAAATTTTTCACTTATAACATCAAATTTATGCTCTAAGGTGGCTACCACTGCCGCAGTAAGCCTTTCTACTCCCCGTTCATCAAGCGCCGTGCTGTCGGCAAGTCCGCGAGTATCTGCCATTTTGCCCTCTGCCCCGTTGATTTGGGCTTTTCTTTCCAGGCCACTTTAGAGGTCATCCCTTAACTTTTTTTTTGTAGCGCCATCACTGCAGGACGTGGTCCACCTTCTACCGCCTTGAATCGTATTTTATCTCCCGTTTTTAGATCTTTATTCGCCCTATTTTGAGGGGTGGCACCCGGAGCCCTGGAGCATGCGTCTACCCCGGCTAACCACATCATGTGACCTCCCAGTGCTTTTTAATATATTTATACATGATCTGAAAAGGGGCATGATGAGTGATGTGCTTAAATTTGCAGATGACACAAAATTATGCAGAGTAGTTAAATCTCTCAAGTGAATTGAGATAAATAGTATAAGGACATTGTGAGACTGGGAGACTGGGCATCTAAATGGACAAGTGCAAGGTGATACATATAGAGAAAAATAACCCTTGCTGTGCTTACACGATGTTATATTCCACATTAATCTAAGTGTCATAGTGGATAATACATTGAAATCCTTGGCTCAGTGTGCTGTGGTGGTCCAAAAAACAAACAGAATGTTAGGAATTATTAGGACAGGAATGGCAAATAAAATTATGAATGTCATAATGCCTTTGTATTGCTCCATGGTGAGATTGCAGCCGCATCTCAAAAAAGATATAGTTGCACTAGAGAAAGTACAGAGAAGGGCTTCCAAAATGATAAAGGGGAAGGAACACTTCCCCTATGAGGAAAGGCTAAAGAGGTTAGGGCTGTTCTGTTGCGATCCTGCCCGCGAGGAGCGTGGGCAGGCTCTTACCTCCACGCGGCCAGTCAGGCCGCTGGCGCTGCGGCCTTCGTGGCAGTCGTGCCGCTGTGCCTGGGCTCCTCTCCGGCTGCATTTTGCCCTGCGCGGCAGGGCCGACCCGCTGCGAGCTGTCCCTCGCAGTCGGGACCCCCGCTGCCGCTCCTGTGCCTCCCAACGCACTGCAAGCCTTCCCGGGGTCTTCAGCCAGCATGGAAGTCATCCCTGCCGGTGCCTGCTTCAGCCCGGGTCCTTGGCTGGCAGAGAGGCCGTCCCTGCTGGTGCCTGCAGCCTCCTTACTCCCTCTGCTTGATTTCTTCACGGCATGGAGCCGCTCCTGCAGCCTGCCATCTCTCCAGCTTCTGGGCAGGGCTTCTCCGCTACCTACCTGGCTTCCTCAGGTCTTCCACATGGCTGAGGACACCACCAGCTTCCAGCTCTCTCTTCTCCAGCTTCCTTAGGTGCGGGCTTGTGCCTCTCACCTGTTTTTCAAGGGCCAGCCAGGTGTGGCCCTCTGTTGATCCCTCCCTGGGCGTTGTCCTCTTCAGCCCTACAAAAGGGCTCAGCGTCCATTCCAGCTTTGCCTTTGCAAGGAGTTGGTCACTCCTGGGATCCTGCTGTCCTTCGCTCCAGGAGTCGTCCTTGTTCCAGCACTTCTTCAAGGTCCTGTGTTTCCTGTTCTTCGTTGGAGCTCCTCGTCCTGTCTTGATGTCCACGTTCCAGTCCAGATGTCTACCTGATGTTCATGATCCAGCCCTGAGGTCTGTCTCCTGATCCTAATCCATGTTCCAGTCCAGTTGTCTACCTGATGTTCATGATCCAGCCCTGAGGTCTGTCTCCTGATCCTAATCCATGTTCCAGTCCAGTTGTCTACCTGATGTTTATGATCCAGCCCTGAAGTCTGACTCCTAATCCATGTTCCAGTCCAGATGTTTGTTCCTGATGTCCGTGATCCAGCTCTGATGTTGTTTCTCCTGATCTTGAAGTTCCGTGATCCTGTCCAGCTGTCCTGAGCCCCTGGTTCCTCGTGCCACTCTTTCTGGCATGCCATGTTGTGGTCCGCGACCAGCCCCATGGGTGGGCTGAGTAGAGCGCTTCTTGGTGCAAGGCCTACCTCACTTCTGCAGCACTAGCCTCCGGGAGACTTCCACTTCTGTACTTAACCCTGGTCTACGGAGTCCCTGGTGCTCGCTCTGTCCATGCCAAAGACTCTACCAGAACCTGTACTCCCAGCGTGGTCCGCGATCAGCCACTGGCAGCTGAGTAGGGCGCGCCTCGGTGCAGGCCTCTACAGCTTCTGTGACATGCTCCATTCATTGCTCCATATCTCGTCTAGAGGCTCTTCGAGTCCAGCGTGGTCCGTGACCAGTCCGCGGGTGGACTGTGTAGGGCTCGCTGCGCTGCAGTCTCATCCCAGTGCTTTGCCTGAGTCTTCTGATTACCTTGAACCTTGCCTGAGTCTACGTCTTCTGTACCTCCTTCCTTCCTGCGCTGGTCCCACTCCCGCGAATGTAGGACAGGGTGGTCCGTGACCAGACCAGTCTGACTGTATCTGCCTGGTGTGTCCCCAACAACATCAACAACCACACTGCTGCTGCCTCCTCAGCATGAAAAGCCAATCCAAGGGCCAAAATACACCAATGCTGAGTCCTGCTGTGTCCCCAACACCACCAGTTGGGTCACATTTCAACAATCAAACTGGTGCTGCCTCCCCAGCCTGAAAAGCCAATCCAAGGGCCACAACATCCCCAGGCTGAGTCCTGCTGTGTCCCCAACACTGACTTGTCATTACAAACATTACAGGGGCCAACATTTACTGACTCAGCCACCTGCCTTGCCCTTACCAACATCATATGGGCCAAAATGCACTGATACTTTCCGCCTACCTTTCCCTGTTAGTATCTACCATCACTAGGGTCTGACCAATCCTGCTACCTTCTGACTTGTCTCCATCCACAATACTGGGGTCTGACTCAGTTTACTTCCTTCTGACTTGTCCCTGTCGGATTTATGGTCTAAAAAGACCCTAGCAGCTTAATAGCAGTTGTCAGAGGACCCTGGATTTATTACTTATCTCAATCGAGCAACTGCTTGTGGCTAACTTATTTAGCAATAAAAGAAATTCTACTTAAAACAAAACAACACTTCATCTTAATGAATTTTATTCAAAGAAAAATGAAATAAGCTACATGACAATGGCAAGTTGCTCTCTTTGTGTCTCTCTCTGTGCACACATTAGACTGGGGATAATATATTTCTAATTTCTTATTAAAAGATTATATAACCAATCAATACATTATTCTTTGATGACAAGCTTCCTTTCATCACATCCTTATGTTTATTATCATACAGTTGGTCCAATCACAGACCTAATCAAAGGTCTCAACCAATCTCTTATTGCCCCATATCCCTATGTCCTGATACTGAAGCAATACTCCTTTTCCTCCATTCTAGATTTCATCAGCCATACCATGCTGGGGTGTCTGAGGCAATACTAATGCAATACTTTGTAATGTTTTTCATTATTTAAAAAACTGCTAGCACTGTATTATGACTATGGGTCCAGGTACAGATCTAAAAATAATCCTATTTCTAAGAATTCAACATCATTCCATAAAATTTCACTAATTTAGTAACAGCAGACTTGCTAAGCTTTGCAAAATGTATATATGTATGTTCCACTGTTTAACTCTGTACATTTAACCTATGAGTATGGAGACCTCAAGACCCACAAAATGTCTAAATTCCACATCCCCCCAGAAAATTGGGACCTGTCACAACATGCTACCTCTTGTCTTATCCCCATCCACAAACCTGGGGCCTGTCACAACTAGGGTTGCCAACTTTTCCACTTACCACGATTGGACTCTTGAATACTCTGGGGAGAAAAATCACAAGGAAGCATGTTTGTTCCCCTCGTTTCCATTAATTTGCATACATTTCAGATCATCTACCTTGATCTCATGGTATCAGGCCTATTGTAACATGCATTGTTTGTGGGCTTGGCTCTCAGAAAGCCATGAATAAATTAAATTAATATTACAAAATGGTAAACTTCCCAGACAAAAACAGGATAAACTGCCAGCACTCAAACAGGAACAACCTTACTCATAAAAAGGCAACACTGCAAATATTACACCAGACCCTAAAACACCAATACACTTCCTATTATGGAAAAAGAAAAAACCAAGTTGCAATAGATTCCTACACAGAAAGCCATATGCTAGCATACTAGTTACCTCACCTCAGTCACACATGCAGAGTCAGACACTTGCCAAAAACAGAATAAAGAGACCATAGTATAAATAAAAACATACAACAAGAACTGAACTGGAAATGTAATGCTACATATAGTGCAATAATGTAAAAAAAGAAACAACACAATTTCTCATAAAATAACTAATAAATCAAGAAATATAAAACATCAATTGTAATAGTAAAACCATATTAATAAATAGAGTAAATAATTCAAAACATCTGATGAACAGAACCTCTAATATTTAAAAGCTTATTTAAACTTAAACACTTTATAAAATTTCCCAACCACTAATAAAATATTTAAAAACAGCAAACTCCCTCATATAAACACACATTTATTCTCTCATATACAAACTCCCTCTTTTTCAATGGATGCACTGACACACAGGCTTGCTCTATTACAGTTGGTCACCCTAGCTCTCATAGGTTCCCTCTGTCCTTTTCTCAAACACACATCCTCCCTCTCTCTCGCACACACACATGCACCCTCAGATATTCTCCATCTCTTTCTGGCAAACACATATTCACACAGGCTCCTTCTCCCTTTTGCACACTCATACACCCCTGCACAAAGGCTCTCTCACTCATACACACCCATTCATGTGGGTTCCTTCTCACACACAAACACACTCCCTCACAAAATTCCTCGCTCACACACAGACTCACTCAGGCACAAAGGCTCTAAATCACACACAGGCACACTCCTGTCACTATGCCTGTCATTTGGCGCATGCACACACACACTCACAGGCCACGTTGAGGTCATTAGTTGCTTACTGCTCCTTGGCTGCAGCCCACCGGTGCCTTCACCTTCAGACGTGAGCGGGATGGGCTCTGCTCATGGCCCACTGGGGCCTCCTTCCACTTCTAGGCATTCTGCTTGCAGAGCACCCAGGGCTTCCTCCATCTTCAGCCATCAACAGGATGGGCTCTGTTCGTGGCACACTGGGGCCTCCCCCGTCTTCAGCCGCAAACAGGATGGGCTCCATTTGCAGCATACCCGGTGCTCCCTCATCTTCAGCCATGAACAGGATGGGCTCCGTTCGCAGACACTGTACAACAGGCTGCAAAACAGGGCTGACCAGTCCAAAACCGGGAAGTTGGTCACCCTAGTCACAACGTTACCTCCTGACTTGTTCCCAAACAAAAAACTGGGCTGTCACAATATGCTATCTCTTGACTTGCCTACAAAACTGGGGTCTGCCTCAACTTACTTTCTCCTGATATGCCCTAAACAACAACACTGTGGCTTTAATCCTCCTGCTTCCTCCTGACATGCCCCTTTCCACATCTATTGGGCCTGACTCAGCTTACTTCCTCCTGACACATCCCCAGCAACAACACTGGGTCCTGACACTATAAGAGGCTAACAACACATTGAGTAGGAGTCTTACTCTACTGTATTCCAACACCAACAGCACGAGGGTCTGGCAGCACATCCAGCAAATGCCCTACACTGCCATATACCTCACACAACTTCAGGAGTTTGATATATCCTTTGTCTACCTGCCATGACCCCAATGAGCTCCTCTGCCTGCTTATTCCATTACTGAGTCATGACGCCACAAAATTCCTCTGACTCCTTTTCCCCAAAGGCAATCTCCAAGGCATGACTCCACTCAGTTTCTCTGCCTCCTTTTCCCCAAATATAATGTCCAAGGCATGACTCCGCTGAGTTTGTCTACCTCCTTTTCCCCAATACAACCTCCAAGGCATGACTCTACTCAGATCCTCTGCCTCCTTTTCCCCAAATACAACCTCTGAAGCCTGACTCTGCTGAGTTCCTCCGTCTCCATTTCCCCAAATGCAACCTCAAAGGCCTGACTCCACTGAGTTCCTCTGCTGTATTTTCCCAAATACAACCTCCAAGGCATGACTCTGCTGAGTTCCTCTGCCTCCTTTCCCCCAAATGCTATCTATGAGGCATCACTCCACTGAGTTCCTCTGCCTCCTTTCCTCCAAATGCAATCTGCGAGGCTTGAGTCCTCTGAGTTCCTCTGCTTCTTTTTCCCTATTACAACCTCTGAGGCATGACCACTCAATTCCTCTACCTCTTTTCCCCTACATATAGCCTCCAAGGTATCACTCCACTGTGTTCCTCTGCCTTCTTTTCCCCAATGTCACCACTAAGGCATGATTCCACTGATATCCCCTGCCTGCTTCGTTCCAAACAGTTGTTGAAGAGAAGCAGGCAGGAAAAGACAGAGGAGTCATGCCTCAGAAGTGGTATTTGCAAAACACCACTAGGGCATGACTCTACTGAGATCCTCTGCCTCTTCTCCAAACACTACCACTGAAGGTTAAGATTAATTTATCCTCTATCAGCCTGTCTTACTCCAAATCTAATCAGTGAGCCCTGACAAAGCTACGGCATGCCATATTTCAACCCTAACTACTATGGCTTAACACTTACAGCTACAGCATACCATTTCCATAACCTAACCACTGTGGCGTGATACTTACAGCTGTGCCATGCCATGTTCCAACCATTACCACAGAGACCTTTCACTTACAACTGTGGCATGCCATACTTCAGCCATTACCACTGTAGCCTGACACTTCCATCTGCAGCATCCCATGCGCCACCATATCCACTCAGGCCTGATGTATGCTACATAAGCCTGTCTTGCTGCAGCCATCACCTTCATGGCCTGAAACTTCCATCTGCAGCATCCCATGCTCCACCATATACATTCAGGCCTGATGTATGCTGCATATGTCTGACTCCCTTGTGTGTTTTCTGTGCAGTATGTGCTTTATCAGATGCCAAAAGCATTCCAAGCCAATGGTAGGGAGCACTAGGAGAGCGGTCCCATTTCTGAGGAGATTGTGTGCCCTTGGACCTCGGCACAACCCCAGAGGACTCCAAGGTGGTACCGAGGCAGGCGAGACATGTCCGAGCTTGGGCTGAGACCAGGAAGCCAGGCCCCTGCCGACCTGCACAGCCTGAGTGATACCAACCACGCAAGGTTGGTCTCTGAGTGGTCCTCTGACTACTCCAAGCCCTTTCGGACTTGCCGCTGGGAATGCCAAAGGCAGCAGGCCGGGCAGGAGACGAGGGCAGACGAAAGCTCTGGAACATGAAGACTCAAGATGAGGAACTTGGAGATGTGAGGACACAGACAAGAGGCTTGAGCATGAAGACTCAGGATCAAGGTTCAAGAACAAAGTCAAGTACTGGGTTGAGGCTGCGACGCAGAGCGCCCTACACAGCCCACCACAGGGCAGACCCACGGGACTGGTCACAGACAACGCTTGAGTGCGAAGCAGACTCCAGACAAATACATGAAAGATGAAGCCGGAACATGGCGAAGATTCAGTAGAAGCCTGCACCAAGACGTGCCCTACACAGCCGCCCATGGCTGGTCATGGACCATGCTGGAACGGAGCAGGTTCTGGCAGAGTCTTAGGCATGGACAGAGCAGCCACAAGAACATCCAAGGGCCGAGACAAGATTCAGGGTAAGGGACCAAGATGAGACTTGGCTTCAGGCATGAGACACGGGACCAAGACGAGACTTGGCTTCAGGCGAGGATGACCCTCCGGAGGCTTGTGCTGCAGACGAGAAGACAGGCTCATGCCACGAGGTGATGAGACATGACATGACACGCCAGAAGAGATAGCAATGAGGAACCAATGGTCCAGGAAGCAGAAGCGGAGATGAAGCATTAGGAAGGAACATCAGGAAGACCACAAAACATCAGGGCAAGACGAGAGATAATCCAGACGAGACCTCAAACATGAAGAACGATGAGGGATCCCATGAAGAACAGGAAATACCAGCAGGAGCGAAGACGAGAATTCTTTGAGAGGAACTAACTCTTTGCGAAGGCAACTAAGGACTAAAAGCTGGGCCCTTTATAGCACTGAATATCAGGAAACACCCTGCGAGGAGTCCAGGTGGGGCCAGGAGGCTGGCCCTTTAAATCACTGAAGGAGGCACAGCTCGCGCCTTAGGAACAGGAAGCAGGAAGTTGTGCAGGACCATGGCACAGACACTGATGACGGAGGAGCAGGGCTGGGCCGAGGAGCAGGCCCCGACGTCAGCAGTGGCTCCTGCCACTGCAGGAAGGACTGAGTGTGGCTCCAGCTGCCAAGAAAGCCCGAGGACTGTGGCCTCCTGGCTACGAAGTTGGAGAAGATGTCGGTGGCGACTCCGGCCATGTTGGAGCATGACGGCAGGGCCCGCCGTGCAGGAGAGATACCCCAAAGTCCGCGGCTCCTGCCGCGGTGAAGAAAACAGGCTGGCTGTGGCTCCTGCCGCGAAGAATGTCAGTGGCTCCGTGCCGCAAAGGTAGGTGCAGGAGTGTAAAAGCCAACCATTGAGAGGTCCTTCATACTGGCTGGAGCCAAGATATCTCTAACATAAATTTCACATTTTTTCCTAAATAACTAAGTAGAATATAACCTAGATCAGGCATGAGCAAACTGAACTGAGTTCCTTTTCCATCCATTCAATTGTTTGGCCACCTAGCTCCTCCCTCTCTCCCCAAAATGTGTTTAAATCTTTCATGTATATATATCCTGGTTTTGTGACCTGGTGTTAAAGTCTCTTGCCAACCAATCTGCTCTTGAACTATTTGTCAAGCAATGAGGCAACTACACTGCCTCATTGCTTGGTTCAGACATAGCTACTCATTCTGCTGTTGTGCTGCTGCTCATGTGCTCACTTAGTGAGTTCCCCCCTCACTCCCCCACATCATTATGAAAACTTCTTGCTTGCTGCTAGTCCTTCCTCAGCCTGTAGCACTCCTTCTCTTTCCTTTTCCCACCCCTCTGCTCCTCAACTGTCTAGTAGACTCACTGGTTCCATAGCCAGCTGCACCTCTCAGAGTTCAGCTCAGCTATCTCAAACAGAATCCTCTCTAATAAAATACAGGCATTTCCTACTCCTCACCCTTTCCCTTTCTGTTACCATGGCTTCCCTCCACTTCTCCAGCCCCCTCACCAGTGCATTCCCATTGACTTGTGCTAAAGCATCTGATGCTTTTACATTTATGGTTCTTCAGGCTCTGCTCTGCCTACCTACTCCAAGGGAGGGAAGACCAGAAGTAATCCATGCTGCTGGCTTCCTCTTGGGTTAGAAAAATAAATTTAGCCATGGCTGAGACAGAACACGTCACTGATAAGCTGAGACTGAGGACAGCCACTGACTCAAAGCAGTACAGTTTGAGATGGAGTCCTGTTTTCCCACATGGAACCAGTGCAGCCAGGGCCGGTTAATTAGTACTAACATCGTACGTGAACCTTACAGCCTTGTACCCTCACTCTCCCCACACACAATTAAAGATTATGGGGTCCATATTCAGCCACTATGCAGCTAGGCAAGTTAGCTGGATAGACTTATCTGGCTAACTCAGCTGGGATATTCAGCGGTGTGGCATGAGAGACGAGAGCTCTGCTAAAACCTAATCTACTCAGTTACTTCCTCTTAATTAATTCCTCTTAATCTATCCTGAGACCAAATATCTTCCACAAGAGGCTTGACATCTATAATGAGCATGTAGCCCCTGTCCCAGGGGCTCACAGGTTTGCTCATAGAAACATAGAAACGACGGCAGAAGAAGACCAAACGGCCCATCCAGTCTGCCCAGCAAGCTTCACACTTCTTTTTTCTCATACTTATCTGTTTCTCTTGGCTCTTAGTAACCTTTGGTTCTATTTCCCTTCCACCCACACCATTAATGTAGAGAGCAGTGATGGAGCTGCATCCAAGTGAAATATCAAGCTTGATTAGTTAGGGGTAGTAGGGGTAGTAACCGCCGCAATAAGCAAGCTACACCCATGCTTATTTGTTTTACCCAGACAATGTTATTCAGCCCTTATTGGTTGTTTTTCTTCTCCCCTGCCGTTGAAGCAGAGAGCTATGCTGGATATGCGTGAAGTATCAGTTTTTCTTCTCCCCTGCCGTTGAAGCAGAGAGTTATGCTAGATATACGTGAAGTATCAGTTTTTCTTCTCCCCTGCCATTGAAGCAGAGAGCTATGCTGGATATGCGTGATGTATCAGTTTTTCTTCTCCCCTGCCGTTGAAGCAGAGAGCTATGCTGGATATACGTGAAGTATCAGTTTTTCTTCTCCCCTGCCGTTGAAGCAGAGAGCTTAGAGCTATGCTGGATATGCATTGAAAGTGAAGTATCAGGCTTATTTGGTTTGGGGTAGTAACCGCCGCAACAAGCCAGCTACTCCCCGCTTTGTGAGTGCAAATCCTTTTTTCCACATTTCCTCTTGCCGTTGAAGCTTAGAGCGATGTTGGAGTCGCAGTAACCGTGTGTATGTTTATTGAATTAAGGGTATTATCTCCAGGCAGTAGCCGTCATTCTGGCGAGCCACCCACTCTTCATTGACGTCCTCTTGACTTTATGGATCCACAGTGTTTATCCTACGCCCCTTTGAAGTCCTTCACAGTTCTGGTCTTCACCACTTCCTCCGGAAGGGCATTCTGGTCGCCGCATCTCAAAAAAGATATAATTGCGATGGAGAAGGTACAGAGAAGGGCTACCAAAATGATAAGGGGAATGGAACAACTCCCCTATGAGGAAAGACTAAAGAGGTTAGGACTTTTTAGCTTGGAGAAGAGATGACTGAGGGGGGATATGATAGAGGTGTTTAAAATCATGAGAGGTCTAGAACGGGTAGATGTGAATCGATTATTTACTCTTTCGGATAGTAGAAAGACTAGGGGGCACTCCATGAAGTTAGCATGGGGCACATTTAAAACTAATCGGAGAAAGTTCTTTTTTACTCAACGCACAATTAAACTCTGGAATTTGTTGCCAAAGAATGTGGTTCGTGCAGTTAGTATAGCTGTGTTTAAAAAAGGATTGGATAAGTTCTTGGAGGAGAAGTCCATTACCTGCTATTAAGTTCACTTAGAGAATAGCCACTGCCATTAGCAATGGTTACATGGAATAGACTTAGTTTTTGGGTACTTGCCAGGTTCTTATGGCCTGGATTGGCCACTGTTGGAAACAGGATGCTGGGCTTGATGGACCCTTGGTCTGACCCAGTATGGCATTTTCTTATGTTCTTATGTTCTTATGTTCCAGGCATGGACCACAGCAGGCCTCATAACCTCCTTGGAGTTCCCACATAAATAGGAAAAGATTTCCTTTTCAAGGCCTTTAAGGTTTTGTCTTACTGGGGCTCCTCCACTCATGAGTCATCACCACTTGCATTCCGGATTTGTTATTCAAAAAACAAAAGTAATTTTACTGGCTATGAAGATGAACAACACAAAATCCAAAGATACTGGTATATTTATTTATTTAAAAATTAGTTATTATCCTCATCCCCAATCCAAACGATTGTTCAATGTGGCTTACAATAATAACATGCATAAAAACAATAGTAGAATATAAACATATAAGCCATACAAACAAATATAACAATTCAACATCTTAAAAGCTCACCATACCTTTTCAGAACTTAACTTATGCACTCTGACATACCCAGCCTTAAATCCCACCAGACCAATGCTATTCTTAGGGATGTGAATCGGGCTTCGGACGATTGAAAATATCATCTATATTTTCAAAATCGTCAGAAATCGGGGGCTCCCCAAAACGATAGGAAAACCCCACGATATTGTTCACTTTTAAAGATGGCACCAGCCATCCAGTGCTCCCTCCATGTGACAGGGGCCGGCCAATGGCATGGATACCCTGTCACATGGTAAGGGCAAAGGCCATCGGCGCCATTTTGATTAGTGGCAGCCGACGGCCGGGAGCGGGAGATCGCTCCTGGGACCCCCACTGGACCACCAGGTACCTGTAAAATGTTTTTGGGGGGGTCGGGAGGGTGGAGGAAGCTAAAGGATTAGTTTTAAAGGGTCGGGGTCGGTTTTTTGTTTATCGGCTTGGGCGCAGCTGATAAACAAAACCGCGATCAGGCCGGCCGAAAAAAAAAAACACGATGTGAATCGGAACCGGAATCTGAGCTGATTCCGGTTCCAATTCACATCTCTATTCTTCATTCCCCATCAATATAGTATACCAATTATACTTCCTCTGTTGGATAAAGCCAGGACTTTCTTTTTTATAGAACTCCAAATAATTTATTTTTAACCTCATATCTAGTAGCAGTGAGTTCCACAATGTTGGGGCAATCACTGAAAATGTTCTTGCTCTTAAACGCACTGAACTCATAGCTCGAAAAGATGGTATCACTAACAATTGACCATCACTAGATTTCAGTTGGAAAGGAGGGAATCACCATTGTAGTTTGTCCCTCAAATACTTAGGCACCCGACCCCTCAAAACTCTGAAAACTAGAATCCAACATATTTTTTTAATAGTCTATTTATTGGATTTTATCAGAAAAGGGATATATAAATACAAAACAGTGTTAACCAAAACTCCAATTTTAGAAAATTCAAGAAAATAAAGTACTTAAATAGATCAGGATATTTCTATGTAATCTTTGAATCTATACTATCTCCCACCCTACCCTCCTTCTTCCCATTTCCCCCCTCCAATGACAATTTATCATGAAGCAAGTTATTCAGAACTACAAATTCAAAATAGTGTTCTTTGCCACAGGATGCAACTTGTCTATGAAACCCTGCCAAACTTCCAACAATGTCTCCTGCTTGGCATTAGAGAGAGATTTTACTGAAATGTACTCAGATATGAATAATTGTGCTAATCTATGTTCCCAGTGGGGCTGGCTAGGTAATTCAGACATGGTCCAATGAGTTAAGATTAATTTTTCTCTATCAATCCAGCCTTATCTAGGAAAACTGGTTGTGGTTTGGTAATTTCTGATTTCTCTTTATCATATAGGCCAAAAAGCCAAGTTCTAGGGGTCATGGAAAAGGTTATCCCCAGAATAGTGGAACATTTCCTTCGTACTTGATCCCAGAATGTATATATTTTGGGGCATTTCCAAAAAGCATGAATAAAATCTCTGAAAGGTTTGTTCTATCTATATTTGGTTACTAGGGTTTGCTATTTTATTTAATGCGTAATATTTGAAACATTTCTTGAAATACTGAAACCGCTTTAACATCCACAGTTGTATGTTAAATAATTCAGATTGTTAGCCAGAAACAAAGCAATATGCCTGTTGATGATCGGCTCTTCACCACTATGGGTTAGGGAGGGTTGCATAAGCTCAAGAATCTTACTCGGCATATCTATCCTGAGAGAGGTGAAGACTGTGAGGCAGCAGTAAATGAAAACTGGTGTAAAAGACTGGGATTGTTTCTGCATGGCTTTAAACCAGGGACCTTTAGCGTGTGAGGCAAACAAGATAACCACTACACTACAGAAATTCAGCAACCTGAGGCCAGTAGATATTATTTTATTTATTTATTTAGCATTTTTCTATACTGACCTTCAAGGTTAAATACCATATCAGATCGGTTTACATCGAACGGGGACAGAACAGTAAATGTAAACAACTTATTATAATCAGAAGAAACAAAAAGTTACATTTAACAAGGACTGCAAAACTTGGAAGCTTAAACAGCTGGAAGGAAAGGCTTGAAAGGGCAATAAATTAAGAAACCAAGAGTCATAATGGAATCCGGGTTAGTGCTAGTTAAGCTATTAGAAGAGGGATGTGAAGGGATATTAGGGATGTGAATTAGAAGAGGGATGTGAAGGGATATTAGGGATGTGAATCGTTTTTCTGATGATTGAAAATAGTTGACACGTCTCCGCATCAATAAAGGTTTTGAAAAAGAATCAGGCATCTACTCTTGTGTGTTTACCTAATGGTATCATAGATCGCCTACCCCTTTGCTTTCCTGGAAGACATCAGGACAGGACGAACATCAGAACATGAAGACTGGACCAAGAGACATCAGGACTAGGACAATGGAGACATCAGGACAGACGTGTCATCAGGAGATACTAGGAACAGACGACGACGAGGGATCCCATGAAGAACATGAAGAAGCCAAGCAGGAGTGAAAAATGCAGAGAAGTCCTAGAGAAGACCAACTCCTTGCAAAGGCAAAGAGGCAGGAGAGGGAGTTCCAGGAAATGAGGTCATCAAGTGGGACCAGAAGGACCACTCCCTTGCTGGCCTTTTAAAGCTGGATGAGAGGTGCGGCCTTGCGCCTAAGGGAGAGGAAGCAGGAAGTGCAGGACCATGGACAGCGGCCCTACTGATGATGCTGACGCAGGGGCCAAAGCAGGAAGCTGAATGAGCCGCAGACAGGCCCTGACATGGGAGGTGGCTTCCGAGCCTCGAAGAGGTCGCTGGGGGCAGATTCCCAGCTGCAAGTGAGCCCAGGGAATGTGGTGGCCTGGCCGTGGAAGGATGATGACATCAGTGTCTCCTGCCACTCTGGGATGCTGGCACGGCCCCACTATGCCGAAGAAGAAAGGCAGCCTCCAGTGCCGCGGAGGAACGTCGGCGGTGGCTCCTGCCACTCAGAAAGGTCCAGGGATGGCAGGGCCTCCGGGCCGCAGAGATCAGATGCTGCCCATAGTTCTGGCTGTGGGCAGCATCACAACAAAAGGATCCCAAAAACCAGACTGTAAAATGTCTTAACATACATGCTAAATTGTAACGTACTAGGTTAGGACAGCTTAATCCACCTTGCAAATTGGGTTTCATTAAAACCATTAAGGGCAGTCTTGCACTTTTTCCATTCCATAGAAAAGATCAAAGTTTCCTATTTATCTCCCATATATGATCCCAAGTCAGCCAGATGGGTAGCATCCGCATTAGGTAAAGCCATTTGGGAACCTCCATCACTTTAAGTAAATGGATCCTGCCTATTAAGGACAATGGTAAATGTGTCCATAGCTTTACATTTGTCTCCATACTTTTCAATAATGGAATCACATTTGCCCTATATAATAAATCAATCACCACTGGGATTTTTATACCTAAATACCTCATTTCAACTTGTACCCACTTCAAAGGTAAAGAAAAGCCCCATTGATCCTTTTGATTCCTTTAAATCTCCAGTGCCTCTGATTATCTTTATCTTATCTTTAAAGCAGAGGATCTGCCTCCGTTGTTTACAATGTGCAATATTGGATTATCATATAAAAGGAGAATACTCTTTATAATATTACCCTGAAAACCAAATCTGATAACACCAAAAACATATAGGGCCAAGATATTTATTTATTTATTTATTTTTATTTATTTATTTAAAATCTTTTCTATACCGTCGCTAAGTCAAATACCATCGCAACGGTTTACATGTAGGCACATAAATTAATATAGGTGAGGGTGTACATTAGTACATTCTAACAGGTGCCGCTAAAGGTTTGGTTACAATATATCATTACAGACACTCAATTGTTTAGTGGAGTAGGTCATGACCTATTGTACCAGTAAGGTACTGTTCATGGGTAAAATTCACTATTCAAAGTGTTACAATACTCAATCAAAGGCTTTTTCAGAGTCAAATCTAACGTCCATAGCTGGGATCTGCTGATTTTTTAATAGGCCATTGCTATGATTAACTTTGTAATATGATGAGTGCCTGCTGTTCTACCTCTTACAAAGCCTACTTGGCTGGATATAATGATGGCTTAGCCTGTCTGCTAAAATCTTAGCATAGATTTTCAAATCACAGTTAAGCAGTGAGATGGGCCTGTAAGATGATGCAGAAACCAGGTCTTTCCCTGGTTTAGCCAGAACTGTAATGTATGCTGTGTTGAAATCCCTCAGGAATTTTCCTTTCCTTAAAGCATCTTCATAGAATTTACTTAAGGGACCCACCACTTGTTCCTTCAAAAGTTTATAATAATCATAAGAAAACACATCTGGGCCTGGTGCTTTTCCCTGCTTGCTCATACTAATCACATTTAATATTTCATAAACTTGTATGGGCCTGTTGTTAACATTTAGCTGTTGTGTCATTATTTTGGGGATAGAAATGTTTTGGAAGAAATTTTCTTCCTCCATTTCCCCCACCTATCTATCTTCAGACTATAAAGACTCATAAAACTTTCGCAAAGTCTGACATATCTCCACTATGGTAGTGGCCCATGTTCCATGTACTGTTCTCAGTTTTTCTATACATGTCTTCCCCTTCCAGACTTTTACAGCATTTGCTATTAATTTGCCAGCTTTATTACCATACCAAAAAAATTTATGTTCAGAAAATTGTAGAATCTTTTGCAGTCTTTTTGGTGAAAACAAGAATGCAAATTTTCTAACATCTTGTGATAATCCTCTTTAAGGGGGTTATTTTGTAAGCCTATTGCACGCGAAAAGGGATAGGTGTGATAGGTTGCCGAGGGCAGAGTCAGGGCCGAAAGGGGAGGAGTTGGGGTGGCAAGGAGGCAGACGCGGTGGTAACTTTGCTGGCGGCGATAAGGTAAGCCACGTTATCGCCGCCAGTAGCACGCCCAATAGCACCACCTTTCACGGTGGCGCTATTGGGTGCGAAAGCCGGCAGTGATAACACCGTGGTGGTGCAATTGCTGCCGGATTTCACAGGCCCGCCCCTTCACCCCCCTCGCCCCCTGTTACCACAGTATTCACTAAGCTGTGCAGCATAGGAAAATCCAGGCCTAAGTGCCTTAGTCAGGTGACATTTTTTCTTTAATCTTTTTCAATTTTGTTTCCAACTGAAAGATCATCTTGGTCATATATGTATTTCTACCTTTCAGAAAAGAAATTACTTCTCCTCGTATAATCACCTTCCTTGTTTCCCAAAACAAAGTAGGAGAGCTTAGGTGCTGTGTATTATGAGTAACAAAATCAACCCACCTATTCTGTAAAAATCGCTGGAATGCTTTATACTGTCTAAGGTATGAGGGGAATATCCAAGAGGTCTCTCCCCCTTTCCTTCTCCACTAATCTTAAATCTATCCGTACAGGTGTATGGTCCGAAATGCTAGCTATACCAATTTTAGCAGAAATAATGTTGGAAAAAGCCTCTTGAGCTCCCAAAAGTTAATCAATGCTTGATAAAGAATTGTGGACTCTGAAAACATGAGTGTAGTCCCTAACTTCAGGATTTAAAACTCTCCAAACATCCAAAACATTTAAACTATTACAGATGTATGCTATACCTTTTCTGTCTATAGAGCCTGCTGATCCCTTCAACATTTGGAATTTGTCTAGAAATGAATCATGGACACAGTTAAAGTCCCCTGCCAAAAATAACCAATCTTTTCTATTTAGAATTAGTTGGTTCATGACTTTTTCAATGAATTTGTGATCGTAGTGATTAGGTCCATACAGATTACATAGCGTGATGTGTTTCCCTTTCAACTTGCCTATAATTATTATATATCTGTCCTCTGGGTCAGAGATCTCTGCCTCTATCTGAAACGTTACATTTTTATGTACCAGGATAGCTACTTCTGCTTTCGTCCCCTTTGTTGCTGCATAATAGCAGGATCCCACCCAATCCCTTTCAATTTCTTGCTCTCTACGTCAGAAAGGTGAGTTTCTTGGATACAAGCAATTTCCACCCTATTCCTCTTTAACTCATGAAGTATTCTTGCCATTTTTATGGGGATGCCTAGGCCATTAATATTTAATGAAATTATTCTGATGGAATCACTCATTCATCTGATAATTCTGCCACTGTGGTTTCCATTCCAAATCAATATTTTGCAAGTCTCCCAGCCTAGACTTGTAATTATAATATCTACTCTATTCTCTCTCTCTGATAAAGCTATGAACTTCCCATGAACTGCCTTAACAGGTTTATGTTCTCTTTTTAAACCAAACCTCCCTACCCACCTTTTTCCCGACTCATTCGCACAACTCTTTTTCCCCTAATTACCCCTCCAACCCCACACACATACACACCATCTCTCCTTTTGAGAATATGAGGTTATATTGTGATCAAACACCATCCTTCTTCCATCCCCCTCGTATTTTAGGGTAACAATAACTCAAGAAGGGAGCTCCCCTGGTAACAGATTAACTAAGCATCGCGTCCTTCTTGGATCTACAAATGCCAGATAACTATCTTCATATAGGCTCTACCAAAATAAACTTTGCTAATGATCAGTCTAAGGAAAGAGATTTGCGAAAGTCCTGTAATTTGTCCCAGCAAATGTCTCCGGTACAGTCACCTGTATTCCTTCCGAACAGCATTTATCCTTTCCTATAGAAATTAAATTTGTCTGAACAATCAGAGATAGTGTAATGGAAAGAAGGTTCACATGAACACATCACCCTGAAACAATGCTGAAACTTCCTTCCTGATGCACCCCAGCAAGACCCTTGTCTCCCATTCCGACCATCTGTACTCCGCACTGCACACAGTCACAAAATGTCCAGTAGAGCTCACGTGGCTATTCAAGCTTTTTTTTTTTTTTTTGTGAGATGAGAAGGTATTCCTCAGCAAGGCTATATACAATAACAGCCTATCATGCATGTGCAGTCTGTCCCTGCGAGGATCTGAATCTTCATGTCAGAATGGGTTCCGTTATGTTACGTGACATCAAATGAGGAAAAAAAACCAGTGCTAAATCTTGAAAAGTTCCACCAAATTAATTTCTTTAAGAAAACTCAATCTTGTTTCCTAAAGTTGTATGACTCTGGCATGAACGCCTGTAAGCTGTTAGACTCCATAATTTGCCGCTTTACTGAAAGGTGACTAGTTTAACTGGTCATCATGAACAAATAAAGGCCTTTCTTCCCACTAAAACATAGGACAAGCGGATTTGCATGCTCCTTATATGATCCACTGGATTCGCCTGGTATCTGGTGGTTAAGTGCGCCCAAAAACTTCTGTGCTTCCTCTGCATGGTCAAATACATGAACTGACCCTTCATACAGACTTGCTAGCACACAGAGTACTGGAGCATAAAACAGATCTGTTTCTCCACTAAAGTACAGCTAATTGGTGTGAATTATTTCTTTTGTACAGAAACCTGGGACGAGTAATCTTGAAATATTTGCACTGCATTTTCATGATAGTTCAGTTCATAACATTTCCTAAAGGCTTGCAACAGAGTCTGCTTATGTACAAAATGTAAAATGTTTGCAGTCACGAGCCGAAGTCTAGTTTCTCCCTCCGTACGAGTTCCCAGCCTGTGTGTTCTCTCAATCACCAGGCCTCCTCCTAGACTGACCAGACCCAGCGCTTCAGGTATCAATTTCTCTAGCATTTTGATAAGTTTGTTCTCTTCTATATATTCTGGTAAGCCAACAATTCTGATATTACTTCGGCAGGAGCGATTTTCCAAATCATCCACTTTAGCCCCTGCAATATAACTTGTTTCTCTAATGTTGTCACATGTTTAGTCAATCTCACTGACTCATCTTCCACAACCGCAATTCTTCTTTCTGCTTGCTCAAGTCGTGGATTTATTTCCATGATAGAGTTTATGACTTCTTTAATTTGTTCTATTATGAAATTCAATTTTTCTGACAAAGCAGTGAAAACTGCTGTAGTCAAATCAGCAATAGCTTCAGTAGGGAGAGCAGGTCCGGGGACCGTATCTGCAGGCACCATCATTTTCTCCTCCACCTTTCTGTTTTTCTTTTATCCCATTTGGCCACTAGGAGGCATAGGTCCTGGCGACTGGTTCATAAAACTCACAAGGGACATAGGTCCAACACCCCCAGTAAGTTGGAAGGAGTATTTCTCTGATAAAAACACCGATGGAGGGGGTCGGCGCCTGGAGTTCGGATACACAGGTCTACCCGGGCTCAGCACATCACATGACCTCTAGAATCAACATTTTAAATTGTACACATGCCTTCAAAGGTAGCCAGTAGAGTTTCTGGAGCACTGGGGAGATAGATTCTCTCTGAGAGCAACATGACACCATCCTAGCTACTATGTTTTGGACTACCTGCCGTCTGTGCATAAACTCTCAGGATGAATAATGCACCACCTGCAAACAAGTCCAAAAATTGCATGAAAAATGCTCAGTCTCTTTCAGCAGGATATACTTTGTTTCAAACACATCTGCTCCTTAGGGAAAGGACTCTTCTTTTGGATCCTTCCCAGTACCTGTTTAGTAAAACTACTATTCTCTTTCTTTTCCAGCATCTGGCACTTTAAAATAGCTTTTGACTGAACTCCTATGTCATACAGGAACTCAAGTAAAAAACAAAAGGCTCCTAAGGATTATTTATAGTACAGCTCGAACCAAATATTTTGTAAAATAGTTGTGTAATTTTATGAATTTTATAATTTTATAAACACCGCATCAGCAAGCCTGTCGACGTGTTCAATCTCTTGGACATGAACCGTCCGGTCTGCACATCATTTGCGGCTAGGCGGCTGTGTATGATTATGCCAAGACGATCTAATTTTCTCAAGTGTTATGTCATCCAACAAGTATTGTATCATCCAGTTCTCTCGGCGTGACCAGCCTGTTAGGTTGAAATTATATTTCTACGTCTGTCCCAGATATCTCGTCGAGGATCTAAAGTTGCAGTATAATTATACTGCTGAAAGCCTCAAAACTGTTTACAAGAATCCTCTGACTTTATTAGCCTAATGTAATCGACCCGACAGCGGCCGGTGTTTCGCTGCGGAGCTGCAGCTTCATCAGGGGTAATTGTCTGCTTATGGTGAACCAATAGTCTCACGAAAACGTCTTGAAGAAGCGGGACAGAGGGACTCACACAGACTTCTCCTCTGGTAGGTAGCTTCCTTTTCTTCAGAAACTCCCACTGAGGCCCCCTCCTTTCTGTAACCACTTTTCCCAGGCTTTTACGTCTCCTAGACTCCTTTCTCCCTGCAAGTCATAGCTAACCCTGTTCCTGGGCCCCAGACAACTTCCCAAGATAGAATTATTTCTGTATCTCCTCACTCCTGGAACCTTCCCTGTGAAGAGATCAAGCCCATTGACAACACTCTCTACAAAAAGGTAGGTACCACAGACTCCAACTGGCTGGGCCTAAAATTTGGAATCTGTTACAGACAGCAATTAGGCTAGAGTCTAACTATAGGCAGTTTAAGAGAGACCATAAAACTTGGCTTTTTAGTGAGGCTTATTCAAACCAATCTTAAAGTGATCAGTGTTATACCTACAGTCCCTAGCAATCTGATGACAGCGCCCCTGTTAGGAGAGTAAAGTGATGAATTTCTTAACTGGTTTAGCTAGTATTAATCTTTTCTTTTACTAAGTAGTTGTTAATAGTTTTAAGATCATTTAGGTTTTAGATTTGATCTTAACTAATTGCTTTTAGGCTAATTATATTGTATTTTAGTTACTATATTATGAAGTACTTTTAGGATTATTTAAGATGTATTTTAGGTTAATTATGATGTATTTTAGGTTTATTAATGCTGTATGATGTATTTTAGCTGTATTTTGATGAAGCATAATGTTTTATTTCTGTTGTGAACCATTACGATGGGTCCTTAGTGACGGTATATAAAACCTAATAAATCTAAATCTAAATCCTGGAATTTTAGTCCATATCTCCCAGGTCCATAGGGGGAAAACCCCTCCTGAGAACCCTCTGCAAGGAGAGCCACTCCTGACTCCCTTGGTCATTAGTGGCTAAAATGGATTCCTTCTGGGATGCAGGACTTTTATTTAGACTCAAAACCACTCCCATTGGAGAATGACACAGCTTCTTAATGCACCTACTTACATTTACCTCACAACAAGGGCAAGGTCTGTTGAGGCCACTGACTTACTGGTACACAAGGTCTGTTGAAGTCATTGCAGCTATTAAGTTAAGGGCAACACTACTAGGGTAGACCTGGGGTCCTCTCACAGGCATAAAAGGGCACTAAAGTGTACCTCATATGTTATAAGTAAAGCCCCATCCACCTTTAATAGAGACTGTCATTAAGCGTGAGAATTGGGCATGGAATGTATTTCAGCTGTGCCAAGTGACTAGCCTCTTGCTCCAGATAGTCATTTCAGACCTGTCATCACTCAGGTGCAGCAGTAATGGTGGGACTATATCTATTAAAGTGGTATTAGATAGCACTGAGAGAGGATACTTTTTTTCTACTTTTCCAGAGTCTATTTTTGTTTTTTTTGGGGGGGAGGGATTATGGGTTTTTTTATTGCCTCTCAACCTTCAAGAAAAGACTCAAGACCTGGCTGTTCAGGCAGGCTTTTCCTAACTCCAATATCATTTAACTCCTAACAATCATCACATCACCATCAACATCACTATTAGCTACCTCTTACAATGTAATTATATGTAATTAGCTGGTTTTCCTTTTCCTTTTTCCTTCTCATTCCAAGTTCAATTTTCCTTGTTACATGTAACTGCTATTTCCGCACTATTGTTCAAGTTTAAGTTTATTTTGCACTCCTGTTTCATGTGAACCAGCATGATGGGACTATTGTCTTGAATGTTGGTATATAAAAAACTTAAATAAATAAATAAATAAATATTGAGGTTTTCATAACATACAATTTAAATGACAATAATTAATAAATTACAGTTAAAAATTACAATTAAAATAATATAATATAAATATCAAGGGTTTTTTTTTAATATTCTGGTGCCTTAGGATAGAATAAAGATATGTAATTGGCCATAAGGGGAATGGAACAACTCCCCTATGAGGAAAGACTAAAGAGGTTAGGACTTTTCAGCTTGGAGAAGAGACGACTGAGGGGGGATATGATAGAGGTGTTTAAAATCATGAGAGGTCTAGAATGGGTAGATGTGAATCGGTTATTTACTCTTTCGGATAGTAGAAAGACTAGGGGGCACTCCATGAAGTTAGCATTGGGCACATTTAGAACTAATCGGAGAAAGTTCTTTTTTACTCAATGCACAATTAAACTCTGGAATTTGTTGCCAGAGAATGTGGTTAGTGCAGTTAGTATAGCTGTGTTTAAAAAAGGATTGGATAGGTTCTTGGAGGAGAAGTCCATTACCTGCTATTAAGTTCACTTAGAGAATAGCCACTGCCATTAGTAATGGTTACATGGAATAGACTTAGTTTTTGGGTACTTGCCAGGTTCTTATGGCCTGGATTGGCCACTGTTAGAAACAGGATGCTGGGCTTGATGGACCCTTGGTCTGACCCAGTATGGCATTTTCTTATGTTCTTATGTTCTTATCTAACATTGTTTTTCATGGGAAGCCAAAAAAATAAAACCATATTTGTTCTCTCATAAGAAGCAATGGAAAATATTTGATGAAAAAAAGAAGTTGCCTAGTTTTATTCCTGCCCTAGGCCAAAATAAGTTGATTTAAGGTGGAGGGCTTGGGGAAACAAATAAAAGTCATGTATTTAGAGAGAATGAATCGTCGGTTATGGGCTCTAAGGGAGGAAGGGTCGAACCCAATCATAAACATTATCTCCAACTCCTGCAGGGGCCATATATCTTTTTTTCATGGTACTTTGAATATATTTTTATAGTTTTGAATCACAACAAATGAGGACCAAATATCTTTTCTAGAATAGATAATTTTCAGAAAAACCATCTTTAAAGACAGTTTACTAAATGGAGGCTCAGACCTCCAAGGGTGAATGAACTTAAAAAATATGAGACATTCTTTTGTAGTTTTGTATATACTTTGCACCTACTTTCATTTAAAATAATTTTTAAAATTCAAAATCTCTCTCTTATACCTCTCTCTTATACCTCTCTCTTTCACACTCACATATATTTTGGCCCATTTCCAGTTTTTATTGATGTCAAAGCAAACAGAAATATAATTTTTATTTCAGTCAATAAACATGATTTCACTCAAATGACTTTTTACTTATTTAACTGAGAAGCAAGCCCGGTTATTCTAGTCTTTAGGAGTGCCGCCCGTACACAGTGAACAGCATTTGTACATTCATTCCTACCTTCTTTGTGTCAAAGTACAATTAACATGCAGGCTTGCTTCCATTTTCCACAGTGCATATATTCTCTTTCCTTGAACATATATATCTAAATTCCAGCTTATGCACTCTTTAAATACTGGGGTTACATTGGCCACCCTCCAGTCTTCGGGTACAATGGATGATTTTAATGATAGGTTACTCGTCTCTACTAAGTCAGTCCTTAAAACTCTTAATCTATCTCTCAGCGTATGAATATAAAACTCATAAGACTGACTCAAACAGTGATAGCTCATACTATTGAACTGATTTTCCTTTTGAAAAAAATGCATACCAGATTTTACTTATATACATTAAAGACTGTATATTGAAATCTATGGTGTAAGTCAAACAATTCTAATCTCTCACAAATCTGTTCACAAAATGAAAAACGAACAGTTCCCACGTCATTATCCATGATCAGTGACCACTGGTCAGGATGGACTGACTAGATAAAGACTATCCAATTAAAACTGATGATGAGTATAAATATTTGTCTGCAACTGCATACATTCCAGCCTTTTGAAAATTGCCTGCATATTTATTTCTTCTCTTTCACTATAAAGATTTTGCATTCAACTATTTATTTTAAAACACTTATATACTGCATAATTTGTCCAAAGACAACCAAAACAGTTCACACAATTTCACATACATAATTTCCAGAGAACTCCAAAATAATACAAACTATTAAATTAACATAAGAACATGCCATACTGGGTCAGACCAAGGGTCCATCAAGCCCAGCATCCTGTTTCCAACAGTGGCCAATCCAGACCATAAGAACCTGGCAAGTACCCAAAAACTAAGTCTATGTTACCGTTGCTAGTAATAGCGGTGGTTATTTTCTAAGTCAACTTAATTAATAACAGGTAATGGACTTCTCCTCCAAGAACTTCTCCAATCCTTTTTTAAACACAGCTATACTAACTGCACTAACCACATCCTCTGGCAACAAATTCCAGAGTTTAATTGTGCGTTGAGTAAAAAAGAACTTTCTCCGATTAGTTTTAAATGTGCCACATGCTAACTTCATGGAGTGCCCCCTAGTCTTTCTGTTATCTGAAAGACTAAATAACCGATTCACATCTACCCGTTCTAGACCTCTCGTGATTTTAAACACCTCTATCATATCCCCCCTCAGCCATCTCTTCTCCAATCTGAAAAGTCCTAACCTCTTTAGTCTTTCCTCATAGGGGAGCTGTTCCATTCTCCTTACCATTTTGGTCGCCCTTCTCTGTACCTTCTCCATTGCAATTATATCTTTTTTGAGATGCGACGATCAGAATTGTACACAGTATTCAAGGTGGGGTCTCACCATGGAGCGATACAGAGGCATTATGACATTTTCCATTTTATTCACCATTTCCTTCCTAATAATTCCCAACATTCTGTTTGCTTTTATGACTGCTGCAGCACACTGAACCGACAATTTCAATGTGTTATCCACTATGATGCCTAGATCTCTTTCTTGGGTGGTAGCACCTAATATGGAACCTAACATTGTGTAACTATAGCATGGGATATTTTTCCCTATATGCATCACATTGCACTTATCCACATTAAATGTCATCTGCCATTTCGATGCCCAATTTTCCAGTCTCACAAGGTCTTCCTGCAATTTATCACAATCTGCTTGTGATTTAACTACTCTGAACAATTTTGTGTCATCTGCAAATTTGATTATCTCACTCGTCGTATTTCTTTCCAGATCTTTTATAAATATATTGAAAAGTAAGGGTCCCAATTCAGATTCCCGAGGCACTCCACTGCCCACTCCCTTCCACTGAGAAAACTGTCCATTTAATCCTACTCTCTGTTTCCTGTCTTTTAGCCAGTTTGTAATCCACAAACGGACATTGCCACCTATACCATGACTTTTTACTTTTCCTAGAAGCCTCTCATGAGGAACTTTATCAAACGTCTTCTGAAACTCCAAATACACTACATCTACCGGTTCACCTTTATCCACATGTTTATTAACTCCTTCAAAAAAGTGAAGCAGATTTGTGAGGCAAGACTTGCCTTGGGTAAAGCCATGCTGACTTTGTTCTATTAAACCATGTCTTTCTATATGTTCTGTAATTTTGATGCTTAGAACACTTTCCACTATTTTTCCTGGTACTGAAGTCAGGTTAACCGGTCTGTAGTTTCCCAGATCGCCCCTGGAACCCTTTTTAAATATTGGGGTTACATTAGCTATCCTCCAGTCTTCAGGTACAATGGATGATTTTAATGATAGATTACACATTTTTACTAATATGTCTGAAATTTCATTTTTGAGTTCCTTCAGAACCTTGGGGTGTATACCATCCGGTCCAGGTGATTTACTACTCTTCAGTTTATCAATCAGGCCTACCACATCTTCTAGGTGATTTGGTTCAGTCCATCTGAATCGTTACCCATGAAAACCTTCTCTGGAACGGGTATCTCCCCAACATATTCTTTAGTAAACACCGAAGCAAAGGCAAATATGGCAAAATAGATCAATAAAAATAAGAAAAACTAATAACAGGTTACTGCTGCTCCCCACATAATGCTCACCTCCTATTTATGGAAATAAATGGGCCTTCACCAACTTTCTGAATTATGTTATGATATCTTCAATTAGTCCTTGCAAGAGAAGCATGAACTTTTAAATTAAAAAAACTTTGCAAATAAATTTGAAGAACCTGTAGAATGTTTGCTGGTCCAACTAATTTATTCATTACAGTTAAAAAAAAATAAAATAAAAATCTGTTATGAACCTGTTGAATTAATAAATCTGCAACAGAAGCCCTGATTCATCAAGGCATTTTCCCATAGACACAGAATGGGAGAAATGCTTTAGTGAATCAGGCCCAGAGTTTGTAAGCAGAATCACCTGATTCAAAGGGTCCACAACAATTGGATTCAATGTTGGTCCTTATGAGTTGGCAACCTCACAGCAAATCTGCACAAATTAGCTGGCATTTTAGTCCCCATCCATTGTTTGAGAGCTATTGCTTTACAGAATAGAACCTGATAATTAAGGTAACACATACTTTGCCTTTTGCCTGATTCAGTAAAATGCTTTATAGGAGTGATGTGATATTTACAAAGCTGAAGGGAAAACATTCATAAAATTGGGTAATTCAAGTTCATGTCTGATTATAAAAAGATAGCAGAGGTAGGTTCAATGACTTTCAGTAAAGTTTCTCTACAAGTTAGTCTGGTTTGATGAGCGAGTCTACATTGTACAACTGAGATGTGAAAGATAACTTGTGTCACTGGTTTTTGTCTCTTTCTTAGTTGAGATTATAAGGGAAGCAAAATCTTTGAACTTCATTGAACTTTCTTACCAATGTATTATAAAATGAGTAGGGAATAAAAGTGAACACATACTCCAAAAAATATGTAGGGCATAAAAATGAAATAATGTGCATAGTTTTGTGCAATTCTACAGACTGACTTACTGGTACTGCATCTTTGTACATTGGAAAGTTTTCTAAATTAAATTAGAACGTCAATGGCACCTGGTAAAAGTGGTCTACCATAAAATCTGTACTGTACATACATAGGCTTATTGTACATACATGTACATACTGTACATACATGTACTGTACATACATAGGCTTATTTATAGGCAAATAAGTGATTGTTTCACTCCTTCATTTGCCTGCAAGGAGGCTGTGAGAAATGCTTATTTGGGAAGCTTGGCCAAAAATCTTGTATGCCATCCCGAGTTTGAAAAGAAAATCCTGAAGCACCCAAATAGTGGAACAAAGGCCAGTAATGAGCAGGTAATGAATGATTTTATTCACATCCCTGACTGTAAACAGAATTAATTATCGGTCTCAATAGGCCCATTATTCTTTTTTTAGACATTGCAAAGTCACTCCTTTGATGTCATCAGTATCTGGAACTGGCCATAGGAAGTGCATGAATTATGCTTTGGAAGCAATGTCAGTGCAACATAAGTGCAAGAAGGCAAAACTGCTTAACCTGCACTTCAGAATTCTGCCACATTCAAATATCCACTCAAAAACTTATTGGATATCATCTGGAAAAGACCAGTAGGAAGACATAGGGCATGGGATAAACACTGTGGATCCCTAAAAACAAGAGGATGGAAATGAAGAAAAGAGTGCATGGGGGTAACTTGTTGTTGCGGCAGTTACTACCCTTAACCAATAAGCCTACATACTGTTGATGCAACTCCATCATTGCTCTCTGCTTCAATGGCAGGGGAAAAGGGGAATTGGATTCAGAGAACAATCAACAAGGGCCCTGACTTTTATGGTTTGGGAAACTGATAAGCATGGGGGTAACCTACACGGCTCAGCAGATACTACCATAAGCTTGCTCGGCAGACTGGATGGACCATTTGGTCCTATTCTGCCGTCATTTCTATGTTTCTATGTATAGAAAATTCCTTGTTAAATTCAAAAGAACATTCACAAGGCCCAAAGCAAGACAAACTGCTGGCATAGAAGGCCAGCATGTTTGAACAAATACTTTCTGTCTCTGTAATATTTTATCTCCATAGCTTATAGACAACTGAGACCTAGTGGGTAGGTATGAAGTTTTATAAAATTAAAGTTTTATCCTTAAGCTGTTAATTTGGGTATGAGATGTATACTTACAGTACTTGAGCGGTTTGTAATGTGTTTCTCCTGTATTGTTGTATGTTTCAGATCACTGAATGCTGAAGGTTAAGGATTATTCTGCTGTATAAATCAAAGTAAATGACTCCACCTTTTTCACCCCCTTTTTTTCCTGGGAGGGGTAGAGTGGAGACTGATAGTTCAATCTTTTCAAAAGTGGTTTTTTTTTCTTTTTTTAAATACCATTGAACTTGTTCAAAGGCTTTGTGGTTGAGCAGACAGGGGAAGGTACTGAAGGTGTTGCCAGTAGTTTCTGGAAATAGGTTAATGCCAAAAGATTTTTTAAAAGAGCTTATGGCTAGTCTTGGACATGAAGTTATCACTTCAGATAAATAATAGCAGCAGTACCGAAAAGTGTTTTCAGTCACTCCAGATTTGTCAGATTTGGCCTTTTCTTGACAAACAGAACCTAGCCACGGTGATCCATGCACTGGTGACCAATTGTTTGGACTTTTGCAATTTGTTGTATCAGGGTCTATCTGTCTATTGTGTTTACAGCACCTACAATATTTACAAAATACCGCAGCTAGATTACTGACAGGAATTAGGGCTGATGTTCATATTGCCCCAATATTCAAAATATTGCATTGCATTGACTTCTGGTGTAATTTTGGGTGCTATTTAAATTCTAGCTGAGGTCATCCCAGCAGGCTGAGGTCATCCCAGCAGGCTGTTAGCTTTGCCAGCTAGAACAGTAGCTTGCCTAGAAGCAACTCATTTATGAGCTTTTAGCTACTATGCCCTGCATTTGTGGAATAATTTGCCACAGGAATGCAGACTGGAAACGATTTAAAGTTCCAAAAGCTGACTAAAGTGTGACTTTTTGAGATGACAGCTGATTCTAGCTGGGAGCAAGGTAGAAGAAGATTTTGAGGCATGAGTTGTTAATGTTATTGTAGCATTATCTAAATATAGTTTTATGTATTATGTGTTTTAAATTGTAACATGTTGCTTTTTATCAGGTGAAGTTCAAAAGGATTTATACATGAAAGTTAACTACTATTGGAGCAACTTTCAAAATCCATTTACCTGCAGAAAGTACCCTTGCTTGGGTAAATCCTATGGACAATTCAATGTCTTATATTGTAGCAATTTTTAAAAGCCTACTTACACGAGTAAAGTGCATTCCGTGTGTAAAATCTATTTTTAAGCGTGTAAATGCTTTTGAAAATCAGACCCTTTGTTATCTTTGGATTAAAAATGTAATAGTAAGTAAATATAACTAAATAAAATAAATAAATGTCACATTTTTCTGTCTTCTGTATAATGTTGTTTGACACTTTCTTTAAAATGCATAAATGTTTTGGTTTTTTTAATGTAAAAGATATTTGTAGGATCAGGTTTGAGAAGTTTGGTAAACAATATGGGGGGCGGGATGTTGCTTTAAGCATGGTTATTTAAATGTCCACATACCCAAAATTGTTGAAGATAATACCACTAACTGACTTGAATAAGAAGTTATATTCTGGAGACCAGAGATCCCCAATATGGCCTAGAAGATCTCTTAGCCAATCAGATTTACAGGACATCGACCATGAATATGTGTAATGCCTACTCCCAAGGATGCCTCTGGGCTAGGGGACCTCTCAGTTCTGGGACTGAATCCTGACTTATATCTCTTAGCTCCAGCAGGTTCTCCAATGGGGGGGAACAGCTGGGTCAAACCAAAGCTCCACTGAGCCCAATATTCTGTCTCTGATACTGGCCAATCTGGGTTATTAGCAAGTACCTGGAAGAATCCAAAGTGTAGATCCATTTTCGTTGCCCAGAGGTAAGGAATGGCTTTCCCTGAGTCCACCTGGCTAATAATTGTTTATGGATTTTCCTTCCAGGAACTTGTCCAAACTCCTTTTTCAACCCAGCTATGCTAGATGCCTTTACTATGTCCTTCATCAACAAATTTCACAGCTTAAACATGCTTTGAATAAAAAAAAAATACTTTCTCCAATTTATTTTAAATCTGCTCCCTGCTAGTTTCATGGAGTGTCCCCTAGTCCTAGTACTATTTAAAAAGGTAAATAACCATTCCCTGTTTACCTTTTCCACCCCAGTCATGTGTAACCCCAATTCAGGATGATGACTGAATTCTAGTGGGGCCATAAAAAATATATATCCCAGGGCCAAATCCAAATGCCACTTTCACCAGTCCAGTTGCCCTTGGATGTGGGTTCTTGTTTTTGGGGAGAAGGCAGTCCTTCTAGGCCCAAGGAAGGTAAGTAGAATTCCCTTCCTTTGAGTGTTACTATAACTTTAACAAAGAGGGTGCTGCAGGGATCAGACAGGATACAGATTTAGGTACTCTAAAATCAAAATTTATTGTGATTTCTACAACTTAAATAAAATGCAATCACTTAGAAAAAAAAATCTGGTCCAAATTATGTCTGTGCTCAGACTAGTTTCTTTCACTGAACTCCTTTCCTCTCTCTCTGTGTATGTGTTCTTGGTAGGGATGTGCAGACCAAAAGTTTAAGTTCATAAGTCCATAAGTCGAAAGGGGGTCCCATTTGCGGTCAATATGGACATATGGAGAATTCCATAAGTTGAGTCTATGTCCATATGTGCAAATAAAAATTTAAACCCCTCACCCACCTTAATCCCGCCCCCCCCCCCCCCAAGACTTACCAAAACTCCCTGGTGGTCCAGCGGGGTCAGGACGCCATTCCTGAACTCCTTTGCAAGGAGCACGTGACTTCGGCGTCACGTGATTCCCCTCGGGTTCGCTCCCGGACCCCTTGTTGGGCCCAAAAGGCACTTTTGGCCAGCTTGGAGGGCCTCAGGACGCGCGTAAGTCCCGGGGCTTCACTAGGGGGCGTGTTGTGGGGGCAGAGCGACATTTGGGGCATTCTGGGGGGGGCGTGTCGCGGGCATGGTGCCAGCCCGGGGGCATTCTGAGGGCACGGCCGAGGCCTCTGGAACAGCCCCTGGGTCGGGTGATGGCGCGCGAGTTAAGCCTGCCTCTGGCAGGCGTAACTTTGTCGACAAAGGTAGGGGGGTGTAGATAGGGCTGGGGGGGTGGGTTAGGGAGGGGAAGGGAGGGGAAGGTGGGAGGAGGCCGAAGGAAAGTTCCCTCCTAGGCCGCTCCGATTTCGGAGCAGCCTCGGCGGGAACAGGCAGCACGCTCTGGGCTCGGCGCGCGCAAGTTGCACAACTGTGCACCCCCTTGCGTGCGCCGACCCCGGATTTTATAAGATACACGTGGTTACGCGTGTATCTTATAAAATCTGGCATACTTTTTTTGCGCCTGGTACGTGAACAAAAGTACGCATGGGCGCACTTTTAGAAAATTTACCCCTTGGAGCTCTTCTTTCAGCAATCCTTTAGGGAAGTATTTTTGGAAATGGTATGCCCCTCTATATCTGGCTAATTCAAGGGCTAGGAGCTTGGGCCAAATAGTGAAGAACCTACATATGATTTTATAAAACTCTATAAACCAAACTCTATAAACCAAATGGAATAAGTAATTAATATAGAGAAGACAGAATTATTACATTTAGAGAGGAAAAACACTGAAATCAAACAGAGTCCAATCACACTAAAAAACAATCAACAAATAAAACTTGCAGAGAAAGTACGAAATCTAGGAGTAATAATTGACCCCGAACTAAGCTTAAAACAACACATATCTCTAAAAGTAAGAGAAGGATACGCTAAACTCATGGTCCTCAGGAGACTTAAACCACTTCTGACAACGGCCAACTTTCGATCTGTACTACAAGCACTAATATTTTCGAGCACTGATTATTGTAATGCACTTCTACTAGGTCTTCCATACACCTCACTAAGACCATTACAGGTTCTACAAAACTCAGCCGCAAGAGTCTTAACTGGCAAAAGTAAAAGAGATCACATTACCGAAACACTGGCTGAACTACACTGGCTTCCCATCGAACAAAGAATACAATACAAAACGCTGTGCACCATACATAAGTTAATACATAACGAACATGCAGAATGGTTAAATACAGCCCTACGTGTACACATCCCTAACAGAAACCTAAGGTCAGCAAACAAAGCACTACTAACCATTCCATCAGTCAAAACTGCAAGACTTACACAAGTGCGAGAGAGAGCACTATCTCTGGTAGGACCCATACTATGGAACTCCATGCCCCTAGATTTAAGACTACAAAGAGACAGCAAAACCTTTAGAAAAGGTTTAAAAACCTGGCTCTTTAAACAAGCATTTCAGAAAGAGAAGGGAGAATTGAAACCAGGGACAGGCAAAGCACGTTCAATATAACATCCACACACACTTCTGTAATCACTAAATGTGTAGTCTTTTCAAAGGACAAATCACAATTTTAAAGTAATTCTATAATAATAACCGAGATAGAGACATGGACATGATTAGTTACATTTAACATTATTGATCACTAACAATGTTACCGAATCTTATGGCACTCTTGTAAAGGTGCAAATCATAGTATCATTAATTGTATGTGCCTTGATGTAAACCGTTGTGACGGTATCTTCCAAACGACGGGATAGAAAAGATTTAAAATAAATAAATAAATAAATATCCCTTGTCAGTTGTCTCTACTCCAACCTGAAAATCCTTAATCTGTTTAGTCTTTCTTCAACAGAAGTCTTCTATCCCCTGTATCATTTCGGTTGTACTTCTCTATACCATTTCCAGTTCTACTATATCTTTTTTGACATGAAAGACCAGAACTGAGCATAGATCTATACAGAGGCATTATGATATTCACAACTTAATTCTCCATTCCTTTTTGCATAATTTCTAGTATTCCATTTGCTTTTGTTATGGCTCAGGTTCTGGTTGGATGTAGGAACACCACCCTCAGAGTGTCACAGGACTGCAGGTCAAGACTAAGGCCGATCTTCCGCCTAGCCAGCCCCCTCCACCGCAGGTTGAACCCTTGGGTTCTGGGGGCCATCAGGTCTTTGCAGTGGCAGGCCATCATGGTGAGTCTGGAGCAAGGCTTAGACAGGAATAGAGTGCAGGTAAAGGCTGGAACTGGAGCTAGAGTGCAGGCAAGGACTGAACTGGGGCTTTACTAAGACAGGACAGGACAGGAGATAGCGAAACAAGAACAACACAGAACATGGAACATAAAGGCCCAAAAGCAGCATTAGGCAGGGAAGGTCCTGAGGGCAAGAAAGTGGAAAGGCCTAGATAGGCCACAGAGCAAGTCCAGGCCTAGATCTGCCAGAGGACAGGAGAAGGCCTCGATAGGCCGCAAGACAAGGCATAAAGCAGAAGGCCCAGAAGTCACATGACAAGGCTAGGAATGAGAAGGCCAGATGGCCACAAGGCAAGGCTGGGAGAGAGAAGGCCTGGAGGCCATAAAGCAAAACAAGGATAGGTCTGGGTAGGCCACAAGGCAATGGTGGCTAGGGCAAGGGCCCAGGGAGACTCAATGCGAAAGCGAGGAGTGTTTGGCAAGGCTAGATTATGTAGGGCTGAGGCTTGGGTGAAGTGCAGGCAAGAAAGAGTAGCTTAGAAAGGCTGAAGACATGGTTCGCTGAGGACTCCTGATGGCTGGGAGGCTGCACCACAGGCTGAGATTGATGAGTCATGAGGAGCTGATGGAGACAGCATAGAACAGCACTCCAAGGAGACCTCTGCTGATGGAGAAGCATCATAGACAGAGTATGATGAGGCTGCATAGCAAGTGAAATCGTAAGAGCTTTTTTAACTACCATTGTACACTGAGCTGAGGATTTCAATCTATTAGACACAATAACTCCAAGATTATTTTCCTGGGTGGTGACTCCTAATATAAAACCCAGCATTATGTACCTACAGTTATGATTTTGGAAAACTGATCATTTAGCCTAACTCTTTGTTTCCTATCTTTTAACCATTTACCAATTCACAGTAAGACATCACTTCTTATCCCTTGACTTTTTTGTTTTCTGAAAACTCTTTCCTGAGGAACTTTATCAAATGCCTTCTAAAAATCCAAATACTATATCGACTGGCTTACTTTTATCAACATGCTTATTCACACCTTCAAATAATTCTGATAGATTAATAAGTCATGATCTTCCTTCACTAAATCCATGCTGGCTCTGTTCCATCAAGCTCTTTTTATTCTTATGACCAATAATTTTGTTCTTAATAATAGCTTCCACCATTGTATCCAGCACCAATGTCAGTCTCACCAATCTGTAATTTCTTGGATCGCCCAAGAGCCCTTTTTGAAATTGGTTTTACATTTGCTGTCTTTCAATGCTCAGATATAGAGGCAAATTTCAATAATAGGTTATCGATTATCAGTAGCAGGTCTGAAATTTCATATTTGAGTTCCTTTAGAACTCTGGCATGAATATCATCAGGTCCCAGTGATTTCATACTATTTAGATTATCAATTTGATCTAGCACCTCTTCCAGATTCATACTAGCATGTGCAGTAGGAAAAATTACTTTTCTTTTAAATTCATTTCATGGGACCCCTGAGTTATTTATTTAGTTTCAAAACAAATTAAAAAATGTTGTTTTTTAGTTTGATTTGTTTTTGTTTGAAATTAAAGTCAATGGTGGAATAATTTTCAGCCAATATAGGGCTCCAGAACAGGGAGTTTCTAATCAATTGTGTTAAAACTTGTGGGAAGAAATGAACAGAAGGGGAAAAGAGTTCCAAGTTACCTAAAAAGACTGAGGAGCCTGGATAGTGACACTAAAAGTGACATAAATAGTCTAAGACTCCATAAAGGAGCAAAGGGATACCAGCACTGACAGGATTTCACCACGTTACTGTGAAAGGAAAAAAGAAGCAGAAAAAGAGGGAAGAACACCCCAAGGCTCTACAAGAGGTTACCAGCAACAGTGCCATGAACCCTTGATGGCTTCTCAAGTGGCAAACTAACACTGGAAATGGCATTAGCACAGCCTAAGGCAGCATGAAGGTGGAACAAAACAGAAAAGATGGCAGTAAAACATCCAAGGCAGATACTGATGAAGGGGCCAAGCAGTGCAAAGAGTGGCTTCAAGGCTCCAAAGCACCATGAGAGGTGAAAAACAGCCCTCCCAAAACTGGCAAGGTGTTATCTCTGGGGCACAACAGCAAGGCACAGTGGCAAACAAAACTCCAAGGTATAAGGTCTGGGTGTGGTAGCACAAAGATCCCCAAAGTGCAAACTGGAATGTAGATTTTCTGGTAGAATGGATTTGCCAAATGTAAAGTTTATTATCACACTTATCATATCACAATGGTTTCTCTAATGATTGTGGTGTGGTTTTCCAGGAAAGTAATGAGGGTTGTTTTATTTAGAGACCATTTTCTACATCATTGAGCTGCCTTCAGCCTTTACATTTCCTAATTTTCTGTTTGTGCATGAAATCTCTAGCACTTTTTAAGTATTATCATATTCGGTACATCAAAATGGTTTTTCTTGAGCATCTTGGCAACTTGGCCAATTTTGCACAAATCTACTTTACCTTCTCTGCCTTTTCTTATCGCTGACAGGATTTTCTGTTTCTGTGGATGTGAAGATTACAATGATTTGATATATTGAAGTGGTATTATAATACCCACTGACTGTGCCAGTGCCATGCTGATGTGTGTGTGTGTGTGCAGGGAGCACAGTCACACAGCTCAAGTGATTGTCACACTGTGTGCATTGATGATGACAGGCTTCACAACACAGCCTGTTATACTGCACTCTCTTCCCTGCCCTCACTGCTCACTTATGCCCGCTGTCCTGTGCCCATACTGTGCTCACTGCCAAGGCAAACAGAAAATAAATGACTAGCAGCTCTTCTAACTAATCTCAAGTCTGCCTTCAATCACCAGAAAAAAAAATAGCAACTGCATGAAGCACAAATTTGCTCCGAGCACGGTCTCCCTTTTTTTCTCTCTTGTGTGACTAACTGGCAGAGTGATACCATATAATGTTCAGCAGCAAAAAAAAACAAAAAACAGTTTGAGAAAACTTTAACAAGAACTCAGAACTCAAAGAGAGCTCAGAAAATATGCTTTCTCACAATGTCTTGAGAAGCATCACCAGTCTGCAGCACTAGGTCAGATTGGCAAATTGCTTCAGTGTGAAACATCATTCCTCTTACCTTCTTGAGAACATGCCAATCCTACCCTTCTCTCCTGACTGCATGCTCTATACTGTATCCGTTTCTAATGGTACACATGCACTTGTTGCTTTTCTATGATTTCTATGAATCCATTGACTATAAAGGCTTAAAGAAATCATTCTATTTCAGACAAATGAAACAAATAGATTCATTTAATGTGTGGGCCCCTTCAATTCATTTCAGAGCCCCTATGAAAGAAACAAATATGCCCCTATTCATTTCATTTTTCTATTTCATTTTTATTAATGTACATGCCTAATTCATACTGATTTGATTTAGTTCCTCCCAAGCATCATCTACAAAAGGTGGTTCTGACATGGGTATCTCCCCAACATCCTCCTCAGTAAAGACTGAAGCAAATTTTAATAATTAATTTAGTTTTTCTACTATGTCCTTATTCTTCCTAAGTGCCCCTTTCATCTTCCTCCCTACAATCCCAGGTCATTGAACAGCCCAACTGATTTCCTTGCAGGTCTCTTATTTTTCATATACTTAAAAAATATTATTATTAATATTATTTTGGTAAGTCTCTCACCAAATTTTCTCTTGAACTGATTTATATATATAATTTGGCAGTACCTATCTACTGTCCTATTTCCTCATTAGGTCTCCTTTCCAGTTTTTTTAAAGATGCCTTTTTGGCATTTAGCTATGCTGGTAGACACTTGTTCTTCTTTTGACCTTTCTTTATTTGTGGAACACATTTTATATGGATTTCCAAGATGGTGTTTTTAAACACTCTCCATACCTCATACAGCCTTTTAACCATTATAGCTACTCCATTTATGTTTTCTTCTAATTAGTTTTCTTATCATAGTCTCCATTTTACATTACTGCAGTAATTTCATATATTACTTTCTCTCCAGTGATTATCTTGAATTTGATTGCATTATGGTCACCTTTGCTAAGTGGGTGAAGTCCTCAGCTCTGTCCAGTCCTGTCAGGTCAGTCCCTCAGGCAGTGGCCTCTCCCTTTTCTGGTTCTATGTTTAAGCACTGAAGTACTCCTCGAGCTGCAGGTATTCCTGACAGGAATCCGGAAGGCTCTGATGATGAGACAGATCCTGATTCTCTGGAGGATGGGGAAATTCCTCTGAGATTAGAACCATATAGGACTATGTTGCAGTTCTTTCATAGAGATTAATTGCTGGCCCTGATTTCCTAGATATTGAAAATGCAGGGAGTTCTTGGAGCAGATTCCATATCTGAGCCAAAGAAAATTTTTGTGACTTTGTGTAAAGCCTCTTGTTTTTCCTGGTTATGGAGGCCATTCAAGAATTGATTGATCTTGAATGGGATGCCCCGGAGGCAAATTTTAAAGGGAGTCAGATCTTGGAAGGCCTATACCCCCTGGATCCAGTGGTATCTGCGTTTTCTGAAAGCGGATGTGCTTGTCTGTGCCATCTCTAAACAGACTACTATCCCTGTGGAGGGAGGAGTGGCCTTGAAGGATGTGCATAATAGGAGAATTGAGGCCATCCTTAAGCAAGATTCTGAAGCAGTGGCAATGACTTTCAGGCCGATACAGTACAGTGCACTCCGGCATTTGGACGCGTGTTTTCGATGTGCTAGCTTTACCCCTTATTCAGTAAGGGGTAATAGTGCGTCGAAAACGCGTGTCCAACCCCCCCAAGACTAATAGCTCCCACAACATGCAAATGCATGTTGATGGCCCTATTAGTCATTCCCGCATGATACAGTAAGTAAAATGTGCAGCCAAGCCGCACATTTTACTTTAAGAAATTAGCACCTACCCAAAGGTGTTAATTTCTGCCGGCGCCGGGGAAGTGCACAGAAAAGCAGTAAAAACTACTTTTCTGTGCACCCTCCGACTTAATATCATGGCGATATTAAGTGGGAGGCCACAAAAGTTAAAAAAAGTTAAAAGTTTTAAAAAACAAATTTAAAATGGGCCCGTGGCTTGTGGGTTGAAAATAGGACGCTCAATTTTGCTGGCGTCCAGTTTCCGAACCCGTGGCTGTCAGCGGGTTTGAGAACTGACGCTGGCAAAATTGAGCGTCGGCTGCCAAACTCGCTGACAGCCGCCACTTCCGTCAAAAAAGAGGCGCTAAGGAGAGTGGCCTGTGCGCGTTCCGGGAGAGCGGGCGCTTGCCCACTCTCCCGCGTGGTTTACTGAATCGGTCCATTTGTAAATAGCTTCCTGTTGCTCCCTAGTGGCTTGCTCTTGTTTGATTCTTTCTTAGGAGGTTGATAACTCTGGAGTGTCTTTCAGGGCAATTATGGAACCCGCCACTGCCTTTTTAGCAGATGTGGACTGTGATTTGGTCCACATCTTGGCCAGAGGAGTGGCTTTAGTAATAGCAGCCAGATACCAGCTAAGGCTGAGGAATTGGTCAGCCGATGCAACCTCCAAACCTAATCTATTGTCCTAATTATTTGTCCTGATATGGTATTTAATTAAAGATTTAATATTTAATATTTAACCATGAAGGTCGGTATAGAAAAATGTTAAATAAATAAATAAATAAATAAATAATCTTTCAAACTTGCCTTTTAAAGGCTTGCTCTTGTTTGGGAGTGAGTTGGAGAAACTGGCCATTAAGTAGGATAAATGTCCTGTTCCTCAGTTGCCAGAGGATAAGAAACAGTTACTGATCCCCTTTGGTATGAGGGGTTGTCTCAGAGGTTCCAAGCGTTTTCATCCCTACAGAGGCACAACCTTTCAGAGGATTCGGCCTTTTGGCAGGTCTCAGTCATTTCATCCCAGACAGCCTAGGTGGGACAGGAGCTCGAGTAGTGTAACCTCTCGACCCTCCCAATGAAGGTTTGCCAACCTATCCCCAGGATCAGAAGATAGGGGGACACCTCTCTTTTATCAGAGATGGGTGGAGATCACATCGGATCAGTGGGTCCTGGAAGTGATACAAGAAGGATATGTGCTGTAATTTCACAGTGTTCCTTAGGATGTGTTCATGGTGTCTCCCTGCCACTCGCTGCAGAAGAAGTAGTAGTGTACACTAGGGATGTGAATCGTTTTTTAACGATTAAAATTATCGTCCGATAATTTTAATATCGTCTTAAATCGTTATAGAACACGATACAATAGAAATTCTAACGATTTATCGTTAAAAATCGTTAAATCGTGTTAGTGCGCACTAACAGGAGTTAGTGCGCACTAACTCGAGTTAGTGCGCACTAACTGAAAATGATACAAATTGACACTTTCCAGGTCAGTAAAGGTCAGTTAGGAATGAATATGTGTTCCTATTGGCTGGCTGCCCTCTTATCTATTGATGTTAACCAGGTTCCCACTGAGGTGATGGTTGGGGGGATGGGAAATGCAAATGGAAACTCAGGAACACTAACAGAAAATGATACAAATTATTGACACTATCCAGGTCAGTAAAGGTCAGTTAGGAATGAATATGTATTCCTATTGGCTGGCTGCCCTCTTATCTATTGATGTTACCAAGGTTCCAACTGAGGTGATGGTTGGGGGGATGGGAAATGAAAACTGTTGGTAGTTGACAAAAAAAGTAATGTGATCAGTCAATATGACTAGAACCTGTGCCCTATTCCTGATACCAGGGGTGTTGTGATCTTCCTGCACTCAGTGCCCTATCCCTGATACCAGTCTGAGACAGCTCCCTCCCTGCATTACTAGTGAGAGGCTGGCTTCACAGACAGGGGGGAGCTGCCTGACCCTCACTCCTGACTTCCCCCATGTCCCAGCTAGTGAATGGTGTGTGGGTGACGGGGGGGGGGGGGGGGGGAGGATGGTGAAGTCTGAGACAGCTCCCTCCCTGCATTACTAGTGAGAGGCTGGCTTCACAGACAGGGGGGAGCTGCCTGACCCTCAATCCTGACTTCCCCCATGTCCCAGCTAGTGAATGGTGTGTGGGTGATGGGGGGGGGGGGGGGGGAGGATGGTGAAGTCTGAGACAGCTCCCTCCCTGCATTACTAGTGAGAGGCTGGCTTCACAGACAGGGGGGAGCTGCCTGACCCTCAATCCTGACTTCCCCCATGTCCCAGCTAGTGAATGGTGTGTGGGTGATGGGGGGGGGGGGAGGATGGTGAAGTCTGAGACAGCTCCCTCCCTGCATTACTAGTGAGAGGCTGGCTTCACAGACAGGGGGGAGCTGCCTGACCCTCACTCCTGACTTCCCCCATGTCCCAGCTAGTGAATGGTGTGTGGGTGAGGGGGGGGGGAGGATGGTGAAGTCTGAGACAGCTCCCTCCCTGCATTACTAGTGAGAGGCTGGCTTCACAGACAGGGGGGAGCTGCCTGACCCTCACTCCTGACTTCCCCCATGTCCCAGCTAGTGAATGGTGTGTGGGTGAGGGGGGGGGGGAGGATGGTGAAGTCTGAGACAGCTCCCTCCCTGCATTACTAGTGAGAGGCTGGCTTCACAGACAGGGGGGAGCTGCCTGACCCTCACTCCTGACTTCCCCCATGTCCCAGCTAGTGAATGGTGTGTGGGTGAGGTGGGGGGGAGGATGGTGAAGTCTGAGACAGCTCCCTCCCTGCATTACTAGTGAGAGGCTGGCTTCACAGACAGGGGGGAGCTGCCTGACCCTCACTCCTCCGGGGTATTGTGATCTTCCTGCACACAGTGCCCTATCCCTGATACCAGGGGTGTTGTGATCTTCCTGCATGCAGTGCCCTATCCCTAATACCAGGGGTGTTGTGATCTTCCTGCACACAGTGCCCTATTCCTGATACCAGGAGTGTTGTGATCTTCCTGCACACAGTGCCCTATTCCTGATACCAGGAGTGTTGTGATCTTCCTGCATGCAGTGCCCTATCCCTGATACCGGGATGTGTGCAAGAAGATCCCAACACCCCCGGTATCAGGAATAGGGCACTGTGTGCAGGAAGATCACAACACCCCTGGTGCCAGGGTTAGGGCACTGTGTGCAGGAAGATCACAACACTCCTGGTATTAATAGGGATAGGGCACTGTGTGCAGGAAGATCACAACAACCCTGGTGCCAGGGTTAGGGCACTGTGTGCAGGAAGATCACAGCACTCCTGGTATTAATATGGATAGGGCACTGTGTGCAGGAAGATCACAACAACCCTGGTGCCAGGGTTAGGGCACTGTGTGCAGGAAGATCACAACACTCCTGGTATTAATAGGGATAGGGCACTGTGTGCAGGAAGATCACAACACCCCTGGTATCAGGGTTAGGGCACTGTGTGCAAGAAGATCACAACACTCCTGGTATTAATAGGGATAGGGCACTGTGTGCAGGAAGATCACAACACCCCTGGTGCCAGGGTTAGGGCACTGTGTGCAGGAAGATCACAACACTCCTGGTATTAATAGGGATAGGGCACTGTGTGCAGGAAGATCACAACACCCCTGGTGCCAGGGTTAGGGCACTGTGTGCAGGAAGATCACAACACTCCTGGTATTAATAGGGATAGGGCACTGTGTGCAGGAAGATCACAACACCCCTGGTGCCAGGGTTAGGGCACTGTGTGCAGGAAGATCACAACACTCCTGGTATTAATAGGGATAGGGCACTGTGTGCAGGAAGATCACAATATCCCTGGTATCAGGGTTAGGGCACAAGTTCTAGTCACATTGACTGATCACATTACTTGTTTTGTCAAGCTACCAACTGTTTCCATTTCCCATCCCCCATATACTGTCAGTGGGAAGCTTGGTAACATGAATAAATAAGAGGGCAGCCAATAGGAATACATATTCATTCCTAAACTGACCTTAACTGACCTGAAAAGTGTCAAATTGTATCATTTTCAGTTAGTGCGCACTAACTCCCAGTTAGTGCGCACTAACTCGAGTTAGTGCGCACTAATCGGAAAAAACGATTTTTAACGATTTTTTAACTAAAAAATCGTGCCTAACACGATTTTCTTGCCCTGCCACACGATTTCTATCGTTAAGACGATATGGAAAACGATTCACATCTCTAGTGTACACTGTCAAGGCTCCTCTGTCTGAGGGCTGTAGTTCCAGTACCCACATCTCAAAAAAATGAGAGTTGATATTCCATTTATTTCATTGTACCCAAGAATAAGGGCTCCTTTCATCACATCCTGGATCTCAAAGGGGTCAACCGTCATTTGCGGGTGACTCATTTTCACATGGAAACATTGCCCTCAGTGATAATGGCCATGCAGTCGGGGGAATTCCTGACTTTCTTGGATCTGTATGAGGCTTATCTCATTATTCCTATCTGAATGAGCACCAATGTTTTCTGTGTTTTGGGGTGTTGGGGTGCCATTATCAGTTTCAGGTGCTGCCTTTTGGTCTATCCACTGCTCCCAAAATTTTTTCCAAGATTATGGTGGTGGTGGCAGCAGAACTGAGAAAGAATGGGAGACTAATACACCCATATTTAGACTGATTGATTCGGGCCAAGTCCCTAGAAGAGAGCCATCTGGTTACCTGCAAGGTGATCTCCCGGTTACAGGAGCTTGGTTGGTTGCTGAACTAAGCCAAGAGCAGTTTTCAGCAATCTCAGTCATTGGAGTCTCTGGGTGTGCATTTCGACACTATGCAGGGCAAAGTTTTTCTGCCATAAGCTCGTATTCAAAAGTTGGTGTCTCAGGTGCATCTCTTGCTGAGCACTATATGCCCAACAGTGTGAACCTATCTACAGGTACTCGGGTTGATGGTGGCAACCCTGTAAGTGGTGCCATGGGCAAGGGGACAAATGCATCCAATTCATTGCTCCCTGCTGTCTTGTTGGAACCCACAGTCTCTCAGGACTATTTGATTCGGCTCTACCTACTGATGGAAGTCTGCTTTCACCTCCAGTGGTGGTTGTAAGCAGATCATCTGAGAAAGGGAGTTTCTCCAACATTGCTGGATTGGTTGGTTCTCACAACAGATGTGATCCTCCATGACTGGGAAGCTCCCTGTCAGGAACTAACAGCACAAGGATCCTGGAATACAGAGGAGTCTCTTTGGAGCATCAATCAGCTGGAAGCCCGAGCAGTCCATCTAGCATGATTGCAGTTCAGAAGCAGACTGCAGGGTCAAGCTGACCGAATAATGTTGGACAACGCAAGGATGGTGGCTTTCATCAATTGGCAGGGAGGAACCAAGAGCCAGCAAGTGTTGCTGGAAATAGACCAATTTATGGAATGAGTGGAAATGCATCTTCAGGTGATTTTGGCATCATACATTGCATGAAAAGACAATGTAAGAGCAGATTTTCTCAGCAGGGAGAGTCTGAACCCAGGAGAATCGGTATTGTCGGACAAGGCATTCCAGCTGTTAGTGGATCGCTGGGGCCTTCCATTTATAGACCTGCTGATGACTTCTCGCAATGCAAAAGTTCCTCAATTCTTCAGTCGTAGGAGAGATCTGAACTCCTAGGGTATCAATGCTCTCGTGCAGGTCTGGCTGGAAAACAAGCTGCTGTATGCCTTTCCCCCGTGGCCCATGTTGGGCAAAATAGTTTGAAGGATTGAAGGCCACAGGGGGAAGGTGCTCCTGGTGGCATTGGATTGGCACAGAAGACTATGGTATGCAGATCTGCGAAGACTCCTGGTAGAGACCCCCGCTTCATCTTCTGCTACACAGGAATCTGTTGCAGCAGGGGCCTGTCCTTCATGAAGATCTGACTTGGTTTTGTCTTATGGTATGGCCCTTGAGAGGGCTCACTTGTTGAAGCATGAATGTTCTTCTGTGGTGATTGCCACCTTACTATGAGCTTAAAAGTTCTCCACTTCCTTAGCCTATGTGTGGGTTTGGCGAGTGTTTGAGGTTTGGTGTGAGGATCAAGGTGTTCTTCATCATTCAGTTAAGATCCGCTCATTTTGGAAGTTTTGCAGGATGGGTTAAATAAAGGGTTGGCCCTTAATTCCTTGAAGGTACAGGTAGCGGTTCTTGCCTGTTTTAGGAGCCAGGTGAATGGAGAATCCTTATCATCTCATCCTGATATGGCCCGTTTCTTGAGGGGAGTGAAACATCTTTGTTCTCCCTTGTGGTTACCAGTTCCTTTGTGGATCTTAACCTGGTGCTGGATTTCTTGGCAGGCCCAATGTTTCGACCGCTGCATAGCCTTTCCTTGCGGTTACTGACCTTGAAAACAGTATTTCTGGTTCTGATTTGTTCTGCATGTTGAATTTCCGAGATGCAGGCCTTGTCTTGCCAGGAGCCATTCCTTTGGGTGATTCCAGGAGCAATACAGCTGTGTACTGTTCCTTCATTCTTGCCTAAAGTGGTCTCAGATTTTCACTTGAATCAATCCATTTCCTTGCTTTCCTTGGATAAGGAAAGAGATGCGGAAAAATATTGCCTGTTGTGTCCCTTGGATGACAAGAGGCATGTCGTGAGGTATCTGGAGGTTTCTAAAACTTTCCAAAAGATGGATTACCTGTTTGTCCTTCATGGTGGAGGAAAAAAGGGCGAACCAGCTTCGTGGGCTACAATATCTTGCTGGATTAAAGAGGTGGTCATGGCTGCATATGTGGATGCTAAAAAAACATTGCCTATGCAGATTAGGGCTCATTCCACTAAGGCTAAGGCAGTGTCATGGGTGGAGGTTAGATTGTTGTCTCCCATTGACATTTGCCAAGCTGCGACATGGTCCTCCTTACACATCTATTCCAGGTATTATCGTCTGGATGTGCAGGCCTGTGAGGACACATCCTTTGTATGTGTGGTGTTGACTGGATGCAGGCAGTCTCCCACCCTATTCGGGAGCAGCTTGGGTACATCCCACTGGTCCTGAATCCATCTATCCACATCCTAGAAAATGAGAAATTATTACTTACCTGATAATTTCCTTTTCCTTAAGGTGGATAGATGGATTCAGCTTCCAGCCCTGAACTGCTGAATGATTATGTAATGGTTCTCCTGTGTGGCTACATGTTCCAGGGGATTACTGGAAAGTGTTCATCCAGTCCCCAGACTAGTATGCATACATTCTTGCATGAGTTCTGTGTTTCTTGTTGGTTAAGTACAGAAATAGTTGTCTGTTTTCAATCAAGTTTTTGCTAGTCTGTCAACCGTCACTTTTGAAGAGAATAATGGCAGGCTGATGTCACTGCAGGACTATATATACTATGAAGCCAGTTTGCTCTGTCTCCATCTGCTGGTAGACATGCATAACCCACTGGTCTAGAATCCATCTATCCAACTTAAGGAAAAGGCTTGTACAGTTAGATCTGCATGCCATTGCACCAGGGCCTGGCTTTCTCTCCCCATGCTCGAGAGGCCTGCTAAACTTGTGAGGCAAACTATCCACTTGCCATAAAGCTTTGTATGTGAGCAGTCATTTCACACTTTTCCAGTCCTCCCATTTGGAGCAGTTGAAATCTCATTGTTAATCACAATCTTTAAGCGTCCACACTGCTGGTACTCGGAGATCCGATGTGTCATGTTAGTGATGGGTCAGCTAGGATATCAGGTACATTTTGTCTTGCCCATCACACAGGTAAACTAGAAGCAGTGGCCTGTGAATTTTTGGGCCTAGCATATTCCCTGTGTCAGGGCAGACACATTTATATCTCTGGAGGACATACTGCAGAGTAGCCAGAGACTTGCACATTCAGAGTACAAGGTGAGGGTTTTTGGGTTTGTTTTTTTAAATAATCCTTTATTTTTCATTTTCTAAAAAGTAAATCAGACAAATAATTGAAATCAAAAACAAGAGACATGATACAATCATAGAACTATAGAACTACCCTCTTTTGTTTTTGTGCTAGGATAGGTATAGCAGCTCTGATGTACTACTTCTGGGTTTGATGACCGCTATGAATGAGTAGCCTTAGCTTGGTTGTGAGGGGCTGCCAAACATTTGGTGGAATCCCCAGATGCAGTATCCTAGTCTGGAAGATCTGGCCCATATTCAGCTACTGCTATAGTGTTCATAGTGTCACAGAAAAGGTAGCATGGACTTAGGGTAGGTAAATAGGCTTTTAAGGCTCATGCTAAGCTAGAGTTTAGCTTCTACTATCTTTTGGTGTGTTTTAGCATCCATATCTGAAAGGTGGTGTGAACGATGTCCCCATTCTGTCTTTAGGAACAGAAAACAGAGTAGCCGAAGGTCCTTCTAAAATGCTTTATTAATTGCCCGACTCTAGGCCTGAGTTTCGCCCACCAAAGGGCTGCTTCAGGGGCTGAAGAGGCTTAAAAGTGTCTCATTCTTAGATAAGCTCGATTGGTTGGAATACATTACAGGCTCACTTAGATATCATCAATGGGCTGACAGGTTTGCCCTGTCCATTGATGCACACAGATATAGTATATCCATTCAGCAATCGGGGATTTCCTCAATTGTGGTTTAGAGCAGCTTTAAAATCCAAATTGCGTCTGGCTATTCCCAAAACTCTGGCAGAGATGAGATATAAAGAGGCCTTCTGTTCTACCCATTGTATCATAAAATGCACCTTGGAGTTCTCAAAAGTAGATTTTGCTGTTTGTACAAAATGGGTAGAGCTTTAATATATGCCCCACCCAGAGTACGAGATTTATTTATTTATTATTTTTATATACCAACATTCATCTCAATTGAGATATCACACCGGTTTACATTCAGGTACTGTAGGTATTTCTCTATCCTCAGAGGGCTTACAATCTAAGTTTTTGTACCTAAGACAATGTAGGGTAAAGTGACTTGCCCAAGGTCACAAGGAGCAACAGCAGGACTTGAACCTTGGTCTCCTGGTTCATAGTCCACTGCTCTAACCACTAGGCTATTCCTCCACATTTAGTGCTGTGTATTCCATAATCTATTCCATAATCTATTCCTCCACATTTAGTGCTGTGTATTCCATAATCTCGCTCTACACCATGAGAAACCAATAGATATATATCTGGATCTACTCCCAGATCCCCCATGTGTACCCGCACATGCCAAGGACACCATGCTGAGTGGCAGCCAGCTTCACCAAAGCCTCATAGAACATTACTTTGCATGTTGGGCCTCAATGACCCCTTCCCCTTCCATGGAAGGGAGGCCAGTAGAGTGTTTGCAGCTACTCTCCTCACGGGACCAGTGGAATCAGGGTGGGTAAGGTCACTTGCAGGACCGTCCTGTGAGTGGCGCAGCTGACACTGTGTCTGTGCGTCCATCAGCAAGGGGGCATGGAAAAGTGCTGTTGCGCTGCTGGTCCCTGGGGCTTGACAGCTGGGACTGGCATTCTCCTGGGTGAGAGCTGTGGAAACAAAGAAGAAGACATAAGTAACAATGCCAAGAAGTACACATGAACCATTTGGCATGAGATGCGCAATTTGCATCTCAATCAATGTGAGCATCTTATGCCAAATGATGTGGACAACAGTAGTAGCCTTGCCATTTATAGGTGAGGTGAACTTACTGGCTGTTAGGTTTTCATGAACCCTTAAATGGTAGTGTCTCACTACCATAGGTGGAACCCCTGCTGAGCCACCAGGAGCTTTATTTGAATCCAACTGTCTTACTTTGGTGCTGACAGTTGGCAGGACCTCAGAAGTCCCGAAGCAGGGACAGATCTAGAAGCAGGTGAATGGTCTACAGACAGCAAACATCAAGTCCAGAACCAGGCAAAGGGTCGAGGTAGGCGGCAAACAGCAAGTGCAGAACCAGGCAAAGGGTTGAGGCAGGCAGCAAACAACAAGTCCAGAACCAGGTGAAGGGTTGAGGCAGGTGGCGAACAGCAAGTCCAGGAGCCAGACAAAGTCAGAACCAAACTGGATATGAAAACAGGAACAGGGATACCAGGGTCACAAGGAAGGACCACAAGACATGGACAAGGAGCAACCAGGGGACAAAGAGAGTATGGGAAGAAAGCAACACTGAGAGAACTAGAGCAAAAGAGAAATCAGACTCACAGAAGGCCATTGCTGAGATGAGGAACAGCAGGAAGAATGGCCCCTTAAGTACTTGCTGCCACTGATGTCTTACCCTGGAGTTTCCAGTGGCAGCACGTAATGCCAGGGGTCTGTGGCTTGCAAGCACCTGCCACGCAGGCAGGATGGAGCTGCTGCTGCTGTCAGCAGTGGCATTCAGAGTGATGGGGGAGCACCAGAGCTGGATAAGTCCTGCAGTGGGGGCGTATTCTGACAGTACCTCCCCCACAAGGTCCTCCTCCTTGCCTCCTAGGTCTGGGCTTTAATGGAAAACATTGATGAAAATCGTGGATAAGTTGAGGGGCTTGAATATTACTGGTGGGCTTCCAAGAGATCTCCTTGGGGCCATAACCTTTCCAGGAAATGAGGTGTTTCAGCTCTTCACTTACTCTACTGACATCGAGGATCTCGGCCATCTCATATTGTGTGTCATCTTCAAGAATCATGGGTGGAGGTCGTGGTGGCTGTCTAGATGGCTAAGACAAAACAGCAGGCTTGAGGAGAGACACATGGAATATTTCATGGATTCAGTGTGGGTGGTAGTTTGATCTTATATGCCACATTTACAATCTGTCAAACTACTTGAAAAGGTCCCACAAAATAAGGAGCAAATTTCAGTGAAGGCATTTGCAATCGGAGGTTGTGGTTACTTAGCCACACAAGTTCCCCTTGTCGGACTGGCAGAGCAGGATTTCACTTTTTAACAGCCTGTTTTTTGGATTGAGCAGTAGCCTGTTCCAGGAGTTGATGTGTGGTTGGCCAAAGATTGTGTAGTTCTTGACTAGCGAGACTATCAGTGGGGCAGGTTGAAGGTGCAGCTATTGGCATTGGTACTCACGGATGTCATCCAAAAACTAGGTAGAATGGCAAGAGTCCCATAGTTTGATTAACATGATTAATGTGGCACATCTCTTCCCAAGAAACGAGGAGGACCAGTTGTCCTGAAGTTGGTTCACATAATATCGCAAAAAGGTTTTGAGTGATTGGTTGATGACCCTTTGACTGAGGGTGGTATGCAGAGGAAAGATCGAGGTGGATTCTGAACTTTTTATATAATCCCCTTCAATAACAGGCAGTAAACTGAACCTTACAGTCAGACAGGATGTGGTGAGGGAGACCGTGTAAACGGAACATATGTTTGACAAACAATTGTGTTAACTCCGGGGCGGAGAGTAGTCCATGTAGAGCAACGAAGTAGGCCATTTTTGAGATTTGGTCTACAATTACCCAAATTGTATTCTTTCCTTCAGAAGGAGGAAAGTCCATGATAAAATCAGTGGCGAGGTGGGTCCAGGATTCCTCAGGGGCAGGAAAAGGTTGGAGTAGACCCCAGGTTTGAGCCCGTGGGTTCTTATTAGCTGCACATGTAGGACAAGATTCCACATATCACTTGACATCTTTTTCCCACTGAGGCCACCAATAGTATCAGAAGAGGAGCTCCTTGGTACATCGGCGTCTGGGACAACTGGCAATTCATGAGTCATGGGCCCACCGGAGGACCCATTCTCGCAAATGCTTGGGAACTTCCGTCTTCTCGACGGGAACCATCAAAGTGGTAGCAATCATGATTCTGGCTGGATCAATGATATGACAAGATGGGTCAGGAATTTCATCAGAATCAAAATTTCTGGATAGTACATCAGCCCGCTGGTTCTTCTCTGCTGGACGAAAATGTAGATTGAAGTCGAAGTGACTGAAAAATAGGGACCACCAGACTTATCGGGAATTCATCCATTGAGCATGAGAGAGATATGCCAAATTTTTATGGTCGGTATAAATAGTTACTGTATGCTTGGCTCCTCCAGGATATGGTGCCATTCCTCAGTGCTAACTTGATTGCGAGAAGTTCTCGGTCTCCTATGGAGTAATTCTTTTCTGTAGATGAAAACGTTTTAGAAAAATATATACAGGTAACTAATTTCCCATCTATGTCAGGTTGCAGAAGGACTGCCCCTACCCCTAAGGAGGAGACATCCATCTTGATGAGGAATGGCTGGGTGAGATCCGGGTGTCGCAAACAGGGGTCCTTGCTAAACTCTTCCTTTAATTGTTGAAAAGCCTAAATGGCATCTTGAGTCCAGTTGTGGGCATCCACACCCTTTTGGGTTAAAGCTGTGAGGGGGGCGACCAGCAAGGCATATCCATGTATGAACTGATGGTAATAGAGAAACCCAAAAACTGTTGTAATGCCTTGAGGTCCACTGATTGCGGCCATTCCAAGATGGCTTTTAGTTTTCCTGGGTCCATACATAGACCTTCTCAAGAAATTATATAACCAAGAAAGGCAATTCCTCTTGGTGGAAGGCACATTTTTCTAGCTTGTATACAGCTTGTGCTCACGTAACTGTTGCAGGACATGTCACACATGATCTTGATGCTGGTCCAATGTCTTAGAAAAAATAAGAATATTATCCAATTATACAACAACATGCGAATATAAAAGGTCCCGAAATATATCATTTACCAGTAGCATTACATACATAGTCCGAATGGCATAACTAAATATTCATAATGGCTGTCTCGTGTATTGGATGAGGTTTTCCATTCGTCTCCTTCCCGGATTCAAATCAAGTTGTAGGCTTCTCTTAGATCCAATTTAGTAAATATCTGAGCTCCCTTGAGTTGATCAAAGAGCTCTGTGATAAGTGGCAAGGGATATCGATTCTTTTTGGTAATCGCGTTTAGTCCTCGATAGTCCATGCAGGGCCATAGAGACCTATCCTTCTTCCCCACGAAGAAGAATCCAGCTCCTGGCCTGATAAAGCTTCTGGCCAAGTTATCTTGGATGTATTGGGTCATGGCTTCTGTTTCAGAGTCTGACAGTGAGTACACTCTCCCACAAGGAGGTATCTTTCCAGCCGAATCAAATCTTCCAACGAGTCTGGAGGCTCTCATCTGGCTAACTCATCATTTATGTTTTTGGCTAGTCCTTGCTGGAAGATTGCCATATGACTATTGTCTCCCCACCATAGTTCAGAAGTCAAGGTTTGGAACTATACAGCATACTCCCCGACAGAATGAGGCCCTTGATGGATCTGTAATAGAAAAGAAGCTGCAGAGGCAGGACATCCCAATTCATCGAATACCAGATGAAAATCCCAAAGGAAATGAGCCAAATCTTCCAAGCAAAGGCTGATCCTTCGAGAAGGGACAGAATGGAGGTAACCTTTGTCTTATCAGTAGGGAACAGAGACGCCTGAAGTGAAAAGTGCATGTGACACTGGTTAAGAAATCCTCTGCATTATCGAGGATTTCCATTGAAATGTGCAGGAGGTGGTAATCAAAGAATGGAACTCACAGGTTGTACAAGAGGAGATGGTGCAGATGCTGGTACAGTGATAGCATCCATTCAAGCTGCAAGTCTTTCGAGGACCCCTGGTCCAACATGCTTTGTTGTTGCTGGACCCGAGTTGCCAGTCCAGGAATGGCTTGTAAGGCTGTCAGGACCAACGTTCCATGGCCTTAGGTGGTAGTGTCTCACTAATACAAGTGGAACCCCTGCCGAACCGACAGGAGCTTTACTTGAATCTCACTGTCTTACCTTGGTGCTGACAGGAGGAAAGATCTTGGAAGTCCTGAAGCAGGCAAATGGTCTGCAGGCATTAAACAGCAAGACCAAAACCAGGCAAAGGGTTCAGGCAGGCAGCAAACAGAAAGTCCAGAGCCAAGCAAAGGGTTGAGGCAGGCAGCAAACAGCAAGTCCAGGAGCCAGGCAAAGTCAGAACCAAACTGAAGATGAAAACAGGAACAGGGACACAAGGAAGGACCACAAGGCATGGACAAGGAGCAACCAGGAGACAAGGAAAGCAGAGGAAGACAGCAACACTGAGAGAACTGGAGCAGCAGAGAACGCAGAATCACAGAAGCCCATTGCCGAGGCGAGGAACAGCAGGAAGAATGGCGCCTTAAGTACTCACTGCCACTGACATCCTACCCCTGGAACTTCCGGCGGCAGCACGTAAGGTCGGGAGTCTGCAGTATGCAAGGACCGGCCACGTAGGTAAGAGGGAGCTGCTGCTGCTGTCAGCAGTGGCAATCAAAGCAGCAGGAGAGCGCCAGAGCCAGATAAGTCCTGCAGCGGGGATGTGTACTGATACCAGCTCCAGCTCATGTGATATCCAGCTGATCAGCCATTTTCTCAAATACATCCAGTCACAGTCGTTGAACGAAGTGCTCCTCCATTGGTGTCAGCACTATCAGACAAGAGGTTCTTCCTCCGGTCTGCCGCATATACTTGTTTCTGTTGGACACTTTAATTTTCGATTTGGTCTTTATGTCTCGGTATCTATAGGCCACCTGCTCCCCATTCCACTTCACACCAGTGTGCCTGGAGATAGCTTGGTCAATGGTACTGTTGCGTCCATCGGTCACAGACGGCTGCACCCTCTCTGCCTTACCTCTTTTCTACCTCTATCCTCTCCCTTGGGAAAGATGGCTGCCTCCGCTGCTATTTGTTAACCTCTCGGGTGTCCCCTGACCGGCATGGGCGATTGCATTCACCATGTTTCTTCCTGAGGCCTCCTAGGGTGCGCACTCACTACCTGCACATTGGAATACATCATGGCAGGAATCTCAGGGGCAGCCCCACCACATGACGTCACTACCTCCGGGTTCTTAGGCACTGCTCACCACCAGTGCTACAAGTTAGCAAGGATTACAGTACAGCTAATTCTAACTGCTTCTAAGCTGCCTGCTTGGAACATCTCCTACTACCACCCAGGGTATCTTGCTAATTCCTGGAAGCTCTGGGTACCCGCTCCTCGGGGGTCCTTCTGCTTCTCTCCACCCTCCGGGGTTTGCCTCGCTCTTACCACCCAGGACACCCACTTCTCGGGATCTTGTTTGTTCTTTCTCCAGGTACCCTGCCAGATGACCTTAGATACTCGCTCCACGAGGGCCTACTATCTATTGGGTAATCTGCACCACGGACCTTGGATCTGCCTTCTTGCTCGTATTCTCAGAGGAAGTTACCACCTTGACTATGGCTATCAACACTGTGAGTACCTCAGCTCTTCAGACCCTCTCTCTGCTTCACTCTGCCAGATTCTCGGCATACCCCGCTCTGCAGACCACTACCGGACCTATGTCTCTCAGCCAGAGTGAGAGCCACGCAACACTTGAATATCCTGAGACTGTTCTGAACTCATCACAGAGGTACTCCAAGCCTACAAGCATTGTTCGCTCCTCGGACAGCACCGTTGCTGTACAATAAAGTCTATTTTCCCTGTATTCACTTACTATAGAGGTCAGCCTATCATTGTGGTTCCCCACAGGGTCCCTCCCCATGGGAGGATTCATCACCACAACGACCAAGAGTACACAAGCATGCCTCAAACACAACAGATTGCTGACTTCATGGACTCGGCTCAGCTCACAGCCCTACAGGCCATTCCTGGTCTTGCCCAGTGGGTCACTGAGCAACAAAAGTCCTTGGAAAATCTGGCTGCCGCCTTCAATCAGTTACATGCTCAACTGAACACCCCAACAGTTCCAGTTAAAGAACTAGTACCTCCAGTAGTGACTGTCGAGACTACTTTACCCCTATCTACTCCTACACACTTCACAGGGGAAGCACGGATGTGCAAAGGTTTTATTGACCAATGTAATATGCATTTCTCTTTGCAGCCTAACTACCTCCCCCTCAGCGATCTCCAAGACCACCTTGTTGCGACTGTCACTGCTCGATGTCCTCATTCCGCCCTCTTTACCTCTGTGGCGACTCTCTCCGGGTCTGATGGATGACTGGCTGCCACGGCATCTCCATGCCGTCTCCCTCCGGCATCCCCGGACCGGCTCGATGTTGCAGATCTGCCATGTTGCCTGAAGACCTAGGGCGCGTATGCATGCACGCTCTGATTGAAGTACCAGCAAGGGCGCAAACCTGAGGGGCATCCCCCTGAGATGACGTTATCCGCTTCCAATATTTAAAGGTCTCTATTTCGCTATCTAATTGAGTTAGCAAGGATAGGATAATGGATAGGATTCCTCCAAGCTACTCTGCCTCCTCGACTTACCAGAGGTACCCGCTCCTCGGGGGCCTCGCTCTTTTTCTTTACTTTCAGATTACAGATAGGAACCGGTACTCGCTTCTCGGGGGCCCATGCTCCTGGACACTCTGAAGATTCTCTACTGCCTGGAAGATATCGCTGCTACAAACAATTGTGAGTTACCATCGCTCTCTCAGAGCTTTCCCTGGAACCAGGTACTCGCTCCTCGAGGGCTTAAACCTTTCCAGCTCCTGAGCTTCCTTGAGACCTTATGTGAGTTTTGTCATCTAGTTCTGTTCATTAACTCTGCTTACTCAATTTCTACAGTTCCTCAAAAGCTCAGCTATCCTGGATCGCTGTTCCAGTACCTGAGGGACTACAGCCCTGCCGGGCATATCAGCTCACTACTGGTGGTTTCAAAAACCTGTTTAATAAAAGAACTATGTGTGTCTGTCTCCATACTCAAGCCTAGCAGGAGGTCCCTCTCAGGATATCCTCCCGGGGGCATGGTCATCTGCCACTGGCCCAGGGATCCACCCACAACTATATCAGATCTTGAACAGATTGCTAACTACATAGCAAGACGATATCTGAGACACTACAAGATTGCTGACGCCTCCTTCTTTAGGAGCCAATATTAACAGATTGCTACTCCGCAGTCTAACTAGTAACAGATCTATAACAGATTGCTAACTCCTATCTGATTGCTCCTCCCATCAGGCATCAGATTACTAACGCACCTATATCCTATCTCTGCTTGATGGAAGAGTCCTGGGCTGGGCTTCACTGCTATGGGAACATGGTGAACCGATTTTGAATGACTTGACTGGCTTTCTGGATCTCTTTAAGTCTATCTTTGATGACCCAGCTCGTCTAACCATCGCAGGATCTACCCTGTTACATCTCCAGCAAGGTAACAAGCCGTTACCAGACTATCAGGCCGATACAGTACAGTGCGCTCCGACGGAGTGCACTGTTATCCTGCTATTGGACGCGCGTTTTCCCTTATCCCTTATTCAGTAAGGGGAGGAAAATGCGCGTCCAACCCGCGGCACCTAATAGCGCCCTCAACATGCAAATGTATGTTGATGGCCCTATTAGGTATGCACGCGGGACACAGAAAGTAAAATTTGCAGCCAAGCCGCACATTTTACTTTCAGAAATTAGCGCCGACCCAAAGGTCGGCGCTAATTTCTTCCGGCGCCGGGAAAGTGCACAGAAAAGCAGTAAAAACTGCTTTTCTGTGCACCCTCCGACTTAATATCATAGCGATAGAAAGTCGGAGGTCCCGAAAAGTAAAAAAAGTAAAAAAAAAATAAAATAAAATTTGAATTCGGCCCGCGAGTGTCGGGCCGAAAACCAGACGCTCAATCTTGCCGGCGTCCGGTTTCCGAGTCTGTGGCTGTCAGTGGGCTCGAGAACCGACGCCGGCAAAATTGAGCGTCAGCTGTCAAACCCGCTGACAGCTGCCACTCCTTTTCCCCGTTTTTACCGCGTCACCTAATTTAAATACAGAATCGCGCACACCGGCGAAGGGCCGGTGCGTGCGCCGGGAGAGCGGGCGTTCATCCGCTCTCCCGCGGACTTTACTGAATCGGCCTGTATGTGATTGAATTAAAGACCTCAGCATCCGAACTGTTCTGGGACTTAGGATATCTACGTGCTATTTTCTTGGAAGGTCTCAACTCCCGATTGAAGGACGAATTGGTGGCTCGTGATTTGCCTGATACCCTTGAGTCTCTCATAGAATTGGCTGGGAGAATTGACAGCCATATTCAAGATCGGATTCAGGAGGCTAAGAGTCCCCGGAAGCACCTCCCGGGAGGTAACCATCCTAAACCCATGAATACTGCTCCTAGCCCACCATCTACTCCTACTGAAGAGGACAAGCCTATGCAACTAGGCCATAGCCACTTAATCTCAAAGGAGAGATGTTTTTGCTTGCACATGGGGTTATACATGTACTTTGGCCAATCCGGCCATGCTGTCCAAACTTGTCTCATCTGTCCGGGAAACATGCAGACCTAGGATCCACAGGAGGATTCTTCCTAGGTCTTACTACACCCACCTCTCCATTATCTCTTCCAGTCTCGCTCATCTGCGATAGTCTTGAACTTCAAACCCTTGCCCTTGTAGACTCCGAGGCTGGAGGAATTTTTATTTTAAAATGCTTGGTGGAACATCTGCGAATTCCTACAATGCTTATGGCCATGCCTTTGCTACTATCATCTATACACGGAGAACCACTTCCTGGGGAGGTCTCGCTGACTACGCAGGCCATAGGCCTACGTACTGGAGCTCTACACTCCGAGATCATCTCTTTCCTGGTATTGGAGAAGGCCATGCACCCAGTGGTGCTTGGACTACCCTGGCTGCAGGACCATATGCCACAGTTCAACTGGACAATGCTGGAACTATCACAATGGGGACCTGGTTGTCATGGCAGATGCCTTTCAGAAGTCTCCCCAGTAGCCTGTATGCCTACTACACCATCTTTACCTGGCCTACCTCCTCAATATGCCTCATTCCAGGACGTATTCTTGAAACAAGCAGCAGATATATTACCACCTCACAGGGTTTTTGACTGTGCTGTTAACCTGAAGCCTAATTCGAAGCCCCCCAAGGGAAGAGTCTACCCTCTCTCGGCAGCAGAGACTAAGGCTACGTCAGCCTACATACAAGAGAACCTCCAAAAGGGATTCATCAGACCCTCTAAATCCCCGGCTGGCGCAGGATTTTTCTTTGTTGGGAAAAAAGATGGTACCCTTCGCCCATGCATTGATTACAGAGGTCTGAATGAGGTTATTATCCCTTGCCTTTAATATCAGAATTATTTAATATCAGAATGATATTTAATATCAGAATGAGGGGGGATATGATAGAGGTGTTTAAAATCATGAGAGGTCTAGAACGGGTAGATGTGAATCGGTTATTTACTCTTTCGGATAGTAGAAAGACTAGGGGACACTCCATGAAGTTAGCATGGGGCACATTTAAAACTAATCGGAGAAAGTTCTTTTTTACTCAACGCACAATTAAACTCTGGAATTTGTTGCCAGAGAATGTGGTTCGTGCAGTTAGTATAGCTGTGTTTAAAAAAGGATTGGATAAGTTCTTGGAGGAGAAGTCCATTACCTGCTATTAAGTTCACTTAGAGAATAGCCACTGCCATTAGCAATGGTTACATGGAATAGACTTAGTTTTTGGGTACTTGCCAGGTTCTTATGACCTGGATTGGCCACTGTTGGAAACAGGATGCTGGGCTTGATGGACCCTTGGTCTGACCCAGTATGGCATTTTCTTATGTTCTTATGTTCTTATTTGACAGGCTCCAAGGAGCCAAGATATTCTCTAAATTGGATCTCAAAGGGGCCTACAACCTGGTGCATATCTGTGACAGAGACGAGTGGTAAACAGCCTTTAACACTCACGACGGACACTTCGAGTATCTCGTCATGCCCTTTGGATTAAGCAATGCACCAGCAGTGTTTCAAAACATGATGAATGATATCCTGCGGGACCTGCTATATCAGTGCATAGTGGTGTATCTTGACGACATCCTGATCTTCTCTCAAGATCTGCAAACACACCAGGAGGACATAAAGAAGGTCCTGAGACAGTTGCGCAAGTATCACCTATACGCAAAACTTTAGAAGTGTGAATTTCATAAGGAGTCTGTACCATTCTTAGGATACATCATTTCTAAAAAAGGTTTTCAGATAGATCCCAAGAAATTAGAGAGCACCCGAGACTGGCCTCAACCCACAGGCCTGAAGGCATTACGCCGCTTCCTGGGCTTCACGAACTACTACTGTTCTTTCATTAAGAACTACTCCTACTTGACGGTTCCACTCACAGCTATGACCACGAAGGGGGGCTAATCCCACCAACTGGTCTCCTGAGGCAGTTGTGGCCTTCCTGACACTCAAAGAAGCCTTCCAAAAAAAACTGTGCCTCCGCCATCCAGACCCGCATCTCCCATTCATCGTCGAGGTCGACGCTTCAGACGGCGTGGGAGCAGTTTTAATTCAGTACAGTGACTCCAATGTGGTCCATCCTTGTTCCTTCTTCTCAAGGCGGTTCTTGCCTGCAGAAAAAAATTATGTTATTGGAGACAAAGAACTGCTCGCTATAAAACTGGCCTTCGAGGAGTGGCATCCCTGGCTGGAGGGTGCTGAACATCAAATCCTAGTATACACCGATCACAAAAATTTGGAGTATCTCCAACATGCACATCTGCTCAATCACCACCAGGCAAGATGGTCACTGGTTTTTAACAGATTTGATTTCCTACTCAAGTATCGTCCAGGAGACAAGAACGTCCGAGCTGACAATCACAATCCTTCTCCCCTGAGGACGTGCCTGATCTGGCCCTTGGATGCCCTGGAGGTCCTGGCTGCATGGTTCCTGAAGATTATGGCGTAATGTTCGAGGACCTCTGTGATAATCATTTCATAGTCCTAAAATTCAAAGTCCTCAGATGAGAGCACCCTGCTGCCTGGCTGCTAGAATGGGGGTTCCACTTCCGCTTCCGGAGAGGTATCCTCCCTTTCTTCACTCTCGTTCCTACTCCTCTCTCCCCTCCCTCCCTCCTCCTGCCCCTGCCCTACAAACTCCCTTCCCCTCTGCCTTTTCTGTCTATCCCTAGCCTCCCATCTTTCTCCCTCCATACTTGTCTCCCCCTCCCGCATCCTCCTATCCCTTCCCTCCTGCCTATCTCTACTTCTGTCCCTGTCTCTACTCCTACTCCTCCACCTAGCACTCCTGCCCTTGTCCTACCTCCCCTCCTCTCCTGATGCTTGTTCTCTCCTCTCTCTCCATGCCTCTCATGCTCCATCTTCTCTACTCAACAAACCACACTATGCCTCTCCACTCCTTCTCCACCTCACCACCACCATCATGCCTCACCACCACATCTCACTACTCCTCCTCCATCTCACCACCATGCCTCACCACTCCTCCTCCGCCTCACTACCACACCTCTCCATCACACCTCACCACTCCTCCGACTCACCACCATGCCTCAGCCAATATCAAAGACAGACAGACATACAGGACAAATGACAAAACCCATCACACACACAGATCAAGTCATAGACAAAGGGAAAGGGAAACAGATGAGAAACAAGCCACAGGAGACCTCACTCAGAACTCGCTAAATACCTCCAACCACCTAGCACCAACTCACCTACTCACCTCTCTTCTCTCCAAATACCTGATACACCCTCAAAGAGGCAGCTGGAGGAAGACAGTATATATAAACCAGAAAAATAATGTGCCATCATCAATCAATGAGTGACATGTAAAATCAAGTGTGACGTATTGACACTATGCTCAATGCGCTGGCACAGTATGTGACTCAATAAAGCAACATGTTTCGTGAAAATTGCCTACACGATGCAAGACACAGGAAATTAGCCTAACCACGCCCAGTTTTGTTTTTGTTTTAGCACGGGTGCTATTTCTGCTATATTTATAGCATTTTGATGAATCAGGCCATAGGGATCTGGGTACTAAAGCACAGAGAGCAATATTCAAATTGTTTACCTATGGGAAAAGCCTTTCTGAAAATAGTCCTCCTTATTGCAAGTGAAAGTACTCACATGGGTTCACAGAGTGGGTATTTTTACTTGCCATGGAAAAAGGGCGAGGAAGGGGTGAGATTAGGTCAGGGAAGGAAGATTTTCCTTACGTACATTTGTACCTGCTTCAAAGTAAGTACAAATTCATATACCGTGAATGCAGCCCCATTCCACAATGACCCACATTTTCAAAGGAAAACCACAAGCACTGGAGACTATTTAAAAATTGCCCAGTTATGGTTAAAGTGTATTAACGTGTTTCATGCATGTGTTACATTACTCACAAGTACTAATACTCATATTGATGCATCAGTACCAGTGAAAACGGGCGTGTTAAAAATAACCAATTGCATTCATTTTTAATGCAGCTGTTGAGTGGGAAGGGCAATTTTCAAAGCTGTTTAAGTGGGCAAACTGCATTTTCCATGTTAATAGATTATCTGAAAATGTTTCTTTCTTCATGCATCTAAAAGTCTGCAAGGTATTCCACAATGCACATATTTTTAGCCTCCTTAAGAGGCACGAGTGTTATGCCTGGGTCTTGGCCTAGGTCCTTGCTCAATGCTGGGGCCTAGACCAAGACCTCAGCAAAGGCCTAGGCTCAGAAAATTTCCCTATATTTAAATCCAATGCTGCGCCCTGGCCTGGCCCAGATCCAGGCCCGAAGCTGAGATCCCCAATGCTGGAGCCTCAACTAGGACCCAGACCCAGAAAAAAATTAGCTGCCATAGATCTAAATTTCATACTCCTCTGGAGATTATGTGCCTAAATCCTGCACAACAACCCCAGAGGAAGGCATCAGTTGGCAAAGAATAGCTGAAGAAAGAAGACACTGAAGAGGAACTCTGAGGCCTGGGCTCTGGTCCTGGGCCTGATCCTGGGCCAAAATCCAAGCATTGGGACCTGGCCTCTAGGCTGAGGCCCCGGCATCAGGTCCCAGTCTTCAGGCTGGGCTGTGGTATTGGGCCTGGGGATGGGCCCTGGCCTATGCTGAGGCCCATGCAGCCGGAACTCTGCCTCCAGGTCGGGTGCCTGTATTGGACTTGAGTCTAGGCCAAAGTCCCATCATCAGGATCCGGCCTCTGGGTTGGGCCTCAGTGACAGATCTGGGTTCAGGCCCTGGTCTAGACTGAGGCCAGGGTTTTAGGACCTGGTCTCTGGGCAGGACCCCAGTGTCAAGCCTGGGTCCAGGCCCTGGCCCAGGCTCAGGAATTGTGACCTGGCCTATGGGCAGGGCTGCAGCATCAGGCCTGGACCCAGGCCCTGGCCTAGACCAAGACCCAGGCATTGGATCCAGGCTTCCAAGCCTGGCCTTGCATAGGGCCTAGACCAAAGTCGCAGTAACCCAGGTTAGTCTCTCCTTCACTCCTTATGTATATAGCCTGCTGTCACACTAGGATTCCAGAAAACAATGAACATCTGGAGATCCATTAGTGAACCCCCTGTATTATAAATATGAGGGTTGTCTCCTTGTTCTTCCTCTGGAATTAAGAATTTCTTTTTATCAGAGAGGAAATGTCCTTCTCTCACCTCCACCCTTTAAGTTCTTTCATAGAGATCTCTCTCTCACTAAAGATCTCTGATCCCCTCCAGGACCACCCACTCTAGGCTCACACAAGAGTGTATCACTAATTGTACCATTGTTGAATCAGTACTGATAACTAATTCACGGGGTTGAGACTGGCATTCTAAGAACTCTTTCACTACCATTGTTCATGTTCTCTCTCTTTCATGGCTACAGGGAGGGCTTCAGTTTAATGAAATATGATGTTAGCTTTCAAACTAGCACGTGGGCACACATCTGCGCACGTGCATCGGCCCACACCCAGGGACGCATCTATTTTATAATTTGCATGCATGTATTTTTCATGTTATAAAATACTTTAGCCGCATGCATATGAGTACTCAATTTTAAATGTATGTGCACATGGGCACGCACATCCCACTTCTACCGACTAAGTCAGGGGATTTTAAAAGGGACGCGTGCTGACGTCATTCCCAGTTTACCTGTTCGTCCACCAAGTCACCCAATTAACAGCTAAATCTTCCAACGCCCCTTGGTTTGATAGCCTACACTGTCCCCAGACCCTTTAAGCCCCTCAGAAATCCTTTGATTGTATAAGTTACATGTCATCCATAGCAGAAGTAAAGTTACGTGACAGGGGACCTCAGCTTGTGCTGAGGCGCTTAAATATTTATGTGCACATCTCTTTGCCATGCCCCAAAATGCAGATGTCCCACACAGACCATGCCCATTTTTGGAAACAAGTGAAATGTGTGCACTACGGGACATCCGCATGCATCTCAGCAGCTTTTAAAATTCCCTTGTCATGCGCCAGCCTAACATGTGTGCACATCTCCCAAATTCGGTATGCGCCAGGCTTTTAAAATTCACATTTATTAGTTTTAACACCTGTGATGGGACTTTGCACTTTCATCAAATATTTTCCATTTTTTTCTAATTTGGGGGAAAATTTTACATTTTTAGATCTATCCCTAGCTTTTGACCATCCTCTTTTTTTGGGGGGGGATGGGTTCATTTATAGTTAGTAAACGAAGAGGGAACTACATACATGTGTAACTGGTGATCAGGTGGGGTAATCCTAAATAGTCTTATGGTTCTTCTCTCAGATCTCCCACCCAAAACCGCAGGCAGCAGGCAAGTTTGAAAGTGTAGAAACAAGTTCAGTAATATATGCATGTATCTTTTTTACAAAATAGCAACTTAACCCCATCCCAAAGCGCCCTGGGTCACCCTTTTTTTTCCCCTTGTAAAATATATGTGCGAAACTGAAATTATGTGCATGCTCTCAATAATATTCTCTGGATAATGTCCAGGACTATTTTTGTTGGGTTGCAAACCTCTCAGAGCAACTAAGTTGCTTAAGTAAACTGGGCTGTTCTAGTACATGGTGTACCTGCAAAGGAGGGGATAAAACTGTGTTTAGGATGCTTGTGAGATATGACTCATCCATGCAAGGGCTCTGAGCTACAAAACTGTGACTAATGCCATTCAAAGATGCAGTATTCCCAACAGTTTCAATGGCCCAATAGAATTAGTGAAGAGTGATAGAGTTTTTCATTTTTGAAGCACAGGTTAAAAATCTTCTTGTGATCTTATACAAGCTCTTATTCATTAGCCAGTAGGGATGTGCAGACAAAAGGTTTTCGTTGAATCGTTGATACGTTTTCGTGGGGTGTCGATTTCGTTCAATATGGACTTATGGAGAATTCCATAAGTTGAGGATCTGTCCATACTTTTCCCGGTTCCCTAAATAAAAATTTAAACCCCCCACCCTCCTTAATCCCCCCCCCCCAAGACTTACCAAAATTCCCTGGTAGTTCAGCGTGGAGTCAGGAAGCCATCCCTGCACTCCTTTGCGATTTCCTCACGGCGCCGATAGCCTGTGTCACAGGGGCTGCCCGTGCCATTGGTCAGCCCCTGTCACATGGTCACCGGCGCCATCTTGTGCTCCTACCACGTGACAGGTAGGTCATGTGGCAGGAGGTCGCTCCGGGACCCCCGCTGGACCCAACCGGAACTTTTGGCCAGCTTGAGGGGGGGTCAGGAGGCCCCCCCCAAGCTGGCCAAAAGTTCCGGTTGGGTCCAACGGGGGTCCGGGAGCGGAGGCGCGGAGGAGCATGTGATGCCGGCGTCACTCCGCTCCGGCGTCACGTGCTCCTCCGCTCCGGCGTCACGTGCTACTCCGCTCCGGCGTCACATGCTCCTCCGCTCCTGGACAGAAAAAGGGGTACATAACTAATAGTATGAAGTTGCATTATCTCTTTGCCCATCAGAGGCATGGATGTATAGAAATGCAGACCTCCACCCACACTCCTGCAGCCATGATCACAGCAACCAAAGAGCTTTCTTAAATACCACAACTCTGCTGGAGCACCAGAAGTGGTAAGAGCTTCAATCCCCAAATTCCCAAATGAAAATACATAACAAATAGCACAAGAGGAAGGCTGGACCTGGTACAACGGGCTGAACCTCAGCAGGAGGGGAGGTCGGAGTAGTGGGGATGGAAGGAAGAAGATTAGGGAAGCAGATAATAAGGCAGAGGAAAAAATAAAAAACAAAAGAAGAAACAGAGCAAGAGAAAGCCAGAAAGAAAGTGCAGAGGGAAAGTTCAATAAGAATTGTGGTGACAGAGAACAGATCAGGAAGTTTAGAAGTGAATTCTAAAAGCCTGATAGGCGCCAAAATGAATTAATACATGCGCGCATGCAGGACATGAGCGCACCCAGCAAATATTAAAAGCTGCCCACCTGCGAATATCTAACTTTGAACAAAAAAGGAACATGGCGTGGGCGGAGAATGGGCATTCCAGGGCGGGGCCAAGAGATTCACTCCAATACTTATGCTCCCAGGCGTGCGCCCAAGTCCAGTGCTGTATAACTTTACTTCTACTATTAAGGAGGTGTAAGTGGGATCTGGATTAACTGGGGGGGAGGGGGGTGCAGGCTATTACACCAGGGGGGTTTGGAGGTTCTAGCGCTACACTGGGCGATCTGGTGGATGAACTGGTGAAACTGGTGATTTCCTACATGAGTCCCTGTTTTAAAATTCCCTGCCTTACACGGCTCAAACCTGACTTTATGCGGCTGGGTGAGCACAAGTTTAAAATTGGGCACATATGTGCGCGTGACCAGGCTATTTTATATCACGCACGCGTATATGGACCTGCACCCCCATTTGAAAGTTATCGTCCCAGAGAGAGCATGAAGGCCTCAGGCAAGGGGTAGATGGGTAGAAGAAGGAGGGGCAGGAGGAAAATCAGGGAGGCTATTTGTGGGATATTTGGAGGAAGGGAGAGCTTGGGAAAAAGAAAGGTCATGGGAGGAGGAGAAAGGAGTGATAAGGAGACATGAAGAATTGAAGGAGAGAAGGGAAAGGTCTGTGATGGAATTCAAAGTGGTAAACATTTAAAAAGGAGAAAAGAAAGAAGATCAAACTGAAAGAAGCCACCAGGGTAGCGAGTACATTTGTACTTACACTGTAGAAAAAGCATCCTGGCAACAATCCTATGCAAACATTTCCTGTGATTGCAATAACATGGAAGCGGGTACCTCATTTTTTTATCCTTACTTGGCATATAATGAGTGCCTGGACAGGGTGAGATCCAACAGAAAAACTGCTTGTGATCAATCCCTCCTCTGCACCTGTCACATGCCCAAAAAGGGAATATAATGAAGCCCATGCATTTTTCTATCATTTGAAAACACATAAAATATTTTCAGAAATGAACTACCAAAGCTTTTTTTCGCAAAATTGTTTATTACCCATAATCCCTTTGCAAGTGATGTTAATATAGTGTATATATTTTTTTACAAAGCATGATGATATTCCACTTCAAGTAGGGTTGTGGGTGGCAAATCTTTGCATGAGAAAGTTTATGGCATTCTGTACATGCCATAAACAAATTTAAAAAAATTAATCAGAAAATGACAATTAAAACCATATTTTTATTTATTGTCCTTGTTAGTTGTTGTTTAGTATAAGTTTGCTTTAGATTGACTATATTTGTGTTACAGAAAAAACAAAAAGTAAAAAGTAAGTCCTATCTTAGCACCACCTGATCTGGCAACTAATCAAATTAGAAGGAATTAATAAGTTCTTGCAGGAGAAGTCCATTAACTGTTATTAATCAAATTTACTTAGCTAATAGCCACTGCTATTATTGGCATCAGTAGTATGGGATCTTCTTAGTGTTTGGGTACTTGCCAGGTTCTTGTGACCTGGTTTGGCCTCTGTTGGAAACAGGATGCTGGACTTGATGGACCCTTGGACTGACCCAGCATGGCAATTTCTTTTGATGTTATGTTCTTAAATAAAACACAGAAGTAAAATTAGAAATTGGGAAAGTTAAAAATCAGTTTTGAGATTGAAATGAGGTCCTTAGAATAATTTTAGGCTTAAAGAAAATGCTTCTGAGTATACTGTACATCTTCTCAGAGGTAGGATACAAATATGAAATATACTGTAGGTTTATCCAAAGGAATTATGGGTAAGTGTGATCATCTATCTACAAAGTTTTTCATGAAAAGAAATCCTGATTTACAGATTTTATTGCAACCCCCTCCTCCTCCTCCTCCTCCTCCCCAACATCCTTTGGTCATGGAGGTGGCAAACACCCTGGCAGTGAAAAGAGTTAATAAAGAAAATGAATCCTGTACCTTTGCTAGCACTTGTCTGTTTTGCATCAGGCAACCAAATTCTGTCCTGAAATGAACCATCAGCATCTTACATCATTTTCATCCAGTTTCACCCTGATTACATAACACGTGGAACAAAACTGCATAGCTAATTTATTCAGAACTTTCCAAAAACTGTAATTAGACTAGTTAATGTTTACAAATCTTGATTAGGTCATACAGGAATAGGAATACTAAGAACATACCCTGAATTGTTTTATTAGTAAATATATAACACTGTTAATGTTCATAAACTCAATGTAATTACAGAACATAAGATATGCAAAGGTTGTCTACAAATATTTGGGGCCTGATTCACTAAGCTTCCTTTTTTTTGTACACGTGACACAAAGCTAAAGAAAAGTCTTAGTAAACCAGGTCCTTACTGTGTATGTATTGCTAATCTACCTACACATTTGTGAAAATCTTAACAGAATATTTGAATATTACCTTTAAAATAATATGTAATGGGACATATTCATTCAAGATTATTTTTTCAGAGACAAAGAATGCTTATTTATTTGTTTAGTTAGTTATTATTCGCATTTCATTACACATTTTGCATCATAGACCCTGAAGCGGATTACATTATAAAGTTATAATCATAACTTTATGTAGTCTATATTATCACATAAAACAAACAAGATATAAAACAAGTTCCTTTCCTTTAAAAACCAAATCCCATAAGCCCCATCCCCCTTACATTCAATGACTAAACAGTAAAAACCTCAATCTCAAGCCCCCCCCCCCCCCCCCCCAAGTACCTCCATCCCTCCAGAAGGTTGCTGAGAAAATTCAAAATTTTCTAGTTTTCTAAATCACACAAATTGGCATATAAGGGGGATAAGCATAAGAAAAAAGACAGGAAAAAGTATATGGAGAGTCAAAAAAAACTTGCATGTATTTCCTGTATTGAGACTATTTTGATTTATAAAGTTGCCTATCTAAACAAAAACTCTAGACTTTGAGGATCGATTTTGAAACGTATTTAGCCAGATAACTCACAAGTTGTCCAACTTAAAGGCAACTTTTTGAATATTAGGACACTTATCCAACAAGATTTTGGCTGGATAACTCATTATCTGGCTAAAATTTTGCTGGATAAAAAAAGTGGCATTCTACAGTAGGTTAAAGTTATCCGGCTAACTTAGCAGATTTTCAACTATATATAACTATTTGATATAACTATCAAAGCTCGACTATTGCAACTCCCTTCTGCTAGGTCTACCCTTCAACACCATCAAACCATTACAGATGGTACAGAATTCCGCTGCTAGAATCCTCACAAGTTCTAACAAAAAAGACCATATCACCCCAATCCTTCATAACTTACATTGGCTTCCCATCAAATATAGGATACTCTATAAGATACTCACAATAGTACACAAAGCAATATACAATCTGGCTCCTATCATGCTAAGCACTCAACTTCAACCGCATACATCTTCCAGACCAATTAGAAGCGCATACAAAGGAACACTGCATGTCCCACAAGTAAAATCAGCATTGAGCAAACGAGCATTATCTTCAGCTGGACCCCACCAGTGGAACACTCTCCCCCCAGATCTAAGACTAGAACCCAGTCATCAAGAGTTCAAAAAAAGACTGAAGACCTGGCTTGTCCAACAAGCCTTCCCAGATTCTCAATGATACTTAGACAAGAGGACTTCCTAAATAATAGTATCCCTAAATTATCGACATCTCACCAATTCCTACTATCAGGACTCCACAACTGCTCAATCAATTTTTGAATCCATAAGTTCACTATATTACTCTTATTGTATCTATATGGTAGATTTGACAGGTCATCTCTACTACGTTAAATAGTTAAATTGTATGTACATATTATATTATATTATATTTATTATTACTATGTTAAATTGACATCCGGTTTTATTGTTCCTTATGTTCTACAGTTCTATGTAAAGCCCCCATCCGCTGTTGGGCAGTTCATCGTTTTATGTAAACCGGAGTGATTTGTAATTCCCACAAGAACTTCGGTATATAAAAATTAAAAATAAATAAATAAATAAATATATCCAGCTTAGGCCTAGATTCATTAAAAAGCTATAAATATAGCGAAAATAGCACCCGCGATAAAAAGGGGACGTGGTTAGGATAATTTCCCTGCTCTCGCATCGCACATGTAATTTCCGCAAGCTGGGATAAATGTATCGCACCAGGGCTAATTTTCACATTGCATGCTAATTAATCCACCACAAGCATGTTACCAACCAAAAAGGTTTTTATTAGGGAAGTGAATCGTTTTCCATATCGTCTTAACGATAGAAATCGTGTGGCAGGGCAAGAAAATCGTCTTAGGCACGATTTTTTAGTTAAAAAATCGTTAAAAATCGTTTTTTTCCGATTAGTGCGCACTAACTCGAGTTAGTGCGCACTAACGGGAGTTAGTGCGCACTAACTGAAAATGATACAATTTGACACTTTTCAGGTCAGTTAAGGTCAGTTTAGGAATGAATATGTATTCCTATTGGCTGCCCTCTTATTTATTCATGTTACCAAGTTTCCTACTGACAGTATATGGGGGATGGGAAATGGAAACAGTTGGTAGCTTGACAAAACAAGTAATGTGATCAGTCAATGTGACTAGAACTTGTGCCCTAACCCTGATACCAGGGGTATTGTGATCTTCCTGCACACAGTGCCCTATCCCTATTAATACCAGGAGTGTTGTGATCTTCCTGCACACAGTGCCCTATCCCTAATACCAGGGGTGTTGTGATCTTCCTGCACACAGTGCCCTATTCCTGATACTGGGGGTGTTGTGATCTTCCTGCACACAGTGCCCTATTCCTGATACCGGGGGTGTTGTGATCTTCTTGCACACATCCCGATATCAGGGATAGGGCACTGCATGCAGGAAGATCACAACACTCCTGGTATTAATAGGGATAGGGCACTGCATGCAGGAAGATCACAACACTCCTGGTATTAATAGGGATAGGGCACTGCATGCAGGAAGATCACAACACCCCTGGTATCAGGGATAGGGCACTGTGTGCAGGAAGATCACAATACCCCGGAGGAGTGAGGGTCAGGCAGCTCCCCCCTGTCTGTGAAGCCAGCCTCTCACTAGTAATGCAGGGAGGGAGCTGTCTCAGACTTCACCATCCTCCCCCCCCCCCCCCTTACCCACATACCATTCACTAGCTGGGACATGGGGGAAGTCAGGAGTGAGGGTCAGGCAGCTCCCCCCTGTCTGTGAAGCCAGCCTCTCACTAGTAATGCAGGGAGGGAGCTGTCTCAGACTTCACCATCCTCCCCCCCCCCCCCCCTCACCCACACACCATTCACTAGCTGGGACATGGGGGAAGTCAGGAGTGAGGGACAGGCAGCTCCCCCCCTGTCTGTGAAGCCAGCCTCTCACTAGTAATGCAGGGAGGGAGCTGTCTCAGACTTCACCATCCTCCCCCCCCCCCCCCCCACCCACACACCATTCACTAGCTGGGACATGGGGGAAGTCAGGAGTGAGGGCCAGGCAGCTCCCCCCTGTCTGTGAAGCCAGCCTCTCACTAGTAATGCAGGGAGGGAGCTGTCTCAGACTTCACCATCCTCCCCCCCCCCTCACCCACACACCATTCACTAGCTGGGAAATGGGGGAAGTCAGGAGTGAGGGTCAGGCAGCTCCCCCCTGTCTGCGAAGCCAGCCTCTCACTAGTAATGCAGGGAGGGAGCTGTCTCAGACTTCACCATCCTCCCCCCCCCCCTTCACCCACACACCATTCACTAGCTGGGACATGGGGGAAGTCAGGAGTGAGGGTCAGGCAGCTCCCCCCTGTCTGTGAAGCCAGCCTCTCACTAGTAATGCAGGGAGGGAGCTGTCTCAGACTCCACCATCCACCCCCCCCCCCCTCACCCACACACCATTCACTAGCTGGGACATGGGGGAAGTCAGGAGTGAGGGACAGGCAGCTCCCCCCTGTCTGTGAAGCCAGCCTCTCACTAGTAATGCAGGGAGGGAGCTGTCTCAGACTTCACCATCCTCCCCCCCCCCCCCTCACCCACACACCATTCACTAGCTGGGACATGGGGGAAGTCAGGAGTGAGGGTCAGGCAGCTCCCCCCTGTCTGTGAAGCCAGCCTCTCACTAGTAATGCAGGGAGGGAGCTGTCTCAGACTTCACCATCCTCCCCCCCCCCTCACCCACACACCATTCACTAGCTGGGACATGGGGGAAGTCAGGAGTGAGGGTCAGGCAGCTCCCCCCTGTCTGTGAAGCCAGCCTCTCACTAGTAATGCAGGGAGGGAGCTGTCTCAGACTTCACCATCCTCCCCCCCCCCCCCCTCACCCACACACCATTCACTAGCTGGGACATGGGGGAAGTCAGGAGTGAGGGTCAGGCAGCTCCCCCCTGTCTGTGAAGCCAGCCTCTCACTAGTAATGCAGGGAGGGAGCTGTCTCAGACTTCACCATCCTCCCCCCCCCCCCCTCACCCACACACCATTCACTAGCTGGGACATGGGGGAAGTCAGGAGTGAGGGTCAGGCAGCTCCCCCCTGTCTGTGAAGCCAGCCTCTCACTAGTAATGCAGGGAGGGAGCTGTCTCAGACTTCACCATCCACCCCCCCCCCCCCTCACCCACACAACATTCACTAGCTGGGACATGGGGGAAGTCGGAGTGAGGGACAGGCAGCTCCCCCCTGTCTGTGAAGCCAGCCTCTCACTAGTAATGCAGGGAGGGAGCTGTCTCAGACTTCACCATCCTCCCCCCCCCCCCCTCACCCACACACCATTCACTAGCTGGGACATGGGGGAAGTCAGGAGTGAGGGTCAGGCAGCTCCCCCCTGTCTGTGAAGCCAGCCTCTCACTAGTAATGCAGGGAGGGAGCTGTCTCAGACTTCACCATCCTCCCCCCCCCCCTCACCCACACACCATTCACTAGCTGGGACATGGGGGAAGTCAGGAGTGAGGGTCAGGCAGCTCCCCCCTGTCTGCGAAGCCAGCCTCTCACTAGTAATGCAGGGAGGGAGCTGTCTCAGACTTCACCATCCTCCCCCCCCCCCCTCACCCACACACCATTCACTAGCTGGGACATGGGGGAAGTCAGGAGTGAGGGTCAGGCAGCTCCCCCCTGTCTGCGAAGCCAGCCTCTCACTAGTAATGCAGGGAGGGAGCTGTCTCAGACTTCACCATCCTCCCCCCCCCCCTCACCCACACACCATTCACTAGCTGGGACATGGGGGAAGTCAGGAGGGAGGGTCAGGCAGCTCCCCCCTGTCTGTGAAGCCAGCCTCTCACTAGTAATGCAGGGAGGGAGCTGTCTCAGACTTCACCATCCACCCCCCCCCCCCCCTCACCCACACACCATTCACTAGCTGGGACATGGGGGAAGTCAGGAGTGAGGGACAGGCAGCTCCCCCCTGTCTGTGAAGCCAGCCTCTCACTAGTAATGCAGGGAGGGAGCTGTCTCAGACTTCACCATCCCCCCCCCCCCCTCACCCACACACCATTCACTAGCTGGGACATGGGGGAAGTCAGGAGTGAGGGTCAGGCAGCTCCCCCCTGTCTGTGAAGCCAGCCTCTCACTAGTAATGCAGGGAGGGAGCTGTCTCAGACTGGTATCAGGGTTAGGGCACTGTGTGCAGGAAGATCACAACACTCCTGGTATTAATAGGGATAGGGCACTGTAAGAGGTGACTGTAGTAGATTGAATAAAGATCTGATGTTTCTGCTCTCCTCACACCAAACAAAAACAACACACAAGCAGAGAAGCCCTTCTTACAAAGCTGAGCTAGTGAGTTAAGTAGGAGGAAAAGTGAACATACTGGTGCCAGTGTGGCTACTTAAAAAATACACTTACCAACAATCAATTACATATATTTGAACTGTGTACAGTTCCAGCCAGGACCACCTTTCTAAAATGCACAGTGATTGGCAAATTCAACATGCACTAGCATTTCAGGTGCCTGCTAACAAAAATAATAAACAAACAAGTTCTAGTCACGTGAGTGCTGATCATTACATTACTTTTTTTGTCAAGCTTCCAACTGTTTCCATTTCACATCCCCCCAACCATATTGGTAACATCAATAGATAAGAGCACAGCCAGCCAATAGGAATACATACATACATATTCATTCCTAAGTGACCTTTACTGACCTGGGAAGTGTGAACACTTTGTTTCATTTTCTGTTGGTGTTCGTTAGTTTCCAGTTCCATTTCCCATCCCCCCAACCATCACCTCAGTGGTAACCTTGGTAATATCAATAGATAAGAGGGCAGCCAGCCAATAGGAACACATATTCATTCCTAACTGACCTTCAGTGACCTGGAAAGTGTTTATTTGTATCATTTTCAGTTAGTGCGCACTAAATCGAGTTAGTGCGCACTAACGGGGAGTTAGTGCGCACTAACTCGAGTTAGTGCGCACTAACACGATTTAACGATTTTTAACGATAAATCGTTAGAATTTCTATTGTATCGTGTTCTATAACGATTTAAGACGATATAAACATTATCGGACGATAATTTTAATCGTTGAAAAACGATTCACATCCCTAGTTTTTATCGCACATGCTATTCGGGGGGAGAGAGAGAGACAGCCCCTATAGAGACCAATATGTAACTTTACTATTTTGGAGCAATGAAAGTTAAAAAAGGAGTTGTTTTGTACAATCTCATCTACTCTCTACCTAGCTTAATCCATTCTCTACCTAGCTTCAATCAAGTGATGTCAACTTTACTGTTCATACCTTTGACTGTGTATGTAAAACTCCCCCCCCCCCCCGCCCAAACCCCATCCTGAGTTAAAAGTGCCCCTTCTTGCAGTGGAATAAATAGTAAAGTTACATATTCCTCTCTCTCTCTCTCTCTCTCTCTCTCTCTCTCTCTCGTTCTGCTATTTAACACACACATTAGGGCCTTAATGCTAGCAAGTACCTGGCTGGATCCCAGGGGGGGTAGATAGATTCCAAGAATAAGCAGTGGATTTCTGCAACTCCACCATAATAATGATTTATGGACTTTTCCTCCAGGAATTTGTCCAAACCTTTTTTAAATGCAGCTACAACAATAGCTTTCACCACATCCTCTGGCAATGAATTCCAAAGCTTAATTATGTATTGAGTAAAACCATATTTTCTCTTATTAGTTTTAAATGTATTACCTATTAACTTCATTGTGTGTCCCATGGTCTTTGAACTTTTCTAAAGAGTAAACAACTAATTAACGTTTACTTGTTCCATTCCACCCATTATTTTATAGAGATGTGCTTCGTTTTTTTCTACCGGGTCATTTTTCGGTTTGAATACTTCGTGGTATAATTCGGGTCTTCTCGTTTCGTTTTCGGTTCGTTTGCCCAAAAACGAAACGAGAAACCCGAAACCGGACCGAAAAACGAATCGGTAACGAAGCGAAAAAAAAAAACCACCCCAAGCATTTAAAAACATTTTTAAGCATTTTCGTACATATATAACAACCCCCCCCCCATCCCGATCCCTCCCCAAGACTTACGAAGATCCCTGGTGGTCCAGCGGGGTCCCGGGGTCCATTTTCCCTCCGTGCCCTCCGTGCCCGGTGTGCTGTGCTGCAAGCCGTGCGCCTCAAAATGGTGCCGAATAGCCCGAACTACCATGTCACAGGGGCTTTCGGCGCTATTGGTCAGCCCCTGTCACATGGCCATCGGCGCCATCTTGTGCTCCTATCATGTGACAGGGGCTGACCAATGGCGCCGAAAGCCTCTGTGACATAGTATGGGCAAAGGCTATCGGCGCCATTTTGGTTACTGGCAGCCGAAAACGAAATCGCTTTCGGACCCTTGCTGGACCCCCAGGGATTATTGGCAAGCCTTGGGGGGGTCAGGAGCCTGGGGAGAGGGGGCACAAATTTTTTTTTTTATTAAAACCCACCCCAAACATTTAAATTCACTATAATACACCACCCCCCGATCCCTCCCCAAGACTTACGAAGATCCCTGGTGGTCCAGCTGGACCCCCAGGGATTATTGGCAAGCCTTGGGGGGGTCAGGAGCCCCCTCCTGACCCCCCCAAGGCTTGCCAATAATCCCTGGGGGTCCAGCAAGGGTCCGAAAGCGATTTCGTTTTCGGCTGCCAGTAACCAAAATGGCGCCGATAGCCTTTGCCCATACTATGTCACAGAGGCTTTCGGCGCCATTGGTCAGCTCCTGTCACATGATAGGAGCACAAGATGGCGCCGATGGCCATGTGACAGGGGCTGACCAATAGTGCCGAAAGCCCCTGTGACATGGTAGTTCGGGCTATTCGGCACCATTTTGAGGCGCACGGCTTGCAGCACAGCACACCGGGCACGGAGGGCACGGAGGGAAAATGGACCCCGGGACCCCGCTGGACCACCAGGGATCTTCGTAAGTCTTGGGGAGGGATCGGGGGGTGGTGTATTATAGTGAATTTAAATGTTTGGGGTGGGTTTTAATAAAAAAAATTTGTGCCCCCTCTCCCCAGGCAAACCCGAAAACGAATTTTCCCCCGAATTGCGGGGAAAATTTCGTTTCCGGTTTCGGGGGCTCCGAAATAACGGCGTTTATGTCGTGTTTCGGATACTCCGAAACAGAAACGAATTAGGAAATTTCGTTAAATTTCCTAAATAGGGCGAAAAACGAACCACATCTCTATTATTTTATAGACCTCTTTCATATATCCCCTCAGGTAGCAAAAAGAAAGCCAAACAAAAGAATTGTGGTCTTTTCACTTTATCTCTTAGTTCCCCACCCCAAATACACATAAATAAATGGGACCATATAGTCTGACCACCCTCCCATCTAATCAAACCTGAATTTTAAACAATACAGCATAATGGCAAACACCCCGAGGCCAGACATCCCCGTCTTTCCCCATTTTTGCCAGAAAACAACCAATCCACTCTTTCCCCCCAATCTATAACCTCTATCCAATACCTCAGAGCCCCCCCTGGAACCTCCAGGACCCCCCCACCCCAAATTTCCAAAACGTAAGCTAATAATGTTGATCCTGTGCTTCAGCGTTGCTGTCAGAGCAACGCTGGAAGCTCCGGGAGCAGTTTAGAAACTACCAATCCCTGTCAGAGTTTCAGAGATCCAGGCTGGGGGTCCAGGGGGCTCTGTGGAATCAGATAAAGGTCGCAGGTTGCTGAGGAGGGGGCAAAGAGTAGATTGGCTGTTTTGTGGCAAAAACAGGGAAGAAAGGGGGAACCAAACTTGGGGTGCTAGCACACCACTGCTGTATTTTTGTTTAATTGGGATTTTGTGTGGGGGCAAAGGGTGTCAGGCTCTACAGAACCAATTATTAGTATTTTCTGGTGTAGGGGGCTGGGGGACCAGGCCTAAAGGAAACCTGCAGCCAGATTTCTTTAAAACCTTACCAGTTATATTCAAGCATAGCTAGTTAGGTTTTTAAGTTATCTGGCTATGTTTATGCTGCTGAATATCTGAGACAAGTGATTCAAATAACTTTAGCCGGATTACTTGTCCGCTCACCAGTTTTCTGGGGATTATGTTTACCTTGACTAGACTGGAAGCTCTACAGAGAAGCAACTATCTCTCATGCATATTTGTTCAATGCTGTGAACATTTAGATGCCCTATAGAAATAAGTAGTAGTGATAGTCATAGTAGGTCAGGGATGAGAGAGAAGAAAAAGAGCAAGGGGAAAATGTGACATCAATCCAGTTCAAACGAGGACAGGAAATACAAAAAGAACATTAAACTGAAACCAGCTAGGAATCAAATAAGTATTATATCTGCGGGGTTTTTTTTCCTTTTATTCTGATGTGCTTGCACTCCCATGTAATACCATAAAAAATTGAGTCTTTGTATTTTTCTTTCAGTTCTCAGTTCTTCCCTGTAAATATTTGTTCTTTCTCTGTGTGTGTCTTTTGTTTCTAAATATTTCTGTCTCCTTTGTGTTACTTTACTTTTGAAATGAATGAATGTCCCTAGTCTGACTAGACTGTGATTTCTCAGATGTAAGCATGCCACACATCTCTTTCTATTGCTGTGCTGGTTCTGATACAACGGTATGGAAACTCGGAGTAAAAGCAGGAATTCTCTGGAGGCATGAGTCCCACCTCCTGGTGCATTAGGACCAGGACAACATCAAAGGGAGACAAGGAACATTACAGGATGAGGACTTCAGGAACAGGACATCAGGATCTGGACTTCCAGAACAGACTGCAGGACTTGGAATTTACTGCAGGACTTGAAACATGGAACTTCTTGAGACAGACTGCAGGATTTGGAATGGACTGCAACACTTGGAACATGGAACTTCTTGGAACAGATATCCGGATCAGGAGTCACAGACGTCCGGACTTGGAAGAGACTTTGGGATCTGGACTCACAGGCGTCCGGACTTGGAACGGACTTTGGGATCTGGACTCTTGGACGTCCGGACTTGGAATGGACTTCATGATCTGGACTCATGGACATCCGGACTTGGAGCAGACCATGGGAGCAGGACTCACGGACATCTAGAATTGGAACAGATATCAGGATCCGAACTCAGGAACAAACATCAGGATACGAACTCAGGAACAGACATCAGAATCCAAACTCAGGAACAGACATCAGGATCCGAACTCAGGAATCAGACATCAAGATCCGAACTCAGGAATAGGCATCAGATGAAGAGACGTCTTCAGGGAGCATCTGAGCTGATGCGAAGACAAAGCTGGAATGAAGCGGGGCCCTCTTATAGGGCTGAAGAGGCAACTCCCTGGGAGGAGCTGTCTGGAGGACCACGCCTGGCTGGCCCCATAAGAATGGGGGAAAGCCGCCAGTCTGCCCCTTAGGAGGAGCAGTCAGAGGAAGTCTGCAGGACCCTGGACAGCGGCCCTGCAGACGCTGAAGCAGGTCGGCCATCGGCGGTGTCTCAGCTGCACAGGAGGAGAGCCCAGAGACAGGTGACATTGGCGGCGTCCATTCCGCTGAGGAGAAGGCCTCCAGGCCTGCCGAAGATGGCGTGGGCGGCAGTTTAGGCTGCGAAGAATGGAGGAGTCAGCAGCGGCCTCCAGGGAAGGCAAGGACCTGCCATGCCGGCAAGATGGCGGCTGGGCCGCAGGAGCACCCGGCATCGGCTGCTTCAGGCGAGGCCCCGGTGAGCAATGTCGGGATCAGGCCAGGCCACGGAGGTAAGGCCCTGTCCGCATGAAGCATGGGCAGGGGTGTAACAACTGAATTACAATTACAATATAATAAACAGCACTAATTGCCAGCACTCAAAACAGTAATAACCCTACTTATGAAAAGGCAACACTACAAATATTACACCAGGCCCTAGAATACCAATACATTTCCTACTGGGAAAAGAAACAAGCCAGACTGCGACAGATCTCTATAAAGACACTACACATGAGCAGAATATTGCACTTCAGTCACACATGCAGAACACAGGCAGACTCTTGCTGAATACTGAGTGGACAGCATAAATCATAAATAGAAATATGCTGACAAATCCAAACTTAAAACTGCAAGAAGCCAGATTATGTATGCCATACCACAATGGAGAAACAGAAACATTACCATTCCTCATAAAACATCAACAAGAAAATCAAGAAATATAAAATATTATTCATAATAGTAAAGCCATATTAATAATTAGGGATGTGAATCGTTTTTTGACGATTTAAAATATCATCCGATATATTTTAAATCATCAAAAATCGTTAGAGGCACGATACAATAGGAATTCCCCCGATTTATCGTCAAAAATCGTAAATCGGGGGAGGGGGGAGGGGAAGGGGGAGGGCGGGAAAACCGGCACACTAAAACACCCTAAAACCCACCCTGACCCTTTAAAATAAATCCCCCACCCTCCCGAACCCCCCCAAAATGTTTTAAATTACCTGGGGTCCAGTGGGGGGGTCCAGGTGTGATCTTCCACTCTCGGGCCACGGACATACGGCCATACGGCCCCCCCAAGCTGGCCAAAAGTTCCTTTTGAGCCCAACGAGGGGTCCGGGAGCGAACCCGAGGGGAATCACGTGACGCCGCGTCACTCTGACGTGGCGCCGACGTCACGTGATTCCCCACGCGTCCGCTCCCGGACCCTCCCGGAACTTTTGGCCAGCTTTGGTAAGTCTTGGGGGGGGGGGGGATTAAGGAGGGTGAGGGGTTTAAATTTTTATTTAGATCAACAATCGCGATTTCCAACATATTCAACATAGCTATGTTGAATACGTTGGAAATCCGATTGTTTAAGCCTCATCTTTTTTTTAAGTTAAAAAAAAAAAATAAGTTGCGTTTTCCATTTAAGTTCAAAACGAATGCCCACCCCTACCCAACACTCATGGAGCTACATTGGCTGCCGATACAATTGCGAATCCTATACAAAACCCTATCCCTCATTCATAAAAGCATCATAAATGATTCCTCACAATGGATCAGCCCTCCTCTCCTACTGCGCATCTCCACTAGACCAACTCGCTCCACCCTTCAAGGAACACTCCGTACTCCCTCAATCAAATCCACCAAACTTATCTCCACACTGAACCGAGCTTTTTCCTTGGCCGGCCCTTCCCTTTGGAACTCCATGCCCCCAGACTTACGCAATGAAACTTCTACGCATAAATTAAAAAAAATAATTGAAAACCTGGCTCTTCCTAAAAGCCTGTCCTTCAGACTCTAATCCACCTCCTCGCAACTAATCCCATACATTTGTGTAATGTTATCTCCGAATCTGTAAACAACATTTTGTTGTTTCCTCACACTGTTTTATTCCCCCTACTGTGTAGATAACTGTATAAAAAAAAACAAAAAACAAAAAACAAAAAAAATATACAGAAACCTCTCTCAATTGACATGAATCTGTTTAATCTTAATATTTCTCTATGCCTCCTACTTCGTCTGTAAATATCCCCCTACTGCTTAGTACTTAATCAATCTGTTAATCTATATGCCTCAACCTATATGTAATTTCCTCATATATTTTTCAACACCAGTACCTCCCTCAATATTTATTCCAATGCCCCTCCCTCCTATCCGCCTTTCTTTCCTTCCCCACACTCTAACATTTTAAACCTCATTGTATCTTTTCACACATTGTCAAAACTTTGTACCTAGTTAATCTGTACATAATTTTTTTTTTTATTTTATTTTTATTGAAATTTCAAATTTTCATAAAGACATTACACCTTTGCAACTCTAATACATCCAAAAGCAAAACGTTTTAACATCTTAACACATTTGCAATCCGTGTAAGATTCTATTAGATTACAATAAGGAAATAAAGAACTAGGAAAATAGCAATTCTAGAGCAGTAACTTATAACTCAATAATATCAAATATGCTACCTTTACCCCCTTTTTACATTCCCTCATATGGAAACCTTAGGGATGGGAATCCAGATAAGACCGGAGTTGATCAGGATGGTTAAATATAAATCTTGAATCTTGTAAAGATATAATACATCGACATGGGAATCTCAGTGTAAACTTTGCTCCCAGTTGTATCACCTTTTCCCTCAAAATTAAGAATTCCCTCCTCCTCAACTGTGTGTCCCTAGCTATATCAGGAAATATGCTGACACATTAGCCATGAAATTTTGACTTTTGGTTTTTAAAATAAAATCTCAGGACTGTATCTCTCTCTGATATAAAGGCAAACTGAACAATCAGCACTGCTCTTGTTTTAATATCTAATTCTGATGATTTCTCCAGCAAATCAGAAAGATTTATAGCATTCTCTCTAGATGTATCTTGCTCTTGTTGTAATCCCTTTTTTTCAGCTTTTTGAGACGGATAATATATTCTAGATATAACTGGAATAGCATTTTCTACATACTTTAACACATTGATTAAGTAACTCTTAAATAGTTCCATAGGGGAAATCAGATGAGTTACTGGGAAGTTCAATATTCTTAAATTAGCTTTCCTTAACTGGTTCTCCATCTGTTCTATTTTACCTGCATATAACCTCTCGGATTTAATTAAATTCAGCTGAACCTTTTCAATATCATCCACTCTTTTCACTACATTGTTAACAGTTGTTTCCACATTCTCTACTTTTACTTGTAAGGTCTTATTATCATTCAGCGAATCCTGTACTGTTTTAGCTAAAGTATTTATTGATTTGTGCATTGACAGTATCATGACTCCTATTTCCTCCAGAGTAAACTTCTTTGATGTAATTGGAAATTCATCAATCAAAGGCCTTTCCTGTTTCCCTTGCTTCCCCTTTTCCACATGCTCTTTACTGGGATGAACTTGAGTTAAAGACAACATGCCAGAGTGTTCTACTGAACTCTGAATTTCAGAGTTCAGGAATACAGAGTTTTCCAAGTCCTTACGTTCTCCTTCTGGCATTTGTGTTTTCCCCAAAATAGGATCCTCAAACATAAGTTTTCCCCTTACAATCCCAGTAGGATGCTCTGGTGTTGCTGGGGCACCGGGACTTAAAGATATTTCAAAGGTCTGGAGACTTTGGCCCTGCTCCTAGCTTTTTTCTCCTGCGACTTCTCCACCCGGTGATATTATGGGGGCTCTTGCAAAACAGTCCTGTATAGATGGCTGATTTGTATCCAAATTTGGTGTTGAGGAAATGTCTCTAATTTTAGCTTTCCTCTTGGTATGTGGCATTTACCAAGAGGATTGCAGCTACACAAACAGAAGAAAAATATTTTAAAAAGTACCTTTAATTATGACTCCTTGCGGTAGCACAGTAGATCAAATCTTCCTAGTTCCTTGGCGGCCATTTACAGTAGGAAACTTTCCAATGTAATAGCAATCAGTTAGATTTCCGGCCTCTACCAGTCTCTGCCGGGCGAAGCCAGGCAAAGCCGTGCGCCCCTTAGGCGCGCGGCTTTGGCGACGCGCCGACGGCGATACAGCGCCATAAGGACGCCGGTTATGAGGGCGTCTGGCTCAGCTCCTCTCTCCGACGTCAGCTCAGGCAGGCAAGCAAAGTTTCAGGTAAAGTTGGCCGGGTAAGCGACCATCAAGGAATGGCAGCCGCGATACTGCGCCGTAGGGACGCCGGTTATGAGGGCGTCTGGCTCAGCTCCTCCCTCCGACGTCAGCTCAGGCAGGCAAGCAAAGTTTCAGGTAAAGTTGGCCGGGTAAGCGACCATCAAGGAATGGCAGCCGCCCTCTGTACATAATTTATCTAATTCATATAAGTTCCTCTCCTATGTATCATAAAGTTGTTTGTTCAGTGTAAAGGCACGTGCTTAAATAGTTTAAAGTTATTTGTAAACCGATACGATGTGCAAACGGTTGTCGGTATATAAAAAATTCTAAATTAAAAAATTTTTTAAAAAAAGAGTCACCATGGGTAACTGCAGAGGTGGTAAGTGACACTTCTGTAGCCCTGGAATGAGTTCAAATCCAACAGAAATCATCAAGATAACTTCTGGGAGGCCCAAGGGGAGACACACAAAATAAAGGGTCCATATCTCTGTTGCAGTTCCAAAAATGAAATTTATTGTAAAATCCAAAATAAAGTCCAACTTCAAAAGGCAGATTCAGATTTTCAGGATACAGTCCAAAAGAAAAAATAACACTCTTGAAGAAAAAGGTAGAATTTTGAAACAACAGTCACAGATGCAGAACAATTCAATACCCGCACAAGTAGACTTCTCCTTATTTGTTACTTCAGTGTCTCAGACTTTACCCCAGGCAAATCTCATCATGCCCACTACTCTGAACTTCCCCAGCAGGCTCTCCTCCTATTCAACTTAAGTCTTGAGTCCTTTTTGAAGGGTTCATGATACTCATCTTCCAAACTTCTCTCCCACACAGCTCAGCTCTAGGCCTGTGCCTCGTGCTGAAGCACTATTTATGCTCTCTTCCAGCCCATCCTTCAAAGGGAAGGAAACGGAAAAAAAAATCTTTTCACCCTGCAGAGCAATATTTGCACACAGCTCAATGCATTCTGCTTGAGCTTCCTTGCAAGGAAGAACTCAAAAAATATTGTAGCAACTCTAGACAGGGTTACAATAAAAAGAAGAAATATTTTAAAAATAGTTGATGAATAATATCCATATCCAATAATTAGAAACTCACTAAAATTTTTAAATGTTCCCAAACATTCTGGATTGATAGCGATCTAAACTATAAAATACACATCTCTTCAAAAATAAAAGAAGGATTTCATAAATTACATGTAATCAAACACCTAAAACCTCTGCTTTACCCCTATGACTTCAAAACTGTCCTTCAAACTCTTATCTTCTCTGGTCTGGACTATTGCAATTCTCTACTAATTGGCTTACCTAAATCATCCCTAAGACCCTTACAACTTCTTCAGAATGCTGCTGCCAGAGTTCTGACGGGTAAAAGAAAATTTGATCTTATCACACCCGTACTCAAGCAATTACAATGGCTCTCAATCGAACAAAGAATCAAATTTAAGATCCTCTCAACTTTACAGAAAGCAATATACAAAGCAGACTACACCGCACTTGATGACATCATTCATATCCATTACTCTCCACGCACAACAAGATCAACTAGTAAACTACAGCTAGTGATTCCATCACTCCCTTATGCTAAACTCTCGTCCACCAGAAACAGAGCCATTTCTATCATCTGCCCAAAACTATGGAACTCCTTACCTCAGTTCCTCACCTCCCAAGAAAACCCAAAATCTTTTAAGAAAGAACTAAAAGCCTGGCTACTCTGCCAATCTCATACTGACAGCCTGCACAACAATCTCAAAACTTAATCCCACAGCTTCCCATATTTTGTCATTTATTCCCCCCCTCTGTCTAATCATCCTGTTTCCTACAGTTATCTAAGACCATTTTATCATTATACTTGAACTCAGTCTATTTAATGTACCTATCCTTTGGTACATCTTATCTGGTTTATACTCATTGTGCTTATCCTCTGGGATACCTTGCCTTGTTCATATGTTTGACATGACAGTTCTCAGATTGTTAAATGTTATTTTTCTTCAATGTCTTCAATAGTTTTATGTAACATGTTGTTATAATCTGTAAACCGGAGTGAAGGCTATTCTGCTTTACCTCGGTATATAAAAAAATGCTAAATAAATAAAATAAACGCCAACAAAATATTTCCAAACACCAGACACATCAAATAATATTAAACCTGATCCGGATTACAAATCCCTGTTCTCCATACCTAACAACTTTTGAGCACAGTCAGCCTGACATTGTTGAGGATTAGTCGAAGATGAGGGCGTGTACAGATTTTCTCCTCCCACACAAATGCACCCATTTATGGTCGCTCATACCCATGCACTCTCACACACATGCTCACTGACACACTGTCACACGCACTCACTCTCACATCCCGTGCAGTGACTCACCATCATAAAAAAAAAAAAGTTTTACCTTACCTTGGTAGTTGAGGGGGAAATCAGAGAAGACCCCAGGAGAAAAGGTAAGCTGCCAGTTAATGCTTCATGAGGAGGTCTTCCTTGGAGTGGAAAGGGGCAGGCTGCAGGAAGTAGCGGGGAAGTCTGTGAGCTGCCTCCAGGTAAAGCAGGTGCAAGAGGAGACTGCCAAAATGTTTCCCACCGCCGCAGATAGAAGAGAGTAGCAGGAACAGGCCCAGGGAGACCCTACCACCGCTGAGAAGAAAATGAAAGCAGCTACAATCAAGCAAAGAGTCTCGGGGGAGGCTCCAACTCTGTAAGAAGAGCTGCTGCAAGAGCCTGGTGTAGATCGCAGTAGCTTTGCAGGGGCGGGGCTGCCACAACCAACTCCAGGCATATGACTGGCCTGACCGAACTATCTGGGCATGTCCAAAGCCCCAATAAGCCAATCTACCATTGGGTTTGCATGTTTAGATATTTAAGTCTGCCCCCAAATACTTTAGAACGAAGATTACTGACCATTTTAGTTGCCACTCCAGGATTGACTCCAACCAGTTTATATCCATTTTTTAAATTGTTTCATTTGAAATAAAAAGGTATTAGCAGCCAGCCTATCTGCAATCATTAGTGTCTTCACAGTGCAGGAGGGATCCCCAGGTGCTTCTATCCTACCAGTGCTCTAGTCAAAGGGCATTAGTGGGCCCTAAAGCCAATGCCATTTTGTTGTACGGTGGTACTACTTCTGTAGGGAAATACAGATACAGAGCTGCCAAGTTACTTAGATCCAGAAGAGAGATTTTAGGCCAGTCTTGGATTTAGGACAACCTCATTTTTATGCATTATGAGTCCTGCAACACTGCTTTCAATGGATAGAATCATGGATGACAAATACCACCATGCCTTGGGATATATAATAATTTCAAAACTAGGACTGGCCTAAACGTCTCCCTCCTGGAACTGAGTAACTTGGCAGCTTTGAAAATATACATCAAAATGGTGCTAGCCTCAGGGCTCCTGCCCTGTGAAGTCACTTATATTTGCAGGAAAGCTCGAAGGGGGGGGGGGGGGAGGGTGGAATGGGGCAGGGCATAGTAGGTGGATAGGAAGGATGTTTTATTTTTTAGAATTGTGATTTTTTTTCAGCAGGTGAGGGGGAACCCCGGGGCTGACATTCCCTGCATATTCCAGCCATGCTTTGCATTGCAATAGCTGAGAGCAGAAGAATATTCTCCTGCACGTCTGTTATAGGTGGTGGATGAAACTGATACTTTTGTCTGTTGGGGATGGAGAAGATAAGAATGCTGCCTGCTGTAGCAAGGCTTTATAAAGTGAATATTGGGAAGGTTTAACGTGTTGAAAGGTGAGAGTGCTTCTTGTTGGAAGAGTGTTTTGAGAGTGTTACCTCTTAGGTGGGAAGGTGATGGCTTAGCTTATTTTTATAGTTTTATATTATTCTTCCCTAGCATCTAATTAATTGATATGCATTTTTACACATGATAGTTTTGCCTGATTAACCAAATATGAGACTAACAGGTTGGAGTAAGATTAAATACAATTGCCCATCTTCCCATGCCAATCTTATAATATATCTTGATATTATTGGTATGCACATTGGAGTACATATCAAAACTAGACTAGTTACTGGAAGAACATTTGGATTTGAGAAACCAAATAAATTACAAGTTTTCTATTTTTAGTACTTTTGCAAATGCCACAATGTTTTTAGTTAAATGCAAAGGAAAAGCAATGTAACTGTACAGACACACTCTAAAAGCCTAGTCCCTTCCATCACAACAGTGCTATTATTATACATTTTATTATTTTTTAATTAAATTATACTCAAGATATACATACATCAAGAATTAGAAAAAAATATACAAATTAATGATAGGAAAAAGACTCCTCACTCCAACCATCCTAGTAAATTCTTCTTAGTCCACTAAGGAGAAGGAGAACTATTATTATAGTTTTTAGCAGAAAATAAAACCTTAAAAACTGAATTGGATGCATATGGACAGAGAAGTGGTTATTGCTTTGTATTACATTTCTAACAAGAACAACAAGTAAGAAATAGCCTTGAAAAGTTTTATATATCAGACACTTACTTACATACTAGAAGCCCTTTCAGAGATTTTTCTCACAGTAGAAAGTTAAAAGAAGGGGAACTGTCTAAGGATGGTGGAAAACAACAGTACTTCCTATATTTTTCAGAAATAAAGGTCAATAAACAAAAAAAAAATAAAGTGATAGTTTTTTTATTGTTCTAACAATACATCCAGGATCAGAGGAAAGAGAAACTGTGAAAACCAGCTGCTCAGATAACCGGATCTTCTGTGTGCCGTATCACATCCTAGAGGAAAGGAGGATGACGTTTCCCCAAGTTCTGCCATACAATGTGCAGTACAGAGTTGTTATCACCAGCACATGCAACTGGCAGAGCCATCACCTTCTCTGATGCTCAGCTAGCACTTGATTTTCCCTCCCCACTGCAAGTCAAGCTGCTGTCACCAGCCTTTGAAGCCAGTAATCTCTTCAGTCAAAATAACATGGAATGATGGTGTCACTGATCTCCAGCATCTGAGCAGATGCAATATGCGATGTGACCTTGAAGTCTGGAAAATGTTCCTCCATCAAAGCTGCAACCAAATACCCCAAAGCTCCTTTCATGTGTTGTGTGGGCTGGAACGTATCTAGGCTGAATTTTCAGTCTCCCACAAATGCATGAGTTTGGACATATGGAGATTGTTGTATTTTATTAATTATTGACATTTTTCTGGTTGTAATGTTTATTTATACTAATATTGATTCTTTCATATATTTAATGATGTACTGTTATACCATGTGTACAGTATTTATTGATTTTATTATTGCAATATATTTTTTATGATTATATATTGCAACACACATTGAGTACTGTTTTATGAGTAAAAAAGCATGACCCAAACTGAAATTACATTGCATTACATTTCTTGACTAGCTTTTGAGAACCTGATTTCCCTTCCGCATAGGAAAAAGGAACAGTATAAGTAAGAGGAAAAGATGATGTTGCTTGAATATACAAGTGAACCTCTCATAGATTACTGATTGGCATTTTCCTTGAAAGTCAGTTTTGTTAGTGTCTGGTTAATCTCCCTGATTTAGTTTTCAGTAGAGTTTAGGGATGACTACCACCAAATTTCCCCTTTCAAAAATGAAAAGACCTCTCTATAAAAAAATAATATAAAAAAGATTTGGGGATCTATTTACTAAAGTGTATTAAAACCAACTGGGTACTAACTTCGATAATGGATGAAATTGGCTTAATACCTAATCTACTAAAAGAAGTAAAAGCCTTTAGTAAACTTGGTGTTAATAGTGGACTTTTACATAGTAACATAGTGATAAAGTAAATGATGGCAGATAAAGGTCAAAAACATTCATCCTGTCTGTCCAGTTGAGATTCATTCAATTTAGGTATTTATTTATTAATTTATTTTAGAAATAAATATCTATACCTCATTCTCATTCTCATCCATGGTTTGAGGCAGGAGTTCAAAATAACAAGCAAAAATTAAAGTATATCATAATACAAAAACAAAACACAAACAAAAAGCTTCCAACCTCCCAAATATAAAACAGCGCCAGAATCCTGATAGCAAATTACTGCCACTAATATGTTTCCAAGCCAAAAATAAGACATCAATTAAACAGATCTAACCCACCTACATGCAACTTCAGCACCCTAACTGTGAGATATAGAAGCTACATATAAATTAGCCTGTAGGTGTAGAGTGTGATATGCTGACTATTGATTTCCACACAGTCAGATAAAATAAGAAAATAAGCTAAGTGCCTTCTGTTTCTTTAATGATTACAAATTTTTATTTAAAGTTTTTTAATTGGTATAGATAGAAATGGACAAAGCCAGGCCAAGGGGCCCTCCCGGGCAAGTCCCACTTATGAGATTTTCAACAATTTTGGTGCAGTGGCTCAGGTGGGGGCAGAGAAAGGTGTTTCTCCCCCTGAACCTATCTGGCTTTGTGGAAATTTTGCTTTCTTATCTTCTTTCTTTTTCCTTAAGGCTGACGATTCAGCTGCTACTGTGGATCTCCAGGATTCTGAGCCATGGCTAGTTGCCTGTGACTGAATGCTCATAATTGCCTGCATCCTCCGCCTTTTTTTGTTTTTGGCTGTGTGATTTTGGTTTTAATGTGCCAGCTGCTCCACTTGCTCCTCTCTGGCTCTCCCTTTTTGGCTTTCTCTGTGTCCTTTGTGATTTTTGTGTCTTTTGGGGGTTTCTCCTTTTGTCTCTGGTGGGAGGTCTCTAGCCTCAGCCACAGCCAATGGGGGAAAACAAGGTTCTGGGTTCTAGATAACGGCGAGGTTAGGTCCCCGCTTGGTGAAACTGGAGTTTGAGGCCCCATTTGGGATAAAAGAGTTTGCGTCCCCATGAGGTAAAAAGGTTGCATCCCCGTTTGGAAAAGACGAGGGTTGTGTCACCATCTTGGTGCAGCTGGGAATTGGTATCTCCCCCACCCGCTGGCACGGGGGGGGTTTAAGTCCCTCCTGGGGAGAGGGTGAAGTGCTTGGGGAGGGTGGTCCCCATGCTGGAAAACCCGTTAACTGAGGTTGGAGTTTCCAGATTGTAGGTTTCAGGGTAATAGACACTTGGTGCAGTGTTTCAGGAAAATTGTTGTTACATTTGACGGTTCAAGGGCTAAACCCATGAATTGCTGCTCTCACCTTTTGGCGAGGCCCCGCTGGATCCAGAAGCCGCTGACATCGCCTCCTACATGATGCACTGCCACCAGCCGGACCTGCCAAGCTCACGCAGACACTGTTCGCACACGTGGCTGGATACTGCCAGCCAGGAGCACCGCACCTCTCCTTAGGTGCACGCACACGGCTCTTGTTCCTATTTAAAGGGACCACGGTGGAAAATTCCCCAGGGCCCCTGGTGATGATGTCAGCTCAAGGCCCTATAAAAGGGCAACACTTCGGTCCCAGTTTGCCTTGGCAACAGTTCTCCCTACATTCTTTGTAGTGTGAGGTGCCTCAGCAGTTCCTGATCCTCATCGTCAGTTCCTGATCCTCGTCTTCAGTTCCTGGTTTTCTTCTTTGTCCTCCATTTCAGTGGCCTTTGTCTTGACAAAGTCAAAAGGTTTTATTTATCTCTCTGTTCAATATAGTTCAATTCAAAAGATGCAATGGTTGTTGCTAAATTTGATCCCTGCATTAGATAAAATGTAATGCGGAAAATACTGAAGTTTAAGCAATGCTTAGATATGCATAATACCACTCTGACAAAGTTGAAGAATTAATTATGTTTTGTAGAAAATAGATATAATGACCTGTTAATTAGTCGTGATCTGAGGCATCTAAAGATGTAATGATGAAACAAAATGCAAGAAGTGAAATTGTGATTGGTCAATCTGAAATATTTTTTCTGAACCATGATTTTGAAAGACAATAAAGTGTATATAAGCCTGATTGTATGTATTGGATTTCAGAAGTACCATGAGTGTACTTCTCATGTAATATTACATTGAATAAAAGTAGATGCTTATACTACTTTAATGACTTGTCTATTTCTCCAGTTCATCTTTGTCTGCCTGCCTGTTCTGCTCCTTGCCTTCCTGCATGCTTACTTGTCCCTCCTGCCCTATGAATGGATTCCTGGTATAGACCATTGCCTGACTCCAGGACCTTCTCATTTGCCGCCTGTCTCCAGCCACTGCCTGACTCTTGGACATTTCTGAATGCCATCCTCCAGTGATCCTGGCCTGAATTTGGAGAAGCCTGATCTCAGTCCGCTCGGACCCTGGTATGTCAAAGAACCCTTACTGTCCACAGAGGCCCTGTCCTAGGATCTGCCAGCCCTGGCATCCAAAGGCTCAACCCAAGGGGAACGAGGGCTGGCAAAGGCAAAGCTCCAGTTGGGGCTCTGCCTTGTCCTTTTCTTTAAAATTGTCTCTTGTGGTGTCTTACCTGTGTCTTGTGATTGTAGTGTGCCCAAGAGGAAGAGGAGAGACAGACAGGGTGAAAGACGACTCCTGATTTACCTTGTCAGTTGGTGATATAGGGGACCGCTGCATGTGAGTGACAGTGTGGCTGGGATATGATAGAAGAAGGACTTGGTGACATAGATTTTTGTTTTTGTCATGGGTCCGGTCTTTTCCATGTGTGTTCCTGAGCCACCAGCCAATTGGATGTGACACCATTGTGAACCCACCAATGTTATTTTCTTGAAGAGATGACATTCTGGTACTAATGGGCAGATTGGGATTAAATTATATATCAGGAGAAGGTTTTGAAAGAAAGAGAAAATGTTGGTGTAGGTGAATGATTAGCTTATCAGGCTGGGATGCAAAGATCCACTTCTCAGTATGTTCTCTTTTTTTTTTTTGGGGGGGGGGAGAGTCTTCTCTCACCTTGTCGAGGGCCTCTTCTAACACCAAATGGGAGGATAAAAATAGAATTGAATGAACTGTACAAGCTGATATTTAAGATCTGGGGCAAATCTGGATGTACTACCCTCCGTGAGAGTCAACAGAGTTTGCCTTAGATGTGGAACACTATTCTCTGTTTTAGATGTTGTGTGAAATATCTAGACTGTCCTAGTGTGCCTACTATCTTAGACATAAAATGTATATCAGCAATGTGCTACTTGCTACATGTTGAAGCTTGTATTGCTTGCATCACAAGATGTACATATCTCTCAGATTTCCCTACAAACTATGAGAAAGAATGTTCGCTTAAAACAATTTTAGAGATTTTTCCTGAGTCAATCAGAAAAAGCTCAGAAAAAAAGTTACTAATTTCTTCTGTTTAAGTCTGGTGCCTTCATAGAAAATAAAATAATAATAAATCAAAAAACAAAAAACATCTACTGCCAGCCTAATGCTGCAGATACTGGAAGTGAAAGGGAGAGGGGGAGGGGTCTGCTTGCCAGCATGCAAAGCTCGGGCTTCAACAGATAACAGTTAGCCCTGTGAAACCCACATATTGAACATGTACTGTATACTAGGGATGTGAATCGTTTTAGGACGATTAAAATTATCGTCCGATAATTTTAATATCGTCTTAAACCGTTATGGAACACAATACAATACAGATTCTAACGATTTATCGTTATAAATCGTTAGAATCGTGAGCCGGCACACTAAAACCCCCTAAAACCCACCCCCAACCCTTTAAATTAAATCCCCCACCCTCCCGAACCCCCCCCCCCAATAACTTAAATAACCTGCGGGTCCAGCGGCGGTCCGGAACGGCAGCGGTCCGGAACGGGCTCCTGCTCCTGAATCTTGTCGTCTTCAGCCGGCGCCATTTTCCAAAATGGCGCCGAAAAATGGCGGCGGCCATAGACGAAAAAGATTGGACGGCAGGAGGTCCTTCCGGACCCCCGCTGGACTTTTGGCAAGTCTCGTGGGGGTCAGGAGGCCCCCCACAAGCTGGCCAAAAGTTCCTGGAGGTCCAGCGGGGGTCAGGGAGCAATTTCCCGCTGCGAATCGTTTTCGTACGGAAAATGGCGCCGGCAGGAGATCGACTGCAGGAGGTCGTTCAGCGAGGGTTCCGGCGCCTCGCTGAACGACCTCCTGCAGTCGATCTCCTGCCGGCGCCATTTTCCGTACGAAAACGATTCGCGGCGGGAAATCGCTCCCTGACCCCCGCTGGACCTCCAGGAACTTTTGGCCAGCTTGTGGGGGGCCTCCTGACCCCCACGAGACTTGCCAAAAGTCCAGCGGGGGTCCGGAAGGACCTCCTGCCGTCCAATCTTTTTCGTCTATGGCCGCCGCCATTTTTCGGCGCCATTTTGGAAAATGGCGCCGGCTGAAGACGACAAGATTCAGGAGCAGGAGCCCGTTCCGGACCGCTGCCGTTCCGGACCGCCGCTGGACCCGCAGGTTATTTAAGTTATTGGGGGGGGGTTCGGGAGGGTGGGGGATTTAATTTAAAGGGTCGGGGGTGGGTTTTAGGGGGTTTTAATGTGCCGGTTTTTCGATTTTTCGATTTTTAACGATTTTTAACGATTTTTCACGATATTTTACCCCCCCAAACGGCAACAATATGATTCCCTCCCCCTCCCAGCCGAAATCGATCGTTAAGACGATCGAGGACACGATTCACATCCCTACTGTATACGAAGGAAGCCAACAAGGAATGTAAAGAACACCACACTTATCAGAAAACTACTGGGGGAGAGCCGGAGAGGAGCAAGGGGAGCAGCTGGCACACCCAAACCACAACCGCACAGCCAAAAAGGAAAGGTGAAGGATGCAGGCAATTATGAGTACTCAGTCACAGGTGACTAGCCATGGCTCGGAATCCTGGAAATCCTCAGTAGCAGCTGCATCGATGGCCATAATTAAAAAGAATATAAGGAAGCGAAATTGCCACAAAGCCAGACAGGTTCAGGGGGAGAAACATCTTTCTCTGCCCCACCTGAGCCACTGCACCAAAATTGTGGAAAATCCCATAAGTAGAACCTGCCTGGGAGGGCCCCTTGGCCTGGCTTTTTACACTTCTGTCTATACCAGTGATGGCTAACCTATGACACGTGTGTCAGAGGTGACACGCCGAGACGTTTTTGCTGACACGCGCAGCATTTCAAGGACTATCGGGAATTTTTTTTTTTTTTATTGGCTGCACCGAGCCTTTTCTTTTTCAGCTGCGCCGACCCTTTAAAATTTGTTATTTAGTATCCCCCTGCCCTCCGGACCCCTTCACCAATGCCCCCAGGCGCAGGGAGGCTCATGCGGTGCAGCGATTTGGCTCAAGACAAAGATCGCATTTAAACAAGCTGATGCTTCTCCTCCTTCCTGCCTGTGCGGCCCCGGTAATAAACATTGCCGGAGCCGCGTGGGCAGGAAGGAGGTGAAGCATCAGCACGTACAGAAGAGGAGCAGCATTTGCATTTACGGGCCTCCGTGAATTCCAAGTCGCAGCGGCCCGAGAAGAGGAAGCAGCCCGAGAAGATCAGGGCCGCTGCAGAGCCCATCCTGCGGCAACCCGCAAAGAGGAGGCCCAGAGGTGAGAGAGAGGCTGAGGGTCTGTAGAGTGTGCATGTGTGCGTGTATGAGATGAATTGAGAGATTGTGTGTGAGAGTGAGGACCTGAATGTTTGCAGAGACAGCATGTGAGAGCTGTGTGTGTGAGAGAAACAGCATGTGACAGTGAGAGCCTGTGTGTATGAATGATTGTATGAGAGAGAGCATGTGCCAGTGAGAGCCTGTGTGTATGAATGATTGTATGAGAGAGAGCATGTGAGAGTGAGAGCCTGTGTATATGAATGATTGTATGAGAGAGAGCATGTGCCAGTGAGAGCCTGTGTGTATGAATGATTGTATGAAGGAGAGCATGTGCCAGTGAGAGCCTGTGTGTTTGAATGATTGTATGAGATAGAGCATGTGCCAGTGAGAGCCTGTGTGTATGAATGATTGTATGAGAGAGAGCATGTGCCAGTGAGAGCCTGTGTGTATGAATGATTGTATGAGAGAGAGCATGTGCCAGTGAGAACCTGTGTGTATGAATGATTGTATGAGAGAGAGCATGTGCCAGTGAGATCCTGTGTGTATGAATGATTGTATGAGAGAGAGCATGTGCCAGTGAGATCCTGTGTGTATGAATGTATGAGAGAGAGCATGTGCCAGTGAGAGCCTGTGTGTATGAATGATTGTATGAGAGAGAGCATGTGCCAGTGAGAGCCTGTGTGTATGAATGATTGTATGAGAGAGAGAGAGCATGTGCCAGTGAGAGCCTGTATGTATGAATGATTGTATGAGTGAGCATGTGCCAGTGAGAGCCTGTGTGTATGAATGATTGTATGACAGAGAGCATGTGCCAGTGAGAGCCTGTGTGTATGAATGATTCTATGAGAGAGAGCATGTGCCAGTGAGAGCCTGTGTGTATGAATGATTCTATGAGAGAGAGCATGTAACAGTGAGAGCCTGTGTGTGTGTGAGAAAGAGAAATGCATGTGAGAATGAGAACCTGACTGTGTGTTTGAGGGAAGAAGATGGAGAGAAAAGACAGAAAAAAAAGACAACATAAAAGTAATTGGCAAAAAAATAAGAAAGGGAAGGTGGAAAAAAAAAGCCTGTGACCAACCAATTAGAAAACTAAAATCAGACAGCAAAGGCAACAACAAAAAAAAATTACTTTTTAGTGATTGGCACATGTAATCTTTGGGAATGTGCAAGAATAGCACTTTCTCTACGGATCTCACAATGTACGAGATCAGCATGGAGAAAGTGGAAGCCCATGGGGCCTGCACAGAGGAGGCAGCAGAATGGACTTCAGTGTCAGTAGCAGCATTCGGCACCTCCCCAATAGCCATGTGGCAGCAGTGACAGTGGCAGCAGAGGAATGAGAGAGGTTCCGAGATTGCTGGCAAAAGAGAGGGGGGTCTGCCTTTAGTGTGTGCATGTGTATGAATGGGACACTGCCTGGGGGTGTATGTGTGTGAATGCATGGGTACCTGCATAGGGTCTGTGTGTGTGAGAATGAATGTGTGCATGCCTGGGGGATGGGGAGGGAGTGGTGTGAAAATGAATGGGAGCCAATAAAAGAAACCGACTGACAGATGAAGTTTGTAATGCTTGCTTGGACTTGAAGTGTACGAAATACCAACCTTCAATTGAAGATTTAGCCAATGAAATTCAGCAACAAAAAAGTCACTAAGCAGGTAAGGTAAAGAATTATTTGTTTTTGCTTTATTAATAAATACAGTACATATATTAAAATTATAACTTTTTGTTATTGATTAGAGCTACAAATATCACAAAATTATGGATTTTTCCAGAAGTGACACACCACACGAGTTATGATCGTTTTTTTAATGAATTTTGACACACTGAGCTCAAAACGTTGGCCATCACTGGTCTATACCAATTTAAAAGCTTTAAAGAAAAATCATAATCATATTAGTTATCAGAAATTATGAATGCCCTTTTGTTTTGAATACCCAGAAGTCAGATGTGAATTCCAATAACCTCATGGGAAGAAAAAGCAGTTATTTTTCTATACAATTTTATGGGGAGTTACAAAATTATTTCGGTTTCTAATGTTTCCATGAGACATTTAAATATTGGTTAATCGGAAAAAACATTCAGGAAATAGCTTCCTGTTCTGGACAAACTGCATCATAAATCATTTAATATTTTATTTTCTTTATAATTCTAGTAATTACCTAGCAGCTTCATGTTTTATATAGCTTTTTATGAGCAATAAAACTTTCTAAGCTTTCTAAATTTGAAACAAACACAATAAATGCCAGAAAAGGAAGAGAGGATGGACTTTTCAACTGCCAGAAAACACACATATACTTAAATTCCTCAGATAGCAAATTCATCAGAATCAGGTGCATTTTTTTCTGAAGGTGTTAGAAGAAAGCACATAATTAATTGTACCAGGCATTTACAAAATCTACCAAGATTTTACTTCTAATTTTGTAGTCTTTTTGAAAAAATCCAAAGTGTCTCATTCTACATTTGCTTAATGCATCAGTTTTAATTTCTGCTTTTTTGCTCAGAGATATTCCCCTTAGCCAATCCAGGTTTTAGTCCCTTCTTTTCTTAAGATGAGACAACGTAAGTGTAATTATCCAAAATAGTTTTAAAGAAGCATTCCTTGTTATTATTAACAGATTTTCTGAGCATGCTCAATTTTTAATTTTCTGTTTCTTGTTATGCAAGAAATGGAGTTTCATCAGTGCTTCTTACTTGAGTATTTTGCTGCTTCATTGGGGCCCCAAATTGTTTTAAAACACTATATCACTTTGATACCATTATTATAATGTTTGATTTTATTTCAGAGATTGTTGTGCTGAGATATTCTCAAAAAGGGGCGGATTTTAAGAGCCCTGCTCGCCTAAATCCGCCCAAATCCGGGCGGATTTAGGCGAGCAGGGCCCTGCGCGCCGGTGAGCCTATTTTACATAGGCCCACCGGCGCGCGCAGAGCCCCGGGACTCGCGTAAGTCCCGGGGTTCTCCGAGGGGGGCGTGTCGGGGGCGGGCCCGGTCGTCGCGGCATTTAGGGGGCGTGTCGGCAGCGTTTTGGGGGTGGGTACAGGGGCGTGGTTATGGCCCGGGGCGGTCCGGGGGCGTGGCCGTGCCCTCCGTACCCGCCCCCAGGTCGCGTCCCAGCGCGCTAGCGGCCTGCTGGCGCGCGGGGATTTACTTCTTCCTCCGGGAGGCGTAAATCCCCCGACAAAGGTAAGGATGGGGTTTAGACAGGGCCGGGCGGGTGGGTTAGGTAGAGGAAGGGAGGGGAAGGTGAGGGAAGGGCATTAGAGGATTCCCTCTGAGGCCGCTCCGATTTCGGAGCGGCCTCGGAGGGAACGGGGGTAGGCTGCGCGGCTCGGCGCGCGCCGGCTATACAGAATTGATAGCCTTGCGCGCGCCGATCCCGGATTCTAGCGGATACGCGCGGCTACGCGCGTATCTACTAAAATCCCGCGTACTTTTGCTGGCGCCTGATGCGCCAGCAAAAGTACGCCTATTCGCGCTGTTTGTAAATCTACCCCAAAATGTCTACAGATATCTTTAAAGCTCGAAAGAGTGCTTTTGCATATATATGAGGCCCTCTCTGACATCTACATTTTTTCCTTTCTCAATGAAACTTTGTTACCCTTTTAGTGCTGGACCCGATTTTTTTATCTTTATTTATTTATTTATTTAAAAACTTTTCTATACCGTCGCTAAGTTATATACCATTGCAACGGTTTACAAATAGGCACATAGACTAAGGTTAATAAATCTAGGATATTGTACATTCTAACAGGTGCCAATAAAGTTCGGTTACAATTTCATAAACAAAATCATTATTTGAGTAATGTTGGTCAAGTCCAGGTATATTATTGAGGTATATTCATTTAAGAAGTAACATCTCTTTGAGATGTTACTTCTTAAATGTAGGATTGAGTAAATTCATTCTCATCTGCATTTCTCTGTACTTTCATTCTCTACCCTCCACACTCTTTAGTGAAGGCTTTTTTAAAGAGCCATGTTTTTAAATTTTTCTTACATAATGTAATTATTGAAGATCAGCTTGTTAGAAGCATCAACATTGTGTGTCCTCCCAGTTGTAGGGCCTCAATGGATGTCCAGTAACCCGTTTCACCATTATCCCTTCCCTTGCTTCCCTGGTTTCTACAATTTTCCATGCACGCATGGGGAGGGGAGTGATATTGTAAAATATGTAATACATGCGCAGTCCAATATAGGAAAAGGTCTTTAGGTTGTAACTCTGCACCTAAATGGCCCCTGGGCACGTTTTGTTAGATTCCAAATGGATTTTATTGTTATGCCACAAGTGATGAAATGGAAATATATTCTGCATATTGTCTGCATATTTATTAGGTGAACCAGGTGTTTCCTATAGCAAAAGATGATGCCATGAATGTGTAAAGAAACTGATAACTGAGGTCATACTGTTGCATGTGTTGGTTGCGGCAGGCCCGCAGCCAGGCCCTCTTACCCTCTTTTGCCTGCTCCACCATCTGGCTCCACTTCTCTCACGGCCATGGGCCGCCGCCTACGACCTCGGGTTCTCCTGTCTCTGGTACTCCTGTCTCCGGGTACTCCTGTCTCCGCCATGGACATCCGTGTTCCACGGCAGGCCTCCCGGTGCAGTCCACGGGGAGACGCCGCCATGCCCCTCCTTAAGCGCGTATGCATCTTCTCTCCCTTTGAAGGGGCCGCGGCGGGAATCCAATCTGCGGCCCCCAATGATGACGTCACTGGGTCCTGGTATATAAGGCCGGTCCCAGCCACAGTTAGTTGCCTTTGCAACGGGTCTCCACGCTGGTCGTGTACTTTGTTGCTTCCTTTGGTGACTCCTTCATGTTCCTGTCTTGTTTGTGTTCCTGATCCTAGTTCCGGTATTCTCCCTTGTTACTGTGTTCCTGTGTTACTCTACTTATTCTACAGACTGACTCCTGGACCCGACCTCTGCTTTGCCTGACCACGCTACTGATCATCTCCTGGACCCAACCACTGCTTTGCCTGTCCACGCTACAGATTTTTTATTTTATTTATTTATTAATTTCTATACCGGCTTTCACGACCAAAGGTTGCATCAAGTCGGTTTACATTTAACAAGTCGTGTAATAAACATAGAACTAGGGTAATTGAACTGGTGCAGAAAATAATAGTTACAATGAACAAGGAAATTACCAACTGGGATAGGAGGAAAAAAAGAGAAAAGGGACAGGAATATTTACATAGTAAAACGCATTTACAGTGAATATTTACATAGTATGCAATAAAGGATCTGTGTCAAGAGGATGTCGAGATCATCTCCTGGACCTGACCATTGCCTTGCCTTACCATCCTACCTTGCCTGCCACCTGCCCTGACTTCAGCCTGTTCAACGATGCCTCTACTGTACTCTTTCTGGACTTGGCTTCTCAGGCTTCAACCTGTTCTTACTCGGGCGCCCCCTGTCTGCCTTTCATTCCAATTGGCGTACTGGTATTTGGGACTCCACCTTGTCCAGATCAGACTCGCTACCCTCACCGCTGCTAACCTCATCCTCGTCCATCAGAAGACCTCGGACGGAGGCCCACCTAATTCCAACCGGCCCCGATACCAAAGGGCTCAACCTGCGGGGAATGAGGGCTGGTATTGGTGAAGCTCAAGCTGGCCCCTGTCAGTCAGCCAGCTCTGCCTACCGATGGTGGGGACCCATAGGGCTTGCCCTGCAGGTAGCGTCAACCCCACCTCGGCTCAAGGGTCCATCTCCTGCGCAACATGTACCATGCTTTGGAATCCCAGAGATAGCTCAAAGTGATAGGGGTACACATATTACAGGAAAGGTGATGAAAGAACTCTGAAAGGTGTTGGGAGTAAAACATTACAGAATGTTTAAATTAAGTCCTGAAGAATAAATTGGCCAAAAATACATATGAGACATCTTTGAATTGATTGTCTGCTCTCCCATTTGTTCTCATGAGAATACCCATACTTTCTATGCCCAATCCCCCAGATGACATGGGTTTTATTCATGATGAACTGATTTTGATTTTATTTCATAGTTACTAAATCAGCAGGTCAAGAATATAAATCAGAAAGCAGCTCCAGTGCTTCAGAGTCCTTCTAACCATCTTCCAGATGTCTAAACTTGTGATGTTGTCTATTATAAAGTATTCCAAGAAAAGAAAAATTGTTTATGGCCTAAATGGAAAGGCCCTTACCAACTTCTATTGGTTATTCACTCAAGCCTTAAAGTTGCAGGGAATTGATCATTGGGTGCACGCCAGCCACTGCAAAATGTTTTAAAAGCCAGAGCCACAGATTTAAGTGGACCAAGCAGAGACTGGTTCCTGTAATCCTACTGGATGGGGCCCTTTGGACCCTAGTGGGGCCACTAAAACCTTCATCAATATCGGTGAGGCATGCCCAGTCCTGCAAGGATCTTACCAAGATGGTGCGTCTTCTAGACCTCACATGAACCCTGACACAACAAGATGTCCTCTGGAGTCAGGTGCTACTACATTTTCTGAGCTTCAGGGAGCTGAGGCATCATCTGGATCTGAATCATCAATTAATTACCACTTTGAAGTATCTCCCGACTCATCCCCTTACCACATGGTTTCCCCTGACAGTGGCTACTGGCTAGGACCTCCCATCTGGTTCATGGTGGGATCCTTGGGACTGCTTTGCTGTCTTGCCTTGCTGTAAGATCAAGGTTCTTGGTTATGATGTTGTCGGTGTTCCTGGTCTTGTATTTCCTTCCTGCTGAATTTCCTGGCTTAAATCTGTACTGTTGCCACAATTATTTATTTATTTATTTATTTATTTATTTTTAATTTTTATATACCGAAGTTCTTGTAGGGACTACAAATCACTCCGGTTTACATACAACGAAGAACTGCTCAACAAAGAGCGGAGCTTTACATTATGCTGTCTTGTTTCAATCTATTAGCTCTGGTCTTAACTTCTTCCAATGCTTGCTGTACACCAATATACCTGCTTCTGTGACTGACTTTGCCAACATGTTCACAGAACTCCCTATGAATCTCACCCTACCAGATTATAGAGAACTTAGCAACCTGCCACCTTTCTGCCAAGTGAAGAAACTTGACCGGAAAGTCTCTTTTACGCCTATTACTTTATCTGATGTCCTTGAACTAGCTGAGTGGTGTTTCAGTGCAAATCTATTTATTAGTTCACAAAATGAATGAAATTTAAGATGAGCATATGAATCTAAAATACAGCACAATTACAATGAAAGAAAAAAAATACAGGAGAAACCATACCAGGTATATCATTGAATAGTTACCTGTTAGCGTCACGACTACATGAAATCATCAATCAAGCTCCACATATTGTTACGCACGCCAGCCGCAGCAGACCTGCAGCTCGGCCCCCTCACCTCTCTCAAAGTGATGCAGCACCTGGTCCCTCATCTCTGGCAGCTGTTGGCCATCGGCTCCGTCCTTGGGCCGCCCCTGGGGCCTCCGGCTCTGCTGTAGATCCTGATGCTCCACGTCGGGCCTCTCTGCGTGGCCCATGGAGAGACGCCGTCCTGACCAACGCCGCGCCCCTCCCTAGGTACGCGCACGTACACAACTGATCCTTTAATAGGGCCTGTGGCGGGAACCTGGCCGCGGCCCCGAATGATGACGTCGACTAAGCTCCAGTATATAAGGCCGGGCTCCACTCTCTCAAATTGCCTTTGCAACAGGTCCCCTCGCTAGTCGAGTGCTCGTTGCTTCTACTGTTCCTGGTCCCTGATCCTGATTGCCTTTGTTCCTGTTTCCTTGTTCCTGAGTTCCTGTTCCTTCGTCTCTCCTTCAGATTGATAACCTGGTTTGACCTCATCATTGCCTGACTACTCCATTGCCTCTCTCCAGCCCCGGACCTCTGCATTGCCTGACTACTCCGTTGCCTATCTCCAACCCTGGACCTCTGCATTGCCTGACTACTCCATTGCCTCTCTCCAGCCCCGGACCTCTGCATCGCCTGACCATCCTTTGACTCTCTCCTCGTCCAGACCTCAGCCTTGCTTGCCACTGCTTCCAGCCTGCCGCCAGTCCTGAACTCAGCTTGCTTAAAGACGCCTCTTCAGTCTTTGTCCTGGACATGGTTCATTCAGGTTTCGGCCTGCTCTTGCTCAGGTGCCCTCTGACAGACTGTGTTCCTATTGGCGCCCGGGACTCCGGGACTACGCCTCATCCAGTGCAGACTGTTACCTACCCTGGTTGCTGCCTCTGGGCTGACCTCGATCCATTGATTACCTCTGACGGAGGCCACCTAAGTCCAGCTGGCCCCGGCACCCAAAGGCTCAACCCGCGGGGAATGAGGGCTGGTATTAGTGAAGTGCCAGACAGCCTCCATCCATTAGCCCTCTCTGCCTGCCAATGGTGGGGACCCATAAGATCCCTCCTATGGGTAGCGCCAACCCCACCTCGGCCCACACATATGTAACAAACTGGCAACACGGTTATATCGCACGGCAGCCACCTTCTCATATTTATAAAACAAGCAGACAATTTTCCACCAAAAATATACGTTGAGAAATGAGGCATTCTTCAGATTCATAAGAACCAGTTTAACTGCTACAGGAGCAAAAAAATCCAACAGTTTAGCTTTGGGACTGGGCAATTCAGGCTACATCACTAATGATTTCAAAATAACTAGCTTAAAAGCGAGCGGCTGACAAATAGACATCATGGAGGACATCCTGCTCCAAACTTCCTTCCAAAATAGATTTGTAGAAGTACACTAAAATAAAAGATGAGACAATGAGGCCATAGAAATGCCACAGGACCAACAGCAATGAGTTGTAGAAAGGCCTGCATGTGAGTCACGTGAGTCAGTTGGACTGTTAGATGATCGAGGAGTGCCGCTCCTCCTTGCGCTGGAGCTTCAGTCACGGATCCCTTCTCTGCAGGTGTCCCGGATGTGGTGCTCTCGAACTGCGGTCTGGGGTAGGACAGCAATCAGGCTCTGAAGGTCGGCGCTTGCCTCAGGTCTGGGCTCAACGACGTCTCCTCCGGTATCAGCGGTCCTCTCTCCCCTGCTGATACAATGGGCTCCTCAACTCGCAGGGTTTCTGCTGGTGAGCTGAAAAACCATGTTATCTCCTGCTGCATTATTGGTGAAGGTAGTGGTACAGTCGTGTATACATGTACCTTCCCCTTTCGCTTTGCTGGCATTTGCTCAGAAGGAAACAAAGATTCAAATTGGCAGGAAGTCACTCGCTCTGAGCTCAGCGTGCGGCCATCTTGGATCTCCTCTGTTCTGTTTCCCAATTTGGAAGCAAGAATTGTGTCAGAGAGTGGCCAATGCAGACAATCTCCAAGGAATTATTAGTTGAGAAATTGTATGTTCTAATAATTTAAATGCTGAGTATGTAGTCAGAAAAATTGGTTTAGCATGAAAACTGAATGGTGTTTCAGTGTTTGGCCTAACAATTCCACATCTCTTTCTTCCACTAATAACTTTGACGATTATCCACTGTGCTATAATATTCTGTATGCCTATTCTGATGGAAACATCATGGTTCATAAGGCTTGGGAAAAGAATTCTACCTATCTGATGTGGTTTCCTCAGAGCCATGATTTCAGCCCTTATGTCAAATGGTCCTTTCTAACTCCTATCAACATTTACCAAAGGAGAGTGCACTCAGGGGGTCTCAAGAAGGTTTATCTGTTTTTGCCAAACTCCACTACTACATCATTCCAATCCCTATGCATGTTCCTTTACCTCTGGACCCTTGTGGATGAACCCTGTGTCAGAATGGTCTATGATACCTGAAATAAGAAACAGAATGGGTGAGGGCAGTTGATCCATTACCCTTGTGGTTGTAGGCATCATATATCTCTTTGGCAATGCTAGGCTTTTTATTTCATCACTGGGAGTTGAGCTTTTAAGAAACTATATTCTACCATGACAACTCACTTCACTTTAGGCCATGTGATGCCCCATTTCTCTGTTCATTACCAGTTCACCAGTAATCCCTCCTCCTCCTATCATCACGACATTCATCCCAGTTAGAGTAAAAAAGAATAATCATTTTCCCCTGAGACAGAGTGGCTAGGGAAAATAGCTCAGTGGATAATCATCGAAGCTATTAGTAGTGGAAGAAGGCGATGTGGACTTGTTAGGCCAAACCTTGAAACACCACTCAGCTGCTTCAAGGAGATTAGATAAAGTAATAGGAGTAAGAAGGATTTTCCAGACAGGTTTCTTCACTTGGCAGACAGCTGGTGGGTTGCAAAGATCTCCCCAATCCAGCAGGGTGTTATTCACAGGGAGTTCTGTGAACATGTTGGGAAAGTCTGTTACAGTAGCAGGCATATTGGTGCACAGCAAGCATTGGAAGAGGTTAAAACCAGAGCTGATAAATTGAATCAACTTGATGGCATGGTTGTGGTAACAGATGTAAGCCAGGAAATTCAGAAGCAAGGAAGTACCGAACCAGGAACACCGACAACTAAGAACCTTGATGCCACAGCAAGGTAAGACAGCAAAGCAGTTCCAAGGATCCCTCCATGGACCAGATGGGAGTCCCAAGTTTAGGAGTTGCTGAACTTGAGACATTTGCCCTCAACATTTCCTCTATTGTTGAAGACATAGCAAATCAAAGTAGTACAGCCATAAATGTTCTTCAGTAAGAAGTTTCCTCCCTTTCTGGAGCTATCCTGAATAATCGTCTGGCCTTGGACATGTTGCCAGCCCAGAAGGTGATGATTTTCAAGTGATTAATATTACCTGCTGCACATATATTGATAAACAAGGCGGCATTAAAAAAGCTGTTCTTACCCTGAGAGATTTATTTAATCAGGCCCATAAACTGATGGGAACTGGAATTTTCTGGGAATTGGGGACTTATTTGGAGGACTGGGAAAGAAAATTGCTTATTTTATACTTTTGATTGTTGTTGGATTGGATTGGTTATGATATTATCTGTTTTCTGCGGGAAGAATGCCTCCTCGGTGTCTTTTATTACCATCATGGTGGTTGACACCCTTCTGCAGCCTCCACCATCCCTGGAATTTTCTGAGACACCTTCACTGTTGAGTCATCACAGAGCAAAATGGTTACCTGAACCACACCCACTGCATTGGATACAGGGAGAACTTCCCCAGTATTTTCATTTAGGATTATGATGACAAATAGCATAAAAAGAAAAGTAACTGTGGCAAATTTTTTGATTTCCAGCTTGAAATCCTTAGTTAAATTATGCTAACTGTCATCATAAGGATTGAGACTGCATTTTTAGGCCTAGCTAGAATCAGCTAAAGGCAGAAGTACTAAAAATGACGAAGCTAAGCATGCTAGGAATTATATATTTATAGAATCTTTAGTAGCAATGCATAACCATATATGGAGATATTAAGAGTTATTCACTCCAAAAAGCAAATTGTTATTTCTTAGAAAAAATGTAAGCTTATGCATAGGTATTAGTTATACTGAATTAGGTATAAGTCCTTGCAATGTAATGAATGATGATAAAATGTCATACATATTCATGCAGAGTATAGTATGCTGATTGTTGATTTGTCCAGTATTTGCTTTCAGTGTTTTAATATCATTTAAAAGGTGTGAACGGTTGCTGCAACACTCAGAGCTCTCATATCTTGGGTTGCTGTTGGTGGCCTGTTTTATCTGTGTGCACAGGACAGGATAATAAAATAAGGAAGTAAGATAATTACCTTCTGTTTCTTTAGTGATTACATGCTTTTCTTTAAAGCTTTTAAATTGGTATAGACAGACATGTAGAAAGGCAGGTCAAAGGGCCTCCCAGGTAAGTCCCACTTAAGGGATCTTTCACACTACCATGTTATTCAGTAATCCCCACTGTCACAAACTTACTGATACTGTGGTAATAAAGATCTGGCTTCTCCATACTCATTGAAATTTAGCTTTTAATCAAGGTCCTTTCATACCGCTCACCCCAGCCTTCTTGGAAGCCTGGTGTGGTACCACCTGTTTAGGGTTGTAATAGCTGCTCCATGCAGATTTACCCCAGTGCTTAGTTGGAGACTCGATGCCAACATAACACAGCTGTTTAAGATTGTAACCATCGTTCCATGCAGGTATTTCAATGCACTGAACATGCATACCTTTTCTACCTATTTTATAAATATGCATGCATATTTTATATGCAAAAATAAAGTAGGATTTATGTAAATCAGCATATTTTAAAACATGCGCACATAATTAAAATTACCAGTTTTACCAATTAGTCCACCAGTTTGCACAGTCCTTCTTCAAGTCATGGACACCCTCCTATGTCTTCAGCCTGAACTCACCATAGTTCACTCAGATCTCCCACCTAACTAACAGTACATTAGAAAACATTTATTATTACTTACTCAAGATAATAAGCAGGTGTAATATTACATAAATTGGCAAATCTATGCATGTGCCTTTTAAAATTGCATCTTATACCTCAGAACACTCCAAAACTTATAAGTGCACACAAAAGCAAACATGTACACATATGTTTTTATTGTTTATAAAACAGTATGTATGCAAATAGAAGCTACTTCATGTGTATATGCTAAATTTTATGCACACAATTCTTTGAAAATTCACCCCTAAGGCATTATTTATTGATAATAGAAGGACTAGGGTGCATTCCATGAAGTTAGCAAGTAGCACATTTGAGTAATCGGAGAAAATTCTTTTTCACTCAACGCACAATAAGCTCTGGAATTTGTTGCCAGAGGATGTGGTTAGTGCAGTTAGTGTAGCTGGGTTCAAAAACGGTTTGGATAAGTTCTTGGAGGAGACGTCCATTAACGGCTATTAATCAAGTTTACTTAGAGAATAGCCACTGCTATTAATTACATCAGTAGCATGGGATCTTCTTAGTGTTTGGGTAATTGCCAGGTTCTTGTGGCCTGCTTTGGACTCTGTTGGAAACAGGATGCTGGGCTTGATGGACCCTTGGTCTGACCCAGTATGGCAATTTCTTATGTTCTTAACTAGAAGGGATCAGATCTGTATGCCTCCTGCCCACTAAAGTTAACTTTGGGCCCCCCCAAAAAACATTAGTTCTGGCTACGCCACTTCTGTGAGCAGGGGGAGATTACTTAGTGGGGTGCTCATGGTTTTTGATGTAGGGTGACCCAGAGGCCCTATGTCTTGGTTTTGGGGTTAGGGGAATGGCGACCTCTACTGGGGCTTGTGGTATCCTTGCTAGGCTAATGTCAAAATGTAACTACACCTTCCAGAGGTGTAATTAAATTGTAAGATTACCAGTTTGTTAATACAAATTACATTACTTTATGTCATTTGCTCTAATCCAAAATAATTATTAATAAGCTAATTAGCATGAATTTGAATGCTAATCAGTTCAATTAAATGCCTTTTCTGTATTAGGCCATGTTAATATTAATGTGGAATAATGCACAGCTTCACAGGCACTTGACGCACATTAAGGATTGCATTAGATCTAATGCAGTTTGGTAAAGAAACCCGTTAGCAGCTTTTTAAAAGTAATATTGAGAAGACAGTGGTACGTATCAAGATATAATCCTTGCCAGGGGCAACATATTAATTATAAATTTTACATGCCATTAAATATATAATACTGCAAATAAAGGGGGTTATTTTCCAAGCTGCGTTATGGGCTTTTCCATGCGTTAAGGCATTTTTCACCTGCTACCTGGAGTTTGGGGTGGGTTTTCTGGCCAAGCTAGGTTGAGAGAAAACATTGTACAAATCTCACCTTTGCGTGAGTTTCCTCACTCCAAAGGTCATCAAATCTTCACAAGAGTGCATTGTTCTGTTCATACGTCTCACTCTGAATGTCAAAGTGGCCCCTAACCCTAACCCTTACACTAATACCTAAACCTCACCTCGAGTAACTAGGTGGGCCTCCTATAGAGATATAAATACCGTTAGATGATCGAGGGGTTAAAGGGGCACTTAGAGAAGATAAGGCATCACGGAAAGATTAAATGATTTCTTTGCTTCGGTGTTTACTGAAGAGGATGTTGGGGAGGTACCCGTAATGGAGAAGGTTTTCATGGGTAATGATTCAGATGGACTGAATCAAATCACGGTGAACCTAGAAGATGTGGTAGGCCTGATTGACAAACTGAAGAATAGTAAATCACCTGGACCGGATGGTATACACCCCAGAGTTCTGAAGGAACTAAAAAATGAAATTTCAGACCTATTAGTAAAAATTTGTAACTTATCATTAAAATCATCCATTGTACCTGAAGACTGGAGGATAGCAAATGTAACCCCAATATTTAAAAAGGGCTCCAGGGGAGGGGGGAGCAAAATGGCCGCCTAGAGAGAAGCAGTGAAAGACGCTCGCTCCGAGATTACTTTAAAAACTTGCTTAAAAAAAACATGCCTCACTCTAAAAGAAAGGCCAAACTTCGAGAGGCGATTGCTTCATCTTCATCGCCAACTCTCGAATCTGGCCAGACTCGAATCGAAACTTTTTTCGCTGCTGATGCAGCAGAGAAAACGCCGGCAGAAGCAGCCGCTGCAAATGCCGATTTTGGGCGGATCTCGGCATTGCTGGCTGAAGAAATCACCCTCAGTCCCGGCGCTCCGACTACCCCCCCTCCCCGAATCCGACTAGTGCTGTGCTAGGAGGGGTAAGTACACCTGAGGTACATTTATTACTTGGAACTTTAACAAATGAAATTTCTAACTTACCCCAAGCCAGCACAGTTGAGGAAGAAAAAGCTATCGGAGAGATTGTGCGTGGGGAAACTGCTGGGGGGGTAGAAATGGCTCAAAGGCCACTGTTGGTAACATACACACCGGCTGAATTACCGAAGACTTTTACGCTGGAATCACTGTGGCATGCAATAAAAGGCTTGGAGAAAGCTGTTATGGATTTAACAAATATTACTCTACAATCAAATACAAAAATATTAAACTTGGAGAAAAATATAATGGACCATACTACTATAATTCAAGGAGTGGAACAACGTATGGAAAAAGTGGAAAAGGTCCAATTGGAAACTATGAGAGTAGAGAATATAAGCGTGAAAAAACTAGAGAACTTGGAAAATCAAATTAAATACTTGAATCTTCGGATTCTGAATTTCCCATATATAAGAGAAATATCCGCACATGATATGCTGAAAGAATATATGGTAAAGATTTTGAAGATCCCAGCTGAGGGTCTACCAGTGATATCAAAACTATATTACATACCAAATAAAGAAGAAAGAGGGAAAGAAGAACAACAAGAAGAAGAAAATGTTTTGAACTTGACTCAAATTTTGGAAATGTCTATTGAAACAGAAGTTAAGAAAAGAATGACTTTATTTCTGCAATGTACCTTTTCTTCTGATAGGGATTTAATCTTAAAAAGATATATGAGAAATAGAGAGGCGGTATATTACGGGAGTAAGATCTGGATTTACCCGGACATATCTCGAATGACACAAGAAAGACGTAAGAAATTTTTGTCATTCAGGTCTGAAGTTGTAGCCAGAGGTTCCAGTTTTAGTCTTAGGTATCCCAGCAAATGTGTAATCAAGCATTTGAATGCAAAATATATTTTCTTTGAACCTATTCAATTACAGAGGTTTCTTGAGCCTAATAACCCCCAGACCCCGTAGTTGTCGAAGCTAATGTGGAAGTCTATGCTGCACTCCCTAGTTGGTCAGTTTACTTATTAAAATATGTTAAAAATTCTTATTAACCGCCGTTTAAAGTCTCCCCCCAGGTTCTTGGAATAGTAGAAACTATGTTATGTTATGTAATGACTGAGTAAGAGATGAAAAGTCTTATTGTTTAATAATTGAAAAGATTTGTTGTCTACGCACTGTTCTATATTTGCTGGAAGTGAATATTGGAAAATTAATAAAGATTAAATTTATAAAAATAAAAAGGGCTCCAGGGGCGATCCGGGAAACTACAGACCGGTTAGCCTGACTTCAGTGCCAGGAAAAATAGTGGAAAGTGTTCTAAACACCAAAATCACAGAACACATAGAAAGACATGGTTTAATGGAACAAAGTCAGCATGGCTTTACCCAGGACAAGTCTTGCCTCACAAATCTGCTTCACTTTTTTGAAGGAGTTAATAAACATGTGGATAAAAGTGAACCAGTAGATATAGTATACTTGGATTTTCAGAAGGCGTTTGACAAAGTTCCTCATGAGAGGCTTCTAGGAAAAGTAAAAAGTCATGGGATAGGTGGCGATGTCCTTTCGTGGATTGCAAACTGGCTAAAAGACAGGAAACAGAGAGTAGGATTAAATGGGCAAGTTTCTCAGTGGAAGGGAGTGGACAGTGGAGTGCCTCAGGAATCTGTATTGGGACCCTTACTTTTCAATATATTTATAAATGATCTGGAAAGAAATACGACGAGTGAGATAATCAAATTTGCAGATGACACAAAATTGTTCAGAGTAGTTAAATCACAAGCAGATTGTGATAAATTGCAGGAAGACCTTGTGAGACTGGAAAATTGGATAAGTGCAAGGTGATGCATATAGGGAAAAATAACCCATGCTATAATTACACAATGTTGGGTTCCATATTAGGTGCTACAACCCAAGAAAGAGATCTAGGTGTCATAGTGGATAACACATTGAAATCGTCGGTGCAGTGTGCTGCGACAGTCAAAAAAGCAAACAGAATGTTGGGAATTATTAGAAAAGGAATGGTGAATAAAACGGAAAATGTCATAATGCCTCTGTATTATGGTGAGACCGCACCTTGAATACTGTGTACAATTCTGGTCGCCGCATCTCAAAAAAGATATAATTGCGATGGAGAAGGTACAAAGAAGGGCTACCAAAATGATAAGGGGAATGGAACAACTCCCCTATGAGGAAAGACTAAAGAGGTTAGGACTTTTCAGCTTGGAAAAGAGACGACTGAGGGGGGATATGATAGAGGTGTTTAAAATCATGAGAGGTCTAGAACGGATAGATGTGAATCAGTTATTTACTCTTTCGGATAGTAGAAAGACTAGGGGGCACTCCATGAAGTTAGCATGGGGCACATTTAAAACTAATCGGAGAAAGTTCTTTTTTACTCAACGCACAATTAAACTCTGGAATTTGTTGCCAGAGAATGTGGTTAGTGCAGTTAGTATAGCTGTGTTTAAAAAAGGATTGGATAAGTTCTTGGAGGAGAAGTCCATTACCTGCTATTAAGTTCACTTAGGGGTAGATTTTCAGACCGCGCGAATAGGCGTACTTTTGCTGGCGCATCAGGCGCAAGCAAAAGTACGTGGGATTTTAGTAGATACGCGCATAGCCGCGCGTATCCGCTAAAATCCTGGATCGGCGCGCGCAAGGCTATCAATTCCGTATAGCCGGCGCACGCCGAGCCGCGCAGCCTACCCCTATTCCCTCCGAGGTCGCTCCGAAATCGGAGCGGCCTCGGAGGGAACTTTCTTTTGCCCTCCCCTCCCCTTCCCCTCCCTTCCCCTACCTAACCCACCCGCCCGGCCCTGTCTAAACCGCCCCCTTACCTTTGTCGGGGGATTTACGCCTCCCGCCGGGACGCGACCTGGGGGCGGGTCCGGAGGGCACGGCCACGCCCCCGGACTGCCCCGGGCCATAGCCACGCCCCCGGCCTGCCCCCGGAATGCTCCCGTCACGCCCCGAAAACGCCGCGCGGTTCGGGCCCGCCCCCGACACGCCCCCTCAGAAAACCCCGGGACTTACGTGAGTCCCGGGGCTCTGCGCGTGCCGGTAGGCCTATGTAAAATAGGCCTACCGGCGAGCAGGGCTCTTAAAATCCGCCCCTTAGAGAATAGCCACTGCCATTAGCAATGATTACATGGAATAGACTTAGTTTTTGGGTACTTGCCAGGTTCTTGTGGCCTGGATTGGCCACTGTTGGAAACAGGATGCTGGGCTTGATGGACCCTTGGTCTGACCCAGTATGGCATTTTCTTATGTTCTTATGTTCTTAGTATGAGGACATTATGGCTAGGTTTTCTCTCTCTCTCTCTCTCTCTCACTCTCACACCCACACCCCCCTCTTCCTATCGCATGCAATAGTTTGACAAATCTAGGCCAAAGTTTGAAACCAAAGAATTATCTTTGCTATAATAGACTGTTTCTCACAAGAAACCTGCAATGGTAGACAGCCACAATCAATCAATGTATCAAAGCTATTCACAGTATCTCAACTTTAAATCTATTTTTAAAGCTGTACTTCCTGATTCTATTTCAAAAACATTTGTTTGCCAATGGTTTTGCTTTGCTGAATTCATGAGTCACATCATGAACAGAAGTATTGCATAAACACAATTGAACATCATTTCAAGAACTAAGCACCATTATCTGGCCATGTGATCTCTTACCATAGTTTCCTCTGCGCTCTGGTATTTGAGTGTCAGACTTATTAATAAACTGTCAGAACTCTGGTAACCTGTACAGGCCTTTGCAGATATAGCAGGATTAAACCATTCAGCCATGACCAATCTCATCAGTCTTGTTGTGAAGGCCTCTGCTTATGTCATGTCCTCTGAATATCCTTGAGTTAGAAGTCCATGTTAGGATCTTACTTGGCTCTCTGTTTCTGCTTTGATTGGTGCTGCTTGGAAATGTGATTCAGACGTGTGCTAATTTAAATCTGTGTCCCTGTTGCAGCCCATGGGTTATGAAGGAAAGGAGTTTGAAGACAGTGCTATTTTGAAAAAGCCTGCAAAGCAGACAAAAAGAATGCTGAAACTCAGCTGTGTGAGATGATGAGGGAATGAAATATTTTACTTTGGACCAAAGTGCTCATGGAGATGTTATTCCTTTCTTCATTTTTACGTGTTGGATTTTAGCATTAAAAATTGTTTAAAACGATTGATGTTGGATTATGTGAGCCTATGATGATATGTTTCAGTGGCATGCTGTAATGCAATGTTCTTGCTAATATTATGAAGGCTTTTCTTTAAATTCATGTATGCAATTGACCCAGGGTTTATAGTAGAGCATTTTACTCATGGTTGGTTTTATGCATTAGTTGTTGAAAGTTAGGTTTATTAGGTTTTTCTATTGTTTCTTTACTTCTCTGCTTCTTAAAACAGGATGCTGTTCCTAATACATATGGTTCTTCAGTGATGCTGAACTATAGTGTAGCCTCAATTGCTACTGAATCACCACAGTCAGTAAGCTGGTATCTCTGAGGCCAAAATGTAATGCTAATTCCGAGACAGTCACAGGAGCACAGTTAAAATCGGAGACTCACAAACTCTGATGTTAAAGAACAATGTTGCTCCTGATGCAGCTGAATAAGTCCAGTTAATAAATTGGAGGCACTTAGCCTCATAAGAACATGCCTTACTAAGTCAGACTGAGGGTCTAGCAAGCCCAGCATCCTGTTTCCAATGTTGGCCAATCCAGGATACAAGTACTTGGCAAGGACCCAAACATTAAATAGATCCTATGATACAGATGCCAGTAATAAACAATGGCTATTCCCTAAGTCAACATGATTAAAAGCAGTTTATGGACTATTCCCCCAGGAGCTTATCCAAACCCTTTTTAAACCCAACTACACTGCCTTAACCACATCTTCTGGCAATGAATTACAGAGCTTAATTGTGCTTTTCTGGTTATGCAGTTCCATGCTGTTTCTGCTACAGCTAAATCCATATGGTCAGTGAGCTACAGTCTTACTTGGCTCAAATCCAAGCTGCAAACCAAAGCAAACTCAGTCAAGAAAAACATTGTCTCCCTTCCTCAGCTGCTGAAGGCCTGTGCTATCTTCCCCGTTCCCTAAATTTTATATGGCCTTTTATCTACCTCACCTACCTGTCTTCTGAGGCTGGAGTCTTCACCTGCTCCAGAGGCCCGTACATCCCCTGTGGTAACTCAAACGGTAGCAGCTTGGGGACAGTCAGGGGAAAACAGGATGCTGATTCTGTTTGTTCCTTAAGTACAATTTAAGAAAACAAACTGGCTAATTTTAAAAGGAATGCACATGCCCTCATAAACATACATATTGGCACATAAGCAGAGATACACTGCAATTTTTTATCGTGCATGCAAGTGCGCACATAGGGCCAGATTTTAAAAGGTTATGGGGTAGATTTTCAAAGGGTTACGCGTGTAACCCTGAAAACCTGACCCTGCGTGCGCCAAGCCTATTTTGCATATGCTCGGTGGCGTGTGCAAGCCCCGGGACGCGCGTATGTCCTGGGCTTTGAAAAAGGGGTGGGAAGGGGCGGGGGCGGGGGCGTGGGCGGGATGCCGGTCCGGGGGCAGTCCGGGGGCGGCTGTGCCGGAGGTTCGCGCACCGGCAGCTGGCCGGCGTGCACAAGTTACACCTGCCAGAGGCAGGCGTAACTCCTTGAAATAAGGTAGGGGGGATTTAGGAAGGGCTGGGGGGTGGGTTAGATAGGGGAAGGGAGGGGAAGGTGGGGGGAGCGGAAGATAAGTTCCCTCCGAGGCTGCTCCAATTTTGGAGCAGCCTCGGAGGGAACGAGGAAAGCCATCGGGGCTCCTCTAGGGCTCGGCGTGTGCAAGGTGCACAAGTGTGCACCCCCTTGCGCATGCCAACCCCAGATTTTATAACATGCGCGTGGTGGGTAGCAAGCACAAATGTACCCCGCACGCGCTCATTTAAAAATCTACCCCATGTGCATAAATCCGGAGGATTTACGTGCGTAACCGGTCTTACGCGCGCTGGGCCTATTTTAAAAAGGTCTGGTAATGCGCGTAAAGCCCCGGGATGCGTGTAAGTCCCGGGGCTTTACTAAAGTGGTGCTCTGGGGGTGGGTCATGGGCGGGGCCAGAGGCCTGCAACACAGCGGCCATTGCCGCTGTGTCGAGGGATCATGTGTTAGCAGCCTGCCGGCAGGCGCAACTTACACCTGCATGGAGGCAGGTGCAAAAGGTAAAATAAAGATTTTTTGGGGGGGGTTAGAGTAGGGCTAGGGGGAGGAAAGGTTAGGGGAAGGGGTGGGAAGGTCAGGTTAGGGGGAAGGGAATGGGGGAAGGCAGCACAGCTTGGCACGTGCAAGGTGCACAATTGTGCACCCCCTTGTGCGCGCCGACCCTTGATTTTATAACTTGCGCACGCAGGCGAGCGCAAGTTATAAAATCGGCTGTACATGTGCGTGCACGCGCACATCTTTAAAATCTACCCCATACTATTTAAAATACCCCTCCCACATGTATGTGTGCGCATAATCTTAAGAGGTGGTTCAAGTAAATGTCCCACACATATTTTTGCTAGGGCTTTAGCGGCTTTTATGTGTGTATGCAGGTGGATTTTAAAACATGCTTACACAAGGGAAAACATATTTTTTCCAATTAGGTCACCAGTTTATCCAGTTGATATTGAGATCTTCAAGACGCCTCTGGTTCTTCATCCTGTAAGCCCTCCACTTGACCCCAAACCCCTCACACTGTACTGAAAGCTCTAAAACTCGAGATCTCCAAACTTGCTCCACATTAGGACCAGAAGTAAAGTTACACGGGTAACACGCCAACGCATGCCATGGTCAGCTTTTTTAAAATTCGGAGTTATGCATGTAAGTATTGGCTCCGCCCCAGAATGCCCAAGCTCCACCCATTTTTCACCCCCTTCTTTTTGGCATGTTCAAAAGGTATGTACATGCATACTTTGTGGCGTCTTAAAATCCACGCTGTTCGCGCACGGCCCACAAACGCACCTATGTGGCTGTGTTTGCGCAAGCAATGCATTTAAAATTTACCTGAAAGGAAAGTACAGTGCACAGTCAAAAAACTACTTAGGCAACTCAGCTTGGCTTCAGGCATCTCACAAATAATAAAGGATAGTACAAAACAAAACAATCAGGTAGGCAGCTCACCTTGACTTCAGGCAAGTCCACACTTAAAACTAGAAGATTTTAACAATTGTCACTCTGAAACCTTAATCATAGAGTCCCACTATATGAGAAGACCTGCTCTCTTCCCTGGGACCCTCTTAAGCCTTCTTGGCCCTGAGGTCTTATATTCGGGTAAAGGGCTCCTCCTTTTCTCCAGGATTCCCTGTGGGTCTCAATCTTAAGGAGGAATGGGCGAGCCCGGTGTACCTAGTTCCTTAAGGTGGTATGCAAGACTTTTCTGTATATTCCCTCATATACCCTCCCCTCACTTCAGTCTCGCTGGGATCAATGTCTGCCTGCACAAGGGACACCTCTCTTGACAGGAAATCCAATTGGCATTTTCCTTTTCTGCCATATCTCATATCTTATAGTTAAAGGGCTGTAGTGCCAGGAGCCATCTCATCACCCTCATAGGAACGGTTAGGGGTAGATTTTTTAAAAAAGCGCAATCGCGTACTTTTGTTTGCGCAGCAGGCGCAAACAAAAGTACGCAGGATTTTATAAGATACGAGCATAGCCGCGCATATCCTCTAAAATCCTGGATCGGCGCGTGCAAGGCTGCCGATTTTGGGCAGCCTGCGCGCGCCGAGCCGCGCAGCCTGCCTCCGTTCCCTCCGAGGCCGCTCCGAAATCGGAGCGGCCTCGGAGGGAACTTCCTTTCGCCCTCCCCTCACCTTCCCCTCCCTCCCCCTACCTAACCCCCCCCCTTTACCTTTGTCCCTAGATTTATGCCTGCGAGAAGCAGACGTAAATCTATGCGCGCCAGCGAACTGCTGGCGCGCCGTCTTCCGACCTAGGGGCTGGTCCGGAGGCCTGGACCACGCCCCCGGGCCGGCGCCACGCCCCGGTCCCGCCCCCGACACGCTGCGCCCCGCCCCCGAAATGCCGCATCATCCGGTCCCGCCCCCGACACACCCCTCTCCGCGTGGCCCACAGAGAGATGCCGCCATCAGCGCTGCGCCCCTTCCTAGGCGAGTATGCGCGCATCACTGGTTCCTTTAAAGGGCCCGCGGTGGGAACCTGGCTGCAGACCCGGATGCTGACGTTAGACTCTTCAGCATATAAAGCTCAGGCCTCACTCCATAGCGTTGCCTTTGCAACAGGTCTACTCATACTCCAAGTACTCGTTGCTGATCCTAGAATTGTGTCTTCATGGTGTTCCTGTTTCCTGTGGTTCCCAGTTCCTGTTCTCCTCATTCCTGTTCATCTATGTGTTAGACTGGCTCCTGGATTTGACCATTGCTATGCCTGACTACTCTTCAGCTTCACTCCAGCCCTGGACCTCTGCTTGCCTGTTCTCTGGGCATGTACTTACAAGGCTTAGGCCTTCTTTTGCTTGAGCGCCTCCAGTTACTTATTGTTCCTTTGGCACCCGAGTCTCAGTACCGAATCCTGTCCAGGATAGGACTACGCCATCTATCGGCTACTGTCTCTGGGCTAAATCATCTTCCATCCCTAGATAACCCCGAGACCCACCTAAGTCCTGCCGGCCCTGGCACCCAAAGGCTCAACCCAAGGGGAACGAGGATTGGTATAGGTGAAGCTCCAGTGGCCTTTAGTTACAGCCCACTCCACCTGCTGATGGTGGGGACCCATAGGTCCCTGCCTACGGGTTGCGTCAACCCCACCTCAGCCCAAGGGTCCACCTCCGATGCAACACCTTGCCCTTTCCCAGAGTATGGCCAGGATATTGGACCTCTTACCATCTAAGCAAGCACTTCTTAGGATTAGCTGTTAGCCCAGATTTCTTCAGACTGATTAGCACAGCCTGGATTTGGCTAAGATGTGTTTTCCAATCGGGGCTATAGTTCACGATATCATCCAAGTAGGTGGCTGCATACCCTTGATGTGGATGAAGCATGCAGTAGGGATGTGAATCGTTTTTGAACGATTAAAATTATCGTCAGATAATTTTAAAATAGTCCTAAATCGTTAGAGTGCACGATACAATACAAATGCCCCCGATTTATCGTCAGGGGCATTTGTATTGTATCCTTAAATAGGGCACGGGAATTATTTGGGGGAGGGCGGGAAAACCGGCACACCAAAACAACCCCTAAACCCACCCTGACCCTTTAAAACCAATTCCTTACCCTCCCCCACCCTCCCGAACCCCCCCAAAATGTTAAGTTACCTGGTAGTCCAGTGGGGGGGGTCCTGGCGCGATCTCCTGCTCTCGGGCCATCGGCGCCATTTTGGCTGCCACTAATTAAAATGGCGCCGATAAAAAAAACCAACCCACCCGACCCTTTAAATCGACCCCCCTTAGCTTCCCCCACCCTCCCGACCCGACCCGACCCATTGCTAATTTTTTTTTTAGGGAGGCCCGACCCTTTAAATTGACCCCCCCTCCTGACCCCCCCCAAAAGCTTTTAAAGTTACCTGGTGGTCCAGGGGGGCCTCGGGGAGAGGAGAGATCTCCCCGAGGCCCCCCTGGATCTCCCCGAGGCCCCCCTGGATCTCTCCCTGAGGCCCCCCGAGGCCCCCCTGGACCACCAGGGGGGCCTCGGGGGGGGGGGGGAATGCAAAAAAAATGTTTTTTTTTAGCGGTGTAAAAAATTTATTTTTTTTTAAGCGGTGCAAAAAAAAATTAGTGATGTGAATTGGAATCGGAAACGATTCCAATTCACATATCTTAATGATCATATTCCCCCCCCCCCCCCAGCTGAATCTGATCGTTAAGACGATCTGGCACACGATTCACATCTCTAGTGCTTACTGCATGACCTGCTGATAATAGTGTTTGGGGAATATCTTCAATGAACTGCTATACCGTGTAAACCATTACATCAACACTAATAACACTAGTTAAATGTATTGGGTTTGAAAATTATAACCACAACCAGACCTCGTACAATAGTTTGGAGAGTTTATTTTGCATTTGCTCTCACAATAAAGGATACCACATATACCAAACTTTGTGTATGTTTGTGGTTCCTTTGAGATTTTTCAATCATTGGTCATGGTTGTGTGCTCTTATTTCAAAAACATCTTTTTTTTGGTTTTTTTTTTTTTTAATTTCTTTTCTCTTTTTTTATAAAAAGGTTTTCGCTACATTTTTTATGTTTAAAGAGCTTTAAATATATTAATACCAGCTGTGCATGACACTTATCTTTTAGCTGAGTGATCAAAAAACGCTGAGATCATGAGCTCTATGCCCGTACGCTGAAACAATAAACTTTATGCCCGACATGGCTCGTGTTTCTTTGTCGCTTCTTCAGGGGCTTTGCAATTTCTTCTGAAACACAAATGTATTAATTAAATATCACAAAATTCAAAATAAAACACCAAGCATTTGATACTCGTTCATACATTCAGCATTTCTCTGTTTTCACCCGACTTGAACAGCGTAACCCAACGAATGATCCTCCATTTTGTAAAATTTTGAAGCAGCTTTTAAAGCCGTCTAGGGATGGTGTATTGACCAATAGAAACTTTCCGTTTCTCAACAGCATAATCCTTAGAACCACCCACGTAATTATACGTCAGATCAGAGTCATCCAATCAACTGCTTCATTCATACCTCCTGGAGAATAAGCGGATAGTTTGAATATCCATTTTTGTTCGATAAAGTTTAATTGAGATTGAATATCACTCTTCCGATCTGGATGTAAAATTTGATCAAGTATGGTCCATCTCAAATCTTGAAATTGATGTCCCTTTTGCACGCAGTGTTTAACCATAGGAGCCTCCATATTCAGAGTATTTAATCTGCTGCGATGTTCGCGCAACCGGATCTTAATTTGTCTGCTGGTCCGTCCAACGTAAATCATTGGACACGGGCATTGAATCACGTAAATTACATTTGTGGACAGACAGTTGGTGACTGTAACTTTTTTGTATGTTATTCCAGTATTAGGATGTCCCATTCTTCCCCTGTTATAGTCAATTTGCACATATCACATGAGTCACATGTGTTGTGAGCCCCAATAGTTGGTAAAATGAAACTGCGGGTGTCCGCACGAACTATATATTCCCTGATATTTCTACCCCGAGAATAAGAAAAAAGGGGAAGATATGAAAAAACAGAAGAATGCAATTGCAATATGTGCCAATGTCTCCTGATACTTTGCGCAATCAACCTTGATTTATCTGAGTGCTGTAACACGCACACATCTGAAATTTCCTGTGTTCTTGTCTGATATTCTAGCAGTGTTGATCGGTCTGAATATTTTGCACGTTTGTATGCTTTATGGACTGCATCAAAAGGGTATCCTCGTTCAAAAAATCTATTCCCCATTACCGGGAAATGTGATTTATTTATTTATTTATTTAAGGCTTTTATAGAAACATAGAAACATAGAAACATAGAAATGACGGCAGAAGAAGACCAAACGGCCCATCCAGTCTGCCCAGCAAGCTTCACACATTTTTTCTCTCATACTTATCTGTTTCTTTTAGCTCTTGGTTCTATTTCCCTTCCTCCCCCACCATTAATGTAGAGAGCAGTGATGGAGCTGCATCCAAGTGAAATATCAAGCTTGATTAGTTAGGGGGTAGTAGGGGTAGTAACCGCTGCAATAAGCAAGCTACACCCATGCTTATTTGTTTTAACCCAGACTATGTTATGCAGCCCTTATTGGTTGTTTTTCTTCTCCCCTGCCGTTGAAGCAGAGAGCTATGCTGGATATGCATCTAAAGTTAAGTATCAGGCACATTTGGTTTGGGGTAGTAACCGCCGTAACAAGCCAGCTACTCCCCGCTTTGTGAGTGTGAATCCTTTTTTCTTCTCCCCTGCCGTTGAAGCTATGCTGGGTATGCGTGAAGTATCAGTTTTTCTTCTCCCCTGCCGTTGGAGCAGAGAGCTATGCTGGATGTGCATCGAAAGTGAAGTATCAGGCACATTTGGTTTGGGGTAGTAACCGCCGTAACAAGCCAGCTACTCCCAGCTTTGTGAGTGCAAATCCTTTTTTCCACATTTCCTCTTGCTGTTGAAGCTTAGAGTGATGTTGGAGTCACAGTAACCATGTGTATGTTTATTGAATAAGGGTATTGTGTCCAGGCAGTAGCCATCATTCTGGCGAGTCACCCACTCTTCATTGGCGGCCTCTTGACTTTATGGATCCACAGTGTTTATCCCATGCACCTTTGAAGTCCTTCACAGTTCTGGTCTTCACCACTTCCTCCGGAAGGGCATTCCAGGCATCCACCACCCTCTCCGTGAAGAAATACTTCCTGACATTGGTTCTGAATCTTCCTCCCTGGAGCTTCAAATCGTGACCCCTGGTTCTGCTGATTTTTTTCTTATGGTAAAGGTTTGTCGTTGCCTTTGGATCATTAAAACCTTTCAAGTATCTGAAAGTCTGTATCATATCTCCTCTGCTCCTCCTTTCCTCCAGGGTGTACATATTTAGATTCTTCAATCTCTCCTCGTACGTCATCCGATGAAGATCCTCCACCTTCCTGGTCGCCCTTCTCTGTACCGCTTCCATCATGTCTTTGTCTTTTTGTAGATACGGTCTCCAGAACTGAACACAGTACTCCAGGTGAGGCCTCACCAAGGACCTGTACAAGGGAATAATCACTTCCCTTTTCTTACTTGATATTCCTCTCTCTATGCAGCCCAGCATTCTTCTGGCTTTTGCTATCGCCTTGTCGCATTGTTTCGCAGACTTCATATCATTAGACACTATCACCCCAAGGTCCCTCTCCTGCTCCGTGCACATCAGCCTTTCCCCCCCATCGAATACAGTTCATTCGGATTTCCACTCCCCATATGCATGACTTTGCACTTCTTGGCATTGAATCTCAGCTGCCATATCTTCGACCACTCTTCCAGTTTCCTTAGATCCCGTCTCATTCTCTCCACTCCTTCCGGCGTGTCCACTCTGTTGCAGATCTTAGTGTCATCCGCAAAAACACAAACCTTACCTTCTATCCCCGTCCGCAATGTCGCTCACAAAGATATTGAACAGGACCGGTCCCAATACCGATCCTTGCGGTACACCACTTAAAACCGCTCTCTCTTCAGAGAAGGTTCCATTTACCATCACACATTGTCTTCTGTCCGTCAACCAATTTGCAATCCAGGTCACCACCTCGGCACTCACTCCCAAGCTTCTCGTTTTATTGACCAGTCTCCTGTGCGGAACCGTATCAAAAGCTTTGCTGAAATCCAAGTATATGATATCGAGTGTTCTTCCTCGATCCAATTCCTTGGTTACCCAGTCAAAAAAGTCAATCAGATTTGTTTGACAGGATCTTCCCCTGGTGAATCCATGTTGCCTCTGGTCCATCAATTCTCCAGACTGTAGATAGTTCACTATTCTCTCTTTCAGCAGTGACTCCATTACTTTTCCCACCACCGAAGTGAGGCTAACCGGTCTGTAGTTGCCAGCCTCCTCCCTGTTCCCACTCTTGTGAAGCGGGATCACCACCGCTCTTCTCCAATCACTCGGCACCACTCCCGTTTCAAGGGATCTATTGAACAGGTCACACAGCGGACCCGCCAGAACATCTCTGAGCTCCCTCAATATCCTTGGATGAATCCCATCAGGCCCCATGGCTTTGTCCACTTTAAGGTTCTTTAGCTCTTCCCACACATTTTCTACTGTAAAAGGATTTTCATCTATTCTATTTCCTTCCAGTTTCTTGTTGTGTAGAGATGGTCCTTCTCCAGGGTCTTCTTTAGTGAACACAGAGCTGAAGTATTCGTTTAATATTTCTGCCATTTCTTCGTCTCTCTCCACACATTGATCATTATCACCTTTCAATTTCACTATACCACTTTGGACCTTTCTCTTTTCGCTGATGTATCTGAAAAATGTTTTGTCACCATTTTTTATCTCCTTGGCAATCCTCTCTTCCGCTTGACTTTTTGCCAACTTGATTAATTTCTTTGTCTCCCTCAGTTGAATCAAATATTCTTCTTTGTGTTCCTCCCTTTGGGATCTTTTATATTTCTTGAATGCTGTTCTTTTAGCTTTAATTTTGTCAGCCACCTCCTTTGAGAACCAGATAGGTTTCAATTTTCTTTTGCTTTTCTTTACATTTCTAACATATAGAGTAGTTGCCTTGGTGATTGCTCGTTTTAGATTGGTCCACTGCTGCTCCACATCTCTCTCGTTCTCCCATCCTTTTAGTTCTTCCTCCAGGTACTTACCCATTTCCTCAAAGTCCGTGTTTTTGAACTGTAAAACTCGGGTCTTTGTGGTTCTTTTCCCTATTCTTTTAGTGATATTAAACCATACCGTTTGATGATCACTGGTGCTGAGGTGGGTGCCCACCTGGACATCGGAGACATTATCTCCATTAGTGAGCACTAAGTCGAGTATAGTTCCTTCTCTCGTGGGTTCCAACACCATTTGTTTGAACAAAGATACTTGCATGGCATCCACTATTGCTCTACTATTTTTAGTTTCTGCAGATGGGATTTTCCAGTCTACATCTGGCATATTAAAGTCACCCACGATCACCACTTCTCCCTTCTTACCTATCTTATGGATGTCTTCAACCAGATCTCTGTCCAGCTCTTCCTTTTGGTTTGGAGGCCTGTAAACCACTCCAATATAAATGGATGCTCCGTCATCTTTTTTTAGGTCGACCCATATTGCTTCTTCCTTGCCCCAACTTCCTTGCAGCTCAGATGCTTGGATGTTGTTTCTGATATAAAGAGCCACACCTCCCCCTTTTCTATCCTCTCTGTCTTTCCTTAACAAGTTATAGCCTGGTATTGTTGTATCCCAATCATGAGATTCTGTGAACCATGTCTCTGTGATAGCAACAATGTCCAATTCTGCCTCAGCCATTAGGGCCTGCAGATCTGGGATTTTATTTCCCAAACTATGAGCATTTGTGGTCATAGCCTTCCAGGTACTCTCTTTAAGGTTGTTGCTTTTCCTGGACTCCTTATGAGATTTTATTTGAGATTTGTTATTCACTTCACTCTTTCCTTTTGCAGTTGTGCCACTGTTGACAGAGTTATCCATCTCAATTAGATTTTTCTTTTGGTTATGGATCTTGAAATTCTGCATGCATTGTGTTTGTTTTCTCTTTTCTGGTAACACTTCAATGTTTTTCTCAAGAACTTCTTCAGTTTCTAATATAGAGAAGGCTTTTTGTTCTTTTTGCATTTGGTACATTGTGTGTCTCCTCATCACAGGTCTAATTCTACCAGAGCCCACTGTATTCCTGGATTTTAAATAATTTCTTAATGACCTGTTTGAGTGGGGGGGTGTACCTGTTGGCTGTCCATCTGTCAAGAATGGGTGACTGTGGGTCCTACCTGAGCCTAATGAATCTCTTTTTCTTGACTTCTGGTTTCTCTGTGATGTTGGGGAATTATTTTCTGAGTAATGCAATGTGGGTGTAATTCTTGTAATTGAAGCTAATTGAGCTTTAACCTCATTCAGCTCCTTTTTCAAGGAAGATAGTTGTGCACAAATTGGGCAAGCTCTAAGTTTCCAGATGCTTTCCCTCAGAATAAAGGCTCCACAGCAGTTACATTGGATAATCCTCATTTTGGTAAGTTTTGACATTTGATGAATAGCAATTATGGAAATACTAATTTACCTTGTTGCCATTTATGAATCTAGGCAGGTTATATAAGAAACACAAACCTAGGGGTGGGTGGGTAGAGGGTTAGGGTGGGAGGGTGTTAAACAGGTAAAGCAGACTAACAGCCCTCCCAAATATCTATTTCAGTTGTGCTTTTTTTTTTTTTTTTAAAAGACAGTGCACAAGTTTTGGCAGATATAATGCCCTACTTCTAAGCACAGATAACAACCAAAATGGACTTAACTTTAGCAGGAAAGGTTCTGGTTCGTTTGAGATCCCAGCTCCAAAGTGAATTCAGTTCCCAATGCACGTGAGGCTCTGGCAACTTAATCCAATTACTGCCCCGCCTTACAAACCCAGGCTGAAGAGGAAGGGGCTGCTTTTGAACTAATGGCTGATACAGGTAAAGCAGACTAACAGCCCTCCCAAATGTCTATTTCAGTTGTGCTTTTTTTTTTTTTTTTTTTTTAAAGACAGTGCACAAGTTTTGGCAGATATAATGCCCTACTTCTAAGCACAGATAACAACCAAAATGGACTTAACTTTAGCAGGAAAGGTTCTGGTTCGTTTGAGATCCCAGCTCCAAAGTGAATTCAGTTCCCAATGCACGTGAGGCTCTGGCAACTTAATCCAATTACTGCCCCGCCTTACAAACCCAGGCTGAAGAGGAAGGGGCTGCTTTTGAACTAATGGCTGATACAGGTAAAGCAGACTAACAGCCCTCCCAAATGTCTATTTCAGTTGTGCTTTTTTTTTTTTTTAAAAGACAGTGCACAAGTTTTGGCAGATATAATGCCCTACTTCTAAGCACAGATAACAACCAAAATGGACTTAACTTTAGCAGGAAAGGTTCTGGTTCGTTTGAGATCCCAGCTCCAAAGTGAATTCAGTTCCCAATGCACGTGAGGCTCTGGCAACTTAATCCAATTACTGCCCCGCCTTACAAACCCAGGCTGAAGAGGAAGGGGCTGCTTTTGAACTAATGGCTGATACAGGTAAAGCAGACTAACAGCCCTCCCAAATGTCTATTTCAGTTGTGCTTTTTTTTTTTTTTTAAAAGACAGTGCACAAGTTTTGGCAGATATAATGCCCTACTTCTAAGCACAGATAACAACCTAGTACTAGTACATATCACGTCGGTTTACATAGAACCAAAGTTGGAAATTACATCAAACAAGAGGGTACAGATAACAGGGCTAACTTCGTATGAACTTATAGATAAAGCAGCAAATGACTTAAAATAACATTAAATTATTATAAATATAAGTATAAATATACAAAATATAAATAAACATAAACATAAACAATCAACAAACTTGGATTTACAGCAGACTTGAAAAGCTTGAATGCATTATAACATACAGCTAGCGGGGAAATAATGAGATTAACTTATAAGATTAAATGGTTACGGTGTCGGACATCTCGCATATTGGGTTATGAAATGCATGAATCTGACCCTGAGGGAGAGACCTTTAAGTGAAGGCTTTTGTGAAAAGCCAAGTTTTGAGCTTCTTTTTGAATGTCCAACTACAAGTTTCTAGCCGAAGGTCTGTGGGGAGGGCATTCCAGTGAGAGGGGCTGGCGGTCGAGAATGGACGTTTCTTGAGCGATGACTTGGCTGGAGGTGCATATAAGGTGCCTAAGTAGCTGGTTCTGATTGGTCTCGATGATGCGTGGGGACGAAGTGGGTCACTTAGATTTAGCGAAGTTTGGGAATGAATGGCCTTGTGGGTTATGGTTAGAACTTTGAATATGATTCTAAATTTAATAGGGAGCCAGTGTAGGTTCTTTAGAATAGGTATGATGTGTTCTCCTCTACTAGAGTTGGTTAGTATCCTGGCAGCCGAGTTCTGCAGCATTTGTAATGGTTTGGTGGTGAAAGCTGGGTGGCCAATTAGCAGAGAGTTGCAATAGTCAATTTTAGAAAATAGAATAGTTTGGAGGACTGTTCTAAAGTCCTGAAAGTGGAGGAGAGGTTTTAGCTTTTTCAATATGTGTAGCTTGTGAAAACATTCTTTCGTAGTGTTTGTGACAAATTTTTTGAGATTCAGCCTGTTGTCGATAGTAATGCCAAGGTCTCTTACGTGAGTGGGGGAGAACATTAGCGGTGTGATTAGATTGTTGGCAGCCTTACAGTTGTCATCCAGGGTGATCAGCATGAGTTCCGTTTTTCAGTATTGAGAACTAAGTTAAGGCTAGTGAGGAGAGAATTTATGGACTGTAGACAATTGTTCCAGAAATTGATGGTGTTGGAGATAGATTCAGTGATAGGCAACAGGATCTGGACGTCGTCGGCGTATATGAAGTGTGTGATCTTTAGACTTGAGAGCAGATGACATAGTGGGAGAAGATAAATGTTAAACAGGGTTGGGGAGAGGGAGGATCCTTGTGGGACTCCAAGAGTGGACTTGACCGGGTGTGATTCCTTGTTGCTTATTCTGACCTTATATGTCCTATTGTTAAGGAATGATCTGAACCATTCAAGGGCTGATCCTGAGATGCCTATGTCTGAGAGCCGGTTGATGAGGATAGAATGCTTTACAGTGTCGAAAGCGGCAGTTATTTATTTATTTATTTATTTATTTAATTACTTTTATATACCGGCAACCGTTTGCACATCGTGCCGGTTTACAAGTAACTTACAACCAAAAGATATATAGGCAAAGCCTTTACAAAAAACAGTATGTAACATAAACGCAGTAACAGAGCAAGTAACTAAATATATATCGAGAAGTGCCAGGAGGTAGGGGGTCTTTTTCTCCAAGCTGGAGAGGACTCTGTCCGTCAATGAGATTAAGAGGGATTCCGTGCTGAGGGATTTGCGGAATCAGAATTGGGCCGTTGTGAGAATCTTGTGGTCTTCTAGGAATTCTGACAACTGTTTGTTAACTATTCTCTCCATAAGTTTGGTGACAAATGGTAGGTTAGCGGTGGGGCGGAAATTGGCCAGGTCTGCAGGGTTCAGTTTGGGTTTCTTGAGGAGAGGTTTGAGAGTGGCTAGTTTCAGCGTGTCTGGTACAAGTCCTTGTATTAGCGAGCGATTGATCTCTGCTAAGGGCTTCGCAATAATGTTTGGGATGGTGAGTAGTAATTTAGATGGAATGGCATTTATCGGATGAGTGGAAGGTTTCATCTTTTTGAGAATCGATTCAATTTCGAGTGAGGAAGTGAGTTTGAAGGATTCTAGGTTTGCTTTCTGGCTGAAGGGGGGAGAGTAGAGAGGGGGCGGTTCTATATTACACGTAGCCAGAGGTGCTATTAGCTTGAGGATTTTGTTTTCGAAGAATTGTGCACACCGGAGCTCTTCATACGGAATCGCTCTCCTTCTTCGTTCTGGAGAAGGCTGTGCACCCTATCGTCCTGGGGTTACCCTGGTTGCAAGTAAACCAACCCCAATTCAACTGGGCATCTCTGGATTTCTCCCACTGGGGCCCAGAATGTCATGGAAAATGCCTTAAGGAGATATTGCCTGTTGCGAACACGTCTGCGACTCCAGCAGACGTGTTCGCAACTGTTGCTGCTTCAGTTCACTCCCTTCGGGGATATCTTCTCCAAGGAAGTAGTCATTATTATTCCTCCACTGGAGCCTTATGATTGTGCCGTTCATCAGAAGTCTAAATCGGAGCCTCCGAAAGGACAGGTGCACTTTTTCTCAGCATTTAAGAGTAAAGCAGCATTGGAAGACATTGAAGAGAATCTCCAGAAGGACTTTACTCATCCATCTGAGTCGCCAGCTGGTGTAGACATTTGCTCTGGGGGAAAGGAAGACAATACCCTAACCAGTGACTGTTCTTCAATATTTCAAGATAAAGACAATTCACTAACCAGTGAAGGTTCTGCAATACCTCAAGATGAAGATAAAACACTAATCAGTAAATGTTCTTCAATATGTCAAGATGAGGAAGATTCTACGCTTTGGGGTAGATTTTCAAAAAACGCGAATAGGCGTACTTTTGCTGGCGCATCAGGCGCTAGCAAAAGTACGCTGGATTTTAGTAGATATGCGCGGAGCCGCGCGTATCCACTAATATCCTGGATCGGCGCGCGCAAGGCTATGAATTCTGTATAGCCGGCGCGCGCCGAGCCGCGCAGCCTACCCCCGTTCCCTCCAAGGCCGCTCCGAAATCGGAGCGGCCTTGGAGGGAATCCTCTAACGCCCTCCCCTCACCTTCCCCTCCCTTCCTCTACCTAACCCACCCGCCCGGCCCTGTCTACACCCCCCCCCTTACCTTTCTCCGGGGATTTACGCCTCCCGGAGGGAGAAGTAAATCTCCGCGCGCCAGCGGGCCTGTTGCGCGCCGGGACGCGACCTGGGGGCGGGTATGGAGGGCGCGGCCACGCCCCCGGACTGCCCCAGGCCGTAGCCACGCCCCCGTACTCGCCCCAAAACGCTGCCGACACGCCCCCTAAACGCCGCGACGACTGGGCCCGCCCCCGACACGCCCCCCTCGGAGAACCCCGGGACTTACGCGAGTCCCGGGGCTCTGCGCGCGCCGGTAGGCCTATGTAAAATAGGCTCACCGGCGCGCAGGGCCCTGCTCGCCTAAATCCGCCTGGTTTTGGGCGGATTTAGGCGAGCAGGGCTCTGAAAATCCGCCCCTTAGTGAACTATTTTCAATATCTCAAGACTCACTTCTCTTCAGTACAGAAGACGAATTAGAACTCAAAATCACAGAAGTCCTGGATGTTCGTAAGAAAGGCAAGACTTTTGAATACCTGCTAAAATGGAAGGTTTTGGCCCCGAAGTGAACTCTTGGGAGCCTCAGACCAATATCCTGGACAAAGAGATGCTTCGTCAGTTCCATCTCACGCATCCTTCAAACCCTAAGCCTGGTACCCGAAGAGGAAGTAGCCCTTTGAAGGGGGATAATGTTGTGTCTGTCAGTGCCCGACACCCTCTCTCTGCCCTCCTTACCTCCTTGGTGCCTCCCTCTTCGTCGGCGGGAAGATTGGCTGCCGCAGCGTCCTTCTGCCGCAAGTCCTCAGGCATTCCCGGACTGGCTCGACGCTGCTATCCGCCATGTTCTTGGAGGCCTAGGGGTGCGTGCACGGTGCAGCCCCGACTGAAGTACTGGCAATGGCTCGAACCTCGGGGGCATCCCCCGAAGATGATGTCACCCGCGACGGATATTTAAGGTCTCAGTATTTGCTAACACATCGAGTTAGCAAGGATTGACAAGGATTGGCAACGGACTCGCTTTGTCTTTCTAAGCAACTCTGCCTCCTCGGACTTACCAGAGGTACCCGCTCCTCGGGGGCCTCACTCTCTCCTTTGTTTTTCAGGTGACAGTCTAGAACCAGGTACTCACTCCTTGAGGGCCTATACATTCCAGCTCCTGGGCTTTATTGGGACATTGTGAGAGTGTTGCCATCTGCATACCCTGCCTACTCACTATATCTCAGTTTCTCTACAGCTCAGCCTCCAAGGATTGCTGTTCCAGTATCTGAGGGACTACAGCCCAGCCGGGCTTTCCAGCTCACTACTGCCATCTCTGGTGGTTCAATATAATGTTTAATAAAAGAACTAGTGTGTGTCTGTCTCCAAACTCTGAGCCTGACCGGTGGTCTCTCTCGGGATCTTTCCCCAGGGACGTGGCCATCTGCCCCCGGCCCAAGGATCCACCCACAACTATCCCAAACAATAACAGATTGCTAACTCCAGCAACTCAGTTCTGAACAGATGTTATCCAGGTTGAGAGTCCATCAAGCTAGGTTGAGAGAACATTTTACAAATCTCGTCTTTGTGTGAGTTTCCTTACTCCGAAGGACATCAAATAATCTTCACAAGAGTGTACTGTTCTGTTTGTACATCTCACTCTGCATGTCAAAGTGGCTCCTAACCCCTAAACTACTACATAAACCTCACCTCGAGTTACTAGGTGGGCCTCCTATAGACAAGTACTAGGGATGTGAATTGGGCTTCGGACGATTGAAAATATCGGACAATATTTTCAAAATCGTCAGAAATCAGGGGCTCCCCCAAAACGATAGGTAAACCCCACGATATTGATCGTGGGGGTTCTCTTATCGCTTTGGGGGAGGGCAGGAAAAACGGCACACAAAAATAACCCCTAAACCCACCCCGACCCTTTAAAACTAATCCCTTAGCTTCCCCCACCCTCCCGACCCCCCAAAAAACTTTTTACAGGTACCTGGTGGTCCAGTGGGGTCCCTGGAACGATTTCCTGCTCCCGGGCCGTCAGCTGCCACTAATCAAAATGGCGCTGATGGCCCTTTGCCCTTACCATGTGACAGGGTATCCGTGCCATTGGCCGGACCCTGTCACATGGTAGGAGCACTGGGTGGCTGGCTCACGCATGTTATAAAATCAGGCGTAGATTTAAAAATCTGGCCCACTGTTTGCAAAATTATGTATACTTACAATTATGGCAGGTGGTTTTCTGTGAGGACCCAGTTGAGGAGTAAGTGTTCTATGGGCTCTATCTACCTTAATCTGGTTGTTCTTTGACGAGAGGTCCAAATGTTCTAGCAGCCATTTTGCAACAAAAGCCACTGCATCATGCCCCTCCATTTGTTGAGGTAAACCAATAATCTGTTTGTTTCAATTTTCAAGATCCTCAAGTTTTGTCTTTGAAAGATTTTATCAATTTCTTCAGTTTATCTTTTTTTTCATATTCTGTGTTGGCTTTTCCAAATTTCCTTCCAGCCACTCTTTAACAGAAGCCACCAGAGTGGCTACTTTTTCTACCAAACTGGAAAGTTTGGCATCAATAATATTTGCCATCTTGCCTGAGAAATTTTAAAAATATTTTTTAAAGGCTTTACCAGAAGCTGTCAGTACTTGTGAGGATTCTCGAGTTTCTGCGTCAGAGGATGAGTCAACCGCAGTGGTACTAGCGTCCTTTTTGAGTCCTCCTTTATCTAATGCCAACATTGTGTCTTCTCACATTTTAGTGATAGATCTTTTTCCTGAATCCTTAGCACTCATTTTAAGCAAGTATTATCTCATTCATTGAAGGATTAATAAAAGGAGTCAGGTGGGAGCTCTGAAGATACGCTGTTCACCTACTTACCGCATCACATGACCCTTGTTTTGCCTTTTCTAAAATGTACATTATTTAGTGACTATCATTTTCTGCATGTGTTTGTTAGAATCATAAAAGAAAATAAAGTATAAAAGAAAAGCAGACTAAAAAGAGGTCAATTTTCAAAACTTATTATGTGGATAATCACCTGTTTATCTGTGTAAAAAGGCCCTTTGAAAATTGCTCTTCCCTACCACTGAGGGTAAAAGTGCCCTGTGAACAGCATGTATACTTTTACCAGTGGTGGGGGGAGGGGGGAAGGAGCAGGGATAGGTTTAGGGAGGGAAAGCACATATAAGGATTTATTTTTGAAATCCTGGTGCATACTTTTACGCATGCACTTTGCACCTGCTTTAAAGCAGGTGAAAAGTATACAGGAACAAAACTACTGGCTTTCCCCCACCAACCCGAGTTTTCAAAAGAAAACACATGGGCAATTTCCCTTTCAAAATTAGATTGCAAATCTGCAGGTAGTGGTACAGGTGTTGATTTTCTGTCAAATTGTGCCAAGCTGCCAACCTAGCACTTTTTTGAACTTGCTTCCTTTTCCCCATTGCAGCTGAACTGGAATTTTGAATAGATTCAACCTTCGATTATGAAGGCAAATTTTAAAATAGCTTTGTAAATTGCCCTTCCCACATATTCAGTTTAGATTTAAAAAAGTGTATACATTATGAATGATTCTGGAGTGCATATAATCATTTCTTTTGTTATGGCATGCAAAAATTAAAGAGAATTGTGCAAGGGTACATGAAACATTTTGAAGCTGAAAAGGTGTCTGTGTTCCCTGAAAGGTTGGGAACCCCTGCTCTAGGGTATACATATTTAGATCTTTAAGTCTATCCCCATATGCTTTAGAATGAAGTCTTTTGACCATTTTAGTAGCCACCGTCTGGACCGACTCCATCCTGTTTATATCCTTTTGAAGGTGCGGTCTCCAGAATTGTACACAGTGTTCCAAGTGAGGTCTCACCAGGGATCTATATGAGGCTCTATCATCTCTCCTTTTCCGGGGACCATTCCTCTCCCTATGTAGCCAAGCATCTTTCTGGCTTTTAAAGTCACTTTATCTACCTGTTCGGCTACCTTAAGCTCATCAGATACAATTACCCACAGGTCATGTTCTTCCTTTGTGCTTAGAAGAATTCACCTCCAGTACTGTACCTTTTTCTTGGGTTTTTGCATCTTAAATACATTACTCTGTGGTGAAGTTCTTCCATGTACAAAACAGGAGCAGGACCTCTGAATAATTATATCTGAAAAATAATTAAGATGGACAAACAGATAGGTAAGGTGATGGCAAAAACCATAAGGATGCTTGGGTGCATAAGGAGAGGAAAAGCCAGCAAGAAAGGGGAGGTGATATTGCTTCTGTGTGCTGATATTTCCCTCTAAAGCTGGGACAAAAGAACAAAAGGAAGGATGTGATAGCTTATGTGCCAAATTCCAATATATTTCAACAGAGACAGAATTTAATGCCAGAAAAAACATCTTTTACTGGTACAAATAAATAAAGATTCAGCTCAAGGATGTACTCAGTAAAAAGACTCAAAGGTCAAAATTCTAAGCATGCACATGCAGATAGCTAAAGTGATAGCCTTATTTTTTGACTGCAGTATTGGAAATCATGGAGACCATTAGCTATCAAAAAGAAATGGAAATCTGATGTGGAAACACCAGCAAGACTAGATGCTAACAGAATCCAGGCAGGAAAGGGCAGAAATACAGACAGGAAAGCAGTACTCCACTCCAGGCTGGCAGCAAACAGTAATCCGTCTATAACCCTTAATGGGGGGATTTAATCCCAAGGACACACAAACTTATTTTTACTCTTCAGGGCTTTGCTGGCTAGCAATTAATTCCCATGCTTAACTCTTAATCCTGGGAGGATTCTTTTTATGGGGGGAAGCTCTGACCATGGTGTCTTACTTTCAGTGTGTGTATTTATTTATTTATATATGTATTTATTTTAGGGATGTGAATCATTTTTCAACGATTAAAATTATCGTCCGATAATGTTTATATCGTCTTAAATCGTTATAGAACACGATACAATAGAAATTCTAACGATTTATCGTTAAAAATCGTTAAATCGTGTTAGTGCGCACTAACTCGAGTTAGTGCGCACTAACTCCCCGTTAGTGCGCACTAACTCGATTTAGTGCGCACTAACTGAAAATGATACAAATAAACACTTTCCAGGTCACTGAAGGTCAGTTAGGAATGAATATGTGTTCCTATTGGCTGGCTGCCCTCTTATCTATTGATATTACCAAGGTTACCACTGAGGTGATGGTTGGGGGGATGGGAAATGGAACTGGAAACTAACGAACACCAACAGAAAATGAAACAAAGTGTTCACACTTCCCAGGTCAGTAAAGGTCACTTAGGAATGAATATGTATGTATGTATTCCTATTGGCTGGCTGTGCTCTTATCTATTGATGTTACCAATTTGGTTGGGGGGATGTGAAATGGAAACAGTTGGAAGCTTGACAAAAAAAGTAATGTAATGATCAGCACTTACGTGACTAGAACTTGTTTGTTTATTATTTTTGTTAGCAGGCACCTGAAATGCTAGTGCATGTTGAATTTGCCAATCACTGTGCATTTTAGAAAGGTGGTCCTGGCTGGAACTGTACACAGTTCAAATATATGTAATTGATTGTTGGTAAGTGTATTTTTTAAGTAGCCACACTGGCACCAGTATGTTTACTTTTCCTCCTACTTAACTCACTAGCTCAGCTTTGTAAGAAGGGCTTCTCTGCTTGTGTGTTGTTTTTGTTTGGTGTGAGGAGAGCAGAAACATCAGATCTTTATTCAATCTACTACAGTCACCTCTTACAGTGCCCTATCCCTATTAATACCAGGAGTGTTGTGATCTTCCTGCACACAGTGCCCTAACCCTGATACCAGTCTGAGACAGCTCCCTCCCTGCATTACTAGTGAGAGGCTGGCTTCACAGACAGGGGGGAGCTGCCTGACCCTCACTCCTGACTTCCCCCATGTCCCAGCTAGTGAATGGTGTGTGGGTGAGGGGGGGGGGAGGATGGTGAAGTCTGAGACAGCTCGCTCCCTGCATTACTAGTGAGAGGCTGGCTTCACAGACAGGGGGGAGCTGCCTGACCCTCACTCCTGACTTCCCCCATGTCCCAGCTAGTGAATGGTGTGTGGGTGAGGGGGGGGGAGGATGGTGAAGTCTGAGACAGCTCCCTCCCTGCATTACTAGTGAGAGGCTGGCTTCACAGACAGGGGGGAGCTGCCTGTCCCTCACTCCTGACTTCCCCCATGTCCCAGCTAGTGAATGGTGTGTGGGTGAGGGGGGGGGGGGGGTGGATGGTGAAGTCTGAGACAGCTCCCTCCCTGCATTACTAGTGAGAGGCTGGCTTCACAGACAGGGGGGAGCTGCCTGACCCTCACTCCTGACTTCCCCCATGTCCCAGCTAGTGAATGGTGTGTGGGTGAGGGGGGGGGGAGGATGGTGAAGTCTGAGACAGCTCCCTCCCTGCATTACTAGTGAGAGGCTGGCTTCGCAGACAGGGGGGAGCTGCCTGACCCTCACTCCTGACTTCCCCCATGTCCCAGCTAGTGAATGGTGTGTGGGTGAGGGGGGGGGGGGGGAGGATGGTGAAGTCTGAGACAGCTCCCTCCCTGCATTACTAGTGAGAGGCTGGCTTCACAGACAGGGGGGAGCTGCCTGACCCTCACTCCTGACTTCCCCCATGTCCCAGCTAGTGAATGGTGTGTGGGTGAGGGGGGGGGGGAGGATGGTGAAGTCTGAGACAGCTCCTTCCCTGCATTACTAGTGAGAGGCTGGCTTCACAGACAGGGGGGAGCTGCCTGTCCCTCACTCCTGACTTCCCCCATGTCCCAGCTAGTGAATGGTGTGTGGGTGAGGGGGGGGGGGTGGATGGTGAAGTCTGAGACAGCTCCCTCCCTGCATTACTAGTGAGAGGCTGGCTTCACAGACAGGGGGGAGCTGCCTGACCCTCACTCCTGACTTCCCCCATGTCCCAGCTAGTGAATGGTGTGTGGGTAAGGGGGGGGGGGAGGATGGTGAAGTCTGAGACAGCTCCCTCCCTGCATTACTAGTGAGAGGCTGGCTTCACAGACAGGGGGGAGCTGCCTGACCCTCACTCCTCCGGGGTATTGTGATCTTCCTGCACACAGTGCCCTATCCCTGATACCAGGGGTGTTGTGATCTTCCTGCATGCAGTGCCCTATCCCTATTAATACCAGGAGTGTTGTGATCTTCCTGCATGCAGTGCCCTATCCCTATTAATACCAGGAGTGTTGTGATCTTCCTGCATGCAGTGCCCTATCCCTGATAACGGGATGTGTGCAAGAAGATCACAACACCCCCGGTATCAGGAATAGGGCACTGTGTGCAGGAAGATCACAACACCCCCAGTATCAGGAATAGGGCACTGTGTGCAGGAAGATCACAACACCCCTGGTATTAGGGATAGGGCACTGTGTGCAGGAAGATCACAACACTCCTGGTATTAATAGGGATAGGGCACTGTGTGCAGGAAGATCACAATACCCCTGGTATCAGGGTTAGGGCACAAGTTCTAGTCACATTGACTGATCACATTACTTGTTTTGTCAAGCTACCAACTGTTTCCATTTCCCATCCCCCATATACTGTCAGTAGGAAACTTGGTAACATGAATAAACAAGAGGGCAGCCAATAGGAATACATATTCATTCCTAAACTGACCTTAACTGACCTGAAAAGTGTCAAATTGTATCATTTTCAGTTAGTGCGCACTAACTCCCAGTTAGTGCGCACTAACTCCCAGTTAGTGCGCACTAACTCCCGTTAGTGCGCACTAACTCGAGTTAGTGCACACTAATCGGAAAAAACGATTTTTAACGATTTTTTAACTAAAAAATCGTGCCTAAGACGATTTTCTTGCCCTGCCACACGATTTCTATCGTTAAGACGATATGGAAAACGATTCACATCCCTAATTTATTTATAGGCTTTTCTATAAAAATATTAGTGGGTACATCATATCGGTTTATATCCAAACTGCAGGTAGAAATTGCATTAAACAGGGAAAGGGGTTGGGATAACGGTGAAAAAAAACTAGAGTAGCTAACGAAGGAGATAGATATAAGGCTACAGATAAGTAGAGAAGTAATATGATAACATCATAACATGGTAACATCATAACATAGTAACATCATAACATGGCATGAATATTAGTAGTTTTTCATCAAGCCAGTTAGAGTTGTGAAGGTAGATGGATTTATGAATAATGGTGAGGGTTTTGTAGAGGATGCATGAGGGGATAGGGAGCCAATGAAGGTCTTTGAGGATGGGGGTGATATGGTCGGATTTATGGGCAAATGTGATGGTTCTAGCTACAGCATTCTGCAGCATTTGGAGTGGTTTTATGGTGAAATAGGGGAGGCCGAGATAAAAAGAATTGCAGTAGTCCAATTTGGATGAGAGGGTCGACTGTGCGGAGGTCATAGGTATGGAGAAGCGGTTTGAGTTTTTTCATGACGTTGAGCTTAAAGAAGCCTTCCTTAAGGACTTTGTTGATGTGTTTTTTCATGTTTAGAGACTGGTCTATCGGGACACCTAGGTCTCGTACGCAGGGCTGAGAGGGCTGAGTGTAGGGCTGTGTGTAGACTGTAAGTGCATCCCATGGGGTGAGACGCTGGGACAAATCAGACAGGACCAGGATCTGAGTGTTAAAACATTACTGACAAATAGACTTTAATGTATATTATTTGTCTATTTGTCAGTAATGTTGAAGTTACATCTGACTGCTGGTACATGTGTGTATTTCTCTGTAGGTAGGTGTCCTTTGTTCATCCTTCTAGGTAGAGTTCCATGATGATGTTACTTGTGCAAAGCTCACCCAGTGGCTAACCTGGGAATCCTTATTGGAGGGATCACCACTTCACAGCAAAAATCCTACCTTACTCCATCTCCTTTCTGGACACTCTTTCCATCCTGGTCCCTTAAGTGGAGAGCTGGTTGGGGTTTCCCAATCTTTTTATTTCATCCTTAGTTGATATTTCTGAGGACTTCTCTTAGGGAAAAAGTCAGATGGGATCAGGCTATACCAGCCCTGCACCACTGTGGGGAGGGGTGAGTCAAAACTTCCCCACAAAACAATGTCAAAATTATTGCTCTTTGAAAAATCTCTCTGCAACTGCTGTTTTACTATCACTGGTGCTTGCCCTATTTAGGGGGTAGATTAAGGCTTTTGTCATTTGTGTCCAGGGGGGAGTCTTCTCCAAAGGGTGCAAAGTTTAAGCAGAAGTCCCTTCTCAAAAAGTCAGGATACATCTTGGCCATCAAAAATCTAACACAGAAGATCTGTCACTGGTGCTTGCCCCATCTAGGGAGTAGATGGGCTCACAGGTCTTCAGGTCTCTAGGTTGAATGCCCTTTTGCCCAAAAGGGAATCAGACAAAATCTATCTTACCACAACTAAATACAGGACAACCCTCTGGCAGGGTGTATACAGAGAGGCACCTCTTAAAAAATATAAAGTTCCTGATGAAGCAGGGAAGGCTTCACCAGAGAATGAAAAAACTACACCCTCACTGTTCTGAATCTAAATCAAACCAAAGAACACTAAAATGGCTGGGCTAAATATGGTTGAGGCATCCAACCACAGTCTCCACCAGAAGCGCAAGACCTTCCAAGCCCTTCTCAGACCCCCCGAGATGTGCCCCTGCCGGGCAAAAGCCTCCCCCTAGGGGACACAGACACCTCGGGGGAAGAGCCTGACTCCCTGGAGGAAGGGGAAATCCCTCTAGGGATGGAACCATACCGAACCTTGATGCGGTTCTTCTCCAAAGACGAGTTGCCAGATCTCGTGTCTCTGAGCCTGAAGATGCTGGCCATTCCTGGTGCAAGTGGGGTTGAGAAGGACGTAAAGCTCATGATATTAAAGTTCTATACAGGGACCTATTGAAATTTAGTGGCCAACTCATGGGGATGCCACATGTTAATGTTGATTCTCCTGTGGTAATGGCCATTAATCAAGCATCAGTAGAGGTTCTGGGGCACAACCTTCAAGAACTCCTAAGAGATAAAAGGCATTTTTTAACTCCAGCACCTATTCATCAGGGAATATATGCATTCACCATGAACTTCTCTGCCCATCCTCCAATAACTTTTCTTGAGGAGTGTAGGTGGCATTACATCATGAGTGCATTTCTTCACTAGCCAATATACACCCCTTCCCAACCCCCCTCCACTCTCCACCCCAGTCCCAGTGCAGTCCTCTTCTCCCATTCTCATCCCCTACACACTCAAAACTTTACTCTAGTCTCTCTGTCACCCACTTCCTCACTATCCCTCACCTACCTACTCTTTCATTCCCCACCTTCTTATTCTCCTCTTAGCCCCTCCTCCACTTTCTCTCCTTTCTCCTTCACTCACCACCAGTCCCCTTTTTCTGCTTATTTACTCAACCCCCACCACACATACACATCACCTCAGACTGCAGCAAAGTTCTTTAATTGGAGGGACCCAGGGATCCATGCTGTTCCTGTTGGCAGTTCCTCCACCCTTCCTTTTGCTGGTTCCTGCTCTGAGCTCCTCCTGCTGTTGTCCATCCAAGTTCTAAAATTGCATATGTAACATTTCTGTTACCCACGCAATCGTCCATTGCCCGAAAAAGTCATACACCTAAACTGTTCATGTATGTACAGTTGAAAAAGAATATAGACAAACCAATCATCAGGAATATAAGGTGTTCTTACTGTAAGGAACGCCTAACAATGTAGGTCAGCCAACAGCTCTAGTTTGCAGCCAAATTGATGTGCAAACAGTGGGTAAGTCATAGAGAGGTGTAAAGGGTAGCGGGTATGTGAGCCCTTTGACTGCAGTATACTAGACACAGCCTCAAGGTTAAACCCAGGAGGCCTACGCTGGCAGCTGGCAAACACGCTCTGTAACAGCACAGTCTGGAGCTTCACCTTTATCAGCCACCTCCCCTGTAGGTTGAGCCCTTGGGTTCTGGCAACTGGAAGACTTAGGCGAGTCCCTAGAGCAGTGAAGGTAACTACAGTCCCAATGCACACTGGGGTCAAAACAGGAAGCAGACTAATGGAGTCAGGAACAGGCCGACGTCGGGGCAGGCAGCTAACAAGAGTGGTCAGGTCCAGGCGGCAGGCAATCATGATCAGGTCCAGGGGCAGACTGCAGGAAAATTTCAGCCCTGGAGATTTTTTCAGAATTAGCCCATGTGGTATCTGACTGACTTGTACACTTTCCCTGCAGCGAATGCTTCAACATCTCTAAAAAAAACAAGCCAAATTGACCTTTGAGAGGTACATCATGTAACAAGGAGACTGACAGAATGGAGTCAAAAAGTCTCCAACATGAATTTCACCTTTTTCCTGAATAACTAAGTAGCAGAGCATACCCTAAAACAAAGCTGCGGTCACCCTTCCACCCATTCTATCGGTTGGGCCCCCCATAAGTTTGGTTATGACTCTTACACTGTATACATCCTGAATTCTTGGTCTGGTGGTTAAAGTCTCTTGCCAATCAATCAGCTCTTGGAATCAGTTGCCAAATAATGAGATAAACCACAGTCAGTCAGTGTCAGAAGCACACCCACACACATACAGAGTCTCTCAGGCACAAACACCCACTTTGTCTCTTCTGAGTGTGTGTGTATATCTTTCTGACCCAAAGATACAAACACAGACATTCTTGTTCTTAGTATGTGGGTGTGATTTTTTTTGTCACAGAGAAAGAGAGAATATCTCTGTGACAGAGACACATTTTGTGTCAGAGAGAAAGACACCCTCCCATTTACACACACTCTCACAGACACAAAGTGTGTGTGTGTGTGTGAGGGTCTCTTTGACACACACCCACTCTACCTCTCAACATGCATATTCCACTGTTGTGTTGCTACTTATGTGCTTAAACAGTGAGTACCCCTTCTCCAGCACTGCTTTGTGAGTATGTAAAATGTTTGCTTACTGTCAGCCTTCCCCAGCCTACAGCATCCCCTCCTTGTCCCATTCCAATCTTTCTTGGCATGCCCACTATCCAAGAGGCTCACTGGTTCCACAGCCAGCTGCCCCTCTCTCAGAGCTCAGCCCAACCACCTGAGACAAAAATCTCTCCAACATTGCACAAGCTCTTTCTCTGGCTCCTCCCCTCACTTTGACTGCAGCTTGCCAATTCTCCTTGCCCCACCACCACCATCACTTCTCCAGAGCATTCCCATTGATTGTGTGCTGCACACTGCACAGGTTGCTATTTTATTAATTCCCCAGGCCTTGTTCTGTCTACTTACTCCAGTGGAGAGAGGACTAGAGGTGATCGGTGCTGTTCCTCCAGGGCATTAAAAAATGAAAAATGAAGCCCTTGCCAAGACAGGGGAGAGCCACCTACCCAAAGCAGCACAGCTCCAGAAAGAATCCTGCTTTCTCACATGGAGCCAGTGCAGCAGGGCTGGTGCAAAGATATTAAGTGCACTATACCTTGTACCCCTCCCCCTACCTGCTTCCCACACACACACAAAATTATGAATTTATAATAATAGATTTAACATGGAAAAAGGACATTCAAAGTACTATATTTTTGAGGTAAAAATATCACCAACCTGTATATTAGATTTATATGCACTTCAGAGATGCCAACCAGAAATCCCTGCAAAAAGACACATATGGCATTAGGCACATTATAATGCATGTTGGGTGTGGGCTGACCCTCAGAAAGCCTTGAGTAAACTGAATTACAGTTATAATATACTAAACCTCCCATACCAAAACAGCATTAATTGTTAGCATGTAAACAGTACAACCCTACCTATGAAACAGGCAACACTGCAAATATTACAGCAGGCCTTAAAACACTAATACACCTCCTATTAGGAAAGCAGAACAAGCTAGACTGTTATAGATCCCTGTACAGACTACACACTAGCAAAATACCTCACCTCAGTCACACAGGCAAAACATGAAAAGACTCTCACCAAATGCAGAATAAAGAGACCATAATCTGTATAAACAGAAACGTGCAAACAAAAACTGAACTGGAAACCACAGCAAGACAGATTCTGTATACGGTGCAACAATGGAAAAATAAAAACATCACCATTCCTCATGAAACATGAAAAAATAAAATCAAGAAATATAAATTATCAATAATTCTAAATCCATACTAATAAAAACTAAATATTTAAAAATAACTGATGAACAGAACATCTATTAATTAAAAACTCATATATAATTTGTTAAATATTTCCCAAACACCAATGAAATATTTTACATCAGCAACAGCAACAAATTTTACAATATGACATAACACCAATAGTTAAAACTAATAAGGATTTTAAAAAATCCTCAGGTACCTGGGAGCGTTTGATTCCAGTCACTATGAGATTGTTGAGGATTAGTTAGTGGCTGGAAGCGGAAGAATTCTCAGAAACATTCTCCTCCCTCTCACGTGCTCACTCACAAATACTCACTGATAGACACAAACACACACATAGTAACATAGTATCATAATAACATAAAATAGTAATGTTGGCAGATAAAGACCAGATGGTCCATCCAGTCTGGCCAAGCAATCTGCCCATGGTAACAACTGCCATTCTGTGTAGTCTATACAGGGATCTATAGCAGCCTAGCTTGTTTTGCTTTCCTAACTTACCCTCATATGTCTTGTTAAGGGTAATAACTGCTGCTCCATGCATGTTACCCCATGTGTCCTGTTAAGGGTAGAAACTGCCGCTCCATGCAGGTTACTCCCATGTGTTTTGTTAAGGATAGTAGCTGCCACTCTGTGCAGGTTACCCCCATGCAGAAATGTTACACCATCCCTTTCTTTATGCCTTTACAGATTTGCAGTGTTTGTCCCATGGCCTTTTGAATTCATTAACTGTTCTCATCTTCACCACCTCTACTGGGAGGGCATTCCAGGCATCCACTACCCTCTCCATGAAGAAATACTTCCTGATATTTGTTCTGAGTCTTCCCCCCTGGAGTTTCATATCATGACCCCTAGTTCTATTGTTTCCTTTCTAGTGGAAAAGGTTTAAAGTTTGTGCATCATTTATACCTGTATCATATCTCCTCTGCATCTCCTCCAGGATATACATATTTAGCTCCTTCAAGCTTCTCCTCGTAGGTCTTCTGAAACAGCCCTCCCCCCCACCTCACAATTTTGGTCACCTTTCTTTGGACCATTTCTATACACTCTCTTTCACACTCACATTCATACACACTTGCTCATACACTCTATAACACACACACACACACACTTTCATGCTTCACACATACATGCTTTCTGACACATAATACTTTCTCAAGCTCCAACATTCGTGCTCCCAGACACACGATCTCTGAGACGCTAACATACACTGTCACACATACACACTGGCTCCCATGCACTTTATAATGTTCACACACCTGCACACTGGCTCACACTCTTGCATGCTTACACATATGCATGCTGGCTCACAAAAACACTCTTATGCTCACACACATTCTCGCCCACTTTTCATCCCCTGGACCTTTGAATTAAAAAGAAAATGCTTTTATTTACACTGATCAAGGGGGATCCAGGCTGGGTTGCCTGTTGATGGTCCTGGAAGTGCCCCTTTGAGAAGGCTGAAAGATTCCAATGCTGAGAGGGGGAGGGGGAGGACTAAGGGTTATTTTTTTTTTTTGCTGTGGCTATGCATAACAGGGTCCAGGGAGCAGTCAGCAGTAGGAGGCCTTCAGCTGGCAGTGAGGCAGCAGAGCAGGAAATTTGTTGGCTTCCTCCCGCTGGCAGAGGAAGAGACAATGGCAGAGAAGCATGAGGAAGACACGACAGTGCTTCCCACCACCATGGTGAAGCAGGGGGAGCAGACTGGACAGCAGGACCCAGGCTCAGGCGGCTGCGATGCTGCTTAGGAAGGAGAACGGGAAGCAGGTAGTCCCATGTTGCTGCTGTTCCTGCTGCCATGAAAATTAAAAAAAACAGACCACGACAAGCAGAGGGGGTGGTTGCGGCTCTCAAAAAAAGTGCTACCATGGGGCAGGTATTGGTCGCAGTGGCTCTGCAAGCATGGGGCTGGATTGGCCCACCATGGCATACCAGAAGCCCAGTTAGGTCAATTCGCCCCTGGTCAGGTCCAAGCAAGAGGTCAAGATCCAGAAAGTCAGGACAAGGGAGATGTATACACACGGCAAACACTGGGCAAGACGGGCAGGACAGGACAAGGATGGACAAGGTAGGCTGGATGGGAATGGCCGGAGAGGACAAGGCTGGATGAGGACGGCTGGAGAGGTCATGGGTGGATGAGGCAAGGATGGTGGGCAAGAAAGGACAAGGCAAGGCTGCAAAACAAGGCTGGAAGGCAAGGCACAGGAAACGCAGGAGTCAGAAATGTTAGCAACATGCATTGCAAGGCAGAAGACCCATTGCTGATTCATCCGCAGGAGTCTTATATGATAGGAACAGTCGATATTGATAGTGAACTTCCTGGGGAACAAATCCAGAAACTCTGCACCAAGAGATAGAAAGCAGGGATGCTGCAAGTGCAAATCCCTGTAGAAACAAGATTTCTTTACTGACCTGGGAACCCAAAGGTTACCAGGGTACCAGAGCATGGTCAGTCTGATCTTGAAACAGACTGGCCAACAACCTGGCTGAGGTATTAATACCCAAGGCCACGATTACGTATACTTTCTCCAGGCAATCCTGTGGTCCAGTAAGTGGACAGCAGTTGCATAAACCAGGACCTCCCTGCCCATGTTGCGCCGGAGGTGGACCCTTGGGCCGAGGTGGGTTGGCGCAATCCGTAGGTAGGGACCTACGGGTCCCCACCATTGGCAGGCGAAGTGGGTTGATGGAAGGAGGACAGCTGGCACTTCACCAATACCAGCCCTCGTTCCGCGCAGGTTGGGTGCCGGGGCCGGCTGGACTTAGGTGGGCCTCCGTATGTCATCGTCGATGGAGGGATAGAGGTCAGCCCAGAGACAGCAGTAGAGAGATGGTACAGTCTTGAACTGGACAAGGTAGTGTCCTGGAGACTTGGGTGCCAAAGGAACAAAGTCAGACAGGGGGCGCCCAAGCAAGAGCAGGCCGAAGCCTGAATAGGCCATGTCCAGGACGTAGGCTGAAGAGGCATCATAGAGCAAGCTTGAGTCAGGGCTGGCAGCAATCTGGAAGTAGTGGCAAGCAAGGCTGAGGTCTGATCACAGAGATAGTCAAACATAGTCAGGCAATACAGAGGTCAGGGCTTGGAGAGAGGCAAAGGAGTAGTCAGGCAATGCAGAGGTCTGGGTCTGGAGAAAGGCAATGAAGTAGTCAGGCAATGAAGAGGTCTGGGTCCGGAGAGAGGCAACATAGTAGTCAGGCAATGCAGAGGTCCAGGTCTGGAGAGAGTCAACAGCATGGTCAGGCAAAGCAGAGGTCCGGGCTTGGAGAGAGTCAACGGCATGGTCAGGCAAAGCAGAGGTCCGGGCTTGGAGAGAGTCAACGGTGTGATCAGGCAAAGCAGAGTCAAAGTCCGTGTAGGCAATCTGAGGAAAGGTTGAAGAGCAGGAATGCAGGAATGAGGAAATCAGGAACAGGAGTCAACAAGGAACAGGAACACAGGAACGAGACAAATCTCTCAAGAGGCAACAAGTACTCGACCAGCGAGGAGACCTGTTGCAAAGGCAAAGCTAGGGAGCGGAGCCTGCGCTGACGTCATCATCCGGGGCTGCGGCTCGGTTCCCGCCGCCGACCCTACTTAAGCTTTAGTGATGCATGAGCGTGCCTAGGGAGGGGCATGGCACTGAATAGCAGCATCTGTCCGCGGGCCACAGGGAGAGACCCGACATGGAGCAGTGAAAGAGGTAGCTGGACCAGAGACACCAGGGTCTGTACCTGAGCCGGAGGCACCAGAGGTGGCCCGAGGACGGAGCTGGCGGCCTTCCACTGCCAGAGACGAGGGACCAGGCACTGGAGTTACTAAAGAGAAGTGAGGGGGATGTGCCACGGGTCTGCTGTGGATGGCACGTGTAACAGCCTACAGACAGGGTTATCCCTAAAAGGGGAAATATAACTCGTAAGTCACCACAACAAAAGTGTAGCACCTCTGTTGCGGGGTCCCTCATCTGCTACCTCATGCAGTCATGGATAAGGTAAAGGTTGAAAGGCATAAGAACATAAGAAAATGCCATACTGGGTCAGACCAAGGGTCCATCAAGCCCAGCATCCTGTTTCCAACAGTGGCCAATCCAGGCCATAAGAACCTGGCAAGTACCCAAAAACTAAGTCTATTCCATGTTACCATTGCTAATAGCAGTGGCTATTCTCTAAGTGAACTTAATAGCAGGTAATGGACTTCTCCTCAAAGAACTTATCCAATTCTTTTTTAAACACAGCTATACTAACTGCACTAACCACATCCTCTGGCAACAAATTCCAGAGTTTAATTGTGCGTTGAGTTAAAAAGAACTTTCTCCAATTAGTTTTAAATGTGCCCCATGCTAACTTCATGGAGTGCCCCCTAGTCTTTCTATTATCCGAAAGAGTAAATAACCGATTCACATCTACCCGTTCTAGACCTCTCATAATTTTAAACATCTCTATCATATCCCCCCTCAGCTGTCTCTTCTCCAAGCTGAAAAGTCCTAACCTCTTTAGTCTTTCCTCATAGGGGAGCTGTTCCATTCCCCTTATCATTTTGGTAGCCCTTCTCTGTACCTTCTCCATCGCAATTATATCTTTTTTGAGATGCAGCGACCAGAATTGTACACAGTATTCAAGGTGCGGTCTCACCATGGAGCGATACAGAGGCATTATGACATTTTCTGTTTTATTCACCATTCCCTTTCTAATAATTCCCAGCATTTGCTTTTTTGACTGCCGCAGCACACTGAACCGACAATTTCAATGTGTTATCCACTATGACACCTAGATCTCTTTCTTGGGTTGTAGCACCTAATATGGAACCCAACATTGTGTAATTATAGCATGGGCTATTTTTCCCTATATGCATCACCTTGCACTTATCCACATTAAATTTCATCTGCCATTTGGATGCCCAATTTTCCAGTCTCACAAGGTCTTCCTGCAATTTATCACATTCTGCTTGTGTTTTAACTACTCTGAACAATTTTGTGTCATCTGCAAATTTGATTATCTCACTCGTCGTATTTCTTTCCAGATCATTTATAAATATATTGAAAAGTAAGGGTCCCAATACAGATCCCTGAGGCACTCCATTGTCCACTCCCTTCCACTGAGAAAATTGTCCATTTAATCCTACTCTCTGTTTCCTGTCTTTTAGCCAGTTTGCAATCCACGAAAGGACATCGCCACCTATCCCATGACTTTTTACTTTTTCTAGAAGCCTCTCATGAGGAACTTTGTCAAATGCCTTCTGAAAATCCAAGTACACTACGTCTACCGGTTCACCTTTATCCACATGTTTATTAACTCCTTCAAAAAGGTGAAGCAGATTTGTGAGGCAAGACTTGCCTTGGGTAAAGCCATGCTGACTTTGTTCTATTAAACCATGTGTTTCTATATGTTCTGTGATTTTGATATTTAGAACACTTTCCACTATTTTTCCTGGCACTGAAGTCAGGCTAACCGGTCTGTAGTTTCCCGTATTGCCTCTGGAGCCCTTTTTAAATATTGGGGTTACATTAGCTATCCTCCAGTCTTCAGGTACAATGGATGATTTTAATGATGTTACACATTTTTACTAATAGGTCTGAAATTTCATTTTTTAGTTCCTTCAGAACCCTGGGGTGTATACCATCCAATCCAGGTGATTTACTACTCTTCAGTTTGTCAATCAGGCCTACAACATCTTCTAGGTTCTCTGTGATTTGGTTCAGTCCATCTGAATCATTACCCATGAAAACCTTCTCTAGTACGGGTACCTCCCCAACATCCTCTTCAGTAAACACCGAAGAAAAGAAATCATGTAATCTTTCCGCGATGTATTTTCATTCTGCTTTTTAATTGATAGGGATAAGTTAGAATGTTTTAGCTCAGGTGAGTTTTTAGTTACAGGCACTTGGACTATTTTTCTTATTATTGGAACCTCACTGTCGGGATGCCCTAATTCTAATGCATCATTAGTATCCTTTGAAGATACCTCCCTCCGAACCATGCACTGCTGAGTGACTGTCGGCTTTCCCCTTTGTTCTAGTTTAAAAGCTGCTCTATCTCCTTTTTAAAGGTTAGCACCAGCAGTCTGGTTCCACCCTGGTGAAGGTGGAGACCATCCCTTCGGAAGAGACTTTCCCTTCCCCAAAAGGTTCCCCAGTTCCTAACAAAACTGATTCCCTCTTCCTTGCACCATCGTCTCATCCACGCATTGAGACTCCGGAGCTCTGCCTGCAGAAGAAAACTGAGTAAGGAGATTCTTGCTGGGCGAGTGGGTGGGATCTCCCATGCTTGCTCAGTAAAACTTCTCTTTCAAAGATCTGAGAGATCATGTCCGTATCAGTACTGTTGCATCCCACTTGTGTGGCTGAATTTGTTCCTGCTAATCCATGGAGAAATTATGAACCCTATCTTTTCTTGTCTGACTTGGCAGTTTCCTCTTGCTCTTTTGTACTTTCAGTACATTCAAAACCAGGGCTGGGATCTGGCACCATAAGCCTTGATTCATAACTAACCAGGGGAAAAGGACGATGGATACAGAAATTCTTCTTCAAACCGCATGAGTAATTTTGGATTTATTTTTTGAATTCCTCCTCCCCAGGAGAACTTAACTTGGAGATTGAATGGTACTCTACTATCTAATCCGGGGGTAATAAATAAATTAAGAGCCTAGTATTGTGAACTCTCCCAAATACTTTCATGTGATCAGCTGTTTACGAGAATGAGGTAATGACACTGGTTTTATCTTGAAGACCCTTGTTATCATTTTTGGCACCATTCTGTAGCAGAGACGCTGTCATAATGGATGTCTCCTTTATTTATGGTTGCCTTGTGCTGTTAGCTTGTTTTTATTGTTTCCTTTCAAATTATAACCGAATAATGGTCATGTTTCTCAACTAGCTATTTTTCTCTTGCAGTAAAAAGGTTACAAAAAGGTAACAGTAAGCATGAAATAAGGTTTAATAAGAAAAATACTGGAGACATTGACATGATAGAAGACTGGATATCCACCAATACAGATCCTTTTCGAAACATGGACCCATGTTGGGGTGTATGGAGTGAATGCTGCGAGGGATTGAGCAATCGTACTAATAAAAAAAGATAAGTTCCTTCAATTTTTATATGCACACATAAAAAAGTTAGGAAAAAAAAGTTTGTAAACTATTGATAGGCACAGACCAATGATTAAAAGTAAGGCAAACAAAGGTATTGCCCCAGAAGTGCCTATTAATGAAAGTTGTAATCCACTCTAAATGTTTTTTATTTAAAATTGGAAAACATTGTATACATGCAGTTTTTTAGGGTTCTCTTTAATTTTGACATCTTTTTTCTACCCTTTAGTGAAGACCATGATTTCATCCTCACCCCCCTGGGCAGTTATAAATACTTCCTCTGTAGCCATCCAGTGCCCCAGCTAACCTATGGCAAAGAAAACCTGACTGGGGGATTGAAGCAGGGACCTTTAGCATGGCAGGGAATAATCCTTGCTCTCTGAGTCACCAGGCAAAGGCCGAAGTACTTCCTCTTCTGCTCATCCTTCTGAATTTTTTTTTGCATTCATTTCAATTAAAGTTTCTACACATATTTTTCAGGTTTTCAGTCTCTCGAATTTATAGTGAATTTTTTTATTGCAAATCCTGAGAATATTTTATTTTATAGCTGTATATGATTGCACATCCTTGATCAGTCTCTTTTAGGCTATTTTACAGTTATACATAAATATTATTACATATCTCTATTTCTACAAAATTTTTTATTTTGTTTAGTCACAATGATGAAAGAGATACTTTTTATGTTGTGTTTGGAATCCTCTCTCAGCACATATATGCTGGAGCTTTATTTACATACATGAACACACAGATTTTAGTGAGTTGTTACTGCATTGTTTAGGTATCTGTTCCTGATCCATTTCAGATGTTTTTTAATTCTACTTTACCCATGTCTACTTTTATATTACTGTTGACTTATTTGTTGAGCTGACGAGCTGTGTTAGCACTCAAAGTGATCATCTTTTACCATTTCTTTAGCTGCATGTAGTTTAACACTATACAGTTCTCCATGCTCTGCTAGTTTATAAACAGACATCAATACATTGTTTTCATTTAAAACATAGTTCATTGGTATTTTTCAAAATTTTTTAGCTTCTGGCAGTACTCTAGCACATTTTTGTAGCCTTGTTACCCTTGAGACAAATCCTCTCACAATGGTGCAGTTCTAATAGCCAAGATTCTTCACATATTCTTTTTGGCCAACATACAAATTATCTATTGCCGATATTATAAAAGAGTTTTTTTTCAACACTGCGTACATCCCCATTTGAAGCACGTATTGGCATGGTCTTGAAAGCATGTATGCAATCTTTGAGCAATGCCTATACTGAGTCAATAAACAGTATCACAATTACATTTCCACAGTGATACAAATAGGTATGACCCTTTCTTTGGCAATTTCCTTTGCTACTATTTTAAAATCAGCATTGTCAATATTGATATTATATCTCCTATTTTTCTTGAAAACCAAAATCGTTTTTAGAAAAAAAAAGAACTAAAATAGTAAATGTTTTTACTCTACAGTATTTTTACTCTTAATCTAATATTTGGAAGGACAATATATAAGCCCATCAAATTCCCAAACCTGGCACATACTCTTCGCAAAGAGGAGATTTATGAGTTGGAAAATCTGAATCAACTAATTTGATTGGCCAATTTGCTTTTTTCTGGAGAATAAATGCCTTCTTCATTGAGGATACAAACTGACCCAGGAGGTTTCAATTAGGCTAAAAGAGCTTCAATTCTTTTCAAAAGGTCACAGAAATAGGAGAAACCATTTTGAAAAGAGGCCCAGCAACCATAGTTGTAACTCATTATTATGACAAAAATATGTTTTCTTAACACAAAGGTCTAATTTTTTGTGGTACGGGTTGTAGGGATTCCTTTCGGTATAGCATTATAATGTTAAAAGTGAATCAGTAGAAGTGGGATGTATATTGGGATCAGTAGAAGTGTTTAGTATATTGAATCAATGATGCATTGGTAGGTGAAGATGCACTGGCAAACAAGAGGAAATGTGGGAACCAGGTAAGTAAATTATGCTATACAGAGAGTTCAAGAGACTAGAGTAGCATTGAAAGACAGACACAGAATGGGAAATGAAAAGCAGAGGGGAAACAGAGCAGGATTAGGATCAGGAGTGTACAGGGAAGACCAGGAGTTTAGGGGAACCCAGAAATGATGTAAGATGAGGAAAATGGGGGGGGGGGGGGGGGAATCCAGAACCAGAGAGCATAGGATTGGATGCATTGTCTAGGGGAGAAAATGTTGGTTTCTCAGAGACTGAAAGGGAAAATAGATAATCAGTGACTAAGGAAGTGATACAGCTAGTTTTGAATTAGTGTCTCACAGTAATATGATCGATTACGAGACAATGGTTAATAACATTGACACAATCTGCCTTTCCTCTCTGAACACACTACCAGAGCCCTTATCCACTCTCTCACCTTCTCCAGCTTAGACTATTGAAACCTGCTCCTCACAGTTCTCCTGGCAAGCCATCTCTCTCCACTGCTATCTGTTCTAAATTCAGCTGTACGATGTATCTTTCACCAAAGTTACTATAATCACATAACCTCTTTTCTGAAGTCACTGCATTGGTTCCCTATCTGCTCCTACATACAGTTCAAGTTCCTCTTTCTCACCTACAAGAGCCTTTACTCTGCAGCACCTCACTACCTCTCTTATCTCACTCTACAACTCTCCTCATGTAATCAGTTCATCAGACAAGTCACTCCTATTTGTGTCCTTCTTCTCTCCTGCCAATTTCCAACTCTTTGCTTTCCAGCTGGCTGCACTGTATGCTTAGAATAATCTTCCCGAATGGGTGCGTCATGCTCCCTGTCTTGCCGTGTTAAAATCCCATCTAAAGACCCATCTCTTTGAAACCGCTTTTAAATCTTATGCCTGATTGTTTGCTTATGGTCCGGTTAACTTTCTTTTCTTTTTAACCATTGTCTTGTTTTATGAAATACCCCAAGTCTCTTGTCCTATATGTTTGTCTTATTAGACTGTAAACTCTAGTGAGCAGGGACTGTCTTTTTGTATGTTTGTATAGCACTGTGTTCGCCGTATAGTGCTATAGAAATGTTAAGTAGTAGTAGGGAAGAGGTCAGAGACATTAGTAAATGTTGAGTCATAGATGGCCAGGGTAAATGTATAATTGCAACTCAGACTGTGACAAGTCTAATGGGAAGCTGAAAATTCTGAGAATGATGAGAGCAATAGGAAGTCAGGGGTCGATTCAATATGACGCACAGTAAAATGGGTGCTCGTACTGAGTGCCCGTTTTCCTAACTTGCGCACAAACACCTCTCCTGAGTGCCCAATATAGTACTATAATGAATTGCCATGTTAAAAAGGATGTGCTGGGGATCAATTGTGTATCAGGTGCCCAGGGGACGGTGGTGCCTGGGTTAGGAGCATAGACGCTCAATACGAGTGTCCATTTTCTTGCCTCACTAAGGAAAAGCTGGCATGTGAAATCCCCTGCAGTGACAAAGAACAGACATGCAGCCTCGCAAAATGTAAACACTGGAAAATGTAAAGATTGCAGCCTCGCAAAATGTGCCATTACACTTCACGTAATACTGGGCAATCTGGTTTTGAGGTTTACCAATCAGGCAGGCAGCCAGTAGGAGGAAGCAGAAAATTTCCGTTCTGATAATGGGCCCTTGACTTGCAGGATGACTTAATGCCAGCTCCAGGACTGGTGTTAAATTAGCCTTGTTAATAAGGATGCATTAGCTGAGTGGCAATTTTCTGCACTGGGGAGTAATAGCTAAAAGCCTCATCTACATGGCATTTACATGTGATGACCACTATTAGCTACGAGTGAGTTTGGACCCGCATTTTGGAAGTGCTGATCCAATCACTTGTTAAGCTGTATGCTAGGCTGAGCGTGCTTTTCTACATTGGCCTCTCAATGTATGAGGAAAGCAAGGGCCAGTGGACAATGGACATTGTAAGGATTATCAGACCACAAGGAATTAGTGCACTGGAGAGTGCTGAGGCCTAGGGAAGAGTGAGTATTACCAGTGGAGTGCCTCAGGGATCTGTATTGGGACCCTTACTTTTCAATATATTTATAAATGATCTGAAAAGAAATACGACAAGTGAGATAATCAAATTTGCAGATGACACAAATTTGTTCAGAGTAGTTAAATCACAAGCAGATTGTGATAAATTGCAAAAAGACCTTGTGAGACTGGAAAATTGGGCATCCAAATGGCAGATGAAATTTAATGTGGATAAGTGCAAGGTGATGCATATAGGGAAAAATAACCCATGCTATAATTACACAATGCTGGGTTCCATATTAGGTGCTACAACCTAAGAAAGAGATCTAGGCGTCAAGGTGGATAACACATTGAAATTGTCGGTTCAGTGTGCTGCGGCAGTCAAAAAAGCAAACAGAATGTTGGGAATTATTAGAAAGGGAATGGTGAATAAAACGGAAAATGTCATAATGCCTCTGTATCGCTCCATGGTGAGACTGCACCATGAAAGCAAATGTTGCTTACCTGATGTAACAGGTGTTCTCACAGGACAGCAGGATGTTAGTCCTCACAAATGGGTGACATCGAGGATGGAGCCCACCACGGAAAACTTCTGTCAAAGTTTAAACAGAACTTTGACTGGCCCCTACTGGGCATGCCCAGCAAGGCACTGACCCTGCAGCCAGCAGGGGTCTCCCTTCAGTCTGATTTTCAAGCTACAGGCAGTGCCTAGAAAGTAAAAATAAAACGAACCCAACACCGCGGGGAGGCGGGCGGGTTTCGTGAGGACTAACACATCCTGCTGTCCTGTGAGAACACCTGTTACATCAGGTAAGCAACATTTGCTTTCTCACAGGACAAGCAGGATGGTTGTCCTCACAAATGGGTGAGTACCGAGCTGAGGATGTCCCGACTTGCACCAAATGTACTCAACGGTGTGCAACAGGCACAACAACTGAGGAGAAATATGGGAAAGGGCATCCGCACCCTACCGGGTAGGTGGAAGGGTGTTGGTACATCAGGTTGGAAAAAGGTTACGCAAGACAGATTGGCCGAACATGGAGTCCTGTCTTCCAGCCTTGTCCAAACAATAGTGGGCTGCAAAGGTATGGAGAGAACTCCAGGTTGCAGCTTTGCAGATGTCAGGAAGCGGCACCGATCGAAGGTGTGCCACTGACGTCGCCATGGCCCTCACAGAGTGTGCTTTAACACGGTCTTGAAAAGGAATGCCAGCTTGCTCATAGCAAAAAGAAATGCAGTCCGCCAACCAGGAAGAAAGAGCCTGCTTACCCACAGGTTGTCCTAACTTGTTAGGATGGAAAGAGACGAATAATTGAGTGCTCTTCCTGTGAGAAACTGTACGGTCTAGGTAAAAAGCTAGAGCCCGTTTACAGTCTAGGGTATGCAGGGTCTGCTCTCCAGAGTTGGAGTGGGGCCTGGGAAAAAAGATAGGTAGTACGATAGATTGATTGATATGAAACTCCGAAACTACCTTAGGTAAAAATTTAGGGTGAGTGCGGAGTACCGCCCGGTCCTGCAGGAGCTTAGTGTAAGGTGGATAGGTAACTAGGGCCTGTAATTCACTAACCCTGCGAGCTGAAGTAACAGCCAAAAGGAATAACACTTTCCAAGTGAGATATTTAAAGTCACAGGAGTGCAGAGGTTCGAAAGGAGGTTTCATTAGACGACCAAGAACCAGGTTAAGGTCCCAGGATGGGGCCGGAGGACGCAAGGGTGGCTTTAGATGGAGTAAGCCCTTAAGAAAGCGTGTTACTAGGGGTTGTACTGAAATAGGATTACCCCCAATACCCTTATGGAAGGCGGCTACCGCACTGACATGCATTCTGATAGAAGAGGTTTTAAGACCTGATTCAGAGAGATGCCATAAATAGTCCAAGAATTTGGAGATTGGACAGGAAAGGGGATCAAGGGACTGAGAAGTGCACCATGATGTGTACCTTTTCCATTTGTATGAGTAAGACTTTCTTGTGGAAGGCTTTCGTGAAGCTATCAGGACCCGAGAAACGGAATCTGAAAGGTTAAATGGTTGAAGGACTAACCTTTCAACATCCATGCCGTCAGGGACAAGGCTTGGAGGTTGGGATGGAGGAGGCATCCGTCGTTTTGAGTGAGCAGATGTGGGTCCTTTCCCAGAGGAATGTGCCTGCGGATGGAGAGATCCTGGAGTATTGGAAACCATACTTGGCGTGGCCAGTAAGGTGCTATCAGGATCATGGTTCCTCCGTCCTGGCGTAGCTTCACGAGAGTCTTTGACACAAGAGGGAGTGGAGGGAATGCATAGAGCAGACCGGTTGTCCACTTGAGGGAGAATGCATCTCTCGGCCGAGAGTGCTGGCTCCGAATGAGAGAGCAGTAATCGTCCACTTTGTGGTTCTGAGGGGACGCAAAGAGGTCTATGCGGGGAGAACCCCACTTGTGAAACAGAGAGGTCGCTACCAGAGGATCGAGTGACCACTCGTGTGGTTGGAAGACACGGCTCAGCTGGTCTGCCAATACATTGTCTACTCCCGGCAGGTAAGTGGCCCTGAGGTACATGGAGTGGGAGAGGGCTTCCACCCAGATCTGCGCAGCTTCCTGACACAGAAGGAAGGAGCCTGTGCCTCCCTGCTTGTTTATGTACCACATGGCCACTTGGTTGTCCGTCTGGATTAAGATTATCTGATGAAATAGATGATCTTTGAAAGTTCGGAGCGCATAGCGGATTGCTCGAAGTTCCAGGAAATTGATCTGGTGTTCGGCTTCCTCTTTGGACCATAACCTTTGGGTTTGGAAGTCGTCCACATGGGCTCCCCAACCGATGTGAGAAGCGTCGGTGGTTAGGATTACTTGCGGATCCGGTGGAAGAAAAGGTAAGCCCTGAAGGAGGTTGACCTGAGTCGTCCACCAGGTTAAGGATAGGCGCAGCGCTTGTGTGACTGTGACTATGGAGGACAGAGGCTGAAAAGCTTGAATCCATTGGTGTCGTAGAGTCCATTGTGTTACTCTCATGGCTAGTCGGGTCATGGGAGTGACTTGAACCGAGGATGCCATGTGTCCTAGGAGAATGAGGAACTGGCGAGCCGTGGCAGTGTTCTGAGACTGGAGCTGGCGAGCCAGGGATATTAGGGTGTGGACCCTCTGAAGAGGAAGGTAAGCCTTTGCCTGTAAGGTGTCCAAGTCTGCCCCAATGAAGGATAAGGTTTGAGACGAGACTAAGCAAGATTTCTCGTAATTGACAAGAAACCCTAAGGAAAGGAGTGTTTGAATTGTCAATTTTAGGGAGGATTGAGCTATCTGTTGGGTGGAGGCCCTGATTAGCCAATCGTCCAGGTAGGGGTAGACGTGGACACCTTCCTTCCTTAGGAATGCTGCTACCACTACGAGACATTTGGTAAAGACTCGTGGGGCAGAAGCCAGACCGAAAGGTAGGACACGGTATTGATAATGGTCGTGGCCTACTAGAAACCGCAGATATTTGCGATGGGATTGTGTGATCGCAATGTGGGTATAAGCGTCCTTGAGGTCGAGAGAGCACAGCCAATCCCCTCTTTGTAGCAGAGGGAGCAGCGCGCCTAGGGTTACCATTTTGAACTTCTCTTTTTGAAGGTATTTGTTGAGGGCTCGAAGGTCCAAAATGGGACGTAGTCCCCCTGATTTCTTTGGTATGAGGAAGTATCTGGAATAGAATCCCTTGCCTCGTTGAGAGGGAGGAACGGGTTCTATAGCATTTGATTGCAGAAGAAGAGATACTTCCTGTTGTAATTGAGCCAAATGGGTGGATAGACTCCACGCTTGAAGAGGCGGGGAGTCTGCCGGAAGAGTTATGAAGTTGAGGTGGTAACCCTGTGCGATAATTGTTAGCACCCACTGATCTGAGGTGATCTGCAACCAAGGTTGTAGAAAATGGTACAGTCGACCTCCTACAGGGATGTCTGGAAGAGGGGTTTGGCATGTGTTCCCTACAGGGGAGTCAAAGGCCAGCCGCAGGCCCAGGAGGAGGGGCTACAGTAGGCCTTTGTTTCCTAGGCTGACGCGGCTGAGGCCTAGTAGAGGATCGAGCTGGACGAGGCCTGGCCGATGGAGGGTAGTAACGGCGTGGCCGAAAGAACGACTTCTTAGAGTCCTTCTTAAGTGGTTGTTTGGAGGAAACCTCAGACGGAACAGAAGAAAGTTGTTTTAATGTCTCGTGGTGATCTTTTAATTCAGCTACAATTTGCTGAATTTGTTCTCCAAACAAATTGTCCCCTAAGCAGGGTAAATCCGCTAAACGATCCTGGACCTCTGGGCGAAGGTTGGATGACGTTAACCAAGCCCAACGTCTGGCCGAAATGGCAGTAGCTGAAACCTTTGTGGAGGCATCGAAGATGTCATAAGCCGTTCTGATCTCGTGCTTCCCTGCTTCAAACCCTTTGTTAAGAAGGGCCTGAAGCTGTGGCTGGTATTGGTCAGGTAATGTGTCAGCAAAATCTTGCATCTGTTTAAGGATGGCTCTGTTATATTGCGTCATGTAGAGTTGATATGAGGCTATGCGAGAAATCAGCATAGCTCCATGGTACACTTTCCGTCCCACACTGTCCAGGAATTTATTGTCCTTGACCGGCGGAGTGGAGGAGTGTGGCTTTAGACGCTTGGCCTTTCTTTGTGCGTACTCAACCACAACAGAGCGATGATCCAGTTGAGGCTTTTGAAAGCCTGGTGCTGACTGGACGAGGTATGTGGAGTCAGCCTTCTTGTTAACTGGTGATACAGATGAAGGAGATTCCCAGTTTTTCTTTAAGAGATTGAGAAACACCTGGTGAATGGGGATGGAAGCGATGATTTTTGGAGCGTCCAAAAATTGAAGCAGTTCCATCATCTGGTGTCTGTCATCGGTCTCAGATTGCAGCTGAAAAGGTACAATTTCGGACATCTCCTTTACAAAATTAATAAAGGAGAGATCCTCTGGAGGAGATCTTTTTCTACTCTCTGTAGGAGAAGGCGGTGATGGTAAATCTGTGTCAGAAGATGTATCATCACCCCAGGTATCATAGGGATCACTTGGGGGTTGAAGCCCCGGTGGACCTGGTTGAGGATCCGAAGGCATCGAAGGAAACCTTGGAGGAACCGGTGGTACAATCGGTACTGGGAACGGCATCGAGGGTTTCGGTGCTGCCGATGGAGTCGGTGCCGGTCTTGGAACCGATGGAGCCAAAGGATAAATCGGTGGAGATATACGAGAAGGCACACCGATGGGACCACCCCGGAAGGGGGAATCAGGACGGTGTTTCTCCCGCCGATGAAAATCCAGTCGGAGATGATGGCGCTGTCGGTGCTACTGGAATCATCGATGGAAGGGCATGTACAAGTGCCTCCATACGTTGTAGTAGCGGTGCCAGCGCTTCCACCAAAGGTTCGGTGGTCGGTTCCTTCCTCGGTGGCGGAGTCGGTGCCGGGGTCGATGCCGGTGGCGGTGCCGGAATCGGTGCCGGAGACGGTGCCAATGGAGGTTGGAATCTTTGCATCGCTTTCTCGATGGCCTCCTGGACCAGCCGGTCCAGTTCAGCCCGGAGACCAGGGGTAACAATACCCGGCTCGACGGGAGAGGGAGGCTGAGGCAGAGCCGGAGGGACCACCGTAACCGGTGGGATCACGGCTCCCACACCCCGAGAGGGTGAGGGTTTCCTAGATGCCTGCGAACGAGACGTGGACGGTGCCAAGTCTGATCGAGGCCTCTTAGTCGGTGGTTCGGCCTGTTCAGAGGTCGATGACTGTGGATCCTCGACAGGCCGAGACTTGTGCCGTCGATGGCGATGCTTGTCCTTCCGGTCTCCTCGCCCATCCGGGGAGGGGACAGGAGTCGACGGCCGAGGAGTCATCGATGGTGGACGGTCACCGGAGGGTTGACGATGGTGGTGCAATTTCGACGGTGCCGGTTCCGATGACGTCGATGCTATCGATGGCGTTGGGGTGGGTGCATGGAAGAGGAGCCCCATCTTCTCCATCCTGGCCTTGCGACCCTTAGGTGTCATTAGGGCACATTTGGTGCAAGTCAGGACATCATGCTCACTACCCAAACACAAGACACAAACCCTATGGGGGTCTGTGATTGACATAGTCCGGGTACAATCCGGACATCGACGGAACCCCGTCGCCATGGCTTAAGGCCAAATTTAGTCGCGGGCTCGGTAAGTGCCAACAGGCCTCGAGGGCCAAATTCGACGGTAGTCGAGGAAAAAAGGCAAAAACTTACCGGTTTCCGCGAAGGTGACAAAAATTTGTCGAAGGGAGACCCCTGAGGGGCAAATTTTCTTCGGAAAGAAAAGTACCGAATTCCTGTCAGGAACGTGGTAAGGGAGCTCCTTTCACCGCGTGGCAACTGCTGCGCGGAAAAAAGAAGACTGAAGGGAGACCCCTGCTGGCTGCAGGGTCAGTGCCTTGCTGGGCATGCCCAGTAGGGGCCAGTCAAAGTTCTGTTTAAACTTTGACAGAAGTTTTCCGTGGTGGGCTCCATCCTCGATGTCACCCATTTGTGAGGACAACCATCCTGCTTGTCCTGTGAGAATACTGTGTACAATTCTGGTCGCCGCATTTCAAAAAAGATATAATTGCAATGGAGAAGGTACAGAGAAGGGCTACCAAAATGATAAGGGGAATGGAACAGCTCCCCTATGAGGGAAGACTAAAGAGGTTAGGACTTTTCAGCTTGGAGAAGAGACGGCTGAGGGGGGATATGATAGAGATGTTTAAAATTATGAGAGGTCTAGAACAGGTAGAAGTGAATCGGTTATTTACTCTTTCGGATAGTAGAAAGACTAGGGAGCACTCCATGAAGTTAGCATGGGGCACATTTAAAACTAATCGGAGAAAGTTCTTTTTTACTCAACGCACAATTAAACTCTGGAATTTGTTGCCAGAGGATCTGTTTAGTGCAGTTAGTATAGTGGTGTTTAAAAAAGGATTGGATGAGTTCTTGGAGGAGAAGTCCATTACCTGCTACTAAGTTCACTTAGGGGCGGATTTTAAAAGGCCCGCGCGCGTAAATCTGGAAGGATTTACATGCGCAGGGCCCTCGCGCGCCGGCGCGCCTATTTTGCATAGGCCGCCGTCCCGCGTAAAGCCCCGGGATGCGCGTAAGTCCCGGGGCTTTCGAAAAGGGGTGGGAGGGGGCGTGTCCAGGGGCGTTCCCGAAATGACGCGGCATTTCGGGGGCGGGCCCCGGTGTTTCGGGGGCGTTTCGGGGGCGTGGCGCCGGCCCGGGGTGTGGTCGAGGCCCCCGGACCAGCCCCCGCGACTGGAGGACGGAGCGGGGCTGCCGACGACGCGCGCAAAGTTACGCCTGCTTTCAGCAGGCGTAGCTTTGCCGACAAAGGTAAGGGGGGAGTTTAGATAGGACCGGGGGGGTGGGTTAGGTAGGGGAAGGGAGGGGAAGGTGGGGGAGGGCGAAGAAAAGTTCCCTCCGAGGCCGCTCCGAAATCGGAGCGGCCTCGGAGGGAACATGCAGCTTGGGCTTGGCTCGGCGCGCGCAGGTTGCGCACGCCGACCCCGGATTTTATAAGATACTCGCAGCTACGAGCGTATCTTATAAAATCCAGCATACTTTTGTTCGCGCCTGGTGCGCGAACAAAAGTACGCGCTCGCGTATTTTTTTAAAATCTGCCCCTTAGAGAATAGCCACTGCCATTAGCAATGGTAACATGGAATAGACTTAGTTTTTGGGTACTTGCCAGGTTCTTATGGCCTGGATTGGCCACTGTTGGAAACAGGATGCTGGGCTTGATGGACCCTTGGTCTGACCCAGTATGGCATTTTCTTATGTTCTTATGTTCAGGAATGCCAGAATAAGGTAGCAGTCAACTGAAAATAAATTGAATCTTTGAGAATGGTAGCGCTAGAGAAGTGCTATTTTAATATTTGCCTGTTCGTATGCTTTTAGCATGCATTTGGATATTAGAACAATATGGAAGTATGATCTTTAGTAAGTTATATTTAACTTCTGTACTCAAATTTAAACTGAAGGCTCTAAAGGACCAGGACTTCATATTTTAAATTGTGATTTATGTGCTTAAATATTGTTCATATTTTTCTATCTATAGCTATAGCTCAGGCAGTTCCTGTTAACCATTGTCAATCTTTATCTGCTGCCATTACTATGTTACTATGTAAATGTCAGTATTCCACAAAGTAGTGCAGCAAAGCCTATAAAACTAAGTAGGCCCAGGCCTGAGTAGTGTTGATGACATTTCTGAGATAGTCTCATCTATACTACACGTAGAAAAATATGGCATTAAGCAATAGCATAAAATAGTTGCATCCTTCAGAGATAAAAACTTGAGAGTTTTATGAGAACAAGGTACATGCTCACTAGAAGAGATGGCTGATTTAATGAGCATGTGAGGATAAGATGATAAAAAGGACCCTGAACCACAAAGAGTAGCATGACACACATTTTGCAGGCTGACTATAAGTACAGGTGCTTTGCCATATGTAATCAAAATGCTGTATCCCTTTCAGGAAAGCACTTTTTATTTTAGATTGTGTACCTGATAAACTGAACTAGATGAACACTTGTATTTTCTTATTCTTCTTGTTCCAGTACCTGCCTTTAGGAGTTGAACCCAGAACCAAATACTAAATCTTTGCTTATCAAACAAGCTTGAAAGATAAAGGTGTGAGATCTCTAGATTTTGATGTTTGAACTGAGAAATTCTGCTTTATTAAGTAAAACCACAAAGACTGTGGGCAGATACTCTTAGGCCATAACATAATGATACTCATTTTAATTGATGAATTTCATCCACTTCATTTCTTGGCCTTATATTTTTTAGACATCTCACACTGCCATCTAGTGATATAAGTTCAGTTCCCAGAGACATCCAATTTTCCTTTATTGTCAATACATATCACAGTGGAAGTTTCTTAAACAATGGTTTTGCTTTATTTTGTAGTAAACAAGTATAGTATAATAGGAAAACATTTACATTACATATGTGGTAGTTACAAATCTGTTAGAAAAATAAACATTTCAATATTCTACAGTATCAGCTCATTAATAAATATATCAAAATACAAGTTAGTAGTCACCTGAAACTAACTGCATAAACTATTTTTACTTGAAACAAAATACTAAGTATTTTTCAACAGAGATCAAGATTATATTTTACTAAAATAGCATTTTTGAAACTATGACAGAACTGTAATAAAAAGTGGAAACCACTATATACTTAAAACACATATGTTATTCATGGAGCTCACAAAACATTTTTCTTAGCCAGAGAAAAGTAAAAGGCACAGTATTGAAATACAATTTAATTGCCCCATTTTGATATCTTTTATTCAAGGAGCACATATCTCTAGGTTTAAAAGAAAAAAGTAATGTACACACATACACACACACAGTTTATGGTAGTGCATATGATATACAGGAAATGGATACCATTGCAACATTTTTCTATTTAAGATAAAATGGAACAAAATATGATTTTTGGATTTTTGCTGTTTATAATAAAATGGTCTTTCCTCCAAAAAAGTGGTACATCAACAAATGAAATCATTGGTAATTACTACAATTTTACTGTAAGGATCTTATCTTATTTGCTAATGTACTCATTTTACTCAAGCATAAAAACGACATTATTAATAATCATATCCAGACTTAACATTTAAAAAATGATTTATCATTCTCTGTTTCAGATAATATAGGCAAGATAAGTGAAACAAAGAAGTCATAAGTTGTTGACAAGATATTTCAGTGAAACCTTTCAGAAATAACGTTTACTTTGCAAATTCCAGTAAAAAGAGATAAATGTAAAAATTTCACAACTTCAAAGTATATCAGTTATATTTTAGACAGATAACATAGGCCTGGATTTTCTATCAGCGCACAGCTTACTGAATTCCGCGGTAATGGGGAGTGGGCCTGCGAAAGCCGGCAGCGATCGCACCACCATGGTGTTATTGCTGCTGGCTTTCGCACCCAATAGTGCCACCGTGAAAGGTGGTGCTATTGGGCTCGCTACTGGTGGCAATAACAGGTCTTACCTTATTGCCGCCAGCGAAGTTACTGCCACGTCCACCCCGACTCCTCCTCGTCCGGTCCCGCCTCCACGTGCGATACAGATAGAAAATGACCCCCTCAGTTACATACCACATTGAGATTTTTTATTTTTTCAGATTTGACAAAATGTAAAGGGCTTATAAGAATCAATTGTTCCTAATACTAGCTTTCTATTGGGCTTTTTTTTTCTAGACAATACAAAAGAATTGTGAGCTCAAATATGTGATATTCAAATTCTGGCAGTAAAATACTTATTGAACTGGTAGAGTGACATAGTGAAATTACAACTGACTTGTATTTAATCAGTTTTATTTTCTGTTTATTTTCCAATGCTTCCTGTATTCCCCAAGAAATATTTTAGCATTGTCTGACACATTTCCCATGTGTATCCATTTTGTGCAACTTTCTCATGCTCATTTGCTTTCAGGTTAGTAAGGCCAGTGATCTTGGACCCATCTCAGTATAGGCATGGGAATCTGGTATACATCTTATGCTGTGAACCAGCCAAAGCATCCGCAGAGAGACAAACTTCTTAATGTACATATTACTCTATTGCTGTGAGTAAGAACAGGAAGCAAAATAATTTGCTTTGCTTTGTATTGTGTTTACAGAAAAAAGTACCACTAAATTATAACCAATCAAAAAACGTGATATTTTCTAGGTATTGCTATTTGTATATATGTATATATCTATAATGTACGTTTATTAAATTAAACTGCTTTAAAAGCATGTAGTAGAGGGCAAAAGTGAGAAACTGGTATGCTCAAAAGTTTGCATTGTTCTTAGGCAGAAAGGAAGCTTTGAAGACCATGTCCTTTAGATCATCATTGCAAACCAATTCTCTTCCCTAAGTAACTTTATTAATCTTCTCTACAAAAATTAAAATAGACTAGCCAAAAGAGAAATTACCAATAATATTCTAGTTGACTTCCCAAGTAAAATAATAAATCACTCATAACCTATTAAATTAATGTTGATATCTCATATCCAAAGAACTTTCACCCCTAAGTCCCCAACAAGAGGCCTTGTTTCACCTAACCATAGTAGGGATGTGAATCGTTTTCCATATCGTCTTAACGATAGAAATCGTGTGGCAGGGCAAGAAAATCGTCTTAGGCACGATTTTTTAGTTAAAAAATCGTTAAAAATCGTTTTTTCCGATTAGTGCGCACTAACTCGAGTTAGTGCGCACTAACTGGGAGTTAGTGCGCACTAACTGAAAATGATACAATTTGACACTTTTCAGGTCAGTTAAGGTCAGTTTAGGAATGAATATGTATTCCTATTGGCTGCCCTCTTATTTATTCATGTTACCAAGTTTCCTACTGACAGTATATGGGGGATGGGAAATGGAAACAGTTGGTAGCTTGACAAAACAAGTAATGTGATCAGTCAATGTGACTAGAACTTGTGCCCTAACCCTGATACCAGGGGTATTGTGATCTTCCTGCACACAGTGCCCTATCCCTATTAATACCAGGAGTGTTGTGATCTTCCTGCACACAGTGCCCTATCCCTAATACCAGGGGTGTTGTGATCTTCCTGCACACAGTGCCCTATTCCTGATACTGGGGGTGTTGTGATCTTCCTGCACACAGTGCCCTATTCCTGATATCGGGGGTGTTGTGATCTTCTTGCACACATCCCGATATCAGGGATAGGGCACTGCATGCAGGAAGATCACAACACTCCTGGTATTAATAGGGATAGGGCACTGCATGCAGGAAGATCACAACATTCCTGGTATTAATAGGGATAGGGCACTGCATGCAGGAAGATCACAACACCCCTGGTATCAGGGATAGGGCACTGTGTGCAGGAAGATCACAATACCCCGGAGGAGTGAGGGTCAGGCAGCTCCCCCCTGTCTGTGAAGCCAGCCTCTCACTAGTAATGCAGGGAGGGAGCTGTCTCAGACTTCACCATCCTCCCCCCCCCCTTACCCACACACCATTCACTAGCTGGGACATGGGGGAAGTCAGGAGTGAGGGTCAGGCAGCTCCCCCCTGTCTGTGAAGCCAGCCTCTCACTAGTAATGCAGGGAGGGAGCTGTCTCAGACTTCACCATCCACCCCCCCCCCCCTCACCCACACACCATTCACTAGCTGGGACATGGGGGAAGTCAGGAGTGAGGGACAGGCAGCTCCCCCCTGTCTGCGAAGCCAGCCTCTCACTAGTAATGCAGGGAGGGAGCTGTCTCAGACTTCACCATCCTCCCCCCCCCCTCACCCACACACCATTCACTAGCTGGGACATGGGGGAAGTCAGGAGTGAGGGTCAGGCAGCTCCCCCCTGTCTGTGAAGCCAGCCTCTCACTAGTAATGCAGGGAGGGAGCTGTCTCAGACTTCACCATCCTCCCCCCCCCCCTCACCCACACACCATTCACTAGCTGGGACATGGGGGAAGTCAGGAGTGAGGGTCAGGCAGCTCCCCCCTGTCTGTGAAGCCAGCCTCTCACTAGTAATGCAGGGAGGGAGCTGTCTCAGACTTCACCATCCTCCCCCCCCCCCCCCCTCACCCACACACCATTCACTAGCTGGGACATGGGGGAAGTCAGGAGTGAGGGTCAGGCAGCTCCCCCCTGTCTGTGAAGCCAGCCTCTCACTAGTAATGCAGGGAGGGAGCTGTCTCAGACTTCACCATCCTCCCCCCCCCCTCACCCACACACCATTCACTAGCTGGGACATGGGGGAAGTCAGGAGTGAGGGTCAGGCAGCTCCCCCCTGTCTGTGAAGCCAGCCTCTCACTAGTAATGCAGGGAGGGAGCTGTCTCAGACTTCACCATCCTCCCCCCCCCCTCACCCACACACCATTCACTAGCTGGGACATGGGGGAAGTCAGGAGTGAGGGTCAGGCAGCTTCCCCCTGTCTGTGAAGCCAGCCTCTCACTAGTAATGCAGGGAGGGAGCTGTCTCAGACTTCACCATCCTCCCCCCCCTCACCCACACACCATTCACTAGCTGGGACATGGGGGAAGTCAGGAGTGAGGGTCAGGCAGCTCCCCCCTGTCTGTGAAGCCAGCCTCTCACTAGTAATGCAGGGAGGGAGCTGTCTCAGACTTCACCATCCTCCCCCCCCCTCACCCACACACCATTCACTAGCTGGGACATGGGGGAAGTCAGGAGTGAGGGTCAGGCAGCTCCCCCTGTCTGCGAAGCCAGCCTCTCACTAGTAATGCAGGGAGGGAGCTGTCTCAGACTTCACCATCCTCCCCCCCCCCCCTCACCCACACACCATTCACTAGCTGGGACATGGGGGAAGTCAGGAGTGAGGGTCAGGCAGCTCCCCCCTGTCTGTGAAGCCAGCCTCTCACTAGTAATGCAGGGAGGGAGCTGTCTCAGACTTCACCATCCTCCCCCCCCCCCCCTCACCCACACACCATTCACTAGCTGGGACATGGGGGAAGTCAGGAGTGAGGGTCAGGCAGCTCCCCCCTGTCTGTGAAGCCAGCCTCTCACTAGTAATGCAGGGAGGGAGCTGTCTCAGACTTCACCATCCTCCCCCCCCCCCCTCACCCACACACCATTCACTAGCTGGGACATGGGGGAAGTCAGGAGTGAGGGTCAGGCAGCTCCCCCCTGTCTGTGAAGCCAGCCTCTCACTAGTAATGCAGGGAGGGAGCTGTCTCAGACTGGTATCAGGGTTAGGGCACTGTGTGCAGGAAGATCACAACACTCCTGGTATTAATAGGGATAGGGCACTGTAAGAGATGACTGTAGTAGATTGAATAAAGATCTGATGTTTCTGCTCTCCTCACACCAAACAAAAACAACACACAAGCAGAGAAGCCCTTCTTACAAAGCTGAGCTAGTGAGTTAAGTAGGAGGAAAAGTAAACATACTGGTGCCAGTGTGGCTACTTAAAAAATACACTTACCAACAATCAATTACATATATTTGAACTGTGTACAGTTCCAGCCAGGACCACCTTTCTAAAATGCACAGTGATTGGCAAATTCAACATGCACTAGCATTTCAGGTGCCTGCGAACAAAAATAATAAACAAACAAGTTCTAGTCACGTGAGTGCTGATCATTACATTACTTTTTTTGTCAAGCTTCCAACTGTTTCCATTTCACATCCCCCCAACCATATTGGTAACATCAATAGATAAGAGCACAGCCAGCCAATAGGAATACATACATACATATTCATTCCTAAGTGACCTTTACTGACCTGGGAAGTGTGAACACTTTGTTTCATTTTCTGTTGGTGTTCGTTAGTTTCCAGTTCCATTTCCCATCCCCCCAACCATCACCTCAGTGGTAACCTTGGTAATATCAATAGATAAGAGGGCAGCCAGCCAATAGGAACACATATTCATTCCTAACTGACCTTCAGTGACCTGGAAAGTGTTTATTTGTATCATTTTCAGTTAGTGCGCACTAACACGATTTAACGATTTTTAACGATAAATCGTTAGAATTTCTATTGTATCGTGTTCTATAACGATTTAAGACGATATAAACATTATCGGATGATAATTTTAATCGTTGAAAAACGATTCACATCCCTAAACCATAGGCTTCATCAGGGGGCTAATAATCAAGTTGAATACACAAATAAACTTATCTCAAAATCTTGAAGAATATTCTCTCATGTAAACAGCCTTCTCAAACGACATACATCAGTTTCTCTCTCTCGCACATGCTCCCCCAAGAAATTTGATGCCTTATGTGACTCGACACAGTAGGAGATGATTAATAAATGGAATTCTCACTCATGGCAACTTCTGACAGCGTAAGCTGACATCTCCCCTGCTCAAAACACATATCCTGAAGCATTTTGAGCAGCGGAGATGTCCATTTCTGACTTTTGTAGTGAAGATTAATAGTTATTTAGGGAAGTTAATTGGTCTGCAATAATGAGCTAAAGGACATTGGAAAGTAGTCTTCAATGCTTCCTTTCTGCCTAAGAGCAGTGTAAACTTTTGAGCATATCGGTTTCTTTCTTTTGCCCTCTTCCACATATTTTTAAAGTAGTTTAATTTAATAAAAGTACATTATAGATATATACCTACATACAAATAATAATGCATGGTATATATATCAAATTTTTAAATTTGTATTGTGTTTGTCGGTTCACAGGGAACTTTATGAAGGCAATTATCAAAGTCATTTAAGTATCGAAATTTGACTGTCTGAAAATTGTCCTTCCTCGATAAGGGTAAAAGTGTGAACATTGTTCCACAACAGGCAACATAGGTACTTTTAGCCACATTTAAGGGAGGCAGGCATTCCTGGGGGTGTCTTTTGGGCAGGACTGGAAAATAAATGTGCTCGGATTGTACTTTCAAGTCCATGTGCATTATATTCTGTAGAATATTAATCTGCACAGAAAGCAGGTGTAAAAGTCTGCAGGGACTTTGTACCTGTGGAAAATTTAAAAGAGAAATTTCTGTACTTATGTTCTTTATATTTGAAACTTGGTTCAAAGTTTGCAGGTAAAAAATATCTGTGGATTTTGTCACAAACTACAGAGTGTGAAAATTGTCTCCAAAAGATAGACGCAATTGCATGCATTATACACACAGAAAGGGTACAATGTTTTTCTTTTCCATCTTTTTTTTTTTGAAAGATTAAGGAAAAGAAAGGTACTGTAGAAAAAGAGACAGGGCAAGAAGTGACATTACCACTTGAAATGACAGCTTAACTCTGCAGACCCCAACCTAATCCATAATCATCCTCAATTTAGAGCTGAAAAATGGGTGACTTTGTAGGATCATTGAGAAGGGAAGAAATAACTATCAAATAGATGGTGTCCCAGAAGAAAAGATGGACCTAAAACATTACTATATGTGACAGTGCTGGCACAAGGGGTAGAAAGCCCTAATGTTTGTCGATTCAGAAGCCGAGGTAGGCTCACTTACCAGCACTGTGGGTGACGCACCTTCTAGACTGGAATTTCAAAATTGGTTTAAGGAACACTATAGTGATATGCTTGCGATCAGGCAGGAGATTGTAAATACAGTTGCTGAAATGAAAAGTGATCTACTCAAGCTGGGAAGGTTTGTGGAGGAGGCTGAGACACGGATAGACAATCAGGCCACCAAGACGACACAGTGGAACTCTACATGTGATAAGTTATCCCTCTCATATTCTGATCTCAGTGATCGGTTGGAAGATCTTGAAAATCACTTGAGAAGAGCTAATTTTCAATTTAGGGGGGTTCTAAAGGGAGTTGAATATGGTGGTTGCTTCTTTGTGGTAGACAGTATTTGCACAGTGATTTTGGGCTTCAATGATCAGGATGAAGAAATACCACCAGTGAAGCTCAAATGGGATCATTGGTTGCTGTATACCCCTCAGGGTTTTACAGTTTTACCATAATGGAGAAAGTTATGGCACAAGCATAAAAAAATGACCTAATCACTTGGAGAGGTCACAAAGTTGAAATTTTCCAGGATATATCTTTAATTACCATATGCAGGAGGAGAGAATTTAAGGATATCATTTTAATACTACACAATCGGAATGTGAAATACAGGTGGCTGTTTCCATTTGGCTTCAGCTTTACCATCAAGGGAGTCACATTGAGAGAAAGAAATGTGTCTGAGGCAGCTGAGATTATGAAAGCAACTGGGCTGGAGGTACCAAAGGCCCCAACCAGAGCACGGGAGATATTGACCGTTCATGCAAGAGCGACACCTTCTACATAGCAGTGAGTGTCAAACTGGGGAAAGAAGCCGAGGCACAAGTCTGTGGGTTCCTCATCATCCAAAGAGGCTCCAGCTTGAGAGACTCTAGGTTTCACTCAGAGATTATTCTCTGGGTTATTTGTTGGTCTCAAATTATTTGCAGAGTTCCATTTAATACTTATGTGATCCTAGTATCATAAGAGAGGATGCTATTTGTTTATTAGGTTATGATTAAAGTTCATGTTATAAGCAGGAAGTCAGGGAATACAGGGTGTGTTGCAGTGGATTGCGATGCATCATTCCTCATGGAGGAGAGGATCCACTGTAAAGGTTGGTGGATGGTTTTGGTGTTGGGAGGGGTGTGAGGAGATGGGGGAAGGGGAAGGATGCCAGAGAGAAGCACATATGAGTGGGATTACACTTCAGAGTGGCATTATGCTATGGGGTAAATATAGAAGATGGTTATATCTCGGGGGGAGATTGGGATGGCTTAATGGGTATATTTTGTGTGAAATGATTGGGTGGTTATTTTACAAATGGGCACATTGAAAATTATCTCACTGAATGCCAAGGGATTCAAGCAATAAAGTTACTTGATGTTATCTTATTTGATGTCATCTCATTCATGTTTTTATGTTTACAATTTACCTGCTTTTGAGAAGTTCAACATAGGATTTTATGCTTTAGTATGTTTGCATATCTCTGGGAGAGGGAGGGGGGAAGGAGGGGTGTTTATAAGATACACTTGTTCAAGCAAGAGGTGGAAGCTGCAATGTCTAGATGCTTTTCTTCAGTAATTATTTTGTTCTCAACTGTACTGTTGTTTACTTTTTGTGTTTGGACATATGTATGTAAATTTTGCTAATACAAATTATATGATAAAACATTTAAAAAAAGAGAGACAGAGGAATGAAGAGGTTAACTAAAGATGACAGGATATGAATCACACAACTCATGGTGGTAGAAGATGACAGATGAGAAGTGAAAGGATCCATGGAAAGAGAAGGCAATGGAAGAGGAACATGAGAGATAGTTACTTACAAGTGGTAGTGGAGTGAGCAACAACACTGCTCACTGCCCTACCTACTTTCTAAATCACCAGGTACCACTGTAGTTCCTGTCATTTTTACCCACCCCCTTCTCCCATTCTAGTCCAGCACATAACTATGGCAGTGTTCAAATCGCAGATCATTGCTTCCTTAATCTGAGGGATGCTGTTGAATAACTAGGATTCAGACCACCTGGAGGATTGTAAATGCTGTCTCTAAACCAAAGGTTCTCAACCCAGTCCTTGGGACACACCCAGTCATTCTGGTTTTCAGGAAATCCATAATGAATACATATGAGACCTATTTGCAGATAATGGAGGCAGTGCATGCAAATCTATCTCATACTTATTCATTGTGTATATTCTGAAAACCAAGCTGGCTAGGTGTGTCCTGAGGACTGCTTTGAATTATACCAGATTGGGTTGGCTTGGGGAGCAGCAGCTGCACTCATGAACTGAATTCAGTATACAGCACTGCCATAAAGGCATTAAGCTGAGACTTGTATTTATTTAACAACTTTTGATTTATTGAACCTATGTATAGTAAAAACATTCAGTAAAAAATCATGAAAACTCACCATGTAATAAGTGAAATGTTAAATGTATATCCACTCTGTTAGTTATGAAAAGTTAAAGCCTTTGTTTTAAAAGTCTGATGTGAAAAAAGCTCTCTCAAATTCATTATATTTATAATGAAAGAATATATCTTTTCAGTTGACTACAGTATGCTAGACTTGAGCAGACAAAGCAACACTCTACAACTAACTTTAGCATAAATATTAAATGCAGAATAATAAAATACATACATACATTAATTTGATAAAGGGTATCACTTGTTTTGGAAACAAAATGAAATGCTTTTAGAAGCAAAATTCATACCACGTGAGCATATGAAATCTCTAACTCCTACAGTGCGACCACTAAAAGGTTTCAGATTTGTGTGAAAATCTATATACATCTCCAATTAATGCAGAGGAATTTTGATGGTATGTACTGTACAAGAAAAGCAAACTATATAACATATACCTATGAAGTCAATATTCAGTATGCAATGGAGTGAAGAAGTTATCTGGCTAAAATTACTTGGATAATTTTAGTCGAATATTCAGCAGAACTTATCTGAATAAGTGATCTGCTGAATATACTCAGCTAAAGTTATCCAGATAAAGTTATCTGGGTAACTTTGCCAGCCGCATTCAAAAAACCTAGTGGCCAAGCAGTGGCTGATCTCCCCTACCCCTAATATCTTTTAAAATTGTAGCATAGGCCCAGTGGCCCCACCGTCTATATCTTAAAAAATTGGAGGACAAGCCCTCTTTCATCTCCTACCTTTAAAAAATATTGTGGCCAAACATCTCCAACCTCTTACCCTCAGTGAAGACACAAATCCCCATTTAGCTCTCACAGACAAGGAAGCAGCCAAACCCTGTTCACTCATAAGTATGAGAGAAAAAAGTGTGTGAAGCTTGCTGGGCAGACTGGATGGGCCATTTGGTCTTCTTCTGCCGTCATTTCTATGTTTCTATGTTTCTAAAAGGGGATTGGTTGCTTCACCCACTAATGAATTTAGTATAGTGGGAGGAGGTAAGAACTTCTTAGCCTCCTGTTTATTTATTTATTTAGCCATTTTATATACCATCGTTTCAAGAGAAGATCACAACGGTTTACATCAAGACATAAAATTATAGGAACTACTTGAAGTGTTCATATTTCATACAATTTAGGAATACGACGCAAATTTAGGTGAAAGACACATACATTGACTGAGGCAGCCAGGTGATGGGGAGATATGAAGGGAATGGGTAGCAGGGGTGAGGGAGCAATTATGATAAAAGGTGCTGGAGGGATGTAAAGAAGGGTGTTTAGAGATGTTTCTGATACATTTATTTGGGGTGGGTTGGAAGGAAAGAGGTGATGAGTTCTTTAGAAAGATTCATATTGAGTTTGTCTATGTAGTATCAAGTAATGGTTTCAGAAGGTTAAATTAGATTATAGGCATTTTGAAATAACCATGTTTTGAGGTCACATCTAAATTTCTTTGTTTCAGTCGTCAGACGTAGTGTCTCAGAGAGTTCCAAAGTGTAGGGCCAGCTATGGAGAACTTACAGTCTCTTATTTTGTCAGGTGTGTGTTCTGTAATGAAGGCACAGGTAGTAATCCTTTATTATGAGACCTTACTAGTCTCTGTAGCTTCTATGGTTGTAGTGCTACCCATACCAGGCCAGTGTTGTCATAATGGAGGGAGAAGTGTTTTAATGTTAAGACTTTGTAATGGATTTGTGATTGTATCTGAAGCCAGTGCAGAGCCATCAGTGATTACGAGATGTGATTGAATTTTCTGGATCCTGTTAGGAGTTTCGCTGCAGCATTTTGTAGTAGTTGTAGTTTTTAAATAAGACTTTTAGGTGCACCAAATAGAAGAGAATTGCAGTAGTCTAAGTTTGAAAAAACGAGGGTTTGTAGTACTGTATGGAAGTCTACATGAATCAGCAAAGGTTTCAGTCTATGCAGTAATCACAATTTAGCATAGCCTGATTTGATTAATTTGTTTACGTATTTTTCCATAGTTAGGTTCTTGCCAATCTGTACTCCTAAGCCTCACACTTGGTCTGAGGGTGTGATATTGAAGTTACCCAGGTCAAGTGTCTATGGGGTGTTATTGGAGGATTTCTTCTTAACAAAATGATTTCAGTTTTTTTAGTGTTTAGAGATAGTCTAAAATTGGGTAGTTCATGTTGGTTAGCCTTCATGTGTGATGCCAGTGTTCGCACTGTATTTTCAACGGAAATGGTGCATGGTATGTAGAACTGAATTTAATCGGCATATAGGTAGAAGGCGATTCCTAGATCAGATAGTAATTTACATAGTGGAAGCATATAGATGTTGAATAGAGCTGCATAAAGTCCTGAATCCTGGGAAACACCAGTGTCAATAGGGAAGGTATCAGAAATATGGGGGTAGATATTATAAAGTGCGTGCCTGCATCCATGTGCGCGCGTTTCCTGGTGCGCACACATGGACTCGCCAATTTTATAACATGCACGCGCCGGCAATCGCATGTTATAAAATCCGAGGCCACACACATTTGTGCAGGCGGCGCGTACAAATGGGGGGGGGGGGGAATTAATGCAAACTCTGAGCTGTGACGCATTCGGGCTTTCCCCAGTTCCCTCCCAGTCTGTTCCAATTAAGGAGCGGTCTGGGAGGGAACTTTCCTACCCACCTACCTAAACTCCCTCCCTCTTTCCCTCTCCTCTCCTCCCCACCCCCTAAACCCTACCTATCTTTTTTTCTGTTTTATAACTTACTTCAGGACCCCAGGCTGAAGTAAGCTGCGGGCACCAGCCAGCTGCTGGCATGCGAGTCTTCAGGACAGCAATCAATGATGCTGCCCCGGCCGGCCTCCCACCCTGCCCTTCCCCTCCCCCGCCCCTTTGAAGAGGCCTGGCAGTTGTGCGCATACCGGAGTTTACACGTGTGGCTGGGCCTCTTTGAAAATTCGCCTGGAGCATGTAAGGCCCAGCCACTCGCATAAATGTCCTTTTTGATAAGGAGGTAATAATAGCGTGTCTAAAATGCGTGGCCAAACGGGGACTAAACGGTGCACTCAGCTGAGTGCACCGTTCTATATCAGCCTGTAAGTGATTCTGCAGCCTGGTTTTTCTGCCAGAGTTTCTCTGTAGTTGTTTTTCATATCTTAATTCTTCATTGTACCAAGGTATCTTTTCTTTAAAGGATCATTGATATGGTTGGATTGATTTTGTTTGGATTAGGCTCAGGTTATCCGCTATTTCATTGACCATGATATCTCATGTGTCAAATGCTGCTGCGGCATTAGAAAAGTTGAGGTTGATTAATTTATCTTTTATAGTGTCAGTGAGTACCTCTGGCTCTATCTTTTTTCTGAAGGTGAATGTCTGGTTGATGATTGGGTTTTGAATTGGTGAGTTGAGGATGGTTATATCGGCTTTTAGTAAGTAGTGGTCAGACCAAGGCAGAATCATGTGAAAGATATTTATCAAGCAAGTGTTTTGGTTGGCGAATATGAGATCTAGAGTATGCCCAGTTTTATGTGTTGGTTTGTATACAAATTGTGATCATCCCATTGCTTCTATAGTTTCTAAGAAGATTTCACATGCAGAGGATTTGGTTGTTCTATCAACATGTAGATTAAAGTCACCTACAATGAGGATTGATTCGGGTGAAGGGAATGCTTTGGTGAATCCTTTGATGAGAGGTGAACAGTCTTTTTGAAGTATTCCAGGTGGACAATAAATGGTATAGATGTTTAATTGTAGCGATTTAAGTATAGCCACTTCGTAAGGAGGGCTAACCTCTAACTGGTATGGCATAAGTTTGAGCTCTTTTTTGCTAATGATTAGTAATCCCCTGCCTCTATGTTTAGGCCTGCGGAAGTGAAAGATGTCATGAATTGAATGTTCAATTTGATTTAACAGAACATTATCATTTTTGTTCAGCCAGGCTTCTGTGATGCAAAATATGGCTGGTAGAGACTTGGAGATTCGGAGGTAGGGGTAGGGATGTTTGGTCACAATTTTTTAATGGTAGGGGATGGGGAGGGATCAGTGTTGTTAAGCTTGACTTTTTCTTTTTTTTAGATATTGGGGCAGATGGTAGGCCGCTTGGCCCATGCTACAATTTTGAAAGATGTTGGGGGAGAGAGGAAGGGCTGGTTGCTACTTGGTTGCTATTTTTTTTTTATCAAAGTTATCCTGCTAAATATAGGACAGCAATTTCTCTGATTAGAATTAGCCAAATAATTTTATCTGTTAAAGCTGAATATCAGCACTAACTGGCTACATTTAGCCATGCCCCCTCCCCTCGTGCCACCTGTTTTTACCCAGTTAAAATTTAGCCAGTGAATAAGGGTACAGTTTTAATTGTCTTGTCTTGTTCAGATAGCTCTAAACATTTAGTTGAACAAATGCTTTGAAAATTGACCTCATATATATATATATATTTTATTACATGTACACACACAAACAAATTTCTCTTCAGATCATATCTATATAGTTTGTTTTTTCTGTACAGTACAGACTACTAAAAGGAAAGCTGTACAAAGTAGAGAATTTAAGTTCCATTAAAGATATTTTTAGATGATTTTTTTTCTTTTAAATGCTATTATGGTATCCATAAAATGCTTTCTTCACAGACTTGTCTTATTCAAGAAAATAAAAACCCTCAATTTTCCAGAAGATAAAAATATATATGGATTAAAACAGATCTAATGGTCCAGCATAGATCAATTCTGAAATTTAACATATACACTTCATCATGCTGTATAGCACATGCTAACAGGGCAGGGTGTACATTTGAAAATGGAGGACTCCGAGGGCAGAGTTAAAGCTTTTAACATGCCCAAGTAATGATTGCATATTGGGATTATATTCTCTTTAGTAAAGAAGCCTCACTCACTTGCATTCACTACTGATTTAACAACACATCTTCTTTGTATTCTGCTAGAGTCAAGTGTATTATTTCTTTGACAGCACAATTAACAAGCTTTGCTTTTTTCACACTTTGGCATGTGAAATATAATTTGTTAAAAGCTAGCTGTGGATCAGAGACATCAAATATGTCTATGTGCAATTTAAAAACAAAGCTTAAAAAATGTTTTTCATCAGAATGAGTTAAATCACGATTATCAAAATAATTCTGGAGAGATTAAATATCACAAATATAGAAAAGATAAAAAAGATGCCAAACTCTTCTTATGGAATGGACTTGGTGAGAGGCATCATATTAACCTGCCATATGTGTTATCTTTAGAACAGAGAAAATATTCATTTACTTCCTGCAATTTATGAGAAAAACCTGTGGTAAATTTGGCTCTCTCTATGGCATGGAATCAAAACAATGGGAGTGTTACCAATTCTCAACATTTTTGCTGTACTAGGGTACCTTAGTCAAATATTTCCCTGGTTGTAAAAGTAAGCTCCCCAAAGCTTCACTATCATCTTAAGACATGAAAGAAGAGGACCATGTATGAGGTGGATTTGTTGTACTTTATGAATGGTAATATTATACAATGCCCAGAATAAATGTGCGTCTTCTGCCTTTTGTCTAGGTCAAAGCTAAAAATTACAACAAATAATGAATGACAGATGCACAGTATTTTATATTTAACTGAAGGATGCAGGTTCTGTCAGATTTTTATAAAACAAATGCTGTATATGCAGAGAAGGTATGAATCATCTATCTTAAGAAAACAATTTTTAAATACAAAAGTTTTAATAGCAATACAACATTAATGTTTCAAGGGACATCCTCTAAAGCCCAGCAATGCTAGCTAAAGTGAAATCAGTGCTTCGCTACCCCGGATTACAACCACATTCTGTACAAATTATTAAATTAGGATAAAGTGCTGCAATGACACTTGTGGTCCTGAACAGTAGTAATGCACATTGCTCTCTTTCTCACAATACAGCAGCTATAACTTCAGACAAACACACATTAGCATGTGCCCATGTTTATATCAGTTCTCAAAAAACAGCATTCAGCATTTTATAGAACATAGCATCAAACAAGCACGTTCCTGCAGTGTCCATGAGAAAAATAGTCAAATTAAAATATTTTTGTTAACACATACTGTCTTTAGCACTTGTACATGAACGTTTCATTTACTTGTAACTTGCTGATGCTGAACTTTATTTCTTCTGGTTTGTCTTGTCTGTACATTGCTGTTCTTGTGCAAACAGCAGGGAAAAACATTGCCTCCTTTAATGAAAAGACAACAATCATCATCTAACAATAAATTAAAACATTATATGGAAAATATTATGCATACAATAATCAGCTGATAATTCTTTTAATCTCGAGTAACCAATTAAGATACAATTACCTTTTTAGTTGTAGCTACTCCACAATTAGCAGAAGACTTAATTTTATTCATATTCCACTGTAGAATAATCTGTCTGATGATCAATATAGTCAGTAACCCAATCAAAAATGTAACTATAAAGATAATGAGGAATATTCTGAAATGACTTGGATCTGAGAAGCACACTACAAGAAAGCAAAAAAAATTTTTTTAATTAAATTAAAATCAAGTGTTAATTAAATTATACGATATGGACATGATGGGGTTAGGGAAATATACTAATGTGCATAAAAAACGACAGATCTTGGATCTTAAGTTTACACAATGTGATAAGGTAGTGGTCAGAGCAATTACAAATAGGAAAAAAGTAGGGGATAATACCTTTGTTGAAATCATTGGAGACTTCATCTGGTATATTCTCTAGTTCTGAGAGCTATACCTCCAGAAGAATATAGAGTGTAGAGGCAATTGAGAGGAAGGCTACTGAAATAATACTACTGAGCACTATAAGCCTATGTAAAAATACTTAAGGACCCAAATATGTATACCCTAAAAGAGAAAAAGGAGAGGGAGGAATATGGAAGAGGAAGTCAAATGCCTCAACATTATAAAGGCCAATAGTTATAGAAAGATGATAATTGAATTTCCAGTATTATTAAATTGGTGGATTGTGCTAATAAGGAATTAGAAATATGATGGCAGAAAAAGACAAAATGGCCCATCTAATCTTCTCATCCGTCCAAATTATCTAACCCTTATAATTCCCATCACTACCTCGGAGATCCCCTGTATTTATCCCATGCTTTCTTGATTTCAAATACAGTTTTGCCATTCCATACATCCACTACCCTCTCTGTAAAGAAATATTTCATAGAAACATAGAAACATAGAAATGATGGCAGAAGAAGACCAAATGGCCCATCCAGTCTGCCCAGCAAGGTTCACACTTTTTTTTTTCTAATACATATCTGTTTCTCTTGGCTCTTATTAACCTTTTGGTTCTATTTCCCTTTCACCCCCACCATTAATGTAGACAGCAGTGTTGGAACTGCATCTAAGTGAAATATCTAGCTTAATTAGTTAGGGGTAGTAACCGCCTCAGTAAGCAAGCTACACCCATGCTTATTTGTTTACCCAGACTATGTTATTCAGTCCTTGTTGGTTGTTGTCTATATATAGATCCACTTTTCTTCATTCCCCCTGCCGTTGAAGCAGAGAGCTATGCTGGATATGCGTGAATTATTGGTCTTTATTACTTCTGAGTCTACCCCCTTTCCTCCTCATTCCAAGACCCATTGTTCTAGAACCTCCTTTTTGTTGAAAGAGGCTAGCCTCTTGTGCATGGAATTGTTTGCGATATTTAAATATCTCTGTCATATTTCTCCTATTTTGCCTTTCCTCTAGGGTGTATATATTTAGATATTTAAGTCTATCCCAATACGCTTTAGAATGAAGACCACTGATCATTTTAGTAGCCACCCTCTGGACCGACTCCAACCGATTTAAATCCTTTTGAAGATGCAGTGATATTTCCCCTGTGAAAATCTCACCAGGGATTTATACTGGGGAATATCACCTCCCTTTTTCTGCTGACCATTCCTCTACCTATGCAGTCAAGCATCTTTTTGGCTTTTGTCATCACTTTTTGCTATTCACAGCTTTCTGGGCAAAAGGACTTTGGGGATCAGATCAATTTGACCAAATTGTGGTCAGTTTGTTCATTATTTTGAGAGTAAGGTCTACAGATGTGTTCATGGTTATTGAATTCAACCGATGTAGTACTTTTAGGAGGTATAAGCTCTGTAGTGCATGGTAGAATTTCATCATATGAATGGAGTGGGTCTTAAGGTGTTAGTAGGTGGAATGAAGTTATAGTCCTCCTTGGTTAATTTGATGTTTATTAGGAGGTAGTTTGGATTGGTTAGGAGGCATTGTTAATACATCACTTGAAAATTGATTTATGCTAGCCTGCTTCATTAGTACGGCCAATTTTGAAGAAGCCCCAGTTAAATCCAAATCTTTATAAGAGTTAGACTTGTTTCTAACCTTCCTTGTTCTACTGAAAGGTCATAGAGAAGGAGGTTACAACTGAGGTTTCAAATTTTTTGGAGCACGCCGGGTGGTTAGCTGACAATCACTCAGATTTTCGCCAATGGCATAATACAGAATCAGTTTTATTATCTATTTCTGACAATGTGCTATACACTTTAGATGCCGGGCATTCTATTTTTCTGATTCTGCTTGATCTCTAAAGTGCCTTTGGTTTGGTAGAACATTGATTGTTGCTAGAAAGGTGTTAACTGTTGGGCCTGAGAAGCCAGGTGAAGGACTGGATTTTGTCACTTTTGGATGGTGATTCAGGTGGGGAAAGTTTGCTCTGTGCCAGTCGGGCTGAATATGGGCATAGCACAGGGCTCATGCCTCTCCCCTTTACTGTTTAACATTTTTATGAAGCTGTTGGCTGCTTTGCTTTTGGAACTGGGTGTCACTGGTCATATTTATGCCAATAACATCCAACCTTTAGTTCCTTTGGACTCTAGCTTGGAGGAGGCAGTGAGGCATATGAATTATTGTGTCTATAATTTTGTCCTGGCTGTTAAATAATAAGTTACCGATGAATAAGTCTAAGACAGAGATCCTGGGGATTGGAAGAGCATTTGAAACTCCACTGATTTTTTTTGATTAGTCCTGCAGTAGATAAGGAAATAATTCTTAGACCCAAACCAACTTTCCCTTTGAGACAAAAGAACACTCAGTAAATACAGCAAAGCTTATCTTTTATTGTTAGGCCTTATATTACAATCACGTTTAAGGAGAAAGACCTAGCATTCATTCCTGCCTAATGGGCCTAGTGAGCTGCTCTGTATAAGGAGGTGGCCCGGAAGCCATTAAAGACTGTGCCTTTTGCCCCTTTCTACCTAAAATTGCTTACTGAAGAGTAGGAAAATTGCACTTTGAACTTTACCTTGCTGCTGTTCAGGGTTGCCCAAAGCCACTCCCCTTTTTTGATGTCATTGTACCATGATAAACTGCCCTGTAAGGAGGTGGCCTTAGGCTAGTGGGACTTTAGGATACTGAATACTATCATACTTCTTCCTGCACCTTATTTGGACATTGTTTTTCAACACAGATAATACTTTATGTAGCATGCTTGTCTTGTGTGTCTGTTAGTACAGCATTGGTGAGTCTATTGGATTATATTTTAGATTCCTACACTTAGAAGAAATGATGTTAATAGTACTTTTAAATTTTCTTTCTTATATAGCTGGGATGGGTGAACATCTTGCTGTAATCTCAGGGATGGGGAAATATGCCAGTTTAAAGGGGAAGAATACTTCTTATGAGGGAACTTGTATTAGTTCCTGTTCCCCCCATACATAGCAGACTCAAATGATATAATATCATATAACAAACTACACAGATACAAGTTGGATATCTGAATGCAAAATAAAAAAGGAAGAAAGAGCAAGAGTAACACACACCTAAGGGATACTACACAACCCTTCCTGGGCCAAAGTTTTACTTCACCCCACAGAAAGGACCCACCCCTTGGGAAAAGAATGTGGGGCAAGAAACTGAGGAGCTAGCCACAATTAATAAATTCTTTTATGGCCGTTTGGAATTTGACACACTCCCCGGGAAAGGATTACACAATTATTAGTCACATAGACTTGGGAAAACTACTGCTTACAGTATCCCTGGTTTTGAGCCAGAAGGACTGGATTTATTCTTTAGGTTCCTGCTGTGTACTTGTGACCTGGATTTGCCACTATCAGAGATAGGATGCTGGGCTTGGTGGACCTTTGGACTGACCACCCAGTATGACATTTCTTATGTTTTTAAGTTTTCTATATGAGAAACCCTCGCCTTTCCAGTGACTCCTGATATAGTAAGTGTTCCTGCATCACTTTGAGCTTTTTTGCTTTTCATTGAATTCCTTCAATCTTATCTTTGTCCTTCAAGTATTGTACTACAGAAAGTAAACAAAACTGTAGTCCAAGAAGAGGAGACTACCAAAGCCTTATATAATGGTAGCATTTTTTTCTCCCCAACAGTAAATCACCCTTTTCAGGCACGCAAATACCCTTGATGCTTTGCCAACCACTGACGATGAGAACAGGCCACACAGGGAGAGTTAGCAGCATACCACAAGGTATGACCTGGTGCTGTCTTTAATCCCTCTCTAAACTCTTTTATTGTCAAAAAAGTACAATCCCAGAATACTTACAAGGAGGAACATTTAAAAAGCAGATCTGTCTCAAAGTGTCCATCAGTGCTTGGAGTTAGTTTACAGCTCTAATCATAATGGCAGACTTTGTTTCAACTTAGTTCTGCTTTGCTATATGAATGGATGTGTACTATTTCTTTTCTTAGAGAAATCAGAACTGCAAGTTCATGGATAAATACGGACTGGCTGGGTCTGCATCTTATCACCTGGAACCATCTCATTCTAATTGCAGAGAAAACATTGTAAGAATTACATGGATCAACTTTATTTAATGTAATTATTTAGGTTTATATTCCGCTTTTCAGGCACGTCAAAGCAAATTACATTCAGGTACTCTAGATATAATTAAAAAAAATGTATTGCTTTTGTTTCCTGCCATGTCAGAATTGTCAAGTAATTCTAAACACATAATACTTTTGTGAAGATAGTTAAATATTCCTATTAATGTCCAGTAGATGGTGGTATTTCATCCAGAGTGTTATTGTCATGATATCTAACATTTTATCAAATATGGGTTCAAAGGGTAAAGGAATAAAGAGAGCTTTCTTGTACATATTTGTATGTCATGGATACCCAGGTTTGCTCCACTGATTTTGCAAAGGGGGAGGAGGGAGGGAGATGGTGATTTGAGGACAGCAAAGACAAAATACACAGTAAGTATAGCTAGCAAGCTCATCAGTAACCTGAAAAAGAATGCTAGCTGACCTCAGCAATTAGTAAATAATAAATTCAAAAGAGAGAGAGCTGCGGGAAAGCTGTATTTATCAATTATTACAAATATAATTTAAACAAGTAAAAAGATATTTCAAACACAATATATCATTCAAAGTCACATTTCAATACCTGAATTGCAAATACAAATGTTTCAACCCTTCTAGTAAGATGGCATTATTTTCAAAAGCATTTACACAGTTAAAAGGAGAAATTACTACTTAACTGATAATTTTCTTTAATGAGGACAGGATAATCCACACCAGTGGGTTATGCACCTCTACGACAACTAAAGAATACATGATCATAATGATGAAGACAACCACTCAACTGAGGTCAGACAAGGAGTGTAATATTACTAATCTAAGGACTAGATTTGAAACTTACCAGTAATCCCTGGAAACACAGCCACTCAGGAGGACAATAGCAACACCATCGCAGCCAAGGGCGGGAAGGTGAATTAACCTGTCCTCATTAAAGAAAAGGAAATTATCAGGTAAGTAGTAATTTCTCCTTTCTTAGCATTCAGACAGGTTAATCCATACCAGTGAAATGCACCAAAAGTTACTCCTGAACAGGGTGAGAGGCTGCCCATGGTCAGATCAACATCGCACACATGAAGGCTGCATCCTCCTGGGCTTGCACAACCAGGTGATAATGCCTGGAAATTGTGTAAGAAAAACCACATCGTAGCTTGGAAAATCTTGAAGGGAGACAACAATCTAATCTCTGCCCTGAGCCCTAGTGGAATGCGCACTAACCTGACTAGGAAACGGCTGCTCAGCATCCACATATGCAGCCACATATGCAGCGATGATAACCTTCTTAATCCAGCAGGCTATCGCAGCCCGTGGCATCTACTCACTCTGTGTACTTCCACTGTGAAATATAAACAGCCGGTCCATCTTCCTGAGAGTTTTAGAAACCTCTAATACCTCAAGAGATGCCACTTCACACCCAAGGTCTGTAATAGGCGATATTCAACCACCTCTCTTCTCCCTGCCCAGAGATAGCAGGGATTGATTGATCTAGTGAAAATCCGCGAGATCACCTTTAGCCAAAAGAATGGAACAGTTCGCAAATTGACTTCTCCCAGAAACACTCAGAGAGACGGTTCCCGGTAAGACAGAACCTGCAGTTTGGAAACTCTGAGGCAGATTTTATAAATTTGCGCGAGCGCGTACTTTTGTTCGCGCACCAGGCGCGTAGCCGCACGTATCTTATAAAATCCGGGGTCGGCGCATGCAAGGGGGGTGCACATTTGTGCAACCTGCGCGCGCAGAGCCCGGCACACGCTGCCTGTTCCCTCCGAGGCCGCTCCGAAATCGGAGCGGCCTCGGAGAGAACTTTCTTTCCACCCCCCCGCACCTTCCCCTCCCTTCCCCTACCTAACCCACCCCCTGGCCCTATCTAAACCCCCCCTACCTTTTGTTGGCAGATTTACGCCTGCTGAAAGCAGATGTAAATCTGCACGCGCCAGCGGGCTGCTGGCGCGCCATCACCCGACCCGGGGGCTGGTCCGGAGGCCTCAACCACGCCCCCGGGCCGGCGCCATGCCCCATGGTCCCACCCCGAACCGCCCCCTGACCCTGGACACGCCCCAGACACACCCCTCCCCGCCCCTTTTACGAAGTCCCGGGACTTATGCACGTCCCGGGGCTGTGCGCGCACAGGCAGCCTATGCCAAACAGGCGCGCCAGCGTGTGAGGGCCCTGCGTGCGTAAATTCGGAAGAAATCAGGAAGAGGCTACAGAACGGTCGAAGGTGGGACCCACCAGAATTCCATAAGGGCACCGGCAACCACAAGGGGACACAAAGATGCTTCAATCCTTTCAAGGTTGTGCCACAACCGGATGGGCCCACAAGTGTTCACCATTCTCGTGACCTCAGAAACAGTCCAGAACTGCTACCTGTACCTTCAAGGAATTAATGCTCAAGTCCTTACACAATTCATCCTGCAAAAATCCAAACTGAGCGGGATTTAACCGAACGAGGATGAACCCTTTATTCCTCACACCAAGCCAAAAACAAACATTCACCAAACGTGATCATAGTCTAAGGAAGTGAATAAATTTTGCGCTCAAAGCAAGATGGAAAGCACCGCAGTGGACCACCCACACTTTTGCAACCGAGCCTTCTCAAGGGCCACATTGTAAGACATAAATCAAGTCAGATCTTTGAAAAGAATAGGCCCCTGCCGTAGCAAATCCCTGTGGACTGGAAATCGGAGAGGATATTCCACCAGAATCCTTCACAGATCTGCAAACCACAGCCTCTGCCCTCCTGGGACAATCTGGCACCATCAGAAGTACCAACTGCATGTGTGTCTTGGATCTCTGAATCATTCAGCCCAAAATGGACTATGGGAAAAAGGCATATAGAAGCTTGCCTTCTGGCCACTCCTGCACGAGGGTATCGATGCCTGAAAACTTCAGATTTCTCCTGGGACTCAAGAAGCGAGGAACCTTTGCATTGTGTGATATCGCCAGCAAACCTAGAAATGGGAGGTCTCAGTGGCTCACTATGAGCTAGTATGCTCCGCTGTACCATTCCCTTTCTCCTGGATCCAGACACTGTCTGCTGAGAAAATCGGTTCTTACATTGTCTTTTCCTGCAATGTGTGAGACTAAGATCTCCTGAAGATGTACTTCCACCCATTCCTTGAGTTAGGCTATTTCCAGTGACACTTGCTGGCTCTTGGTTCCTCCCTGTCGATCAACGTAAGCCACTATCGTCACATTATCTGACATTATTCGGACCACTCGATCCTGCAAGTGACTGATGAATTGCAAGCATGTTAACCAAATGGCATGGGCTTCCAGACGATTGCTGGTCCATTGGCACTCCTCTATCCTCCAGTGCCCCTGCGCTTTCAACTCCTCATAGTAAGCCCCCAACCCTGGAGGCTCTATTCTGTCATGCGTAGAAGCCAGTCTGGTGTTTGTAAGGGAATGCCCCTCATTAGATGATCCGCCTGCAACCACCACTGCAGTTGGATGCTAATCTCCAACATTAACTGAAATCGTATGAAGGAGTTTGGAGACTGTGGACTCTAATTGATAAGCAGTGTGTGCTGAAGAGGATGATAATGTGCCCTTGCCTAGGGAACCACCTTTCAGATGGCTGCCATGAACCCACACACCTGTAGATAAGACTACACCTCCGGGTGTATTGTTTCCGTCAATAGTCGCACCTGAGCTGTCAGTTCTAAATGCGGACCCCCGACGGGAACAACCCAGAGACTTGATAAATCCCCTCCAACTGTACTGCTCTTATTGGCAAGTGTAATATTTCCATACGGGAACGAGTCACTTGCAAAAGCCGGTTGACTCCTTTGAGATCCAAGATGGGGTGAAGGAATATCAACTCAATTATCTTGAGATATGGGCTCTGGTATCATAGAACGCAGGCTGAAGAGTCCTGACAACTTACACTCTCTGTCTGTCTCTTCTGCAGAGAACTGTAGGAAAATGCCACAAAAACAACCCAAGGCATGCTGAGAAACTCCAAAACATAGCCATCTCTTATCACCTCCAGACCCCACTGGTCTGACATGATCTTGATCCATCTTCGATAAAAAGGAAAGACAGGTGACCCCCTATCTTCTGTTCCTGGGAGTGGGTCGGCACACCCTCATTGAGGGGTTTGGTGGGGGGAGGTCTGGCATCACCACTCGAGCCTGTGCCCTGTCTGGGATGCAGGACTGAACCTATCCAAAGGTTGAACCCTATGATCAGTTGCTTTCTGTAGGGTTGAAAACATTTAAAACCCCCAGCACGATAAACCAAGCCGAACAAGTGTGGCGCCTGCTTTTAATCTTCTGGTAACCAAGGAATCTGGGACTCATCCCACTTACTGCCATTTCTTTTTTTTTTTCACACTCACAAACCAGAGTGATCCTTAAAAGGGCACTTTTTATAAGTAGGCTTTGGATTGTCTCAATACCCATTCGTCAACCATAGCTGACACTCAACCCTGCTTAGCTTCTGAGATCAGACAAGATTCAGCTCATCCAATTTGCAGAGGCCATAGGGCACTGCCCTGAATTCAAACCAGACTCATCAACCTCCTGAGAGAGAGCAAGGAAGAGCGATCCACCAGAGAGCAGCAAGAGGCCATCTGTAATTTATTGCCACTGCCTCGAGGCTTGCTTAAGGATAGCTTCAATTCTTCTATCTTGCACCTCTTTCAAGCCGCTCACCCTGTCACAGGGATAGTCGCCTGCTTGATGATGGCACACACCAGTGCATCCACTTTCAGAAAGTGCAACTGCTTTCTCTCTCTGACAGATCTAGGGGGGAATAGCGCTACCAAGGTTCATCCCCCTGTAAAAATAGCAACTGAGGTGCCCCATTCAAGATCAATCAGTTCTTGAATATTATCCATAATGCTTCAAGAAATTAATCTAAATGGGATTCTTGATTGACTTCAGCACCCTGCAGCCCCAGCATCTTCAGTGCTTGGGTGATCCAAGCCAGCAATCCATCTCTACGAAAGAAATGCAACATTGTGCTATACAGTTCCAATTCCCAGAGTAATTTCCCATCCTCCAGGGAGTAAGGGCCGCTTTCACCATCCTTGCCACCTGAGTCCCTATTAGCATGACCCATAGCATGTGTAGTCACACTCCGATGCTTACCTGTGGCACCAGGTATGCGGGGATTTGGAGACTGTGATCCTGAATTCATAGGCCTACCATGTCAGTGATTGAGCAAAAATCTGTCAGCGGGGCCTAGCCAAACGGCTACTCAACCCACCATGCTGTTTTGCAGTAGACTTGTGTACAGAAAAGCACATGAATGCCACCGTGGCCCACACCAAAACCAGGTGGCATCGGTCCTGCGCCCACTGAGAAGCCTTCCCCCACTGATGATCCAGTTAGGGGAGCCCCCAATACCAGGCGGCACCTCTGATAGGTCCCTCTCTGCACCCATTCCCGCTTCATACTGGGAAGGGCAGGCTCAGCAAAAACAGCCTCCAAGTAGCACTGATACAAGTTAATGGGGGGGGGGGGGGGACGCCAAGCTTAGATGCCTGAATATGGCATACCGAACAAAAGTAAACCCCCCGCTAGCAACAAGTTCCCAAAGTGTCTGACCATTATGTACCTGTTGTGTTTGAGGCATTGTGGACCCTTGGTTGCAATGGAGATGACTCCGCCCACTGGGAGGAGCCCCCATGGGGAACCACTGCGATAGGCTGACACAGATAGCAGATACAGAATGGATAGAGTCTTTATTGTACTGCTGTAAATAGGTGGTGAAGCAGGAAAGTAAGGCACTGATCCACGAAGTGCCAATATGCTCAACAGGCTCAGAAGTATAGTCTCACCCAGATATTCATGATAGGCAGGAGCCCGCAGTGTGAGTAACGCTGGTGGGTGGAATTGGAGCGCTGGATCGTAGAGGTACTCACAGAATGAAGGCATCTTCCTGATGGTAGAATGGTGGGACCGAAGGTCTGTGTGCAGGATATGAAGTAGATAGGCCCTCAAGGAGCGAGTACCCAAATGGTCCAATATCCTGAAAATGAATAGAGAGAAAAGACCCCCGAGGAGCGGTTGTCTTGGTTAGTGAGGACCCCGAAGGAAAGTTGGAAGCGAGAGACCACCGAGGAGCGGGTGTCTCGAGCTTCTGCTAGAGCGAGGCCCTTAGCGTGAAAGTGGTGTCTAAGTGTACAGCTTAGAGCAGGCAGAGTAGCGAAGCGAAGTCTTTGCTAACTCAAATTGGTAGCAGAAGCAGAGGCTAGATATACCCGGAGGTACTGACGTCATGCTGTGGGGCCGCCCCGAGGTTCCCGCCATGACGTGTATTTGAGCGTCTGAGATGTGCGCACTCGTGCCCTAGGAAGCCACAGGAGTGAGCATGGCGGATGGGGACGCCCATGCTGGTCTGGAAATGCCGAGGCACTCGGCACCGGAGACAGCCATCTTGCCCAAAGAGAGAGAAAGGGGAGAAAAAGAGGTAAGGCAGAGCGGTCGCAGCCGTCTGCGACCGACGGACGCAACAGTACCCAGCTGCTTGCCCGCACAAGTGAGCGTGGACAGTGTGGCCAAAAACAAGGTCTGTCCAATAAGCATCCAAAAATTATAGGCACACAACACGCAGTCCAGGTAGATGCCCAGCTGAGCACCCACCCGAGCATCCAAACCTAAGCACCCACTTGAGCGCACAAGCGTGATCCGATGTCGGATAGTGTTTCGAGGCAGACTTGTATGCATAAAAGCGCCCAAACGTCACTGCAGCCTACCACGTGGGCTCTAAGCAAAGCCTGAGAGCGGGAACTAGTGAAAAGGCTGCTTAACCTGCCAAACTCCACGACTCCTCAAGCTCCCTTGGCAGCGGGAATGGATATTGGATCAGCACACCGAGACTTGGAGATCAGATGGGAAATGAAAACCCTTCTTCCTTTCTTTTAAAAATTTTACTTCTTACCTACACTCAGCCCATCCTGGCCAAGTGTAGAGTCTGACTCAGGCTACGGGGAAGAGGGCAAAGACTTTCACCACCATGCTCAGCTTCTTGCACTCGCTAGCTTCTCAGCTGTTTCTCTCTCTACAGCTAAGTCCACACCGGAAAACCACTTACCAGACCAAGGCACTCTTCTGAGGGAGGGATCCGCAGGTATCACCTCAGGAAAATTCGACTGAGGGAGGGACTGTAAGGTATCACCAAAGGAGAGCTTGGTGAATTAATTTCATTCTTCTTTTCTCCTTCATTTTCTATATTGTTATTATTATTTTTTAAAGTACTCCCCAGTAGGGAGATGCACGTCCACTATCTGCTGGAGACAGAATACTGGTGCAGAGGTATATATACCGTGACATCAGCTTTGTTCCTTCTCCATCTGCTGGTAGAGGTGCATAGCTCACTGGTGTGGATTAACCTGTCTGAATGCTAAGAAATTGGATTTTACAAATGTAAATTCACTTTATCTGTGTACATAAGCTTCTGAAAATTGCTACAATATAAGCCATTGACTTGTCAATAAGTTATACTTACATTAAGTGCATTTAACGCACATAAATGGCTTTTGAAAATTGCTATGATTGTATGTTAACTTTACATGCATAACTCCTTTGAAAATTCACCTGAAAGCTTTTTTACCTTCCTCCTCCTCCATTTCACCTTCCTCCTCCTCCATTTCTTGCTCTGATAGCGACCTCTCTCTTTTCTTTGTTTCTCTTCTCTCCATCCTTTCTATTTATCATTCTATCACCTTCCTCATCCTATTATCCCCCCTTACCAGCTCTTGTACATTCACTCAATTTCCTATTTTTCTAACACTCCCTTTTCCCTTCACATCCCATAAGACACCTACCAGTATTCGTCTGGCCCCTAGATCATTCCCAGATAGGGATCGTATCTCTTCCCAGCATTTACTCACATACTTCCCCCACCTCCGCTCTTACTTCCTCTATAGCATTTAATTTCTCCATTCCCCCGACCCCTACTCAAGCATTCAGCTCTCATCTTGCACCTCAACACAGCATTCACTCCTTTCTTTTCACCTCTTTCCCCAGAATTCATCCATCCTCTCTTACCACCCTTCCAAACATTCAACCCCTCCTCTAACCAGTCATTCAGCAGTCTCTCCTCTTTCACTTACTCCCCATCATTCTTTTCTCATGGCAGATAAAAACCAGTGCTCCAACCAATCTGTCCAACAAGTTACACAGGCTCATAACTGCTACTCCATGCAAGTTACACTTTTTAGTTGAGGGTTACACTCTTGCAGAAAAGTTAGCATAGGTTACCCCAGGGCTTCATTTCCATCATCTTGCTTGTAAGGAGCCTCTGTGTTTACCCCTTGTCTCTTTGAATTCCATCACTACTTTTGTCTTCACCACCTCATCCAGGATGGCATTCCAGGCATCCACCACCCTTTCCATGAGTAATTATTTCTTGTGTTACTCCCATGTCTAAACTCCGCCAGGAGATTCATATTATAAATTGCCTACAAATTATAAACTGCCTACAAATTATAAATAAATTTGTAGGCATTTAGATGGATATTAGCACAATATTTATTGTACTTGTGCATTGTCTGTTTATATTGTTATTTATAATTTTATGAATGCTTTTTGTTAGACTGCTTAGAAATTCTGATTTGTGGTATACAATTTTTTAAATAAATAAATAAAATAAATATCATGAGCCCCTAGTTTTATAGTTTCCTTTCCATTGGAAAAAATGTGTCATTTGTTCATTCATGTCAGGTATTTAAAAAGGATACATTACTACTTACCTGATAAATTTCCTTCCCTCTAAGGAATGCAGGCAAATCCACATGAGTAGGTTATGCATCTCTACCAGAACTGACGTCATGGACTTATAGCCCTGCCTGACATCAGCCCACCAGTATTCTCTGGAAAAGCCAAACTGTGGACAAACTGATTATACACAAACATGATTATTAACAGTCAAGCACTCATGCTTGCACCCAATTGGGAACACAAAATTCAGCCAAAATAATTAACATGCACTAATCTCAGGGGCTGGTTATGTCACTTACTGGTCCTTCAATGAATGAACAGAATAACAGTCTGCATCATCCACAAAGAAGGGACCAACTAAAAGCAAGTAGGCAGCTGAGGGCGGGTTGTGGATTGGCCTGCCTTCCTTAGAGGAAAAGAGATTGATGATCAGGTAAGTAGGAGCCTCGAGGACACAACACCTACTGTGAAGAGATCCACGGCTCTGCTGGGTTACCCTGTAGAAAAATCTGAAGACCCTGGAAAAAAAAATTATACCAAGGAGAAGGAAGATGAATCCACACCGGGGAACATAGGCCAAAATCTAGCACTGTCTGACTGACCCACATCTCTTGTAGATGTCTCTGTCACAGGAAATAAAGTAGGAGAGGATTCATTCGTTATATCGCCTTCCACCCCACTACCCTCAGTCTGAGGGGATGGCCCAGCATTGACCATATCCGTAGTCAAACAGCACTGACACAGGCTTAGAGAAAGTGATGGTTATATTGCCATTATATAGAAACCTGCATAGATAGCTAGACTCTGAGACCGCCTTGTCCCTGGTGCCATAGCTGTCCGGCACTGTGTGCTAGACAGTCACCTGCGCACATCAACTGTGTCCGGCAGTAGACACGCAATATGCACCTGCCAGAGGGCCGCGGCAGTATGCGCTCACATAGCATGCACTGATTATATGTGCTCAGACAGTATGCTCTCAGACAGGCTGCACCTAGATAGTATGCGCTCATGAAGATTCAAATAGTATGCGCACAAGTTCCTGCACACGTAACAATATGCCCAAAACCAGTGCCTAAATATAGGTCATGGCCTTATGTGCCCAAGTACATGCGCACATATGCATTTACCTCAGTGCACCACCATGCAGTGCTCACCCGCCAGCGTGAGGGAAAAAACGTACCTGATTTCAGCCTTCTCTGGCTGAGAGTACAAACAGGTCTCCAGCTATGGGGGGAGAGAGCACAAACAGTCACCGCCAGGCTTTCCCTCTGGCTCTAACCACTTTTATTTTTTTCAAGTCCATGCCTGAGGCAGGCTCCTGGACTGAAAATGCTCAGCTAAGGGAGGGACCCACCGGTGTCACCTCAGGAGCTCAAGCAGTGTCTGAAAATCTATATTCTCCTCTTTTTCATTTTTTTTTATCACAAGCAATCCCCAGTAGGGAATTGCATGTCCACCATCTACAAGAGACGGAGAATACTGGCAGGCTTATGTCGGGGCAATGCCATATGTCCATGACATCAATTTTATTCCATTTCCATCTGCTGGTAGAAGTGCATAACCCACTTGTGTGGATTGGCCTGCCTGACTGCAGAGGAATCTGTATCATATCCCCCCTGTCTCTCTTCTACTATAGGATATCCTCAAGTCTCATCTCAGATATATTTTGGTGCAGACCTCACACCATTTTGGTTGCCTGTCTCTGAACCACCTCTTCTCAAACATTTACCCCTATACTCTCTCACCTCCCTCCAATAATGTATAGCTTCCTTCCTCTACTGGTATTCTGTCTAGTCTAGGAGCACAAAGATCTGCAGAGAGAAAAGTAGTTGAGCAGCTTTTATGTGCTCCAGGCTACTAGCACTTTTGTTCCTGGATTTGCAGCTCTTTTGCTTTACTCATTTGTGTGGCAGCCACTGCAGGACCAAGAGCAGAAGGGAATAGGGAGGAAAGTCAGAGAGCCAGAAAGTCTCCCAGACAATCCAGGAAACAGTATCCGTTGGCAAACCATTACAATTTTATGTCAGTAATGCTTCTTTAAAAATGTCCTTCTTAAGCATTTTATTGCAGGAACAGGAGAAATCTCAGAACACTCAAAGAAGAAAGACTAAAATATAATAACCATAATTCAGGATTAATTCCATGTGCTTCTCATAGCCTGGAGTGATTTAGCAGCTGTGATTGTGTACTTATGAAATATCACAAAACATACAAAAAGTAGAGAGTTAATGCATAAAAGCAATCAGTGCAAGGATGGTTATGATTGATAGGTGGTAGTCCATAAAAGGTTGTTCTGTGTAAGTGCTGAGACCAGTGTGACCTGTCTGTCAGTATAACAACATAGTAAGGGAGCATGTCAGAATGGTCAGGCATATTAGTTTCTCTGGGTGTATGGAATAAGACATTAAAATTGATCTTCAGAGTGTTATTTGGTTAGATTACTGTGGTGTCAAAATTATTATTTGATAATTACATGGTTTTTCTCTTGTAACATCTTTCTTTATCTTTTCTTCATTGCTTATATTTTTTCTCTACACTTTTCTTATTATCCTAGACATCATATATGTATCTTGGACCTTTTATGATTTGCTCACCATAAAATTTGCAAGAGGAGAAGACATGGCCTTGCAGTTAGGGCAGCAGACTAAGAACCAGGTATGCCAGGGCTCAAATCTTGTTTCCCCCACTGATGCCCCTTTGGCAAGTCACTTTGTCCTTTATTATGTGGGGTCTCTGTGATGATGGAGGCAGGCGATGTTTCTCGGGATCGGATTCCAGGCATGAGTCAAGGCAGAAAGTGTATTTCGTGGTCAGTTTCCAGTCTGGGGTCAAAGCCGAGGAGATCCAAACAAGCAGGGAAGGAGATGGAACTCAGGAACTCGTAGTAACCCACAGCTTACCAGGAGTAAGGAGACCTGTTGCCAAGGCAAAGGCTAGAAGCAGGGTCCAGCCTTATCTAGCCCTGAAGGGCTGATGTCATCTGGGAGGGTCGGTGGCATTTTCCCATCACGGGCCCTTTAAATGTCAGCAGGAGGCGCGCGTATGCGCACCTAGGGAAGTCTTATGCAGGAAGTGGTCGGTGGCATCCCTGCCATGGAGAGGAGAGCAGAGGAGACGTCGGCTGGCAGCTCAGAGCCTCAAAGAGGGCTGAGACAGAGGTTTGAGTCAGCAGCGGCTCCCTGCCACTGCCAGGGAGCCCAGGCCTGCTCCTGCCATGGTGGGGCGGCAAGGGGTGAGTGAAGCCGGTCGTGGGGCTCTGCAGCTGGCAAGCGTAACAACTCATTGGTCGAAAAGTGGGGAATGCCAAAAAAATCCACACTAGATTAAGACTCCACAAAGGCACCTGTAACTGCAAGAGAGGATGAAGATGCTTCACTCCTTTTAAGAAATGGGTCACATCTGGATGAGCCGGCAAAGGTCCACCATTCACTTGACCTCGAAACAGGCAAGAGCCTCCAACTGTACCTTCAATGAATTAAGGGCCAACTTTTTACTCAATCCATCCTGCAAAAATACCAAAATGAGCAGGATCTTAACCAAATGAGGAAGAGCCCCTCGATCTTCACATCAAGCCTCAAATACTCGCCAAACCTGCACATAGGCTAAGGAAGTGGAGAACTTTCTTGCTCGTAGCAAGATGACAATAACCACAGCAGAATATCCACCCTTCAGCAACTGAGCCCTTTCAAAGGCCATACCTTAAGACAAAATCAAGTTGGATCTTCGTGAAGAACAGGTCCCTGCCTTAGCAGATCCCTGTGAGCCGAAAACTGTAGGGGAGAGTTCACCAAGAGCCTTCGCAAATCTGCATACCATGGTCTCCTGGGCCAATCTGCTGCCACCAGAAGCATTATTCCCGAGTGACTCTTGATCCTTCGAATCATTCTGCCCAATATGGGCCACGACGGAAAGGCAGGCATACAGCAGCTTCCCTCAAGCCACTCCTGCATGAGGGCATCGATTCCCAAGGACTTTTGATCTCTCCTGAGATGAAGAAGCAAGGAACCTTCACACTGTGAGAAGTAGCCAGAAGGTCCAGAAACAGAAAGCCCCAAGGATCCACTATGAACTGGAATGCCTTGTTTGACAATTCCCATTCTCCTGGATCCAGACTCTCACTGCCAAGAAAGTCAGCTCTTAAATTATCTTTTCCTGCAATGTGTGAGATTGAGATCTCCTGAAGATGCACTTCCAACCTTTCCATAAGTTGTTCTATTTCCTGTGACACTTGCTGGCTTTTGATTCCTCCCTGCCAATTGTTGTAAGCCACCATCATTGCATTGTACAACATTATCCGGACCACCTGACCCTGCAAATGGTTGCCAAATCGCAAGCATACCAACCGGATGGCACAGGCTTCCTGTCAATTGATGCTCCAGAGAGAATCTTCTGTACTCCAGCACCCTTCCGCTGTCAACTCCTGACAGTGAGCTCCTCAACCCTGGAGGCTCGCATCCATCGTGAATACTAGCCAGTCCTGTGATCTTAGGGAACCCCTCTTTCTTAGATGATCCGCTTGTAACCACCACTGCAGTTGTATGCAGGTCTCCATCAGAAGAAGCTGCCGAATCAAATAGTCCCGAGACTGTGGGCTCCAACAAGCCAGCAGAGTGCACTGAAGGGGGTGTATATGCACCCTTGCTCACGACACCACCTTCAGGTTTGCCACCATCAATCCAAGTACCTGTAGATAAGACCACACTGTCAGGCATTTTGGTGTTCATCAGTAGGAGCATCTGCTCTATCAGCTTCATAATACGGCCTTCCAGCAGGAATACCCTGTCCTCCTTCATCTCGAACCGACCCCGTGATACTCTAAAGTCTGAGATGGCCGAAGATTGCTCTTGGCCAGGTTTACAACCCAACCTAGCTCCTGCAACAAGGAAATCACCTTGTGTGACACCAGAAGGTTCTCTTCTAAACTCTCGGCCCAAATCAGTCAATCGTCTAAGTATGGGTGAACCAGAATCCTATCGTTTCTGAACTCTGCTGCCACCACTACCATAACTTTGGATAAGGTTCTGGGCGTGATGGCCAAACCAAAAGGCAGCGTTCAAAACTGATAATGCTGCCTAAAAACTGTGAAATGCAGAAATTGTTGATGCTCTAGCTAGATGGGAATATGAAGGTATGCCTCTGACAAGTCCAGAGACATCAGAACTTCTTCCGACTGAACTGCCATTATCACTGAGTATAAGGTTTCTATACAAAAATGAGTCACCAGCAAATGACAGTTGACCCCCTTGAACTAGGATGTGGTGAAAAGAGCCCTCCCTCTAGGGAACAACAAAATAAATGGAATATCGACCCACATTTTCTTGTGACTTGGGTACTGGATCTACAGCCCGCAGGCTGAGAAGCCTTGACAATGTACACCACTGCCTGTCTCTTCTGCGGAGAATTGCAGGTAGACATCATGAAAACATCTCAGTGAACACTGCAAAGCTCCAGGGCATAGCCATCTCTTATCACCTCCAGAACCCACTAGTCTGATGTGATCTAAATAAAAAAGAGAGAGGCGACCCCCGTATTTCCTGCTCCCAGGGGTGGGTTGGCACACCTTCATTGGGAGGCTCAGGGGGCTCCACTACATGAGCCTGCACCGTCTGGGCTACCTGGGATGAAAGGACTGGGACCTAACAAAGGTTGAGCCCTCTGAATGGAAGCTCCTCTATAGGGTTGAAAATGTACAAAACCCCTAGTAAGACCTCTCGTGCTGGAGAAGCATGGCGTCTATTTCTTATCTTCTGGTCATTAAGGCTGGGACTCACCCCACTTAATGGCCTTTTTTTTTTCAGCTCACTCCCAAACAAGAGTGAACCTTCAAAGGGCAATTTTGTAATGTTAGACTTTGAAATTGCATCAGCTGACCAACTTCTAAACCATAGCTGATGCCTGGCCACTATTACCAAAGCCAACCCTCTGGCCAAAGTGTGGACCAAATTGCAACCCTCATCTGCCAAAAATTCACACCAGATTCAGTGACTTCTTGAGAGAGAAGTAAACAAGAGCAAGCCGCCAGGGAACATAAGAAGCGATCTGCTAATTCATTGCCATCGCTTCACGGGCCTACTTAAGGATAGCCTGAATTCTCCTATCCTGTGCATCCTTCAAAGCTGCTCTCCCTTCTACGGTAACAGCACACACAAATGCATCCACTTTTAGAAAACACAATTACTCTCTTGCAGCTGGATCCAGGGGGACAGTCCTTCCAAGGCTCATCCCCCTTTAAAATTAGCTTCCGGGACGCCCCATTCAAAATCAGTTCTTGAATGGCCTCCATAATAGGGAAGAAACATGAGGCTTTACACAAAGAAATCAAAATGGGATCTTTCTTTGGCTCAGACATGGATTCAGCCCCCCGTACCCCAGCATCTTCCATGTCTGAGAAATCAGAGCCAGTAACTCATCTCTATGAAGGAAACGCAACATAGGGGCTGAGCGCACTGTTTAACCCGCTGTCGGACATGGGTTAAATAGGCACTAATCCACTCCCTAATGCAATAGAGGGATTAGCACCTATTTAACGCGTGTCCGACGCGGAGTGAATGAGTTAGCGCTCATCAGATGCAAATGCATGTGAATGAGGCTATTACTCATTCACTCCAAATGCAAAAAAATAAATGTGCATCTCAGACGCATATTTATTGCTCAGATATTAATGCCTGCCTGGTGCAGGCGTTAATAGCTGAGCGCACTGAAAAAAAATACAGAAAAGCAGAAAAAACTGCTTTTCTGTACATTTTTTAAAGTTAAAAAAAGAAAAAAACCACTCTGCCGGCCGCTTTGAAGACCGATGCCAATATGCTCGGCGTCGGTTTTCATAACCGGCCAGCTGCAGTTATGAAAACCAACGCCGAATTTATCAGCATTGGTGTTCATAACCGGCAGACTGCCAGTAACCGTGGGGTCGCGTTAGCAAGGAGGCGCTAAGGTCACGCTAGAGACCCTAATCCTCCTTGCTAGCGCGACCCCCTAATTTGTTTAATGCACAGCGCCTCCCTTGCGGGTGCCATGCGTGCACTAAGGAAGCGGGCGCTGAAAAGTCAGCACCCACTTTCCGCAAATTTTATTGCATCAGCCCCATAGTTCTATACGGCTCCAATCCTGGAGGAATTTCCCCATCCTCCAGGGAGTAAAGATCAGCATCATCATCCATGCTAGATCCGCAGCAGGTATAGCCATAATCAAACGCTTACCCGCAGCACCAGGAGTGCGGGAATCCGCAGCCTGTGATACTGAACTTCTAAGATTGGCCTGGGGATGAGGACTGCGCCTGAGATTCATGCCAAAACCAGGGGGCATCAGTCCTATGCCCAGTAAACTACCTTCCCCCGCTGAGGAAACAGTTAGGGGAGCCCCAAAATCAGGCGACACCTTTAACACCATTTTTTTCCCATTCCCGTATCAAGCTGGGAAGAACCGGCTTAGAAAAATCAGATGGAGGCAATTCTCCCTGAGCCTCCAAACAGCACTGACACAAGTTAGAGAGAACACCAGGCTGAGATGCCCGAATATGGCAAGCAGCACAAAGGGCAAGGCACTCTGGCTTCTTTGCTATTGGTGCCAGCACGTTGTCAGTACACTCTAACAGGTGTCTGATAACAGTGTGCCCAGCTGTGTTATTTTTTCACACTAAGGGGGTCATTTTCCAAGGAGTTACCGCGGGTGATAATTCCGCAAATCGCGCTAACAGCCGTTAACGTGATTTGCGAATGCACATTTTTAATTTTGTATTCAGGGGGCGGAGTAAATATAAAGTAGGGAGGATTTATTATGTGCCACAAAGTTAGTGTGGCTCCTAACACGGCCAATAACTACACCTCTTTCATTTGTGTTACGTGTGCACTAGAGGCTGGTAAAGGTTTATCATGGTTCTGGACAGGCCTGTTTCAGAGAGAGAGAGAGAGAGAGAGAGAGAGAGAGAGAGAGAGAGAGAGAGAGAGAGAGAGAGAGAGAGAGAGAGAGAGAGAGAGAGAGAGAGAGAGAGAGAGAGAACCTTACTATAGTGCCTCCTCCCTAGGTATTTGTATCCCTATGGGAGGCCCACCTAGTAACTCGAGGTGAGGGTTAAGTAGTAGTGTAGGGGGGTAGGGGCCACTTTGACATTCAACGTGAGATGTACGAACAGAACAGTGGTCTCTTGTGAAGATTTGCTGGCCTTCAGAGTGAGGAAACTCACTCCAAGATGAGATTTGTGCAATGTTCTCTCCACCTAGCTTGATGGACTCTCTACCTGGGTAATAACAAGCTAGGTGGAGAGAACATTGCACAAATCTCATCTTGGAGTGAGTATAAGGAGTTATGGACACATGTCCAAAACGCGCGTCCAACCACGGGTTAACCTGTGCGCTAGCCTGAGCGCAAGGTATTGCATTGGCTCTAGTGGAAGCCTAGGGGGTCGCTACATGAATATATTTATTCAGTGCCTTTGAGCAACTATGATTTATGTGGTTGGCAAGCCCTGCATCTGCACTCAAGCAAAAGAAGTATTTTCTCTCTCTAATTGCCTCCTTCACTAATTATCCCAAATAGAATGTGCATCATGTATATATGGCGTATGGATTGAGAGACATTACTGCGCATGTTTCAACTGCTGATTTCAACATTTTCATTTCATTTGGGCCGCTGAAGGCGTGATGTCACGACGTTTGGCATCACGGCATGTGATGTCACGTCTTCAGCGGCCCAATTGCACGCACAGGGGCCACTTTGGCCCGTGCGATGCGTCCATCTTCGCGGGCAGCTGGAGGCAGGGGAGCCGCGTCCATCGTCACCGATGTCTGTCTCCGGAGGGGGGCTGCAAAAAAAGTAAGTCACTTCGTTGCTTTACACTGCCACTCCCTCTCTCCCCTCCTCCTGAAGTAAGGCTGCTTTTTGCGCCTTGCTTCGGGAGGAGGGGAGAGAGGACTGGCAATCCCGAGTGTAGGATTGCCCGTCCTCTCTCCCCTCTCTCTCTTGCAACTTTTTTTTTTCGCTTTTTCGCTTTTTTTTTTTTTTCCGCTTTCGTTGCTTGCTTCGGGAGGAGGGGAGAGAGGACTGCAATCCCGAGCGTAGGAGAACCGTCCACTTCCTGGTACCTGTCATTTCAAATGTCATTTGAAATGACAGATACCGGCGTGTCCGTGAAGCGTTAGGCCAGCGCACCCAGGATACTGTATAGCGCTCTATACAGTAAAATGGGTTGCGCGGGCCTAACGCTTCATGGACGCTTCTTAGACGCAGCTTGCATTTGCAAGCTATTTACATACAGTATCGAGCGGTAGGTGAGCTGGACTGTGCGTGCGGCAACCGCGGGTGCGCCCGGCACTAACGCAGCTCTTCCTACTGCTCCTTACTGTATCGGCCTGTGTATTAGCTGTTATATGCACGGCGAAGTAGAAACTCTTTAATTGACATTTTAAACTTTTTAACATCCTCCAGAGACCTAAGTTCAAAAGGAATAAGATTCCATAGTGTAGGTGCTGCTATGGAGAAAGAAGTCTCCCTTGTGCTAAACAATTGTGCATGACGAACAGAAGGAATCTCCAACAGATTCAATTGTGACGATATCAGACACCTTACAGGTTTGTAAATCATGGATATTTGCCCATACTTCATAGAAAAATAGAAAGGGGTTTCTGTTCAATCATGTAAATTAGAGAAGTGCTGAACTATAGTGCTTCATCTTCTCAAAATACATTATATACACACATATATATTTTGTCATGGGTCGCTGCCCAGGTCTTGCACAACCCACTGACAATTTTCTGGAACACATTGCTCAAAGCCAACCACTTGCAATAAAAAAAAAATGTATTCCAGACATCAGTGCTCACTTTACATTTTTAAATGTTTTCAATTCTTTCTCTGAGACTGCAGTATCACTCCAGTAAGGTACACGGCAATTAGCTGTTGGCTAGCCTAGATCCCTACAAATGTACATAACTTACTTACAAGGTGTACCTTTTGCAGATTCAAATCCCTAACCAAAGGGCTGCGGTCATCTCTGCTTCCAAAGGACTCCTTCCTGACTCTCCTTCTCCGTCTCCTCTCTGTTTTCCTTTTTCCTGTCTTTAGGCAGAGCTCTCTCTCTCTCTTTTAGCCAGCCTGACAACAGCTAATAGCTTTGAAATTTGTCTCAGTTGTGTCTCCCAATTTTTAACACAGATTTCTGTGGCTGCTGCTGCTTTCACTTTAATTGGTCCTATTTCAATCACTTGGTGAACATGTTGAGGACTGTTAAGGGCAGTCCCTACCATGGGTGTTTTTCTTCAGAGTCTGTTTAAACAAACAGCCCCAAGTGTTAATGTAGTAGGGAGATGCTATTAGGTAGCCCCTGGTGTGGGTATCAATCAGTTAGGCCTTGCATTCAGGGCCAGATTTAAAATTGTGGTGCCCCATAGGCAGAGGACTCAGGGTGGGGTAATTTTCCCTTAGAAATCAGAGAACAGTGGAGGGAATCCCGGATTTTGGGGGCCTTCACAATTTGAGGCACAAGGCACGCGTTTATGTTGCCTACTTCTAAATCTGGCACTGGCAAACTAAGAAGTTTAATGATCTTCCAAGCTCAAAAGAAAACAACTACCAACTACTGGTGCCCTCAATGACCTTCTATTACTTGGTTTGCCAGGCAATGACTGTCCACTGCTTCTGTTTTGTCCCTAAGAATCTGAATAGTGCCCCACCTTCTAGAGTGGTACCCTCTTTATTTGCAAGGCAGAGAAGGAAAGGTCTTTTTTTCTCCAATGCTGCAATAACTAAAGAACAATGACACACCACTTTCCCATAAGTTCCCTTAATAGGAATGAGAGTGGGAAGCTCATACATTATGACAATCATTCTAACATATTCATAAATTTACATACAGAACCCCTAGGCAAACAACAAACACTCTTCAGTGTTCTTGCAACATCCAGACCTGGATGTTAAACAGCCTGGATATTTCTGTCTTCTTCAAGAGTGGTCGGGGATCCTGGCCTCAATGAGCACAAACCAGAATGTACAACAAGAGGCCCCTGCACATGAGTCTCTGGGCAACCCTGTGCCTAGGTTCACCACACTGTAGAAACCCTCCTCTTGCCAACAGGCAAGTAGTAGATCCAGCACTTGGGCTCATGGTACTTTCTTCTCTCCCCCATTTCCTGTGTTTTAGAACAGTGGGGACAGAATCTGGCATAGGAGCAGTTGGTACAAATGCTGTACCTACTGACGAGCTATTTACCATCTCAAGAACCTTATTCCTCCTCTTCTCTCATTTTAATCCAGCTCCACCAAGGGTATGTGGAGTCTGGACCATTGGAGAATGGGGGAGTCATCCGTTACAATGCTCATTGGCTATAATTTAGACAGATAAGTGGCTGAATATGGAAAAATATGCCATTTAGGTGGGTAACTTGTGAGATATCCATCTAAATGTCTTTTAAACATTGACCTCTATATTCTTAGCTGATAGACTGGTATTCCAGGCATTTCTGAATAGATCACATAGAGTACAGAACCCCATCAATCAGCAAGCTTATATTGTCCAGGAATGCTTAAATTCCTCAACAATACGTGATATTCTATCTTAAGGTCATGCCACATGACCATTTTGTCAAATTAGGCCTTATTGCTGCTTTTTTTTTTTTTTTTATCCCTGCAGCCTTCTGTGCAAGCTGATAGATTGTTGCAGATTCCTTCTCAGCTTGTCTACATATCTCTTCAAGGCTTTCAGCTTTCAGTCTTTCCAGAACCTTCATCAGCCAGTATTCATGTTCCTCAAGGTTCTGACCAAAAATGATCAAGTTATCAAGGTGCACAAGAACTTCCAGTAGATGCATGTCTCCTACCATCTGTTCCATCAGCTTTTGAAACATAATTGGAGTCTCACAGATAACTTGTGGCATTTGCTCAAATTCATAAAATCCGGGAGGACAGATGAAAGCTATCTTCTCTTTATCATTAGGATGCATGGGTATTTGATACACCCATTCCTCAGGTCCAGGACACTGAACCACTTGCTGCCCACTAAGCAATTCAAGGCATCCTCCACCCTGGGGCTGATATGCTGATCTGGCACTGTATGTTGATTCAAGGTGCAATAGTTCATGCACATGTTATATACTCTTATTCTTCTTTCAGAATACCACAATTGGGGAGGCAAAGGGACTTCTGGATTCAGATCTATAAAATGCTTCTAGACATCTTCTAAGCAATTCATTGGGCTCTCTCCCAGAAAAGTTTGTCCTCTTTTAAACAAATCCAGTGAGGGGTACTAATTGACCTTCCCACATCTTGTTGACTGATAGAAAACATATCAGCCCTCTGAAGCAGCTATTGGATCAACCTCTCTTTCCATTCTGGGGGTATAGTGGAGTCATCAAACTGGAACATTTCAACCTTTACAGCTCTCTTGGCCTCTTCGGATCCATCATTGTTGACCATGTGGCTATCACCTTTGTAGAGCAGATCTTAGCCACCTTAATATGGGGTGGTATTATCACAGCTTCTTCAGAGGGGTTGAATAATTTGATCACCATACTCCTGACATTCTTGAGTGGTAGATCCACCAACTGGTAGAAACTCAGGATCCCTACCCTCTATCGGTATCTTCTGCCCTGTGGTTGAGGACCCTTTACGTGGCAGTGCAATCTAACAGAGGTCTTAGGCGGTAACTATTACTAGCAACAGTAACATGGGATAGACTTAATTTTTTGGGTACTTGCCGGGTTCTTATGGCCTGGATTGGCCACTGTTGGAAACAGGATGCTGGGCTTGATGGATTCTTGGTCTGACCCAGTATGGCATGTTCTTATGTTCTTAACACTCAAGCCTTCTTTTGCAGGAACCAGATATTCCCAGTCTTAGGATCAGGTTCCTTACTCAGCCCTTTTTCAAGAGACATGAAAGCTGCCCTCAGGATAGGGTGGATCTTCAAAACCTTCAGATCTTGACCCTTGTTGTTCTCCCTACATTGGGCAAACATTCTTCTTACCAACTCTGTGTTGGTCCCCACTACTAAAGAAGCTGAATGCTGGCCTCTGGCAAAGGACACACCAATGCTATGACTTCAAACATCTTGTCAGTCTTAGTGTAGACCTTGTACTTTCTGAGGATAGCAGAATTTACTGAAGCACAATACTGGCGTAGCTGGAATGAACAAAAGAAAATGCTCCTTCTAACCTTAGGGTGCAGAGATGGGGGTCAGAGATTCAAAAGTTAATGTTTAAACAGCTCAGAACTAGATGTACTTGTTCTGAGAAAAAGATAAATAACTATCTTTAATGTAATAGGGAACATCACAATAGATAAACAGCAGCTCAGAAATTAACACAGAGCCCTGTGCCAAAGTCTGTTCCCTTGTGTTTGTGTCAAAAGTATTCATGCTTCCCCAAGACTACTAGATAATCCACAGATTTCCATTTCTGTGACCTGGAACCTTGTTTCAACTCTTCTGTCTGGAGATACAGTAATACACAGCTTCCCTCACTGCAGTTCATTATGCAGCTCTCTTACACTGTCTGGTCCCAGCTCTGCTGCCTGGAGAATAGGCAACAACAGCCTCTATACTGTTTGTTCTTTTGTTTACCTGCCCAAACTAAGCAGGACACTCCCTGTCAAGATCCCTGCAGAGATTAGCACATCTCTCCCAGCTGAGACAAAGCTATCCTGTTTCCCTTTGTCTCTAACTCCCATCACAAAAAAAACAATGACTGCTTGAAAATCCTGCTCCTCAATCCAGTGGCTCTCTGAGTCATGTGTTCTGAAACATAATGCAGTCTCATGGTGTGATGAAATAGCTAGGCGCAGACAAGTTACAGTTGTCTGAAAAGTCTCAGCACTACTAATCACTGGCAGCCATGTTAAGGTTGGAATATCAGCATTACTAACCATTAGTATTCTGACTGTTCCTCTGTGATGCATACATAGAAAAAGGTAGGACGGCACTACACTTCCTAGGCCCTGAGCATTGTTCAATAGTTTATTTACCATTTCAGTCTCTGGTAAATAGCAGTAATAATCATGTTGGATGCAACTGATGGTTTCCAGCTTAACTTTTACTGATTAAAGTTGAAAAAATATTTAGTTACAAATTCTTAATCTCTGCAGTCCATTTAAAGCTTTATTTCTTTTAATAAATCTGTGACTTTATACTTCCAATTACTGTATGTTGTTACCAAAGTCAATTGGTTTCTCTTATTCCTGATCCTGTCCAATTAACGGGGTGGTTTTGAAGCTTCTACCTGGGATTTGGTAGATAGGATGATTATTCACAATTTAGATATCAAAGTAAAATTCCATATTTCATACTTTAATCCAGTTGTTCAGCACAACAGTTCTCCTTACTTCACTGTTGGTACCTGTGTGATGGGTTTTTGCCAGTCACTAATATTATCCACATGTATTTTTCAAGATAGGGGAAGTAGGAGGGTTTCTTTTGATGTTTGGAATTCTTCCCATTGCTATAACCCCACCTTTCTGGGGGAAAGGCTTCTAGGAGTATATAATTCCTTGGACATGTTCATTTTTTCAGTGGCAAGGTGACTGGAGAGAGAGGGTGGAGAAAGAGTTGAGAGTTAGAGATTCCTCCAGGATCTCAAAGCAATAGGGTCTAGAGAGGTTCTCCAGTATTTCAAGGCAAAAGTGGTTGGACAGCTAGAGATTCCCCCAGGATCTCAGAAATGCAATTCAAGTATTCAAGCAAGAGTTTTGAGGGAAGAGATTTTGAGTTTTGGATTGATTGACCAATGTTAAAGGGAAGGGCATACCACCAGTATCCCAAAGGAGTGGATCAAAGATCGTTTTGCCCAGGCATCCAGTTAACAGCATGGGTGAAGAGAAGGACTATGGTGTTTGAGCCTCTAACTCAAGAGACTACAGATTTTTGCAGCTGAATTACAATTTACCTGTTTGACCCTTTTTGGGGATTTTTATAATTTTTATACTTGTGCTTGGGGATATTCTTCCATCTGACCAGTTGTGTGCTGGAATTACATTCTAATTATCCCATCCTCACTGGTGAGGATATATTTTCCATGGATGAAAGTAAAAGAACAGGGAGAGAAGTGAGAGGGAAGAGAATGGACAAGGAAACCATCTGTTTTATTTTAGTGATCTGCTATATGCTGATTTTGCTTTTTGCAATTTTGGCCTAGATACCTTTCTTTAAGTGGCAGTAAAGACTATTTTGAACACCAATTTTGGACTCCTGTTTGATTTTTTTTCCTTCAAACCCCAGTGTATGTACTGAATGGATGGACACTGTGTAGTCGTCATGCGCGCGCCTAGGGAGGGGTGTGGTGCTGATGGCAGCATCTCTCTACGGGCCATGTGGAGAGGCCTGACGAACAGGGGCATCTTGGCTGGCAACACTGAGGACCATGGCAGAGCCGGAGGCACCAGAGGCGACCCGAGGTTGGAGCTGGCAGCCCACCGCCACCAGTGAAGAGGAACCAGGAGCTGGAGTCCGTGCAAGGTGAGAGGGCCACGCCGCGGGTCTGCCACGGGCAGCACACATAACACTTGGTGCCCGTTTGGACACCACAAAGAACCTCGAGGGCACCGGAACACTGCGCTTGGATGCTTCAACACTCCAGGGTGTCTTGCGTAGATGGCGATCCTGGCGTTCGACAGCACCAAGTCCATCCAAGACCGAAACCCCTGTCACCCGAGAGCTTCAGTGGCACTCAAGGGCTCTCACGCTCCGGCAATCGATGGCCTTGAGGGCGACTGGAGAGATTACTTACCTGATAATCTCGTTTTCCTTAGTGTAGGCAGATGGACTCAGAACTAATGGGTATAGTGTGCTCGTGCTAGCAGTTGGAGATGGATCTGACGTCAGCACGTAGTACATATACCCCTGCAGGAAGTGCAGAAGCTCAATAATCTTCCTTGCAAATGCATTATGGATATATGTGTGACTGACCGATTGATCAACTTGACATGATTAACCTGACCGATTGACAGTAGCTGGAGACCGCCAGTGTTCTCAACCGGAAGGCGTCGACACCCGGCAGGGTGGATGCCCTATGTAAGGAAAACATGGCTTACCTTGAATCGGTGAATCCCCATGTATATCGGCAGCCGGGTGAGATGCTGAGTCCATCTGCCTACACTAAGGAAAACGAGATTATCAGGTAAGTAATCTCTCCATTTCCTAGCGTGTAGCAGATGGACTCAGAACTAATGGGATGTACAAAAGCTACTCCTGGACTGGGTGGGAGGCTGCCCGAGGTCCGTTTAGGATTGCCCTTGCAAATGCTGTGTCCTCCCTGGCCTGGACATCCAGACGGTAGAATCTGGAGAAGGTATGGATGGAGGACCACGTTGCCGCTCTACATATCTCTGCAGGCGAGAGCAGCCTGGTTTCTGCCCAGGAGGCCGCTTGTGCTCTAGTAGAGTGAGCCTTGACCCGTAGAGGTGGTGGTTTTCCCGCTTCTACGTAGGCCGCCTTGATAACTTCTTTGATCCAGCGAGCAATAGTCGCCCGTGAGGCTGCTTCTCCTTGCCTCTTCCCACTGTGAAGGACGAACAGGTGGTCCGTCTTTCGTACTGCTTCCGACATTTCCAGGTATCTGGACAGCAGCCTGCCGATGTCGAGACAACGCAGTATTCGACCTGCTTCTGATTTCTTCAACCCTTCCATGGTTGGCAAGGATATGGTTTGGTTGAAGTGGAAGTGTGAGACTACTTTGGGTAAGAAGGAAGGAACCGTGCGAAGATGGATAGCCCCTGGGGTGATTCTGAGAAACGGATCGCGGCAGGACAGCGCTTGTAGCTCTGAGATGCGGCGTGCTGAGCATACGGCCAAGCAAGAACACCATCTTCAAGGTTAGTAAATTTAGTCGCTAGAATTTGGAAAAACACTCAGCGAGCGTGAGGTAGCTCCAAACTGCTTTGGAGATGGAAATTACTGAGCTTCTGCACTTCCTGCAGGGGTATATGTACTACATGCTGACATCAGATCCGTCTCCAACTGCTAGCACGAGCACACTATACCCATTAGTTCTGAGTCCATCTGCTACACGCTAGGAAATAGGGTGTTTAATGGTGAGCCCAGTGCCTCATTGATGGTGCTCGACATCATTGAGTGGCAAAGAATGGCATCGTGGCTACATGCAGAATGGCCTCCATGGCGGCCACGTACCTCGATGACATTGAGTGCGTTGATGGTATCGAGGCAGCTCCGCACCAAGATCGCCTCAAGGCCATGCATCACAACAGTCTCGAGGGCGGCCGCGGCATTGAGACCACTCATCTCGATGGCATCAATGTTGGCCAAGGAATCGAGGCCACACACCTCAACGGCAGAGACCACTCACCTCGCTGGCATCAATGTTGGCCATGACATCGAGGCTACATACTTCAATGGCCCATGTACGCACTTCAATGGGATTGAGCGTTGATGGCCCTGAGGGCATCAATAGCATCTATTGTGGCTCCAATGGCGTTGACTGTGGCTCCGATGGCATTGAGGGAGACCATGGCGCCTGATGGCAGCCCTGGTCCCTGACACTAGAGGTTGGTACCACAGATGCCTACAGCACAGAAGGCCCTTATGGCATTGAGAGTGGTCACGAACCTCGATGGCATCGAGGGTGTCCCAGCACCTCGACAGCATCAAGGGTGACCATGGCGCTCAATGGCAGTCCTGGTCCCCAATGCAGTCCTGAAATTGACGTGTCAGATCATCGGTGCACTGGTCACAGATGTGCGTGGGCAACGGTTACTGGGTATGGCATTGAAGGTGCAGCAGTAACCTGCTTGCCCAGGCTCCTACTCATCCTCTCTCACAAGGATATTGCATTGCCATCACAGGCAAGCAGGACGGGAGGCTATGTAGTCCAGGGCTCCTGCCTGTGGAAACTAGTTCCCTTGAATGTGGGGAGGATGAGCTCTCCACCCCACAGGAATGGTATGGTCCTCGATCTCTTCATTGTCTGAACATCCATCGATGCCAGTCGATCATGAAACAACAGGGAACTCCTACCCGCATAGCCAACCCACAAGGATTACCCATGTACTGCATTCTGTCTGTCCTTCCAGCTCTTGAAAAAAAAGGTACAAAAAAAAGACAGAGCAAGGAGAGGACTCAGGTATCAAATTGCAGGTACCGTATTTATTTACTAAGAGATAGTATTAGACTCTGCCAGACTGCATAGCGACTAAGGCCTGCCATGTGGCTGTCAGACAGTGGAAAGAAGAGGAAAAAAGGTAAAGAAAAATGGAAAATAAAACCATAAGGTAATAGAAAGAAAAACATCTACAGCTCTAGAAAAATTCACTTATAAAAACTGTGAAGAGAGAGCAAAGCTGAATACTGTGACACACATGGCCCCCATAATCACTTGGCTCTACGGAAAAAAAGAGACTGAGGGACTCTACCTAAAGGGCAGGGTGATAACTACAGCTGTACATGTTTGAAAGTTCTCGAATCTTTGAGACTAAAGTTCTGGACTGGGTCTCCATCCAATGATGTCACCCATGTGAGAGGACTACCATCCTGCTTGTCCTTGGAGAACAGCCCTGATCCCTCCCGCTCCCTCCCGATGCCCCAATAAAATTATATATAGCATGCCAAGCAGCTCCTATCCTCTCCCCTTCACCAAATTCCACATACATCTATTTCGATCCTCCCTCTCCTGCTCCCCAACCCCAAAAAATGTACATTTAAACCAGCAAGAGAAGAAAAGGTTCTGTTCTTCTCCTGCTGGCTTTAGCATTAAATTCCAGTATGGCAGAGAGCTGTACCAGCATTTAATATGCATTTATTCACTGCACTGGCTTTTTGATGGGGGTGGGAGAAGGATCAGGGTTGCTCAGCATGCTACATACAAATTTTATTGGGGCATCAGGAGGGAGTGGGAGCAATCGGGGCTGCTTGGCATTCTACATATAAATTTTATTGGGGCATCAGGAGGGAGTGGGAGGAATCGGGGCTGCATTCTACATATACATTTTATTGGGGCATCGGGAGGGCACAGGAGGGCTTAGGCTGCTTGGCACATTACATAGAATATTATTCTGAAGATCTGGAGGAAGCAGGGCTGGCTGCGACTGTACAGCCGCTTGTAGGTTGTTGTTGTTTTTTTTTTTTTAATTTTAGCAGGGAGGCAGTTCTTTGGCTAACTTTAGAACTACGTTTTTGCCAACCAAAGGGGCCGATGCAATAAAGTGCGCTGAGCCCAGTGCACTATTAACGTGCAGTTAGACGCAGGTAAAATAGATGCTAATCAATCCCCTAATGCAATAAGGGGATTAGCGCCTACTTAAAGTGCGTCTAACGCGGAGTGAATGCAATAATGCTCTTCACATGCAAATGCATGTGAATGAAGCTATTAGGCATTCCCTCCCGATGCAAAAAGAAAAATGTGCGTCTCAGACGCACATTTAACTGTCATTTATTAACACCTGCCAGGAGCAGGTGTTAATAAATGTGTGCATCAAAAAAACAAGAAAAATTAAAGAAATAAAAGAAAAAAAAATTGAAAGTTGGACCCATCACAAAATCCGACGCTGAGTTCAACGGCGTCGATTTTCCTCACCAGCAGACAGCCACAAAAACCGACGCGATAAATCTGGCATTGGTTTTCACTGATTTAATTTAATTTCGCTGAAAACCAACGCCGAGTTTATCAGCGTCAGTTTTTGTGGCTCTCTGCCGCTAATAAAAACTGCGATAACTCTTGCAGCAGTCAAGCGGGAGCAGGGAAGGAGCTAACTCGAGCAAGCGGCTGCGCCTTAGCTCTTGCTTGGGGATGTAGTGGGCTTCTTCTCCCAGCCGCAGCTGGAAGTTGCTCCAAGCCGGACCGGGCCTTCCCTGGCAGTCCGAGCCGCGGACAAACTTCCTCCTGGGTCACTGAAGGAGGAGAGTTCAGTCTCTCCCTCCGCCTCTTCCTCCCGAGCGGAGGGAGTGATCAGGTGCTGCTGCAGTTCATCACGCACACTCCCACCCATCCGGCCGTCTGTGCAGGACACTTGCCGGCGTCGGTTTTCGTGACTGCCGTACGCCGGTTTTCATGACTGCCATATGGGTCAGGGAAACAGATGCCGATAAACCCGGAAACGCCAATAAACCCGGAAATGATGGGTTTATCGGCGTCGGTTTCCCTGACTGCTGTACGACGGTCACGAAAACCGTCTGGGTTCACGTTAGCATGGATGTGCTAAGGGTCACAAGCGACCCTAGCGCATCCTTGCTAACGCGACCCCCTTTGGGGCGCCATGCGCGCATTAAGAGAGCAGGCACTGACTGTTCAGCGTCCGCTTTCTACACGCCTTTATTGCATTGGCCCCAGAGTTAGCCAGAGGACTTTACTGGCTAATGTCGATTCAGAGCAAGCTGGGTAAATGTAAACCACTCCCTGGAATGCCCACATCCTGCCCCTTTTTTATCCTGCTAAGTTTTAGCTGTGTAATGACTAAAATTGCTAAAACAAAATCGTTCAGTTCGGAGGGATATTCAAAACACGGGGTTTGCCTGGCTAAGTCTTGAACTTAGCTGGACAAGCCCTTTTGAATATTGACTTCACTGTGTACTGCTTAACAATCATACATTTTGTGTAAAGCTTAATTACAGTAATTAGTACATTTAAAAAATAGACCATATATTGCTCTCATGTTTTATATTTAACCTCTAATGCCATTAAATGTATTATTTTGCATATTTACCACACTGCATGAATGTTAGTCATCTCAGCAAGGAATGACATACCTGATCCTTGGTCAATATAATATACGCGTTTATGGCAGGAAGTTTGACACTGATCACTTGTAGTTTCAGATAAATTGGAAATATTGCACTGTACACAATTCCTGAGAATGAAAAAGAATTTGACATGTCTTGTAAAAGCGAGTACACTTTTTATTTTGTATGTAAATACAGCATAGAACATGGGTTAAATGTTTTTTCTAGAGCTAGTAACATTTGTCTGAATAATTTTGGGCTTAGCTGGACAAATGGCAGTATTTAAAAATCCCACCGTGCTCACCAGTTCTGAGATAGCTGTATAATTTTTTATCTGGCTATTTCAGGGGTGGGGTGGTGGTTTTCCAGGGCGCAGTCACTTATCTGGCTAATAGGGTCATTAATCAAAATGCATTATGGTGTTAATCATGTTACTGCATTTTTTTTGAAGGGGCAGGATTAATTAACACTGGAAATAACTACACCTTTTTTACCTGGGGTTAAGCTGTGCAATATAATGAGAGAGAGAGGGAGATAGTTAGAGAGAAAGAACCTAAGGTCTTTATAGTTGTGAACTATTTATATCTTTATAGGAGGGCCAGCTCCTAAAAAGGTGAGGTGTTGATGGTGGTTTATGGTTTATGGGGCAAATTTTACATGCAGAGTGAGACGTACGAACAGCACAGTACACTTTGGTGAAGATTTGACATCATTTGGAGTGAGGAAAGTCTCACAAAGATGATATTTCTACAATGAGGTCAAATCTTCACCGAGGTGTACTGTGCTGTTCGTACGTCTCACTCTGCATGTAAAACTGGCCCCTAAACCACCACCAACACCTCACCTATTAGCTGGCCCTCCTATAGAGAAATAAATAGTTCAATACTATAAAGACCGTATAAATAGCTTCTCTTTCTCTCTCTCTCTCTCACATATATCTGGGCAGTTCACAAGCTGCAAAAAAGAGTGAAAGCTTTACTGCACCGCACAATTCTACTACTACCTATGTGAAGCGCAATGTTACTGTGGTAATTATAAAATTACCATAAACACACTGCAGGCATTATCCATGCGATATTATAGCATTTTGATGAATCTATGGGTAAGCTGGCTGAATACTGTTAGGACTGCATGAAAGCAATCCTAAAAGTGAGATAAACTTATCTACCTAACTTTGAGATAGTCATAGATTTTCAGTGATTCAGTTGCACCGTTGAATATCTGGTATATGTTACCCAAATATGTGCTCACTGTGCTACTGAAAATGGATCTCCTAATTTTTAGTACAGTAAATGTCTAGGAAAAGTTCAAGTTTCCATGAAGACCATATCCAAATATTGTGTGATATTCTTAATGTAATCTGTTCAGAATGACTTTATGAAAAATATCATAATAAATTATTTCTAATAATAATAAAATTAAAGTAAATGTATCTCTCTCTCTCTCTCTCTCTCTCTCTATATATATATATATATATACATACACATAAATCTAATTTAAAAAATACATGAGATTAAGAGCTGCATTTGATTGAAAACACAAGAATACAATACAGTATATTAAACAAAGTGGGTTTCTAAATATAAAGAATAATTTTGCTACTTTAAATCAATTTCCTAAAAAATGCTACAATTAAAGGCGGTTACATGATAATGTCATTAAAGCAGATAGTGTTTTTCTTGGCTCCCTCCAAGTCCAAAATCTATTTTAACTGCAATTTAAGATGTGACAAATCCTGAAGACAGATAAGATACTGATAGAAATGGCCTTCAAATCAGACCCTAAGAGCACCAATAAAACCTGCAGGGCAGTACTTATGAAGTGAGACTTAAGGACATAAATATGCATACCCTAGGAGATAGAATGACAAATACAGATAATATAGAGGCATTCAAATTATTTCCCAATTATACATAAGGAGAAATACTACTTACCTGATAAGAACATAAGAAATTGCCATGCTGGGTCAGACCAAGGGTCCATCAAGCCCAGCATCCTGTTTCCATCAGAGGCCAAACCAGGCCACAAGAACCTGGCAATTACCCAAACACCAAGAACATCCCATGCTACTGATGCAATTAATAGCAGTGGCTATTCCCTAAGTAAATTTGATTAATATCAGTTAATGGACTTCTCCTCCAAGAACTTATCCAATCCTTTTTTTAAATCCAGCTACACTAACTGCAATAACCACATCCTCTGGCAACAAATTCCAGAGCTTAATTGTGCGATGAGTAAAAAACATTTTCTCCGATTAGTCTTAAATGTGCTACTTGCTAAAATAATCGAATCACCAACTATGATAGCCGACATAACTCTTCCCTCCTGGGCAGTAGGCCTTGGAGACACATCCTCGGTGCGAAAGGCCAATGCACCACCTGGAGAGCAGGTCCTTGCTAGTTGCTACAGGATCCTTTCCTGCTGCACCAGGTTGATGCTCTCTGATAGGGATGTGAATGGTTTTTTGACGATTTAAAATATCATCCGATATATTTTAAATCGTCAAAAATCGTTAGAGCTGCGATACAATAACAATTCCCCCATTTTGCGCCATTTTGCGCAAAATGGCGCCGGCCGTAGACAACACGATTCAACTGCAGGAGGTCGTTCCGGACCCCCGCTGGACTTTTGGCAAGTCTTGTGGGGGTCAGGAGGCCCCCCCCAAGCTGGCCAAAAGTCCCTGGGGGTCCAGCGGGGGTCCGGGAGCGATCTCCTGCCGCGAATCGTTTTTCCGTACGGAAAAACCAAAGGTAGCGCCGGCGCCATTTCTACAAGCACCGGAGGTCCGAGAGTGGAAGATCACAGCGGGACCCTTCCTCTGGACCCCAGGTAATTTAAGGCATTTTGGGGGGGTTCGGGAGGGTGGGGGATTTATTTTAAAGGGTCGGGGTGGGTTTTAGGGATGTTTTAGTGTGCCGGTTTTCGATTTTCACGATTTTCACGATATTTTAAAAACCCAAACGGCGACGATCCGATTCCCTCCCCCTCCCAGCCGAAATCGATCGTTAAGACGATCGATCACATGATTCACATCTCTACTCTCTGATCATGAGACCTGCTTCCTCCAAGGCAGCACCAGGGCTGCTAGACTAGAGTTGGGACTTGGCTACTATGTCCCTGAAGGTCTCATCTTTATACCTCTCTGTCTGCCTCAGCTCCTCCAGGTCTGCCACTCTAGCCTCCAGAGATCAAACTCATTTACAAACAGTCTAACATCTGACTATTAAAAGTACAAACATACATACACACTAAATAATAATCCCCATTAGTTAACTTCGCCCCAATATTTTTTAAAAAAGAAAATTCCCAAACAAAACTTACTGATTCCTTTCAGCCAACAGCAAGGTGATCCTCTCCTCTCAGTGCTCCCATTTTTTCTAGTAAGGGCAGGTAAAGCCCTATGAGTGGGTTATGCACCTTTGCCAGCAGATGGAGATGGAGCAAAAGCTGACGTCACAGCCATATAGTCCCGCCCCGACATCAGCCTGCCAGTATTCTCTTAAAAAGGTAAACTGTGGACAAAACTGATTATACTTGAACATTACTATTAGCAATCAACCATTCATGTTTCCCAACCATCAGGAACACTGAGCTCAGCCAAAAGAAGGAACATGGCTAGTAAACTAAGGGTTAGAGAAACCACTTACCAGTTTTCAACGAAGAGCAGGAATCATACTCTACATAGCTCACCAAAAGAAAGGCTAATCACAAACTAAACCATCAGCATCCGAGGGCTCGGTGATTAACCTGCCTTTACTAGAGGAAAGGAAATTATCAAGTTAGCACCAATCAATCCGGCATCTTCAGGGAAACTCCCTTCCTGAGATGACCCGCCTGTAACCACCAGTCCAAATGGGACTTCACATTTAATGGAAGGACCAGCCTTACCACATAGTTCTACAACTGCGGACTCCATTGGGAGAGCAATGCATGCTGAAGAGGGCACATAATGAGCCCTTGTCCAGAGAATCAATTCCAATGCGGTATTATCCATCAACCCCAGGACCTGCAGATAAGACCATATGGTCGGATAAACAGAGTTCCGCAGTGATTGAACTTGCATCATCAAAGTGCAGATCTGAGAATCCAGCAGAAATATTCTCTCCTGCCATGTATTGAACTGTACCCCGAGATATTCCAGGGTCTGAGACAGCTGCAAATTGCTCTTGGTCAGATTCACCACCCACCCTAGCTCCTGTAACAAGTAAACTACCCTGCAGGAAATGCAAAGACTCTCTTGCACATCCTTGGCTTGAATCAACCAGTCATTCAGATAGGGGTGAACTAGAATGCCCTCCTTGTAGAGGGCCGCAACTACCACCACCATGACCTTGGAAAAGGTCCTAGGTGCTATGGCTAACCCGAAAGGCAAAGCCTGAAACTGGTAATGACGATCCAGAATAGCAAACTGGAAGAACCACTGATGTTCCCGATGGATGGGATTATGTAGATTTGCCTCCGTCAGATCTAGAGACATGAGGTACTTCCCTGCTTGTCCTGCCATTATGACAGAGTGCACCATTTCCATCCTGAAATGCATGACTCGTAAATATCCATTGATACCCTTGAGATCCAGAATGGGCTGAAACGACCTACCTTTCTGGGTATGTCAAAATAAATGGGATGCTTCTTCTGCATTCTCAAGGAGTCAGACCCAACCACTCTGAGGGTCTTCAAGATCTGAGAGATCAAGCTCAGCAGCTCATCCCTATGAAAGAAACGGAGAAGAATTCTATAAGGCTCCAAATCTGGGGGAATCTCCCCTTCCTCACCGGGAGAGCCACCACCATCATCATTGGTAAGATATTGATCCACCTGCATTCGAGCCTTGTCAGATTGCGCTGTGCCACAGCGTTTGACTCTGGAGACAGGTGGAGGAGCACTCTGAGCAGGCAATGCCAACTCAGAAGACTGCCCCTGAAGAAATGTCTGCAATCCCTGGAAGAATTCTACCCAGAAAAAGGAGAACAGGTCCATTCCAGACCCCATATGCCCAAAGCTGACATCCTGAAAGCGAGGGTCTCTTGACGACTCAGTTCCTGAATTGACCGAGGGAGGGGACACCCCCGTTGTGCCACTTTCAATCCCATGCCCCGCAGACTGAAGAGATGGCAAAATCAGAAGGAGGTAAATCTCCCTGAGCATCCAGGCAGCGCTGACATGGATTTAAAAACAACTCTGGCTGAATGGCTCTGATGGGGCATACGGCATAAATGGATAAATGCTTAGGCTTCTTTGCTGCAGGTGTTATGGTTGTAAGCATGCAGAACTGTAAAAGCTCATGCTTAGATTATGCGTGCATAAAACCCGCACCCAAAATGGACACACAAAAATGTGCACGCAAGTATACATGTCTAGGCCGAACACCCAATCAGGTGCCCAAAGTGAGCGCCCAGTACAGACACCAAAAAAGACGATGAAGTTGGGTGCACAACTGGATGCGCAGGTGCACAACATTGGCCCATAGCAAAAAACATACAAAATCACCTTGTGGCCTACCACACGCCAAAAGGAGAGAACTCTGGGAGCAGGGCCTAGCCAAACGGCTGCTCAACCCACCATGCCTGCACTATTTCCTCACCCCACTGAACTCCCCAGAGATGTGAGCGGGACAGCCAAATGCCAAGATAACAGACCCTTTCTTCTGCTTTCTTTCTTCCTCTCGCTGTTTTGTTCTTGTTTTGTAAACTTTGCATTACCTGAGCTCAGCCCTCTCTGGCTGAGAGCAGGAATGGGTCCCGGCTATGGAGGGAGAAGGCTAAAGCCTTCACCGCCAAGCCTCTCTCGGCCTGCAACAACTATTTAAAATTTTAGGTCCACACCAGTCAAGGCTACTGGATTAAAGGCACTCTACTGAGAGAGGGACCACACGGTATCACCTCAGGAGGCAAGCGGTGCTATATAGACATCTCATCTTTCTCCTTTTGATTCCTTCTTCTGTTCTTTTCTTTTCTTTTTTTTTTTTTTACTCACAGGCAATACGCCGAATGCATGTCTACTACCTACTGGAGACAGAGAATATTGGTGGGCTTATGTCAGGGCAGGACTATATGACCATGATGTCAGCTTTTGCTCTGCTGGCAGAGATGCATAACACACTCATAGGGATTGACCTGCACAAATGCTAAGGAATGCACAAGAGAAAAGGTTTCAGGCATAAAAGTTCTAGAATTCTGTTCTTAGTGCAGTCTTGCAGGCATACCTAACCAATATTGTTTACTAGATATCCACAATGAATATCAATGAGATAGATTTGCAAACACTGGAAATCAACATATGTAAAACTTCCTCTAGCATTTTCATTAGAAATATTCTGAAACTCAAACCAGCTAGGTATGCATCCAAGACAAGATTGGGAAACACTTTTCCAAAACATGGGGTTAAAATCTGAGGCTGGATACGGATAGGCCTAGGATAACTTAAGAAAACATTTCTTTACAGCAAGGATGATGAATACTGTAACATCCTTCTGATGAAGGTGGTAGAAGCACAGATGGTATTAGAATTCAAAAAAGCATGGGACAAGCAAAGAGTATCCTTAATTGTGGGGTATGAGAATAAAACCAAGCTGAAGCAGAGTAGAAAAGGAATTTAGATTTTTTTATATTCTGCCTTTCATGAATGGTCAGCCATTTCAAAGCAGATTACATTTAGGTACAGTAGGTATTTTCCTGTCCCCAGTAGGCTTAAGATCTAAGACTGTATCTGAAGCAATGAAAAGTGAAGTATCTTATGCAAAGTCACAAGGAGCATTAGCAGGATTTGAACCACAGCTTCCTTTGTTTACAGCCTACTGTTTGGGCCACTAGACCACGCCACTAAGAAGGAAGACTAGATGATATTGTCAACTTTGCCAGTAAATTACATGTTTTTATGTTTCTATAAAACAAACATATCAACCATACCAGTTTTCTTCACAGGTATTGCTACAAGACTGGCAATGTTCACACAGAGTGCCAAAACTCCTGGGGTCAGTGCATTCACATGCTCCACATTTACAAGTTCCTCTTCCACTGCAGATAAGGCCCTCTGAGTTTACACAGTGCTTAATTGATGATGGACACTGACAGCGATCACCTTCCCAGCCACTGAAACATTTGCAGTTACCAGCTTCACATTCACCATTACCTGAAACGTGAAAAAACATTCAGTTCAAAAGCTCCTATTACATTCAGAATCAGAGTAAACATGCTTGCTGTAAGGCCCTGGTTTTTTGTTTTAAGGTCCAACTTTAACATCTTAAGTCCCATATTGCTATGCACCTTAGAGGAATGAATGAAGGTTTGTAATGGTATTTTAGTAAATATTTCAATAATCAATTTTTTTGGGCCTATTAAATGTGTTTGGCTGGATACGATAGACATTACATTATACTTGATTGTTCAGTACCTTATATCAGGGGTCCCCAAACTTGATCCTTGAGGGCCACAATCCAATTAGGTTTTCAGGATTTACTCAATAAATATGCATGAGATCTATTTGCTTACAATGGAGGCAGAGCATTCAAAAATATCTCATGCATATTCATTGTGACAATCCTGAAAGCAAGACTGGGTAGCAGCCTTCAAGGGCAGTTTGGGGACCCCTGTCGTATATGGTCATATACATTTATTTATTTACTTATATGTCACATTGCCTAAAGACCCTAGGCAGGGCCAAGGTGGGACATTCCACTCATGAATCTTCATTTTTGATTGGTATAAGAGCCTATTTGGTGATTGCCTGAAAAAGACCCATGTGATTCAGGAGTGTAAGCCATTAAATAGCTCTGCTTATTCTTCCCAAAGTATGAGTATATAAAGAACATTCTCCATTGAAACCATAAAGTTTGTTTGACTAATGTTCCCTGAAGCAGGTGCCTGGGCTGGTGCTGAAATGTGGCTGTGTTGTGAGATGCAGTGAAGTAATGTGAAGTTATATGAGTTAAGATTCATTAAACAACTGAGACCGTTTCTCCAACCATAGGACTTAACATTGGCAATGAATGTATTAGCATTATCACTTTTAAATTACTATAATGTGATTTACGTGTGTCTCCCTCAGTGAATTATAGTGCAATTGCAGATATTACAAAAATTATCACTTGCAGCAGATGATGAGAGTAAGCTTTTCCTGTACTGACTGCTCTCTACTGGCTTCCTGTGACACTGAGAATAAAATTTAAAGTACTGTCTGGTATTTTGTGCATTGAGGATCATTGCCCCCAATTATCTAGCAGCTACAGTCACTCACTGTGCCAGCTCAAACATTACATTCGAGCCAGGAGGTGTAGCTTGAAGTTCTCTCAACTAAATTTACTTCAATGGTTAGGACTAGGGAGTGATCCTTTTCAGGTGTGGCTCCCACATGGTGAAACTCTTTACCACTAATGCTCAGAAATTAATTTACCTATTAACTGTTCACAAATAATTGAGGACATTTTATTTTTATGGATTTGAAGCTAAAAGGAGAGGTATTTAAGAAGTATCTCTTCTAAAATAGATTATGCTTTGAGGAGCTGGGTTGATTGCATATTTACATTGACACGTTTGTATATTATCAGAGGATAACTTTCAAACAACTCTTCACAGTCCCATATATGGGCATATATGGGCATGCGGAAATTTACTACAGTATTTATAACCTGCGCATATCTAGTCTATGCAGATTACAAAATTCACGTACCTCCACCCCCCAACATAAGCAGGTATGTTTCTTTATGTGCAAATATCAGTAATGCATTGAAAAAGTGTACCTTTTCTAACTACATATTTTTATTATTATTTTGCGGGATAGAGGATCAGGCCACTGCTGTCCTTTAAAGTGTTTTTTTTTAACACCTAACTGCTCTATGCTGAATATAGTTAGGTAATCCTAAAGTTATTCAGTTACCCAGATAACTTTGGACCTGCTTTCTACAATGACCACACTTACCCAGCAAAACTGAGCCATTGAGCACTGATATGCAGCTCTGTCGGGCTATATTTAACCCCCACCACGGAATGTCCTCATGCTGTTTCTCTTTCATCCAACCAAGTTATACCTTGGTAATGATTTAAACAGCTAAAACTTAGCCGGTCAGGAGGGGAAGATATTTAATCACCAGATTTGTTCACTAATTTCCAAACTTACCCTTAGATTCATCAAGCCATGATAAAAAAAAAGCAGAAATATGGCGCACTGACAACCTATGATAAAAAGATGGGCGTGGTTAGGAAACTTAATGAAATACCGCATCACATATGTAAGTATCGTGTTGCGTGACGCGTTATGCATTGTGCAATACATTAATGCATTGCGCGTCATTTTACTTATTGCGCCTTTTAGGTATGGCACGTTATTTTCTTTGTTTATATATACCAGCTTCCTGCAGCTGCCTCTTGAAGGTGTGTCAGGAGTTAGAGGAGGAGAGGAATTTGGTGAGTAGTTGGAGGCATTGTTAGAGGAGTTCCTTATTCGATTACCTGATTAAATTGTCCTGTTTCTTGTGTTTCATTAGTTTACCTTTACTTTTGTCCATTGTGTTTATCTATTTGTGAAAGAATAGTGTTAGTTTTTGTGTTTGTCTTGTTTGTCTCTCCTTTTGTGTGGAGAAGTGATGAGGATTGGTGAGGAGAGGAGTGGTGAGTGGAGAGGAGTGGTGAGGAGTAGAATGGGAGAGGATAGTGCATGCAAGGTATGGGGAGAGAGGGAGGAGAGGAGAGAGAAGAGGGAGGAGAGGAAGGAGGAGGAGGAGGGCAGGAGCGATAGGGGCCAGAGTGATAGGAGAAGGAGGATTAGAAACAGTAGGAGTAGAGATAGGGAGGAGAGAAGGTTAGGAGAAGGAGGAAGGGGGAGAGGTCTAGGTAGGTGAGTGTGGAGGGAGGATGACAGCAGGGAGGGCCAGACAGAGAGGACAGAGGGTGAGGGAGTTGTCAGGGCAGGTGCAGGAGGGAGGAGGAAGCAAGGGGAGCAGGGAATGAGAGCGAGAGTCAGAAGAGTGACACCACCTCTCCAGATTTGGAAGAGGCAACCCAATCTTCCGGCAGCCAGGCAGCAATTTGCTCGCATCTATGTGCCTACAAGTTCAGTGTGGAGGATAACGAGCAGCTCATTGCCGGGATCCTGGAGAATTACAACATGTTCTTCGGCAACCGAGCTGCAAAAACCTCCAGGACTGTCAAGGGCCAGAGGTGGTGGACCATCATCTAGGCCATATCCCGATGGAGGGGTATCAAGAGGACTGGAGAGCAGGTGGCCCACCGCTACAGGGACATCAAGGCGAAGTTTAAGAATAAGGTGGCCAACAGGAACAAATTCATATGCTAGACTGGAGGAGAAGCCCATGCTCAATCATCCTGATGCAAATGGAGGAGCATCTCATTCAACGGCTGGGACCAGATGTCTCTGAGAGCATGGATGAGGCCCTGGACATGACACAAGCCAGGGCCGGTAAGTCACATCACTTGTAAATGTGAAGTCTGCTACAGATATCCACCATGCTCACATTGAATAATGCAAAGTGCACATCTTATGCAAAATAGTACATGTGCACTTCTTAGCATTCATACTTATATCTTCTTCTTGGTTTCAACAGCTCTCAGCCTGGAAGTACCAGGTCCGAGCCATGAAGCCCCAGGTCCCAGCAGCACCTTTCAGATGGATACTGGATACTGAGACTCAGTAGACAGAGGAAGAAGAGGAGGAGCAGCAGCAGCTACTTGAAAATCTAATGGTGCTCATACCCCTTGACACGAGCCTCAACCTGTCCTGCTTTATGAAGGGCACTGCCCTGCCATGACAGAAAGAAGATGCACATTCCCCAGCTGTCTCCAGCACTCCATGTGTCCTGCGGGATCTCCCAGATGAATCCCAGACAGTTCAGCCCATGAATCCAGCAATGCTAGCACTTCAGCCACAGACAAACCTCAGCAACCAGCAACCCCACTACCAGCAGCACCAGCAGTCATGGATCCAACTGTGCAGGCCGCACTTGACCGCATTGAGAGGAGGCATGGGCTGCAGTTTCAACACATATAGGCAGAGCTGGTCCAGTTGAGGAGGGCTCAGGTATAGCACCCCCATGCTGTAGAGCAGCAAACTGTGGCTATTACAATGGCTATATTACCATGGTAACTTCCATCAATAATTTGACCACAGTGGTGCTGCTGATAATTCAGCATCTGCCACAGCCTGCACCCGTGCCATCCCTATCCTCACAGGAGTCCACTTCACAGAGCAGTCCCTGGCTTTTAGGACAGCTCAGGGGCAGGCCTCCAAAAGTAATACCACCCCCAGCCAGCAAAAAGGGAGGAAAAGGGCCATAAAGCACACTGGCGCAAAGCTTCAAAAATTGCACTGAAAGATGACATTTCCAACCAAGCCAGGCCTGTCTTTTGTACAGAGTTCCTGTAGCAGCTAGATGGAAGAAGACTGCTGGGCTTGTCCTGTCTACAGAATTCCTGTGCCAGCTTACTGATGTGGATACTCTACTGTCTGCTAGTGTTGTCTTGCTGCTTTCTTCTTATGCCTTCCTCTATACTTTACCCGTAGTCCTGTCTCCTTGCTGTGATATACAGTCATGGTCCTACTGGTGTCTCTTCTCATCATGTCTCATCTCATCCTGATGCTGGGGTCTCTTCTCATGCTGCTGTGTCTCATATCATCAAGTCTCATTTCATCCTGCTGCTGTCTCCATGCTTCAGTCTCATCTCCTGGGGCTACTGCTGTCTCATATCATCCTACTGCTGCCTCCATGCTGCCTTCTCCAGTCCTGGTCCTGCTGCCTCCATGCTGCTCTCTCTAGTCCTGGGTCTGCTGTTTCCATACTGCACTCTCCAGTCCTGGTTCTGCTGCCTCCATGCTGTGCTCTCCAGGGCTGGTCCTGCTGCCTGTTATGTCACCTTTGCTGCCCTTTGCATCCCCCTTTCAGTGCACTCTTTCCACATTGACTATCTGGGCCTTCCCTTGAACTTTGCTTCTATGGCCCTTTAAAGTCCATTTTGAGTGCACTCTTTCAACATGGACTGTCTTGGCCTTTTCTTGCCATCACATTGTTCTGCTGGCATCAGCTCTAACATTAGAGCTATATTGTAGAAATTGGGTTGCAACTTTCACCTTCTAGATTCTTTGCTGAAATCATCATTTTGGTAAAGGATAAGTTCATAATACTATATATGTAGTGTTGCCATTTGTAACAAGGTATGTATGTACATGTATCCACAAAATGTGCTAGTTCTTTCAGTTATAATGTCATGTCCTATTTGATATCTTGTCCTTGTAGAATGTAATTATCAAAGATATTTAATTGCTTTGAATTTTGTGACTACAAATGTTTAAAAAAGTGGTCAGATATTTTGAAACTTTACTTTCTGATTCTGTCTTTTTATTGTGTGGTCTTGGTTCTATGGTTTAACTAGGTTAGAGGTTTAGAACCCACAAGACCTTGCATGCTAGAGTGCAATTGGCCATTCCAAATAGGTACATTTCTAAAAGCAAGACCATGCAGCCTAGGCCTTAAAAAGGGAAAGCTAATTATATGCTCCCAAGGAAAACAGCAAGAAAAAAACAAGAAACTCCTTACTATGGAGCTTCACAAGTAGCTCATGTTGCCTTCTCCAGATAGCATGCTCTTTGCTATTATGTCCATGGGCATGTATGTGAAATGGGCACTATCTAATTAGTATTCATCTCCATATGCTGTGAAGTGGAACAGATGTATAAAAGCTTGGCAATGTCTTCATTCTGTTGATGACCAATAGGTTGTATAGCTGTGCTCATGTCATCGTGCAGCTATAACAAACCAATGGCCTCTTCCATTGGGAAGATATATGACCTTGGACCAAACAATGGGCCTTCTCTCTGGGTTTTGCAGCTAATGCTGTCATCACATAACTCTTTATTCAGAAGCCTGCTTGAAAAGTATATTAACCACTTGGCCTTGTTGATTTATAATGAGTATATTTTACAGTTGCAGGTGCCAGGACCAGAGAATAGATGTTGTGGACGTGGACCATTAGGCTGAGGCAGGGTTGACACAACCTGCAGGAGGAGCCCTGCAGGTCCCTACCATTGCCCGGTGGACCCGGACAAGGCAGAGGCGCAACTGGAGCTTTGCCTTTACCAGCCCACGTTCCTCTTGGGTTGAGCCCCTGGGTGCTGGGGTTGTCATGGTTTAGGAGGGGGCCTCTGTGGATGGTGGAGATTTGTCGACATAGCTGGGTCAAAGCAGACTGAGGCCAAGTGTAAATGATGGCAGGCTGTGGTCAATGGAAGGCGGAGGTCAGCCGAGGCGGAGGTCAGCCAAGGTCAGCACTGGCTATCTGTCTGAAGGGAAAGGTGGGATGGATAGGCAGGGCAGAAAGGTGAGGAGCACAATAGGCGGGCCGGCAAGAGAGATGTAGATGAACTGAAAAACTGAACACAAGGATGCTGGAACTGAAGACAATGAAATTGAAGAGAAAGGAATCGAAGACAAGATTCCAGGTAACTCTCACTACCAATGATGTAGACAGACCTATTGCTGAGGCATCGAAACAGGGCAAGCAAAGGCTTTTATAGGCTAGCACATTTGATGTCATCCAGGGGTGCTGTGGAGCTTTTCCCACCACAGACCCTATAAATTAGCATTGGACAAGTGCAGGAGCGGCAGCGTATCGCCGCATTGAAGGACAGCCAGCTCAGCTGGAATCACTAATGGTGTCCTGCTGCGTGCACTTGGATTGAGCCTGAAGGTACAGGTGAAGGTCCACAGGACAACCTGCTGGCCACCGATCGTTAAGTAGTCCCCTTTTAAGACCCTCTCCAGAAGCCTTGGTTTTGCAGGAGTACCGGTGACAAAAGTCCCATTTCTTGCACTGGGAGGTTGAACCCCTTCTGCTATCTGCAGAATTCTTGGCTCGGTTGGTAGCCTTCACAATCAAATGACTGTTTTTTTTTCTATAGTTCATGCAATTCCTGGGATGATGATTGAGCCGTAGGCAAAGGGGTGGCCTCTTCTGGATCTTTTTGGTGGAGGGCAACCCCTATTGAGAGGGTTGAAACATCTCGGTAGGGGTTGCCCTCCACCAAAAAGATCCAGAAGAGACCACCCCTTTGCCTACGGCTCAACCATCATCCCAGGAATTGCATGAACTATGGAAAAAAAACAATCATTTGATTGTGAAGGCCAGCAGGTTATTTTCTCAGCATTTGGGCTGGTAGAACTAGATTGGACCATTGGATTACTTTCACTTTTCATTTTACTTTCTTCACAAAGTTGGGCCTGCAGGATTCGTATCTCTTCGACTTCGACTTTGCCTTTGCTGTGACTCAAGTTTCATCTTAATGAGATTGTGTTCCTTTTCCAAATTTCTTTGATCTGACTTCTCCTGTTCTAATTGTTCTTTTTATTGTGTGGTTTTGGTCCTAAGGTTTACTTAGGTTAGAAGTTTGGGACCCACAAGACCCTGCATGCTAGAGTGCCATTGGCCATTCCAACGAGGCACATTTCTCAATCATGACCATGCGGCCTAGGCCTTGAAAAGGAAAGCTAATTGTATGCTCCCAACCAGGCCCTCATAAACTATAGCAAGTGACAAAGCCCACAGGCAGATATGCACCGTGACTAGCACATATCACACATACAGGCTGGTGCAGAGATGTGCTGTTAACCCAAGGCACAGGTGGAGCAGGTCTGGAACCCTCACATTGTGACCGTATACTTAACTGTTGATGCAGGAAGCAGTTTCATCCTTATAAGAACAAAAAACCCTCTAATCTAAGCTCTTCTTAGTGCCATAACATGTGAACTCTATGTTCATGAGACCATTACAATTCTCATTGTAACCCAGAGAGCAGCAGTGGATGCATACACGTCCATTTAATGGGAGACGGAATATCTGGTAGTAAGGTGTGATTTACTTTGGCAACACAGCTATAAGGCCACTGATAATCTCCCAGACCACTACATTACCTACTCAGCTGCCACTTTGCCTCATAAGTACATAGATCTTTGCTTGTGTAGCACAGTGCCCAAGCTACATTGTGGGAGTTGTCAAGATATGGCTACAGCCAGATGTCAACTCTATTTCATATTCATCCAGCAAAGTGGCGCTGGATATCTGAGATCTTCATTGCCAATGTCTCAACTCCCTCTCAGCTGAATGAATAAACAGGGTCAGATGAAAGTGGAATGTTAGGCTACAATGCGAGAGGCCATTTTCTAACTGCCTACACATTATGATACCTGTAGCTTCCATCCTAAAGAGTAGAAGCACAGGATTGCTTATGGCTAAAGCCAGTGCGTGCTCATTCGGTGCACACACTGTGCCTATTCTGGAGTATGCATTCATGTGGTAAGGAAGAAAACAACGGGACCTACATTATCCCCAGACCAAATATAAACAAAGGCTTACACAGCACATCACTCACCCAGACACACACACACACACACACACACACACATATATGTAAGGAAATTGATGTTTACAGACTATCTCCAGCACTTTGGTAATCTAAAGAGGTTTTAAATAGCTGTTCTTGGCCTGTTCATCATCAAACATCAATGATGTCTGTGCCAAGCTTGCCCCTACCTGCTAATGAGGTACTCAGAAGATTGTCTAAACCAGACAGCCTGATAAACATCTGTTGGAACATATATGCTTACAGATTCATCTTTGTAACAGACATGGCACATCCAAGCATCAGGTGCCAAAAAATGCATGTATTTCAACAAAACAACAATGAATGTGCAGAAGACATCATGCCTTCCACATGTTACCTCTGGGAACAGTTTGGTTATGTATTTTTCACTATGGCAGTCTTCAGAAAAAGGTTTATTGTAGGCTCATGAGTTCATCAGCTGACAACACCTTCTCTTGCCTTAATGCTACACACAGAGCTGATGACTGAGAGTCAATAGCACAACTGCTTTGGTCTCGATATCCACAAAATTAAAAATGCACTAACACTACAGGAGGCATATCCTATAGGACTGCAACTCTGCTATGCTGGCCACAAGTTATGTTAGAACATGACCTTTTCTAACCCCTGCATGTCAACCTATGTATACTTGAAAGGTTGAGCCCCTGCTTGACAGATGACAATTCTGATAGCATGTCTTCCCTGGAGTCCTTAGCATATGTGTTTCAAGAGTGGCCACATAGAGGATAAGGACTGCAACTGATACTAGCAATCAGAACAATCAAACTATTCTGCTTATTTTCTATGCATCTACATAAAGCAAGTCAATATGAATAGCCCAGAGCTGGATAGGCAAAGATCCTTGCTGAGGCCTGATATCTCAATAGTTCCCAATGGCTACCTGTTACATGTCAGGGTAGGTTTATAGCTTCTAATGGAGAAATTACTTACCTGATTTTGTTTTCCTTACTGTAGACAGATGGACTCAGGACCAATGGGTATAGTATGCTCCTGATAGCAATTGGAGACGGAATCAGATTTCAATCTGACTTCAGCCCTAGTACATATACCCCTGCATTAAGCCCTGCTCCTCAGTATTCTCTTCAAAAAGCAATTGTGGATATATGTGTGACTGAATAACTTGATTAACTTGGTTAACTTGATTAACTTTAATAACTTGGTTAACATGATTAACTTGAACTGGTTGATGTGGTTATAGCTGGAGACCGCCAGTGCACTCAACCGAGAAACGCCAACACCCAGTAGGTATGGGTGTATTAATTAGAGGGAAGCCTGGCTTACCCGTGTTTGTCTTGCTCTCGGGGATTGTCACCCAAGGTTTCCGTGTTTTTCGGCAGCCGTGGGCGGGATGATGAGTCCATCTGTCTACACTAAGGAAAACAAAATTATCAGGTAAGTAATTTCTCCATTTCCTAGCGTGTAGCAGATGGACTCAGGACCAATGGGATGTATAAAAGCTATTCCCGAGCCGGGTGGGAAGCTGCCCGTGGCCCACTTATTACTGCCCTTGCGAATGCTGTGTCCTCCCGAGCCTGAACATCCAGGTGGTAGAACCTAGAGAAGGTGTGAATGGAGGACCATGTCACCGCCCGACAGATCTCGGCAGGTGACAGCATCTTGGTTTCCACCCAGGACACTGCCTGGGCTCTAGTGGAATGGAACTTGACTTGTAGAGGTGGAGGCTTGCCTACCTCTACGTAGGCCACCTTGATAACTTCTTTGATCCAGCGGGCTATGGTTGCCCGTGAGGCCGCTTCCCCTTGTTTCTTCCCGCTGTGAAGGATGAATAGGTAGTCCGTCTTTCATACGGATTCCAACCTTTCCAGGTATCGGATTAGGAGTCTGCCGACGTTAAGATGGTGAAGGCGGTGAGATTCTTCCAAGTCCTTATGCTCATCTGGCGATGGCAGCGAGATGGTTTGGTTTAGATGGAAGTGAGAAGCCACCTTTGGGAGGAAGGAGGGGACCGTGCATAGCTGTATGGATCCTGGTGCGAACCTGAGGAACGATTCTCGACAGGACAGTGCTTGAAGCTCGGAGATGCGATGGGCCGAACAGACTGCCACTAGAAATGCAGTCTTCAGTATTAGTAATCAGAGGGGCAGACCGCGGGTGGGTCTAAAGGAAGCTTCTGCTAGGAAGTCTAGGACTAGATTGAGATTCCATAAAGGTACCGGCCACTTCAGGGGTGGTCGGATCTGTTTGACCCCTTTCAGGAAGTGGGAGACGTCCGGGTGAGAGACTAGGCTGCCGCCCTCCACCTTGGCTCTGTAGCAGGCCAACGCAGCCACCTGCACCTTGATAGAGTTGAGAGACAACCCCTTCTCCAGGAATTCCAAAATCGTGGGAATTTTGACTGACTGCGGGAGGATGTCGCGTTTTTTCATACCAGGCTTCGAATATTCTCCATATTCGTATGTAGGTTAGCGATGTGGAAAACTTGCATGCTCAGAGGAGAGTGTCTATCACCGCCCCAGAGTATCCGCTCTTCTTCAGGCATGTCATCTCAATGGCCAGACCATAAGAGAGAATCGAGTTGGGTCTTCGTGGAGGATCGGGCCTTGTTGGAGCAGATCCCGGTGTGCAGGTAGAGAGAGAGGACTCCCTGTCAGTAGTCTTCGCATGTCTGCATACCACAATCTTCTTGGCCAGTCCGGGGCCACTAGAAGTACTGGTCCCTTGTGGTGTTCTATCTTGCGGATGATCCCGCCCAGTAGCAGCCACGGAGGGAAGGCGTATAGCAGGATTTCCTGTGGCCAGGCCTGGATGAGGGCATCGATCCCTTGGGATTGTGGTTCCCGTCTGCGACTGAAGAAGTTGGGAACTTGGGCATTTGACCGGGTTGCCAGGAGGTCCATGGCTGGTGTTCCCCAGCAGTTTGCTATCAACTGGAAGGCTGTGTTCGACAGCCTCCATCCCCCTGGGTCTAGACTTTCTCTGCTGTAATTCGCAATGATGTTGTCTTTTTCCACAATGTGGATGGCTGAGATCTCTTGTAGGTTTGATTCCGCCCATGCCATTAAGGGGTCTATTTCCAGGGCACCTTTTGGCTTCTGGTTCCTCCCTTGCGGTTGATGTAGGCCACTGTTGTGGTGTTATCTGACATGACTTTAACCGAGTCGCCCTGGAGACTGTGACTGAAGTATAGGCAGGTTAGCCTGAATGCCCGTGCTTCCAGTCGGTTGATGTTCCATCCCGACTCTTCCTTGTCCCATTGTCTCTGGGCGGTCAGTTCCTGGCAGTGGACTCCCCACCCTCGTAGGCTCGCATCCGTGGTGAGCAGGATCCAGGTTGGTGGAGATAGCATTACTCCCCTGCTCAGATGGTCTTCTTGTAGCCACCATTGCAGTTGGGTTCGAACTTCCTCCGGGAGCTGGAGGCGAACGGAGTAGTTTTGGGGCATTGGATTCCATCGTGATAGAAGGGAATGCTGTAGGGGTCACATGTGAGCTCTTGCCCATGGGACCACTTCCAGTATGGCTGTCATGAGACTGAGAATTTGGAGGTAGTCCCACACCTTGGGGCGAAGGCTGCTTGGTTTCGCAATTGGTTCATCAGTTTTGTTCTCCTTGGAGGGGTCAGAATGACCTTGTCTTGTCTGGTGTTGAACCGGACTCCCAGGTATTCCAGAGATTGGGAGGGCTGCAGACAGCTCTTGATTGTGTTGACCACCCACCCGAGGTTCTCCAGTAGAGTTTTGACTCTGGTAGTCGCCTGATGATTTTCCTCGGGGGTTTTTGCCCTGATCAGCCAGTCGTCCAGGTATGGGTGTATGAGGATTCCTTCTTTCCTCAGTGTCACCGCCACTACGACCATGATTTTGGTGAACGTTCGGGTTGCTGTGGCTAGCCCGAAGGGTAGTGCCCGGAACTGGTAGTGGTGGGCCAGGATTGTGAAGCGTAGAAAATGCTGATGCTCGTGATGGACCGGGATGTGCAAGTAGGCCTCTGACAGATCCAGGGATGTGAAAAATTCTCCTGGCTGAATCGCCCTTATGACCAAGCGTAGGGTTTCCATGCGGAAGCGAGGTACCCTCAGGTGGCGGTTGACGGACTTCAGTCCAGAATGGGCCGGAACGTCCCCTCTTTCTTGGGAATGATAAAATAGATGGAATAGTGCCCAGTATTTTGTTGATGCGTGGGCACCGGTGTTATGGCCTTTAAGTCGAGCAATTTGGTCAGTGTGATTTCCACTGCCGTCCTCTTGGAAGGGTCATGGCACGGAGATTTCACAAATTTGTCTGGAGGAATGTTGTGGAAGTCCAGATAATATCCCTCTCGAATGATTGTTAGGACCCACTTGTCCGAAGTTATCTTGACCCATCTTTGGTACAATAGGGCAAGTCTGCACCCTATGGCTTCTTCCTGTGGATGGGTCGGCTGATCTTCATTGCGTTGTGCGGCTGCGGCCTGGACCTGTGCCGGTTCCCTTTTTGTTGTTTTGTTCCAAAAGGACTGTCCCCTGCCTGTGGGGCAAGTTGCTTGGTATGTACTTTTGTACGGTTTGAAGTGCTGTGATCCCCTGCCCTTAGATATTCAGGGGGAGGGACACTGGCTTCTCTTGTTCTTGTCCTCCGGTAGCCGCGGTACTGGGGATTCGCCCCATTTGTCGGCTAACTTATCCAGTTCGCTTCCGAACAGGAGGGTTACCTTAAAAGGCATTCTCGTGAGTCTCGTCTTGGATGTCACTTCCACTGACCAGCTTTGGAGTCAGAGTTGTCTTCTGGCTGCCACAACGGACGAAATGCCTCTGGCTGCGGTGGGCACCAGGTCGGAAGTCGCATCCATGAGGAATGATACTGCTGGTTCTAGTGCTTCGACAGGTGTGGTGGCATTCCTGGTCTTTGATAAGCAGGCGCATGTCACCACGGCACAGCAGGCCGCGATCTGCAGAGACATAGCTGATACATTGAATGACTGTTTGAGGATGGATTCAGACCTCTGTCCTGGTTATCCTTGTGCCGCTCCTCCTTCGACTGGGATGGTAGTGCGCTTTGAGATGGCGCAGACCATGGCATCCACTTTGGGGAATGCCAGGAGATCTTTGGCAGCGGGGTTCAGGGGGTATAGGGCTGCCAGGGTCCGTCCCCCCTTGAACATGGCCTCCGGATCATCCCATTCCAGGTCAATCAGCTGTTGAACGGTTTGCAGCAAAGGGAAATGTCGGGAGGCCTGACGGAGTCCCTCGAGGAAGGGGTTCATATTCAGTTCCCCTATGATAGCGAGCTCTTTCAAGCTGTGAGCCACGAAGCCTGATAGTTCGTCTTTGGCGAAGAACCACCTCATGGTTCGGTAAGGTTCCGTTCCTGGAGGGATTTCCCCTTCCTCCAGGGAGTCTTGATCCTCTTCCGAAGTGTCCGTGTACCCACTGTTGGGGCTTTGGGGTGGGAGGGGCACTTCTCTGTGTTTAGAGGGTCCAGGGATGTTAGGGTCTTCTGGGGGAGGCTGTGGTTGTGTCATCGGAGGCGCCGGTTGCATGTGGACAAAGGTATATAGGCCTTTGAAGAATTCTACCCAGGAGAAAGATGCTGGGTCTAAACTGAGAGGCACTGCATCCCCGGGGAGCCCTATTTGAGGGAGGCTCCCGCTGGGGGTAGCCAGATCCGGTGTACTGTTGGTGGATCCGGATCCCAGGGCCAGCTGTAGGGGACCTTGGCCTGGTTCACCCAGAGTCTCCTCGCACTGTAGGCACAGGGCTGTGGCCTCTTCATGCTGCGCAACTCTAATGTTGGCATGCTGGGCAGAGGCCCTGAGCCTTGAGCTTCTTGTCCGGTGGTGCCATGGTTTGGGCGCGTAGGATTGCAGAAAACTCCGGTTTGTGCATTCAAGCGTACGCCGAAAGCTGAGTTATGCGCTCCGGGTGTGCCGAAGTTGTGTGTGTAGGTCGGATGCACGCTCAATAAGATGCACGCGCCGCTGTGCGGACGGGGTTTACTTATGCGCCCGGCACAGTTGAGTAGGTGGCTCTATGCCCAGCGCCCTTGTGCGCGTCGCTGTGTGCAAGGCTCTTATGCGTACGCCGGTGTGCGCACAAGTGAATTTGTGTGCATGGCTCGCCTCTGTGCGCACGGATCAAATCAGCAGACAGGGTGGCGATCAAGTGAAAATGGTGACTGTGACCACGTGAGCAATATGGCGACCATCCCAGAGGGTCTCTACATTGAAGGACCCTTGTATCGGACCGGGGTCTAGCCCAGATAGGGATGATCAACCCGGTAGCACTGACGCCGGTTGGCGATCTGTGCGGCTATTTGAGCCTTGGAGACCGGAGACTTTAAAGAAGTGTTCTACCTTACCTTGTCTCGGCGTTTCCAGGTTTCATTCCGGGCGGTCTCCGGCTGTGGGGGGAGAGGGAAAAGTACCATCACTGCCGTGCTTGAAGTTGCACCCGCTGCCTCTCAGCCGCACCCGTTGCCGGGGGCTAAGTCCACGCCGGGAACCGGCTGCTGGACCGAGGCTTACCTCTGAGGGATTGCGGAAATCACCTCAGGAATTCTCAACTGGGGGAGGGACCCGTAGGTATCACCGCAGGATAGCGGGGCTCGTCTGTAGAGGCAAGATTTCTTCTTTGTTTTAGATTTCTTTGGTTAGAATACTCTAACGCTGTGCAAGCGTGTAGAGAGTCCCGAACTGCTATGAAGATGAAAAATACTGAGGAGCAGGGCTTCCTGCAGGGGTATATGTACTAGGGCTGACGTCAGATTGAAATCTGATTCCGTCTCCAATTGCTATCAGGAGCACACTATACCCATTGGTCCTGAGTCCATCTACTACACGCTAGGAAACACAGCTTTGCCTTTGGTTCAATGAGGTGAACCTTTTTTTTTATGTGACATGTGGGTGCTGTTATTGTCATCACAAAATAAACTATGACCTATAAATTTCATAGGTTTCTATCTAAACCATGTGAAGGCATGACACCATCCTATTCCCAATCCAACCTTCAGATATTTAGAACAGCATTCTTAAATAGCCTCCCTGTACAGCTAACATCACCGACATGACAGACCAAAAGACAAGGCCCTTACCATCTGTACAAGAGAATTGACTGTTTGCTTATATAGATGTAGCAGGCCCCAGCTGTGTATGGTCGTATACATCACCTATGAAATATGGTAACTTACAATGACCTGTGAGAAGTTTGGGATTTCCATGATACTGGACATGTACTTCAAAAATGGCTCTAAGTGAGAGTTTGCTATGTGAGTATTTATTTATTTATTTATTTGCAATTTTTGTATACCAACATTCGTTAGGAAAACATCACATCGGTTTCCATGTAACATAAAGTGGCCAACTGGGGATATCAGTTTCAGCACTGATGAGGCAGTGCTGATACCTGTGTCTTTGCATTCCTGAGACTATGAATCCGATGTACATACACTCAGATGTCAGCTAGGAAATCTGGCTGTAACATGTAGAATCAGTGATTAATGATTGTTAATTGTTAACTTGTAGCTTCAGGCTGTTCCTTTAAACAGCTGAGCTTCTTGTGATTTATTGTATAAACAGAGCATTCAGCTCCATGTCATAGGCCTTGCTGGACTTCCAGAATACATATGTAACTATCTTGCCAACATCTGAGGGCTAGGACACAGTCAAAGGTGTAGCCGAGGCTAACAAGAAGGCACTAGCTCTGCCATGCTATGCGCACTGTTTTGGCAGTCCGACACGAATGCAATGGCGAGACATAACACTTTCTGACTAATATTCAATATGAGTACATTACGACAGCCACTTCTCTTCGTTTTTAGGTTTATTTTGTGTCAGCTTTCTCTACTATTGTCAATTGCAGCTAATGATCTATTTTCACAATGTTGCCTAACTAGGCCTAAGTGGTTTCTGTTACACACTGACCCAGAAAGAAGATTGGTGAGTAAAAGAAAGACCCAGATGTAAGAAGCCAGAACAATTCTGCTGGACACTCTTCCATGTAATGGGAAGGACTAGATGATGACTAACAGGCAAAGTAATGTTGTATTATACTTTGCCAAAGCTGGCTGCCAGTACGTGTGGTCTCCCTGGCTTGTGCAGGGGGACATGGGGGATCCTCAGGTAGATCTGGAACAAGGTCAACTAGGATGCCATAATGTAGAGCAAGATTATGAAATACACAGTAGACAAGCACTATATCTGATACTCTGGCTGAGGCAAACATTAAAGCTCCCCCCTCCCATTTTGTCCAAATAGCAAAATCATTTTAGAACTTCAAAGATGGCTCAATGACATAGCGGATAGAACATAAGTCCTTGTTGTACCTCATCTCTGCTGGTGTTGGGAATAATGACAGGTGTGAGAAGCCAAGTCCTTCAATCTTATCCCAAATCTCCTGCAGCAAAGAGACAGTTGCTGCAACACTCATACCATCATTACTTTGTTAAATCACTGCCAACCCACAACATAATATTACACACTAGAAGCTAAGCTATAGCTTGACATGAGCCTTAAAAGGCTATTTCCAAACCCAAAGACCATGCCACCTTTTACTGTTAGAATATATGTATGCTATAACACTTTGTTATGCTATGTCAGATCTTCTTGAATGGAAAAGTGCATCTGGGGTTCCCTTCGCAATGTGTACATATCACTTACAACCAAGTATTCTCAACCCATTTCTAGCATTTCTAAAACACTGAAACTGTACATCACAGCTGCCACACATGTCATTGCAGAAAGACATCAACCTCTTAGTATGATTTTTCATGTCCCTGACTGTTCTGCATTATGTCCTCCAGAGATACACATTTGTCAGACATGACACAGTGAATAGGACTGGTTCAAAATGCACATCTCACAACTTCCATTTAATCCGTGCACCCCTGTGATGGTAAGACAAACTGTTGCTAACATCCTGGCTGTCAGAGCACAAGCACTGTAGACAGGATACCAATATGGGCATCCTTAGCTGAGGTCCAGCAGGGCACTAACAGGATACATCAGACCTGGGAGTCCCTGCACTGTGGACCCAAAAATATTTTGCTTGACAAGTGACATTTCCACAGCTCCAAGAGAGAAGATTTGAACAGCCACTTGTTTAAAGTTGACAAGTTGAAAGTCCATAGTGCTCGGTCGCACACTGATCTTACTAGAAACTGCATTGTATGGGCACGCAACGTTATCAGGCCTCTATAGCATCGAGAGAGAAAGCTGGGCCCGGCCACTATGGCTTGTTTACCTAAATGTGCAAACCGCTTATCATCTAACTGATGTAGACACATCCCTGAAAGCTCTCCATGTCACTGCAGTTTGCTGTAAACACATTGTTGGAAAGAACATAAGAGCATAAGCTATACCATACTGAGTCAGACCAAGGGTCCATCAAGCCTAGTATCCTCTTTCCAACAGTGGCCAATCCAAGTCACAAGTCCCTGGCAAGTACCCAAACATTAGATAGATCACAAGCTACTATTGCTTATTAATTACTGTCATAGCAGTTTATGGATTTATCCTCTATGAACTTATCCAAACCTTTTTAAAACCAGTTACACTAACTGCTGTAACCACATCCTCTAACAATAAATTCACGAGCTTAACTGTGTGCTGAGTGAAAAAGAATTTTCTTTGATTTGTTTTAAATGAGCTACTTGCTAACTTCATGGAATGCCCTCTGGTCCTTCTATTATCTGAGAGTAAATAACTGATTTACATTAACTTGTTCAAGTCTCTTTATGATTTTGTAGACTTCTATCATATCCCCCTCAGTCGTCTCTTCTCCAAACTGAAAAGCCCTAACTTCTTTATCCTTTCCTCATAGGGCAGCCATTCCATGCCCTTATAATTTGGTCACCTTCTCTGCACTTTCTCCACTGCAGCGTTATCCTTTTTGAGATGCGGTAACCAGAACTGCACACAGTATTCAAGGTGCGGTCTCACCATGGAGCGATACAGAGGCATTATGACATCATCTGTTTTATTTTCCATTCGCTTCTTAATAATTCCTAACTGTTGCGGTCTGCACCGCTTCCTCTCCTTTGTGCTTGACCAGTACCTACCTTCGCAGCTGGAGACGCCGCGTTCCGCGGTCCCGGGATCCCAAGACACCGATGGCTCCACGTGGCGTCCGCCATTTCCTGCCTGTCTCGCCGCGGCCTCGCGCACGCGCGAGTGCGCTCACTTTGTGCGTCCAGCACCCGGAAGTCGAGCCCCGCCTGCAATGATGACGTCACGCACCCAGGGCGATTTAACCGGCGCCTGGACGCCATCTCATCGCCTTGCAATGAGGTTCACTACTGCCTTGTAGTTCTGAGTTGCGCATCGTCTTCACAGAGTTCCTGTTGCTGACCTTGGATTGCCTTGACTACGCCTTGCCTGCTGCCTGCCTCTGACCCTGGTTTGTTCCTGACTACGCCTTGCCTGCTGCCTGCCTCTGACCCTGGTTTGTTCCTGACGACGTTTTGCCTGCCGCCTGCCCTGATCTTGGCCTGTTCCTGTTTGCCCAGCCCGCTGCCTGCCACTGATCTCGGCTCGTCTCTGGTTCCGCTTCAGCCTTCAGCATTCTCCAGTTCCTGCTTGCTACGGAACCCGTTCCTGGTTACAGCGTGCGCCAGCTCCTGCTCATCACAGACTTTGTGTCAGGCTACGCCTGCTCCTGTTCCGCTGGCCACAGAGACTCTGTTACTATTCTCCTCCTGCCTCAGTATCCGGTCTCCTGCCTACCAAGTACCTTTGGACTTCCTTGCTCTCACCCCAGTCACTGGACTCTCTGTATTGCCCAAGTCCCAAGGAGCTGGAACCCTACGGGCTCCTCCTGGGGGGTTCCTGGTTCCCGGGTGAACACCTCGAGCCTCTGGTTCCGCCTCCCGGCCTACCCTATCACTTAAGGTAGGCCGGCCCAAGGGTCCACTACTTCACCTGCAGTATCAGACTGCAACACTAACATTCTGTTTGATTTTTTGATCGCCACAGCACACTGGGCTGACAATTTCAATGTATTATCCACTATGATGCCTAGATCTCTTTCCTGGATGGTAACTCCTAAGACGGAACCCAACATTGTCTAACTACAGCAAGGGATATATTTCCTTATATGTATCACTTTGCACTTGTCCATGTTAAATTTCATCTGCCATTTGGAAGCCCAATCTTCCAGTCTCGCAAGGTCCTCTTGCAATTCTTCATAATCCGCTTGAGATTTAACTGTTCTGCATAATTTTGTGTTATCCGCAAAATTTGATCACCTCACTCATTGTAACCCTTTCCATATCATTTATAAATATATTAAAAAGCACCAGTCCAATCCCTGAGGCACTCCACCTTTTACCTTTTTCCACTGTGAAAACTGACCATTTAATCCTTCTCTCTGTTTCCTTTCTTTTAACCAACTTGTAATCCACAAAAGGATATCACCTCCTATCCCATGACTTTTTAGCTTTCTTAGAAGCCTCTCATTTGGGACTTTGTTGAATGCCTTCTGAAAATCCAAATACACCACATCTACCAATTCACCTTTGTCCACATGTTTATTCACCCCTTCAAAAAAATGTAGGAGATTTGTGAGGCAAGACTTCCCTTGGGTAAATCCATGCTGGTTGTGTCCCATCAAGCCATGTCTATTTGAATGTTTTTTGATTTTATTCTTTATAACAGTTTCCACGATTTTTCCCGGCACTGAAGTAAGGCTAACTGGTCTATAGTTTCCTGGAATACCCCTGGATCCCTTTTTAAATATCAGAGTTACATTGGCCATCTTCCAATCTTCAGGTACATTGGATGATTATAATGATAGGTTACACATTTTTACTATTAGGTCTGAAATTTCAGTTTTTAGTTCTTTCAGAACCCTGGGGTGTATACATTTCAGTTCAGGTGATTTACTACTCTTCAGTTTGTCAATCAGGCCTACCTCTTCTTCCAGGTTCACCGTGATTTGGTTCAGTTGATAGGGATGATAGAAGAAGCACTGCTCTAATCTATTAGCCAACCGTTACCATAGAGGCCATCTTCAGATTGTTCAAACAGCCCAGATTGCCTAAGTATAAAGGAAACGTGTGCAGTTCCTGGGTACCTGGCAACCACATCAAGGACGCACACTCACGCGTCACAAATCACTTGCACATTGATGGAGTGGGAGAGCTTTCTGTTGCAGTAGATCTCCTCCTTATGATGGGGTGGGATGATGGCAATGTGAGAGCCGTCAATAGTTCCCAGTTCGCATTAGCATAAAAACCTCTCTTCAAGTCCAGCAAGTCCTACCTTTCATGAAGGAATCTTATGTAATTATTAATGTGGCTACATACAGCTCTTTTAAACAGGCCCAGACAGCGGGAAAAAGATGTTTGTGACATTCCTCCAACAACCCCAACTGTTGTTTGGAATGAGCCAGATGCCATAAAATGCATGGTGCTCAATAGTTTGGTAATGCCTGGTAATGCATAGGACTTTTCTGTGACTGGATCCTGCTCCTCTTTGAGTTTTTGATATAATTCTATGATAGCCTGAGAGCTCAATTCTTGACCACATGGTCCTCTGGCATTCCCATCAATGTGGTGCAGGGATGAAAGATGCTCTCCCTCTACTACCTGCGTACCCTCCTGCATGGCAAGCCCTGATGTGGGCAATAACACTCCACTGGTGAGGCTTGCAGCTCTGGCTCTTGTGCAGGAGCCAGAGGAGGCGTTGGAACCTCTCTTCCCTGTTGATGTGCTGTCAGGTCCACTGAAGGACCTGTTCAATAGATCCCTGAAATGGGAGTGGTGCCACAAGATTGGAGAAGAGCGGTGGTGGTCCTGCTTCACAAGAGTGGGAGCAGAGAGAAGGCTGGAAACTACAGGCCAGTTAACCTCATCTCGATGGTGGGAATTAATGGAGACTCTGCTGAAGAAAAGGATAGTGAACTATCTACAATCCAGTGGGTTGCTCGACCCAAGGCAGTATGGATTCACCAGGGGAAGGTCCTGTCAGACAAATCTGATTGATTTTTTTTTATTGGGTAACTAGAGAACTGGATCATGGAAGAGTGTTCAATGTGATTTACTTGGATTTTAATAAAGCTTATGATACAGTCCCACATAGGAGACTTGTGAACAAAATGACAAGCTTGGGAGTGGGTGCCAAGGCAGTAGCATGGATTGCAAACTGGCTGACTGACAGGAGACAGCGTGGTAAATGGAATGTACTCTGAAGAAAGAACGGTGTTAAGTGGAGTGCTACAAGGATCGGTTTTGGGATTGATTCTATTCATTATCTTTGTGAGCGACCTGACGAAAGGGACAGAAGGTAAAGTTTGTTCATTTGGGGATGATACTAAGATCTGCAAAAGAGTGGACACGTTTGAAGGAGTAGAGAGAATGAAGAGTGATTTAACAAAACTTGAAGAGTGGTCAAAGATTTGGCATCTGGGAATCAATGCCAAGAAGTCCAGAGTCATGCATCTGGGGTGCAGCAATCCAAAAGAGCGGTATGAGATGGGGGTGAAAAGTTGTTATGCACAGACCAAGAGAGGGACCTTGGGGTGATAACGTATGATGATCTGAAGATGATCTGAAAATGGCAAAGTAATGTGACAAGGTAATAGCTAAAGCCAGAAGAATGCTGGGCTGCCCAGAGAGAAGAATAACCAGTAAGAAAAAAGAGTTGATAATGCCCTTGTATAGGTCCTTGGTGAAGCATCACCTGAAGTACTGAATTCAATACTGGTGCCCACATCTCAAAAAGGATAGAGGTGGTCCAAAGAAGAGCAATCAAAATGGTGAAGAGTCAGCATTGGAAGGTTTATGAGGAGAGGCTAGTACACCCTGGAAGAAAGATGCAGGGGAGATATGATGCAGACATTCAGATATCTGAAAGGTTTTAAATACGCAATCACCAAACCTTTTCCGTTGGAAAGAAATCAATAGAACTAGGAAAGGACGACTCAGAACCAATGTCAGGAAATATTTCTTTACTAAGAGGGTGGTAAATGCCTGGAATGCCCTTCCGGAAGAGGTTGTGAAGACGAAAACAGTCAAGGAATTCAAAGGGCCATGGGATAAATGCTGTGGATCCCTAAAGGCTAGAGGTTGGAAATAAAGAAAAGATTGCATGAGGGTAACTTGCTGGTGTGGCAGCTGCTACCCTTAACAATTACGCTTTGATACTGTTAATGCAACTCCATCTTTTCTCTCTGCTTCAAAGGCAGTGAGAAAAGAGGAACTGGATTCAGACAGCAACCAACAAGGGCCCCGACTTTTATGGTTTGGGGAACAAATAAACATGGGGGTAACTAGCTGATGCAGCACTTACTACCCTTAATCACTAACGGGCCGATACAGTAAAGTGCGCTCCAGCGTATTTTCGACGTGCTATTTTTACCCCTTATAGAGTAAGGGGTAGTAGCGCATCGAAAACGCATGGCCAACCCCCCCCCCGAAACTAATAGCGCCCGCAATATGCAAATGCATGTTGATGGACCTATTAATCATTCCCGCACAATCCAGAAAGTAAAATGTGCAGCCAAGCAGCACATTTTACTTTCAGAAATTATCGCCTGCCTTTGGCCAGCACTGGGAAAGTGTACAGAAAAGCAGAAAAAAATGCTTTTCTGTATACCCTCTGACTTAATATCATAGCGATATTAAGTCAGAGACCCCAAAAATAAAAAAAAATAAAAAATTTAAAATCTGCCCGCGGGTTGGAAGACGGACGCTCAATTTTGCCGGCGTACGTTTTCTGAACCCGTGGCTGTCAGCGGGTTCGAGAACCGACGCCAGAAAAATTGAGCGTTGGCTGTCAAACCCGCTGACTGCCGCCACTTCTGTCAAAAAGGAGGCGCTAGGGACGCGCTAGTGTCCCTAGCGCCTCCTTTTACCGCAGGCCCTCATTTACATATTTTTTTTTACTGAATCGCACGCCCAGGAGAGTGGCCTGGGCGCAAGTCGGGAGAGTGGGCGCTCGCTGGTTCTCCCGCGGGTTTTTCTGTATAGGCCTGTAAGCCTGATAATTTTGATGCAACTCCAACATTGCTCTCTGCTTTCACAGCAACGGTTAAGGGAAATTGGATTCAAACAACATCTGAGGGCCCTGACTGTAAACTGATAAGCAAGGGGGTAACCTGCACAGTGCAACAGAAACTGGCATAAGCTTGCTGGGCATACTGTATGGATCATTTGCTCCTTTTCTGATGTCATTTCTGTTTCTATACTCTGTAAATACTGGGGATGTGGCAATGATCTTTAGAGAGGTGTTGGTATCAAATGTATGTATTCAGTGATTAGTTGATTTTATCAGATGTTCTGGTGACTCATATTATTTTCATATATGTCTAAGATTAGTTTTCATTTTTATTATGTTTAACCATTGGTAAACCTCCACAATCTTAGGAATATGTGAGTGATAAATTATTTAAAAAACATTTTTTTAAAGGATCTGTTTGTTTTAGTTGACCTCTTTTACAGCAGGAGTGCTCAAACCGGTCCTATGGGCCCCCCTAGCTAGTTGGATTTTCAAGATATCGCTAATGAACATGCATGAGAAATATGTTGTATACACAGGAGATAGTGCATGCAAATACATCTCATGCATATTCATTAAAGATATTCTGAAAACACAACTGGCTAGGGGGCCCGTAGGACCGGTTTGAACACCCTTATTTTGCAGCACCATTTAGATATGCTGGTGGGTATTTGTGTTTCTTTTTCTTTCAACCTTTCTTACTTTGTGGAATGCAGTTTGAGGTGAATTTTAAGAGATGCGCGCACTAAAATCAGGGGCTCACAACTAGCACATGCGTATGTCCACTTGATTTTATAAAGTGGGGAATGCTATGCATGTGCCGATGCACTTATATCTTGCATCAGAGAAAAAAGGGACGTGGTGTGGGCAGGAAATAAGCATTCTGGGGCATGGCCAAGACATGTAAACGCAAGTACTCAGTGCCACATAAGTTTACTTCTGCTATGGAGTAGGTGTAAATTAAAAAAAACAAAACAGGCATCTCTGAGGGTTTAAGAAGTTTGGGGTAACTCAGGGGAGCACAGGCTAAAGATCTAGGGGGTTTGGAGGACTTAGCTCTAGACTAGGTAACCTGGTGGACGAACTGGTGAACCTGGTCATGGCATGGATGTGCACCTGTTATAAAATTCTCCCACTTGTGCAGCTCAAACCTAACTTTACACAGTAATGTGTGCCTGCTTGCAAAATTAGGGACACATATATGTGCCTAGGCTATTTATAATGTATGTGCATATATGTACATGTGCACCGGTGTACCCAATTTGAAAGTTACCATCCCTGTCTGGCCATCCAAAATAGTGTTTTAAAATCATCTCCATGCCTCATGTAGACTTAACTCCTTTTAATTTTCTTCTAACTAATTTCTTCATCTTATCATAGTCTCCCCTATACATTAATGTGGTAGCTTGTTTGGTTTTTTTTGCTCCAGTGACTATCTCAAATTTGATTTCTTTATTATCACTGTTGCCAAGCGGCTCTACCACTGCCGTCTCTTGCACTACAGCATTCCGGTGAGAATTACATCTAAGGTAGTCCCCACTTCCAGGTGTTGGTTCTAAGACCAACAACTTAACAGGGCTTGAATGGTTTTGTAAAGAAGATTGATTTAATATTGACAAATCTAGGTGTGCAAAGTTGATGGAGACTTACAGTACCCCATCAGACTCATAGCTATAAGTGTTGTCAAAGGTACTCAGAGGGCATAAAGACTTATCCAAGAGGTGGATACATCCAACTGTTGGATTTCAGTTTTGTTTTTCAGATATGTATATTATTTGCCAGTGGAAAAAAAAAGAAAACTCATTTAAATGCACAAAAATCTGATGTAACAGATACAATAAAATGTGAAAAATGTTCAAGGGCCGAAGACTTTCAGTAGCAACTGAATATGTATATGGTATAAACTGCTTCTACTACTAGATAAGTACAGCATGTAAACTAATATTTTAAAACTGTATATATAGATATATATATATTTATCTATATCTATATATAGATATATATAGATATAGATATATATACATAAACATACTAAACATGTTTTGATTTTTTTGGGGCCTTTCAGTTATCTCCTGCTTCTTTGGATTGCCAGTTCAATCACAACAGATCTCTACTGCTACAGCACTATGAGCTTTTATTCTCAACTACCTAGAGTTTTCCACCCATTTAAAATCCTCTTATCCTCTCCTGTCTAGTCCAATAATAACCACATCAGTCCGTGTTCAGGAATCACTGACCACAGCATCTTCAGTAATCAGGTCTACCTGAACCCTGAGTCTGGGCACTGAGAGTCATCATTGCGTAATGGTTAGGACTCACTTCTACAGGGCTGCAAATACTGCCTTACAGCATCCTCAGCTCTGGCTAGTCTGAGAAGCTAGGCGCTAGGGAATCAAACTTAGCCCTCCCTCACTGCAGTGCAGAGCACTGCTACTCAGTCATTAGCTATGTTTCTGAATGAAAATTGAACTTAAATGTCGCATGCCTGCACACTATAAAACTGATAACTTAGGGAGTAATTTTATAACTGTCTGCACAGATTCAAAGTCAATTATCCATAGACCTGACATACATTTTCAGAAAGAAAGTATTTTTTATCTCATCAAAACTACATGCACACATTTATACCTGCTAATATGTGCACATATTTTTTTCAGAAAAGTATGTACCGTAAGTGCAAATCACTCTTCAAACCCTTCCTGGAATAGCTTTCACCTGCTTACTACAGATAAAAGCAAGTTTGCTTACCGTAAACGGTGTTTCCGTAGATAGCAGGATGAATTAGCCATGCTGTATGGGAACTGTCAATCAGGGCCCAGGAGGCGGAGCTTCTTAGCAGAGTTAGATCTTTTTGATCCTCTGTGGCTGCGTGAGGGTTCCCGCGCAGCAGTAACGGTTCTCCTCAGTCTGTAATTAAGCTTGAGCGTAGTGGGAAAAAACCACGACTGACAGGGAGGTGGGCGGGTCAGCATGGCTAATTCATCCTGCTATCTACGGAAACACCGTTTACGGTAAGCAAACTTGCTTTTTCCCGTCGATAGCAGGGCTGAATTAGCCATGCTATATGGGAGTCCCAAGCTCCCGTATACCTTGTAATAATGCGTTTTGGTATGCTTAATAGCGTGGCAGTCGTGGCTATTACCCAGAAAAGGTGCGTAGAACTGATTGTCCCAGTGTAGCATCTCCCGCAGATTGTTTATCTATGCAATAGTGGGATGTGAAGGTATGCAGCGAAGACCAAGTGGCTGCTTTACAAATATCCACTGGTTGAACGTTCTGTAGATGAGCTAATGATGCGGCCATAGCTCTTACTTGATGGGCGTTTGGCCTTGAAGAAAGTTCTGTTCCCTTAGCAGAATAGCAATATCGGATGCATTGTGCTATCCAGCTAGAGATTGTACGCTTCGCTACTGGTGCTCCAGGAGCGTTTGGGTTGAAGGATAGGAACAGTTGAGAAGATCTATTGAGGGAATGTGTTCTTCTCTTATAGTAAGCTAATGCCCTTTTGCAATCTAGGGTATGTAGTAAGCGTTCTCTATCATTCGAATGAGGTTTTGGAAAGAAAATTGGTAAGTCAATGGTTTGATTGAGATGGAAGGAAGACACTACCTTCGGAAGGAATGAAGGATGAGTGCGTAGTACAACCTTATCATGGTGAAACTGTAGATAAGGCTCGTAATGAACAAGAGCTTGCAGTTCACTGACTCGTCGGGCAGAGGTTATCGCAACTAGAAACACTGTCTTCCAAGTGAGGTATTTCATGTGTGCGGATTCCATGGGTTCGAATGGATATAGCATGAGTTGTTCAAGAAGTAAGTTGAGATTCCACGGAATCGGTGGCCTCGACACCGGTGGGCGTAAGTGCAAGAGACCTTTGAAGAATCTAGAGAGAAGCGGATGTTCTGCCACTGAGTGGTTATCTAGTGGCCGATGATACGCTGCAATCGCACTCAGATGGACTCGGATAGAGGAGGTGGCCAATCCTGATTCGTAGAGAGAGTGCAGATAATCTAGCAAGGCTGTTGGTGAACAGTCTACAGGTGAAAGGTTGTTTTCACCACACCAGGCCGAGTAAAGTTTCCATTTGAAGGAGTAACATTTTCTGGTGGATGGCTTCCTAGACTCGAGAAGAATAGTTTGTACCGTGTGGGAAACTCCTTGTTCAGTTAATAATGCCCGTTCAATCTCCATGCAGTCAGGTGGAGTGATGAGAGAAGCGGGTGAATGAGAAGGCCGTTGTCTTGAAGGAGAAGATCCGGACAGTCCGGGAAGCGGATCGGCTCTTCTATTGATAGACATAGGAGGTAGCTGTACCATGGTTGTCGCGGCCACGCAGGTGCGATGAGAATGAGTTGACTGCCGTCTGTGATGCATTTTTGCAACGTTTTCGTGATTAATGGAATCGGTGGAAAAGCGTAAAGAAGAGTTGGGGTCCACGGAATCAGGAAGGCATCCTGAGACAACCTGTGCTGACTGGGTCTGATGGAACAAAATCGAGGCAGTTGAGTGTTGAGTTCCGTGGCAAACAGATCTATTGTTGGTGTACCCCAACTGTTGAAGACTTCCTGCAGAACCTCGGGATTTATTCTCCACTCGTGCGGATGGAATACCCGACTCAGTCTGTCCGCTCTCGTGTTTGCAATTCCCGGTAAGTAAGAGGCTTGTAGGTGGATGGAGTGCCTGTGGGCGTGAGCGAAGATCTGTAGCGTCTCTCTGCAGAGGGACCATGAACCGGACCCGCCTTGTTTGTTTATATAGAACATGGCTACCTGGTTGTCCGTGTATATCATAACCCTCCGACCTCGAAGGTAGTCCTGAAAGGTGAGCAGGGCATTCCGAATCGCTCTGAGCTCCAAAATATTGATTTGTAATTGCTGCTCGTCGTGCGACCATAGGCCTTGCGTCTCTAGAAGATCCAGATGAGCTCCCCAGCCTTTCCGCGAAGCGTCTATGGTAAGGACTGCATTGTGAGGCTGAGGGTTGAATGGAGCTCCTTTGCTCATCGTTGGTATCTTGAGCCACCAAGTGATGTCCTGTCTCATTTGGTTGGTTATACACACTCTTTTGTGTAATGGTTGAGTGTGTTGTGTCCACTGACGTTTCAGACCCCACTGAAGCCGTCGCATATGGAGTCTGGTATTGGGGACTGTGAAGTTTGCAGCTGCTAAGTGTCCCAGAAGGCGTAGCACTGTCCGGGCCGTAGCAGTTTGCATGCCCTGTAGGGCTACAAGCAATGAACAGATTACCAGTCTTCTTTCCTCCGGAAGGAACACTCTGGCTTGACAAGTGTCCAGACGCGCCCCTATGAATTGTAGAATTTGTGAGGGCTGTAATTTGGACTTTGGGTAATTGACTATCAATCCCAATCGTCGTAGACAGGTTAGTGCCATGTTGAGATGCGATTCCAACAGCACCGGATCCGACGCTACTACTAGCCAGTCGTCCAGGTAAGGGAATATTGTTAGTCTCTGTAAGCGAAGATGAGCCACCACTACTACCATGCACTTGGTGAATACCCTGGGTGCTGCCGACAGTCCAAAGGGTAGCACTCTGTATTGGTAATGCTGGTTGTGATACTGGAAACATAGGTATTGCCAACATGATCTGTGGATCGGGATAAGGGTATACGCATCTTTGAGATCTATTGAGCACATCCAATCCCTGTGCTGCAGTAAGGGAAGGATGGATTTTAAAGATACCATTTTGAATTTCTCCCGGACTAGGTGCTTGTTGAGTTCCCGGAGGTCCAGAATGGGTCGAGTGCCCCCCGATTTCTTTGGAATGAGGAAATATGGGGAGTAAAACCCCCGGCCCTTTTCGTCCCGGGGAATCGGGTGAATTGCTCCTTGATGAAGCAGCGTGGTCAATTCTTGGGCCAGTTGGGGTTGACAAGGTTTTCCCCTTCTCAGGGGAAAATGAGGAACGATGGGTTTGGATAGGAAGTGTAGGTGATATCCGTCTTGAATAATGTCCAGAACCCACTGATCGGTCGTGATGGATTTCCATGCATCGCAACAAGCGGTTATCCTGCCCGGGGGATGTTCTGGTAGAGATGGTGGTAGCGGTGGCAGTGGAGTCAAAAAGACTGAGCAGTCTTAGCTGGGACTGCCGTTTGTTGTTGTTGTTGTGGTTGCCGTTGTGTTCTTGGTTTTCCCCTCCTCTGCTGTTGTTGAGGAGGGTTGTTAGGTGTTTGCCTCTGGTAAGGGGCAAAGGATTGTTGTCTGTAGTTCTGGTAAGATCTATACGGTCTTCTAGTGTACGGTTGCCTACGTGATGGAAAATATCATTTCGCAGACGATGGAGCTGCTAGCGATTGGACTGCCAGAGCCTGATCTTTGAGTTTGCTCACGGTCTCGTGAAAACGGTCTCCGAAAAGATTATCACCGGAGCATGGTAAGTTTGCCAATTTTTCATGGAGATCTTCTCTGATGGCACTAGCTTTGAGCCATGCCAGTCGTCTGGCAGAAATTGCCATAGCTGAAGCCCTTGAGGAATTCTCAAATCCCTCATACACTGCTCTCAGCATATGACGCGTGCATTCCTCCATATCTGAAATCGGGGACGGGATGCTTTCCCCCGCTGCCGTAAACATGCCTTTGGTGGCTTGCAGACACTCGTATAAATATTGAACCATATAGAAATGGTGGTGATTAATTCGAGATGTAAGCATTGCGTTTTGATAAATTCTTTTCGCAAAATAGTCTAGACATTTATTATCTTTGCCCGGTGGAGCCGAAGTATGCGTCTTTGTTTTCCGATACTTTTGGAGCGCTGACTCTACCACTACAGATTCGTGTGGTAACTGTGGAATGGAATACATGGATGGTTTCTGTAGCTTAAATTTTAAGTCCGTCTTCCTCGATACTGCTGATAGAGTATAGGGGGTATCCCACGATTTTTGTAGAACGCTATGTAACACTGTATGTGGTGGTAAGGCTGACAGCTCCCCAGGGGCATCGATGATTTTTAATAATCCAAATGTTTCTGCCCTTGGCTCTGGCAATTTTTGAATATCTAGTTTCAAGATATTACCCATCTTGTCCACAAATTTGGGATACGTAAGATCCTCTGGTGGGGAGTATGGTTCCGCTGGTTGTTCCGGTGGGTCAGAAGGGTAACCCGTAGATGAACCTGGCGAGGAATGCTGAGACATAGAATCTATGTGTTGGGACGGGGAGATGGGATATATCGGTGGAGAGTGAGCTTCCGAGGCACGTATATCCCGTGGAGCCTGCGGCGGAGTTTGTGCTGATTCCCCTGGAACAGTAGATTCCGGAGGAAGGGTGTATGTTGATTGCAGGGATTCAAAGAAGCCTGCTAAAGACTGTGTAAGGTCCCAGAATGCCTTGGAAGTGTGTTGTGGCATTGATGTCCGTTGTACACCCTTAGGTGACTGTGATGGAAGAGGAGTGGTATCCTTAATCGGATCTGAATGGTCACTCCAATTAGATTCACTGTGACTTCTGGAATGTCCCGAGTGCACAGTGTTGGGGGACTGTGATGATGAAATAGGAATCACCTTGTGAGAGGAGTAGGCAGAACGAGTGGAACTACTCCGATAATGAGAGGATGAAGAGGAGGAAGATCTCCTATGTAGATGTTTCCTGTGCTGTTTCCTCTCTTCGCCGTGATGTCTTTTCGAGGGGGGCGATGAGGTCGAACGATGATGGCGCCTCTTTCTGGAAGAGGAGGATTTGCTGTCCCTCGACCTTTGGTCTGAACTTGGTCTGTGGAGTGAGTGTTTCCTTACTTCCAGAGATTCTTGTATCCCCGAATGGGCAGATACCAACTCCTGGAGAGGGTTCAGTATTGCGATAGGTTGAGGGTCTGGAGTGGATTGTTGGTTCCCCGCAGGTGCCTCCGGATCCCTAGAACTGTCTAGTTTACGTTTTTTATGGTCCGTTGATTTAGCAGATACTGATTGCGGACCGTGAGTCTTTGATGAATCACGTGTAGAAGTCAACTTTACTTTACTCGAGCCCGAGTCTTTTTCTGGCGGCCCCGACTGCATACTTGGATGTTTATGTTTCGGCGCTGGCCTCGGCTCCGTGTGCTTCGGCGCCGGTTTTGGTTCCGGGTGCTTCGTGGCCGACCTCGGCTCCGGGTGTTTCGGCTGCGATCCCCGCTCCGGGGGCTTCGGCGCCCGTTCTGGCTCCGGGTGCTTTGGCGTCGGTTCCGGCTCCGGGTGCTTTGGCGGCTGTGCCGGCTCCATGTGCTTCGGCGCCGAGTGTTTCGGCCCCGGTCTACGATGTTTCGGCTCCGGGCGAGCCGGCGCCGTGTAAGTGTCCGGGTCCGGGCCGGGCGCCGAGAGTGTCTTCGGCGCCGGTTGTGTCTTCGGCGCCGATTTCGAAGTACTGGGCAGTGCCTTCCTGTGTGCCGACAAAGTTCCACCTTCCGGTTGTGATTTTTTCGGCGCCGATGACGACCTCGGACCCGCGGCCTTGGACAGTAACAAGGCTCTTACCGGATTTTCTCCCCGAGGTCTTTGGGAACATGGCTCGGTCAACTTGAATGGCTCCTGCTTCCCGACGTCCTTTGGTTTAGAGGGGCCAGGTCCCTGGTCCTCGATTTCCCTGGGTCTTCTTTTCGTGTCCCTTACCTTCGGGGACTGAGGATCCCAGGAGGACGCTCTCTTTGCCGGAGAAGAAGGTTTGGACTTTGGTGCCGGCGAAGAATGTGTTGTTGACGTTTTTTCTTCTATCTCCAGCCATCGGTAGTTTCGATGACGCTGAGCTCTCGGTGACATTCTTTCGCAGTGTTCGCAGTCGGCTTGAGGATGCTCGCGCCCGAGGCATCGATAACAACGATCATGTCCGTGACGGACATGATCTTGCCGCAAGGGCAAGGTTTAAAGCCTGACTGCTTTTTGGACATGTTTTTTTTTTTTTTTCGCTCTTCTGAGGAGAAGAAGGGCTCCGCGTGCGCTCCCGCGCGCGGAAAAAAACAGACTGAGGAGAACCGTTACTGCTGCACGGGAACCCTCACGCAGCCGCAGAGGATCAAAAAGATCTAACTCTTTCTCTCTTAACGTTAACTCTATCCCTCACTAAACTCTGCTTCTCTTCTTCGACATCCCGTTCCTTTTGAATTTACCTTGTTAGATGTAACTATTATTTTCCTCCTACTGATGTTAATTGTTACCCCTGTTATAATGTAAACCGATGTGATATCCATTTGAACGTCGGTATATAAAAGTTTTAAATAAATAAATAAATAAATAAAAATAGGCCCGCAGGTTGGAAGACGGATGCTCAATTATGCCGGCGTCCGGTTTCTGAACCCCTGGCTGTCAGCAGGTTTGAGAACCGACGCCGGCAAAATTGAGCGTCGGCTGTCAAACCCGTTGACAGCCGCCACTCCTGTCAAAAAGGAGGCGCTAGGGACGCGCTAGTGTCCCTAGCGCCTCCTTTTACCGCGGGCCCTAATTTGCATAGGTCAGCCTCCTGAATCACGCACCCAGGAGAGAGTGGCCTGGGCGCTCGCCCGCTCTCTCACGCGTTTTTCTGAATCAGCCTGAAAGTTAGCTGGATAAATTGTCCCAGATATTTAGCAGGATAAAGGTCTCACTGAATATTCTTATCTATAGTAAGTTATCCGACTACTGCAGCTCAATAACTTAGAAACCTAACCAGCTTTATTTGAATATGACCAGTTAGGTTTTAAAGTTATCCGGCTATGTGGGGGAGGAAGGGGGAGGGGTGGAGGTGGCAATATAGCACCAACTGTTTATAAGTCTTTTCAGGGGTGGGGAGCTGGAGGAGCTCCCTAAGGTTTTTTTCTTCTTTCTTTTTAGCTGTCACGTAACTGGATATATTTTAACTTTTCCAGCTAAAATCTGTCTGGATTCGGTGGTTATTCATAAAAAAAAATTGTCATTTAACAAAATAACTTGTGAGTAATCTGGCTAAATGACTTTGAATATTGACCTCGTAATATTTAAAATCAAAAGGTTTGTACATAAACTGGAATCCCAGCCAGACTCCACCCCCTGGGATGCCTCTCCCCTATGTACATAGATACAATGTGCCTGAACATACTTAAATGTGTGTATTAGACGTGCACATCTCAAAAGGACCATTTCTGTGCGCAAATCACCACTTTACCCACAGAGGTCCCTTTGAAAATTACCCTTCCTATGGACAGACTTGACACACTTTAGTTTCAAGCTAGTTACTAGTTCTGCATTAAAAAAGTTATAACAAGGACAGAGTGGGTCTTAATAAAAATCATCACAATAAATATCCCTGTTTTCACTTTTAATTACATTCATGGCCTTGCTTCTTATCTGCTGACACCGCTGCTTCACTCTCTCTGCTCCAAATTTTCCACTACTCTCTGCATTGCTATCTAAATCTCACTTTTAGGCTTTCTCCCTACTTGTACCTGTCCAATAGAATAAACTCCCTCCCCATCTAGAAGAGGCCACCTTCTTGGAAAAAAAATCTGTTCAAAATCCATCTCTTTAAAATGGCTTATTCTATTGTTCAGTGCTCTCGGTTGTTCTGTCCATTGTTTTATTTTGTCACGGTTTTATTATGAGGTACCCTGGGTAGGATGTCATATAAAAAGTGTAAATAGAAAAGAAATGATTGTGTAAAAAAAAATAAAATCTAGAATGTACTGTCAACGTACAGCAGAAGTTTAATTAGAAATTAATTTACCAGCGCATAGATTTCCATGGTGGTAAGGGCAGGCAAAGTCATCATTTTCACAGTATCTGCCGTATATTTTTCCCAGTTTGGTTTTGTGGCAAACACATTTCCCACATACACAAACTCCTCGACCACTGCAGACAGGCTGGCCTGGGAACAATCTGCAGCTCTCAGTGGGAAACACATTTTCCTCTGAACCACAGTTAATGTCTTCACAATCAAGATAGCTGCAGTCCAAAAAAGCTTCATCTACATATTTTCCTTTGTGTCTTGAATGACCATCACATTGACAGTTGCAGTTCTTGTGTATAATGATCTTAGCAGTTTCATTGAAACCAATGGGTTTAATAATGATGTAGTTTCTATCTTCAACTACATTGCATCCATTCATAGTAACAGTAACATTAAGAAGTACCTAAGAGAAAAAAAAAAACACAAGATTTCATTTATGGAAGAAATCCAAAAGAAACATTAAGCACTTTATCTTAAAGATCATACAGTATGTAAAGTGCTAATTTGCAGAATTAAAATAGAATTTACATCTTGTTGTTGCAATATGTTCTTTAGTTGAAATCTATACTGTTTTTCTTATATCTTTCTGCTTTACTATTTTTCTTTCTCTCTAAATATATATATATAAAAGTCTCTCTCTATGTAGAGACTATGGGGTAGATTTTCAAAGGGGTACGCGCGTACCCCCCGAAAACATGCCCCAAACCCCCCCTGCGTGCGCCGAGCCTATTTTGCATAGGCTCGGCGGCGCGTGCAAGCCCCGGGACGCTCATAAGTCCCGGGGCTTGCATGGAGAGGCATGCCGGGGGGGCGTGTTGGGGGGGCGTGTCGGTCATAATGCGGCGTTTCGGGGGCGTGGCGCGGGTGATGCAACGTTTCGGGGGCGGCACTGCGGGCGTGGTTTCGGCCCGGGGCATTCCGGGGGCGTGGCCGCGCCCTCCAGAACAGCCCCCGGGTTGGGTGATGGCGCGCCAGCAGCGTGCTGGCGCGCGCAGATTTACGTCTGCCTCTGGCAGGCGTAAATCCGGCGATAAACGTAGGGGGGGTTTAGATAGGGCGGAGGGGGTGGGTTAGGTAGGGGAAGGGAGGGGAAGGTGAGGGGAGGGCGAAAGAAAGTTCCCTCCGAGGCCGCTCCGATTTCGGAGCGGCCTCGGAGGGAACGGAGGCAGGCTGCGCGGCTCGGCATGCACAGGCTGCCCAAAATTGTCAGCCTTGCGCACGCCAATCCCAGATTTTAATGGATACGCGCATATCTATTGAAATCCTGCGTACTCTTGTTCGCGCCTGGTGCGCGAACAAAAGTACGCGTTCGCGCTAAATTATAAAATCTACCCCTATGATGTCTCCACCAGGTATCCCTAGTTCCCAGCCCTTTTTTGTTTCATTGTAAAGCATATTGCTGCATTATGTTCCACTGTAAACCGAGGTGATGTTCCTTACGTGCTGCGGTATATAGAAACCCTTAAATAAATAAAATAAATAAATCAGTATTACAGGCTATAAGAACATAAGAACATAAGAAAATGCCATACTGGGTCAGACCAAGGGTCCATCAAGCCCAGCATCCTGTTTCCAACAGTGGCCAATCCAGGCCATAAGAACCTGGCAAGTACCCAAAAACTAAGTCTATTTCATTTAACCATTGCTAATGGCAGTGGCTATTCTCTAAGTGAACTTAATAGCAGGTAATGGACTTCTCCTCCAAGAACTTATCCAATCCTTTTTTAAACACAGCTATACTAACTGCACTAACCACATTCTCTGGCAACAAATTCCAGAGTTTAATTGTGCGTTGAGTAAAAAAAACTTTCTCCGATTAGTTTTAAATGTGCCCCATGCTAACTTCATGGAGTGCCCCCTAGTCTTTCTACTATCCGAAAGAGTAATTAACCGATTCACATCTACCCGTTCTAGACCTCTCATGATTTTAAACACCTCTATCATATCCCCCCTCAGTCTTCTCTTCTCCAAGCTGAAAAGTCCTAACCTCTTTAGTCTTTCCTCATAGGGGAGCTGTTCCATTCCCCTTATCATTTTGGTAGCCCTTCTCTGTACCTTCTCCATCGCAATTATATCTTTTTTGAGATGCGGCGACCAGAATTGTACACAGTATTCAAGGTGCGGTCTCACCATGGAGCGATATAGAGGCATAATGACATTTTCCGTTTTATTCACCATTCCTTTTCTAATAATTCCCAACATTCTGTTTGCTTTTTTGACTGCCGCAGCACACTGCACCGACGATTTCAATGTGTTATCCACTATGACACCTAGATCTCTTTCTTGGGTTGTAGCACCTAATATGGAACCCAACATTTTGTAATTATAGCATGGGTTATTTTTCCCTATATGCATCACCTTGCACTTATCCACATTAAATTTCATCTGCCATTTGGATGCCCAATTTTCCAGTCTCACAAGGTCTTCCTGCAATTTATCACAATCTGCTTGTGATTTAACTACTCTGAACAATTTTGTGTCATCTGCAAATTTGATTATCTCACTCGTCGTATTTCTTTCCAGATCATTTATAAATATATTGAACAGTAAGGGTCCCAATACAGATCCCTGAGGCACTCCACTGTCCACTCCCTTCCACTGAGAAAATTGCCCATTTAATCCTACTCTCTGTTTCCTGTCTTTTAGCCAGTTTGCAATCCACGAAAGGACATCGCCACCTATCCCATGACTTTTTACTTTTCCTAGAAGCCTCTCATGAGGAACTTTGTCAAACGCCTTCTGAAAATCCAAGTGTACTATATCTACCGGTTCACCTTTATCCACATGTTTATTAACTCCTTCAAAAAAGTGAAGCAGATTTGTGAGGCAAGACTATGCCATTCAATACTGCATCTCCCCCAGAGGCTTGCACGAATAAGCAGTCTGTTAGGCACAGGGGGGGGAGACCATGTGACTAAGAGGCAGTGAAGCTTTATTTCAAAGAGGGAAGATGTGTGCTCAGTGTGCTCTCCAAAGTTAGGCCCGTAGGGTAGCAAAGACGGTAGAGGCACTTACTGCCAATCTTGGTGATAGACTGGAGGGAAAATGGATCTAAAGTGTGTCTTTTCTATTTTTATATCTGAGAGGATTTTTGTTGGCTTTGGCCTACACCTTCTGTGAGGCTGTAACCCCCTCTTCAGAGGTGCAGGAGGGAATCTGTACATCCCTTCACCCCTATATCAGGAGGTTGCAGAGACCTGTGAATTACATCAAGTGTTTTTGCCAGATTTAATTTTCCTATTTCTGGGAAGAAAGTAGTTTTTCTGCCCCCTTCTTTCCCCAGATCTGGAGTGTAAGAGCTGTTCCAATAATTGGCCCTTCCCTCAGGAGGGTCAGTGGCCTATTCTTTTGAAGAGGAGTTGGAGAAGAAGACCATCAAGAGCCCCCCAATCGGAGTTTCCACCCTGGGACACAGGAAGGTGAAAATTGGGAATGCCCTTCTGGAATCAGGCACTGTTGGGAAAAAGGGCACCCGCCCTGGTTAGGATACCCCAGCTTCTTGGGACTGACATTTATTCCACATCATGGATGGATTACAAGTTCCAACTTTCAGTAACAAGGGACACTTCCACGCAGGGATACATCAAGTAGACTTGTACTACACTAAAGATAAGGAATCTGGATCTATTTGGACATTCTATTTATTCATTTTATTGATTCTGTTACAATCAATATCAGTAAATATTATTTTGAACACCCATTCAGCATATTCTGCCTGTTTTGTCCATGTACCTATCCCGAAGAGCAAGTGTAACACATACTCACATACACACACACACATAGGTGGTTTCCAGTGCCTGAGACCAGAAGGTTTTTCTTCCCCCCATAGAGAAGAATCCTCCCTGGGAAACAAAAGAGTTGGGGAAAGGACAAAGGAACTAGCCCATATAAAGAAATTCTTTTATAGTACTTTGGAATCACTACTATTCTCTGAAAAAGGGTTACATAAAATGGTGCCTGGGAACCAGTTTGAGGGCATGGAAGAATTGGAATTGTGTGTTGTTACTGAAGAGAAATGTTATGTTTTGCAGCTGTATTGTGTTTATAACTGTTACAGTGTTAAGTCACAAAGAAAAGTAAAATGGCTACTTTTCCCGCTGGAGAATGGCAGGAAACAGTGTGCACCAAAAGGAAGAGCCTGTGCATATGATGTCATTGGTGACATTCGCGGTGCACAGCCATTGAGGGATATAAAAATGACAGCATGTGTGTGACGCACATATTTGCAAGAGGCAAGGCATGGAAAGAGCAGAGGAGCAGTAGAGCAGTGACTGAACAACTAAGTGAACTAGCAGAAAGCAAGGGATGAGTGATCCAACGAAATGAGTTACATGATCTGATTGCAGTCATGAGGAATTGTGCCATCAATGTTCCCAATCCTCAACCAGCCTGGAGGGGGAATGGGAACCTGCTAGCATGGGCTGAAGAAGGGCAGCCTAGTGACAATGAATCATCCGCCATCAGTGTAGTCACCATCAGAGCATTGGGGAAGGAATCATGGGCTGTAAGTGGCACCGGGCAGCTCTTTTGAGTAACTGACCCAGACCAAGTGGTACACTTACCATGGCTGGCTATGTATGCCCTTTGATGAGAGTGGCACAATGCTCGCTACAGAATGTGTGGACTGCCTTGCCTGCCAACGCCCACAACATATGAATACCCGTTGTTATTTCTGCAATACCCCATTATTTACAATTGTAAGTTCTGGAATGGGAGTGGTTGGCCCCACGGAGGGAGAGATCATCAGTGGGGAGTGCCTTTGAGCAAGTACAGTCTAGCTACCGAGTGAGCCATGCTTCGCCTGTTGAGTCTGAGAAAGTAGCTGCAGCTGTGCAAGCCAAGCCAAAGATAAAGCAGCTGGCCCAACCAAGAAAGAGGGAGGAAGATGAAGACCCTGCTCAGCAGTGAGGGTATCTGTCCTTGGTGAGGACTCCAGTTACCATTTCTTGTCTGCATGTTGTTTGCCTTTTGTAATTTTTCAGATAATGTTCCAGATCCAATTGCCTATTGTTGCTAAAGTCAAGTTCTATGAACTGTAAGCTATCCCTCCAACGGAGGGTGGACTGTGGACAAGAGGATACCTACTCTCAACTAGATGGCCTGGCCAGTTCAAGCAGCCTAGAAAACCAGAAGGCCTCCACAGCTTAATTATATTAGATGTGGACATTTCCTTTTAGTGGAGGGTGAAATGCATAATTTGTGTTTATTAATTGTTGTTTCTATGTAAAAAAAAAAAAAAAAAATCTGGTATTGTTCTAAACAGTCAATGCCTTGAAGAAAAATAGTAAAAAGTTTGAAAAAATGGGGGAAAAATGTAGTGTTCTTTTGATTTATTTATTTACTATGTAACTCACAATCAATTGATAATCTATTAATGTTTCTCTAGGTGGGCATCCTCCACTCGGATCTCTTGACATAGCAGCAACCTAACATTTATTTTCTAGGTTCAAGCTCTCCCCTGTGTTCCCGTGCTGTGTCCCACCAATAGTGTAACTCCTCCTTTCACAGGCCAAGTGAAAGGAATTTGAAGCAGAAGATGTGAAAAATTGATGACATTTATTTATTTATTTTTAATTTTTATATACCGAAGTTCTTGTAGGGACCACAAATCACTCCGGTTTACATAAAACAATGAACTGCCCAACAGAGAGCGGAGCTTTACATAGAACTGTAGAACATATGGAACAATATAACTAGATGACAATTTAACATAGTGATAAATAAATATTATAGTTTAACTGGTAATACATAAAAAATTATATTATTTAATATTTAATATAGCAGTATAACTATTTAATGTAGAATAAAGGCGTATTAACAGTGCCAAATATATATATAAAAATGAATTTTTGAACTCAAAGATAGTTGTTCAGTTGCAGAGTCTTAAAGTAAGACTTGGTATGGTGTCCATAATTATGAGATACCTAATATTTAGGATGTCTGTCCGTCAGAGAAGAATTAAGCGCCTGGGAAGGCTTGTTGGAAAAGAAAGGTCTTCAGTCTTTTTTTGAATTCTTGGTGACTAGTTTCTAATCTTAGATCTGGGGGAAGCGTGTTCCACTGGTGGGGGCCTGCTGAAGATATCGCTCGTTTGCTCAATGAAGATTTTATTTGCGGAGCATGCAGTGTTCCTCTGTATGCGCTTCTGATTGGTCTGGAAGAAGTGTGCTGTTGGAGTTGAGAGCTTAATGTGATGGGAGCTAGTTTGTTTGTCGCTTTGTGGATGATAGTGAGTACCTTATAGAGTATCCTTTGTTTAATGGGAAGCCAATGTAGATTACGAAGGATTGGGGTGATATGATCTTTTTTGTTAGTGCTTGTTAAAATTCTAGCCGCTGAATTCTGAACCATCTGTAATGGTTTGATGGTGTTGGTGGGTATTCCTAGAAGCAGGGAGTTGCAATAGTCGAGCTGTTTGGAAGGGCTTCCCGGAATCTCCACAGAATACAGTGTTTATTAATTAAGTGTTCAGGGTTAATTGAAGGTTGTAAACTAGACATGGAAGTACTTGTCAGCTGAGCAGAGAAAACCCCACACTGCTCATGTTATTCCCATGTGCTAGTGTAGTGTTAAGGGCATGAGTTTAAGCCAGCGTTCCTATTGCCGGTTCTGGACACCCCTCTGGTGCCCAAAAAGTTAAAGGTAGCAAGTGTTTATGGTATCCAGCATTTCCCCCAGAAATGCACACTGGATTTTTGTGAATTCTTCTGTAAATGTTCCCTGCTGCTGGTATGGGTTATGCCTTGGATGGGACCAATTCCTCCTTACTCCTTGGTGCTCCTGTATCCAGTTAGTGGAAGGGGCTGTGAGCCTGTTGTTCCCCATCTCTTTTGGGGTGGAAGAGGCCAAGGGTGCCTGTCCTTTTGAGATCTTCCCTCTGGAGAGCCAGAGTGTTTTGATAATTATATGTGAAAAAAATGTGGGATGGCTCCAGTTTTCCTAAAGAGTTTGGTTCATCAGGGGAACTACTAGTGGTAAGAGGTGGTATCTGTATTAATTCTTAATATCTAGTGAATGTAATATTTAATGCTCTCCTTGGATCTATAGTCTATGCTGGTCATATATCCCCACTTGGTACCCCCTTGTGGTCAGTCTAGAGGTTGTTGCCATCTATACTAGTATCTATGTATTTTGTCTTGGATTTGAAAAAAAAGATATTTTTAACTGTGCCACATCAACAAATATTTTTTTGCTTGGGAGGGAGAGAGTGTAGAGACAGTGAGGTCTCCACTAGGTGGCCCTAGTCCCCAGCCCTTATTTTAGTCATCAGTATTACAGGCTATGTCATTGTAGGAATAGGCAGTCTGTTAGACATGGGGGGGGGGGGGGGGGGGGTTAGACCATGTGACTAGAAGGCAGTGTAGGTTTCTTTTCAGAGAGGGAAGATGTGTGCTCAGTGTGCTCTCCGAAGTTAGGCCCATAGCTTAGTAAAGAAGGGAGAGGCACTGCCCTGCCAGTCTTTGTGACAGACTGGAGGGAAGAGGGATTTAGACAGTGTGCGTTTTCTATTTTTATATCGGATAATTAGGATTATTGCTGTTTTTGGCCTGCACCTTCTGGGAAGCTGTAACACCCTCTGCAGATGTGCAAAAAGAAATCTGTACACCCCTTTGTCCCTATAAGAGGAGGTTGCAGAGACCTGAGAACTAGATCAAGTGTTTTTGCTAGGCTGCATTTTCCTTTTTTGCTGCCCCCTGCCCCCTTCCTTCCCCAGATCTGGAGTATAATAGCTGTTCCAGAATTGGCCTTTCCCTCAGGAAGATCAATGACCTATTCTTTTGAAGGGGAGTTGGAGGAGAAGACCATCAGGAGACCCCCAACCGGAGTTTCTACCCTGTGAAATGGGACACATTCAGGTGAAAATAGGGAGTTCCCTTCTGGAATCAGGTACTGTTGGGGAAAAAGGACATCCACCCTGGTTAGGATAACCCGGTCCCTTGGGATAGACATTCATTCCACATCATGAATGGATTACAAGTTCCAAATTTCAGTAACAAGGGACACTTCCACAGAGGGATACATAACTTAAACTTGTACTTCTTCAAAGACAAGGAATCTGGATGTTTTTGAACATTTGATTTATTCACTTTATTTATTTTCTTTCATCAATATCAGTAAATTTTATTTTCAACACCCATCGAGAGAGTCTTGCCTGTCCTTGTCTAGGTCCCATAGAGCAAGGTTAACACACACACAGAAGGTTTCCCAGTGCCTGTGCCCAGAAGGTTATCCTTTCCACCCATAGAGAAGAATACCCGACTGGGAAACAAAAGAGTCGGGGAAGGGACAAAGGAGCTACTCCACGTAAAGAAATTCTTCATGGCCCTTTGAAATCATTACTAGTCCCGAAAAAGGGAAATATCAATGAAGAACACCATGTTTAAATGTTTTTTCTAATTGGTCATGAAATAAATGCACCACTGTTTAAATTTACCATTGTATTAGTTTCCTTTGGTATATGTCGTGTGAATGTACATTATTGCAGTATGATGTGATTATTAAGATTGTCACAACAATGCATTTACATTGTGCAACCTCTGCTTGATTACATCATATTATAATCACTTGATTATGTACAACATTGTGAGCATTTTAAGCAGTTTACAATGTAACTACACCGTCAAGATATGCAATGTTGTTATGTGTATAGTCGTTTTGTTTATTCTAGTATTGTATTAGGGAGGATTTAGCACTTTACTGTCAGATCCATAGATGTATACAAACAATTGTTGGCAAGAAGATTAAGGTGTTCTATTATTTTATTATTTGCGATTATATGTTAATACAATTGTATTTTTTAATTGATTCTATTTTTATTCATAGTTGTTGCACAGGTCAGATGCACTGCTTGACGTCTGACTCCGCTTACCTTGGCTTCGGGGCTGGGTCTGGGGCCTGGGCCTGACCGCGGCGTGGCTATTGCTGTGTGCATGGGAGCGGTGCGTCTGGTCGGAGTTCTGCCGTTGGGCTCTCTCCGGGCTTCGGGTTCGTGTCCAGGTTCGGGTCACTGCGTGGAAGTTGCTGGGCGTGCGGCTGGAGCAGTTCATGCGGACGGGGCTCTGCCGTCTTCACCGGGGTTTCTCAGCACTGCTGTCATCCCATCTCTTTAGGCACACACTTTGTTTACTTTTAATTTAAAGGGCCAGTAACCTCTATCCTCGCGGCCCTAATCTTTGACATCACAGTGCAGGGACTATATAAGGATAGGCCCTGCACTTTACTAGTGCCTTGGCAACGACTTTTTCCCAACACCTGGCTTTTCTTGTACTCCTGGGCATCCTGAGTTTTCTTTTATTCCTGAGATTCCTGGTTTTCTTGTGGTTCCTGGTTTTTTACTGTGCTTCCTAAGTCTCCTGTGGTTTCTGAGGTTCCGGTGGTTGCCTGAATTTCTAATTCATCCTGCTCTTCAGACTGACACCTGTCTTGACCTTCGCTTGGACTGTCCACGATTATCGCCGCCTGCTTCAGTCTGTGCCTGGACATCAACCACAGAGACCCTACGTAAGTCCAGCCGGCCCTGGTACCCGAGGGCTCAACCTAAGGAGAACAGGGATTGGTACTGGTGAAGCTCCAGTGGGGTCTCTGCTTCTCTCCAGCCTTGCCTGCTGAAGGTAGAGATTACTGGGGTTCCTCCTCATGGGTAGAATCACTCTCCTTTGGTCCAAGGGTCCACGCTCAGAACAATAGTAGTGTTTGTTCCCCACTCCTTTGGAGTGTATTAGGGTCTATGTATATGTGTGAGTGTGATTATATATATATATATATAATAAAGTATGTATAGCCAAGGGTCCTGGCAGGACACTAACATTTACCGCGTTTGAATTGAAAAAAATGCATTTAAGTCTGCTACAGGTGCAGCTCTGGTGATTAGACAAAGGTAGTTTTTCAATACACTGAGAAGGCATTAGAAGTTTACACATGGTTATGCTGAATTTATGCAAGCTGCTAATTAACAATAGGTGAAGTCTGAAACTCTGAATTAAAAATCGACGCACAAAGAATCAGCAGAATAAGAGGCTGATCTCGCTTCACTAAATACAGTCCAAGGAACCATCACAAGAATAGTTGTGAACCATTTATTCCCCTGAAGAAGCCTATACGGTGAAACAGAGGCCTTTGTAGGGACGGAGTGAATACAGGATATAGAAAAATTGGGACAGAGATTACACAGGATATAGAAAAAAACATTTGGAAAGTCAATAATGGGCACAGAAACAGTTGTGGAATCTACAAGAAGTGACAGAGAAACATATGGGACTCTATACAGCACTTCTGTGTAATATTTACAAAGTATCCTTTTCTTGTGGACTGTGGTTCAATAGTATCCTTTTGAATGAAGGTGCCTTTCATGTTAATTTTTGCTTTTTATAAAGTAACTCCTTGAAGTCTAGCCTTATTGAAATTGTTTCATTGTAAGCAATTTGTACATACTTTGGCAATGTTGGTTTTTATACCTGCTATAAATGCATAACACTAAACAACTAAAGAGATTTTAGAAGTGGTGTGAGGAATGAATGATTAGGGTATGTGATTAGTATATGTTTGTGTTGTTGGGTCATTTTATCTTTTGATATTTTTTGGTAATGTGTAATAAAGCTTGAAATAGAAAGTATTTTTCATATTAATTAAGATATTGGTGGCGTTACTAACCTTTTTTTTTTATAGGATTTATTGTTGGATACTCTATTTTAGGTACCCATGTATTATTTTTGTCCATAGCCTAGTTCTAACATACTAAATATATAGATAGATAGAGAGAAAGACATAGATCTCTCTACATATATCTATATATACATATACACAAATATGCATACACATATACATATAAACCCAAAGTAACACTGAAGTGAGAAATCAGTTTTGAGAGTGCATTAGATACAAACCGCTAATAAAATGAAACTACCACATTATAATATCCTATAATTTGCTAAGTGCTAGTATGATGCTAACAGTAAATATTTAACTGGAATGGCAGCTATTACTGCATATTTTCAGTAAATGTGTCATCTAGCAAGAAACTGTGGTATGAAACCAGTGGTTTTTACATGATTTAATGCACACTAGTATTATAATATACTGTATTTTCTAGATTTTGTTGAATTGCAAATTTCTTATTTACCAGCATTTAAACAAACTTTCTGTATTAGTATATTTTAATTTATATAAATATATTTATTAAATTTATAAAACCTAGTCTCATATTACTATGTCAAATAAATACATAATTGTATGTATGATATTCTAAACTGTTCTGATCAGTTTTTTCTGTATATGTGATATAAAAAAAGTCTGGAAATAAAATGATAAAGCAAATAGTGACATTAAAATTAATTTCAATTAAAAAAGATCCCATTTTTTTCTTAAATAGCATGTTTTCTCACTGTAAATGGTATTTTCCATAGATAGTAGGATGAATTAACCATTACATGTGGATGACGTTATCCGGCGGTATTGAACAGACTCATCTCACCTAACTATTGAGCATATGTGGGAGTTCCCACGGGGGCACTGCCTCGAAAGCCTCCTTAGTCTACATCATGGCTAAATATAGCTAGATAGCCAACTCTCAAGGGAGGCAGGCGGGTATTCCATGGCTAATTCACCCTGCTATCTATGGAAAACACAATTTACAGTGAGTAAACATGCTTTTTCCATCAATAAGCAGGCTGAATTAAGGTCAGATTTTCAAAGTTGCGTGATTTTATAACATGCGTGTGTCTGTGCACACATGTTATAAAATACTTTTCCCGTGTGTACATCCGCGCTGGATTTTAATGTCCATGCACGCATGTACAGGCGGGTGGCCTCCTCCGCGCATAGGGGGGGGGGGGGATTTTAAAAGGCAACGAGTGGCGATGCGAGTAGGACTTCCCCAGCTCCCTCCCACTCCACTCCAATTAAGGAGCGGACTGGGAGGGAGCTTCCCTTTACCCCTACCTAACCTTCCTACCCTTTACCCCTCCTCTCCTCTCCTCCCTGTCCCCTAACCCCTTCCTAACAACTCACATTTTTCTTGTTTCATTACTTACTGCTCCTCTGGCCGTAATGAGACAGTAATGACATGTGAATGTGTGGAGAGAACTCCACATCACAGCTTTGCAGATCTCCTCCATGGGAACTGCTTGCAAGTGGGCCACTGACGCTGCCATTGCCCTGACAGACTGGACCTTGACATGACCCCCAAGATGTAGTCCTGCCTGGGCATAACAGAAGGAGATGCAATCTGATAGCCAATTGGATAGTGTCTGTTTGGCAATGGCAATGCCCAACCTATTCTTATCAAAACAAATAAAAATTTGGGTGGACTGTCTATGGGCTTCTGTTCACTCCAGATAGAAGGCTAAGGTTCGCTTGCAGTCCAAACTGTGCAGTGCTTGATCGCCTTGGTGCGAAATGGGGCCTGGGAAAGAATATTTATTTTTATTTATTTTATTTAACTTCTTTTACTATACCGACACTCAAGACCAGGTCTTATCGTACCGGTTTACATTAGAACAAGGGGAAAAATCAATTAACGTATAAGTGGAAAAGAGAAGTTACATTAAAACAGGGAGAGTAAAAACATGGATGTCGGAAGATAGGACAGAATTAAGTAATTGAACAATAAGTTAACAAAATTACAAACTATAAATTAACATAAAACAATAAATTAATATTAAAATAAATTAAAAGAATATTGGCAGGACAATTGACTGATTAAGATGGAAATCCATCATCACTTTAGGCAGGAACTTAGGGTGCATACACAAGATCACACTATTGTGATAAAATTTAGTATAAGGTAGATAAGTCACTAAGGCTGACCCTGCACGCTGAAGTGAACACCACCAAAAATATGACCTTTCAGGTCAGGTACTTCAGGTCACATGTTCACAGTGGCTCAAAAGGAGCTTTCATCAGTTGAGCTAACACCACTTTGAGGTCCCAAGACATAGCAGGAGGCCTTAGGAGAGGCTTAAACTGAGGAAGGTCCTGCATGAAAAGTACAACTATAGGCTGAACAAAGATGGAAGTACCATCTATACCATAGTGGTATGCGCCAGCTGCACTCAGATGAACTCTAACGGAGATGATTTTCAAGCCAGCCTCTGATAGGTGTAGAAGGTAATCAAGCAGTTTCTGAGTGCAGCAGAAGAACGGATCTAGGGACTTCTGCTCACACCACATGGAAAACCTCCTCCAGTCCATAGGACTTTCTAGTGGAAGGCTTTCTAAAAGCCACCAGGACCTGAGATACATCTTCTGAAAGATCAAGCAGCTGCAGAATCAACCTCTCAACATCCAGGTTGTGAGTGACAGGTCTTGGAGATTGGGATGCCACAGCCTGCCCTGATCTTGAGTGATGAGATCTGGGGAAGTCCCCAGACTATTCAGTTTCCGGATGGACAAATCCCGCAGGAGCAGAAACCAAACCAGTCTTGGCCAATTAGGAGATATTTATTTATTTTTATTTAAAAATCTTTCTATACCGTCGTTAAGTTAAATACCATCACAACGGTTTACAGAAGGGCATGATAAAGAGAAATAAGGGTGGTATAGATTACAAATTACTCGTGTGCCATCATAGTACGGTAACAATTTAAAATAATAAACTAGATGTGTAAGTTAAACCTGATTGTTAGGAACAAATTAGGCAGTTTGATTTTAACATTAATGTGCTTATGTAGGTTACTAAAAACTTCTAGCTTGGTGCATCCTTATCGCTCAACTATTTTTCTCCTTTTCTTTATCTTTATAAAATGCTTGTTTAAAATGCCAGGTTTTCAGATTAGTTTTGAATAATTTCAGATTTGTCTGTAGTCTTATTTCAAGTGGCATGGTATTCCAGAGTACAAGACCAGCCAGTGACAGTGCTCTTTCCCTTACTTGCGTGAAATGTGCTGATTTGACAGAGGGGACAGTTAGTAGAGCTTTATTTGCAGATCTCAGGTTTCTTTGTGGAACGTGCACGCACAGTGCCGTGTTAAGCCAGTCGGCTTTATCATCGTGGATTAGTTTATGGATTATACAAAGTGCTTTATATTGTATTCTTTGTTCAATTGGAAGCCAGTGGAGTTCAGCAAGTGTTCCTGTAATATGGTCACTCTTTTTTTTGCCTGTCAAAACTCTGGCAGCGGAATTTTGCAATATTTGCAGAGGTCGAATTATAGATTGAGGTAGTCCTAAAAGCAGGGAGTTACAATACTCTGTGCTAGCGAATATCATTGCTTGTAGAACTGTGTGAAAATTGTTAATCGTTAATAGAGGTTTTAGGATCATAGTCTCTCTGTCCTAGCGAAGCTTCAAGAGAGTCTTCGCCACTAAGGGAATTGAAGGATACGTATACAGAAGACCCTTGTCCTAAAGGTGAACAAGGGTGTCTGAGACTGGTTTGCGTCTGACCTGTACAGGAAGCAGAATCGAGGCATCTTCCTGTTGCAGGGGGACACACATAGATCTACATCTCGTCTCCCCCAAAGGTGGAATATCCAATTTGCTACTCCCTGGTCCAGGAACCACTCTTGGGGTCTGAAGGCTTGACTCAGCCTGTCCACTTCCAAGTTCTTTGTCCGGGCCAGGTACATGGCCCTGAACATCATCCCATGGGACAGGGCCCACGATCAGATCTGGACAGCTTCCTGACACAGGAGGTACAATCCTGTGTCTCACTGCTTGTTGACATACCACACAGCTACCTGGTTGTCAGTCTGGATCAGGACAAATTTGTTGGACAGCCGATCTCAGAAAGCCCATAATGCATACTGATTTCTGAAGCTCTAGGAAGTATATTTGACAAAAATGTTCCTGAGCGGACTAAAGACCCTGGGTACCAAGCACATCTATATGAGTTCCCCACCCCAGATGCATTCGTGGTAAGGACAATTTGAGTGGGAAGACTCTGAAATGAGATCCACTGTTCAAGATTGTAAAGTACTCCCACCAGGACAATGAGTCCCGGAGAGATGGGGTGACTTGGATGCAATCCTGGAGGCTCTGAATGACCTGGCACCACTATGAGCTAAAGGTCCATTGGGCTCTGTGCATGTGTAAATGTGCCAAGGGAGTAACATGGACGGTTGCAGCCATATAGCCCAACAGCCTAAACATGTGCCAGGCAGATACCTGCTGGCTCTATTGAATCTCTGCCTCAATGGTCACCATGGCAACGACCCTCTGGCAGGACAGAAAAGTCTTGGCCTGAGCCATGTGGAGAAGGGCTCCTATGAAGTCCAGTTGAGGTGACAGGCTGAGATGGGACTTTGGGTAGTTGAGAACGAATCTTAGTGACTCCAACACCAGAACAGTCTAGCACATGGACCAGATGGCCCCTGCATGAGACTTGCTCTTGACCAGCCAAATATCCAGATATGAGAAGATATGCACCTGAAGTCTGGGAGGTGCACCGCCACCATGGACAGGCATTTTGTGAAGACCTGTGGGGTAGGTGCAAGTCTGAGGGGCAACACTCAGTACTGGAAGTATTGTCTTCCCACCACAAATTGCAGATATTTCCTGTGACTGTGGAAAATCTCAATGTGAGTGTATGCGTCTAATAGTTTGAGGGAGCATAGCCAGACCACTTTTTGCAAAAGTGGAATCATGGTGCCCAGGGAAACCATCTTGAATGTTTCCGTTTTTTAGAAACTTGTTCAAGGAAGTACCTGGAGTAGAATTCCTGCCTTCTTTGTCCTGGTGGTACGGGCTTGACCACCCTGGCCATTAAGAGGGTGGAAAGCTCTGCTTGTAGTACCTCCTGATGCACTACTAGCCTCCAATGCAGGCAAGGAGGGCAATTTGGAGAGGCACTCAATATATTCAGTTGGTACCCCTGACAGATGATGGATAGAACCCACTGGTCTAAGGATACATTGGGCCACTGGTTCGCAAAGAACTGCAGCCTGCCCCTGACCGGTGGGACTATCGTCCCGGGTACAACAACTGGCTAATGCTCCCTGTGGCCCAGTGAAAACCCTATCCCTGGAGTTGACAAAGGAGCTGGCTGGGGTTTGGGGGCTCTCTTCTGCCTGGAATGGCCGCGGGAGCTCTGATGGTGTTGACGGGATCGAGGAGGTGGAGTATAGTACTTCCTCTGGTGAAAGAAAGACTTCCATGACCCTGGTCTTAATGGCCTCCAGGTTGAGGAGGATGGATTTGGAGTTGTTGGAGGGTCTCATGGTGGTCCCAAAGTTGGGTCACAGCATCCCTCATCCCATCGCCGAAGAGATTCTCTCCAGTGCACGGCATGTCAGCGAGTCTTTCCTGTACCTCCAGCTGGAGATCTGAGGCCTGAAGCCTTGACATTTTTGGGCATTGATTCCCGCTGCAGAGACTGTCGAAGCCTTCGTGAAAACATTGCAGGTTGCATGGACTTTGTGTTTTCCGCACTCCAGATCCTTGTGCACCAGTGACATGAGAGTGTCTTGCTGCTGTTAAGGCAGCTGCTCAGCCACCTCCAGCACCTGCTTCCAAATGTCCCGAGAATACTGGCTCATGTAGAGCTGGTAGGCAGCAATGCGGGCAATAAGCATGGTGCCCTGGAACACCTTCCTCCAAAGAGCATCCATCGTTCTGTGGTCCTTCCCCGGGAGCGCCAAGGAATGGGTCCGAGAGCGCTTGGCCCTCTTGAAAGTGGAATTGAACACCACTGACTGGTGAAGCAGCTGTAGCTTATCAAATCCAAGGTAGACCCTCTCCGCCTTCTTGTTAATGGGAGGCACTATGAAGGGCTCTTCCCATATCCTCAGCAGCAACTCCTTAAGGATCTCATGTACCGGAACCACCTTGATCTCCTTAGGAGGCTCCACAAACTGGAGGATCTCAAGCATTTTTCTGCCTGGCAACCTTGCCTGTCAAAAGTTTAAAAGGGATGGCCTCCACTAGCACCCTCACAAACCCTGTGAGGGTTAAGTCCTCAGACATAGACTTCCTTTGTTCATCTGGAGGAGAAGGGTCTGATGGGAGACCATCAGAGTCTTCAGAGGACTCTGTCAGATCATCCTTCCAGGGGTCATAGGGATGCTATAGGGGATGGGGCCCTAGGTGCTCGGCCTACGTCCAGAGGTGCAGGGACCAGTAGAACTGGACAGGGGGCTACATGCCTCGGCATCTCTGCCGGCCTCAGTGAAGCTTCTTCCTTGGAGGAACTGGCAATGACCACCGTATTGGTAGGAGGAGTCCTTAGTGCACTGCCTGACACTGATGCTGTCCTGGGAACTGAAGCCAGCTGGATTGGTAATCCACTGATGAGTACATTGAGCTTCTCCAGAAGTGGTACGAGGACGGCCGGCACTGTCTCCGGTACCATTGGTGCCACAGGACAAAATACCTGCAGTGCTCAATCCACCACCAGCTGAACTCGGCGCTCTAGCTCCTCCTCAAACATTGCCGATGCCAACACTGACTGGGAGGAAGGAGGGGTGGCCAGATCTTCTTCAGACCCATGAGGGGGATCGAATGCCTTGCAGCAGGACCACTGGAGACTGTTGCAGACCCTGGCATCGATAGAGGATGGGCTCTTCTCACTGCAGGATCATTTTGGGGGCATCGCAGCAAAGGCCTGTGCATCCCTGTACCTGGCACTGTGCATCAATGGATATGGGTGCCGATATTTCTTAGGCTTCCCTCGATGCTCGGTGTGGTCTTTCCCCGGTGCCGAAGTCAAAGATGATAAACTAGTATCCTCAGCATGGAGGAGATCGACAATGGGTCTCCAACGCCCCTATCCACCAGCAGCATCGATGGAACTGATGGTTCCACCAATGTTGATGGCATGGTTTCCATCAGTGCGGCTCCAAGATCCTTCGATGCCACCAATGACAATGGCTTGGACTTCCTAGACCTGAAGAGCTGATCCATCTTATCGAGTCGGAGCCTATGTCCCTTTGGGGTCATCTGGGTGCATAAGCAGCAACCCTGGAAGTCATGTGATGCCCCCAGGCAGAGGATACACAACTCATGAGAATCAGTGATAGAAATGGTCCTCCGGCACCAGGGGCATCAGAGAAAACTGGACATGGCCATGAAGGGGTGAAACAAAAAGTCTGCAAACTCGAAGGTGATGGTAGAGCATGTCAATGGCTGGCAGGCACCGAGGCACTGCCACTGCAGGGGGAATCGACTGTGAAAGGAAACTTACCCGAAACGCAGAAAACCCTGACTAGGGACACTACGGGAAGGTGCCAAGAGGGACTCGGAGACAGATCGAAGGAAAAAAGCGTGAAAAACATGACGAGCAAAACATTTTCCAGATGGCATAAAACAGCCAAAGTGAGATGAATCACACTGTGAGGCTGAAGAGACTGAATAGGGACCGGATATGTGGTATAAGGCATGCTAGGCATGCTCAGAGTGCCTACTCAAAGTTCTAGAAACTTTGACATACGTTTTCTGCATTGGGGCTCCATTTGATGATGTCACCCATGTGTGAGGAGTACCACCTGCTTGTCCTCGGAAAAAAGGTGTTTTGGCAATCCCCCATCCCCATAAAAAATACCTTACTTCATCATTGCTTTTCATATTTGTACATCCTTCCAAGCCAGGTTTTCTGGTACCATCAGGACACAAGGCAGTGATGTTGATTTGAAGGCCCTTGATGGGATTATCCACTTGAATTTTCACTTCAGAAAGTAGTTTCTGCAAGGACAAAATATCTCAATTATAATGCTTTCTGAGGTTCTAAATATGTGCTTGCTTCTAACAAATACAGTACTTGTGTTTGGATTTAAATGAATCAAAGAAAGCTTGTTTTTCTGAATTACAGAGTAAATTAATGCATTGTTGCCTGATACAACAGCCTAATTATAATCTAAATGCACAGTAGTGATCAAGAAATCTTGATAAACAATTGGTATGCACATCTAAGTTTGCTATGCTAGTTTTCACTCATTTTTTAAACAGTATTAGGTTTACTGGAAATAGGATCAAAGTAGAATGATGTCCATATTCAGAACCATTTGTTCAGCTAAATTGGGACTTAGCTTGAGAATTGGCAAGATTTGAAACATAAGATATGCCTTACTGGGTCAGACTGAGGGTCCATCAAACCTAGCATCCTATTTCAACAGTGGCCAATCCAAGTTACAAGTATCTGGCAAGTACCCAAACATTAAATAGATCCCATGCCACTAATGCCAGTAAAAGCAGTGGCTATTTCCTAAGTCAACTTGATTAAAGGCAGTTTATGGACTTCTCTTCCAGGAACTTAACCAAACATTTTTCAAACCCAGCTATACTAACTGCCCTAACCACATCCTCTGGCAATGAATTCTAGAGCTTAATTGTATGTTGAGCGAAAATGAATTTTCTCCAATTTGTTTTAAATATGCTACTTGCTAACTTCATGGAGTGCTCCATAGTCTTTCTATTATCTGCAAGAGTAAATAACTGATTCATATTTAACCATTCTAGTCCTCTCATGATTTTATAGACTTTTATTATATCCCCCCTCAGCCTTCTCTTCTCCAAGCTGAACAGCCCTAACCTCTTTAGCCTTTCCTCATAGAAGAGCCGTTTCATCCCCTTTATCATTTTGGTCGCCCTTCTCTGTACCTTCTCCAGTGCAAATATATCTTTTTGAGATGCAGTGACCAGAACTGGGTGAGATTCTGCTATCTAAGGTCAAGATTCTTCATTTTGCTATAAATATAGCAAAAATAACACGTGCGATAAAAAAAGGGGCGTGTTTAGGGTAATAAGTGGCCAGCTGCATCGCATAACTAGATATCGCACATGGTGTTGAAGGAGTGGTGTTGAGGAGGTCTTTGTGTATGGAGGAGGTGTGTATGTGTAGGTTGTGGAGAAGATGGAACGTGATGGGCATGGGGAGAGAGAAGAGTCCTCAGGATAGGAGAGGGAGTGGGAGGATAAGGGTAGGTGTGCCAGGGGAAAGAAGAGTAGGAGTAGGGCCATGCCCAGGAGTAAAGATAGGCAGGAGGGAAGGGATAGGAAGGTACAGGAGGGGGAAGGGGATAGTCAGGCGAGTTTGGAGGGAGGAGTAGGGCAGGCTAGGGATAGACAGAGGGCAGAGGGAAAAGGAGTCAGTAAGGCAGGGGCAGGAGGGAGGAAGGGCGGGGAAAGGGGTACGGGTCAGAGATTGAGGAAAAGGAGGACACCGCCCTGGAAGAGGAACCGACTCCCCCTTCAGGAAGCCAGGCAGCGCCATGCATTCCTCTCAGAGCCATAAAGTTCAGTGTGCAGGAGAATGACCTGGTCATTGCAGGGGTCCTGCACAACTATCCAATGCTGTTTGGTAACCAGGCAGCCAAGACCTCCAAGGCAGCCAAAGGCCAGATATGGTGGAACATTGGACAGACCATCACTACATGCAGCAGAGTGGCAAGAAGCGCAGAGCAGGTCACACACAGATATCATGATATAAAGGCCCAGCTGAAAGCAAAGGAGGCGGCCAGAGTCAAGTATCAATGGCAGATCGAAGGAGGAGCCCCTTGTCCAATCATCTTGACAGAGATGGAGCAGTGACTCACGGAAAGGCTCGACTAGACGTTTTCGAGGGCATGGTTGAGCAGCTGGACACCACATGAGCTGCAGCCGGTAAGTTCACCTCACCCCTAAATGGGCAGGCTGCAATGGATTTACACATCATTTGGCATAAGATGCTCACTGTGCCAAGAAGCAAGGTGCACCTCTGATGCCAAATCAAAAAAGGATACTTGCTGGCATATGTACTAATGTCTTCTGCTTTATTTCCACGGTTCTCACCCTTGAAGCTGCCGGTCTCAGACAGGAACCCCCAGGGAGCAGCCAGGCAATACCACCTTTCCACAGCCCCTTTGTTATGGATGCACAGACCCAGGTCAGCGACAAGGAGGAGGAGCAGCAGCAGCTACATCCTGAACAGGCATAGCTCATGCAGCAATTGCTGGTTGCATCCAGCACACTTGATGTCTCCCTCAATCTCTCCAGATTCATGGAGGAAGGAAGCCTGAGTGGCAGCCTCCAGAACTACATGAACATGAGTCAGCACACCACAGCACCACCTGCAACCACCATGCCCTCGCCAGGATGAGGCCACAAACCCAGTGATGCCCATCTTGTAGCCACAGACACCAGCACTGCCAGTAGCACCGGCACTGGCAGCAGCACTGCCACCGCCACCGGAACCAGCACCGGCACTAGCACCAACAATGCATGTTGCAGAGCTCAGGCACATATGTGCAAAGCTATGGGGCCTCAGGAGGTCTGTAAACTGCCAGAACCACATCCTGCAATAGTAAACTGCAACAAACACGCAGAACATTAACACACTGGTTGCTGCCTTGAGAAACATGACAAATGTTCTGATACAAATCCTCCAAAGGATGCCAGAGCAGCCTCCGCTGCATCTTTAGACTCCACACCCCACACCAGTCCCCGTGAAGTGAGACGCCCAAGGGGTAGGCCCCCTTAAGCGATGCTCCCCTCAGGTAGTAAGCCACTATGTAGCAAAGTGCCATGAATAACTCAACCACCTGGCCTACAAGGCTAAAGAAGAACATTTGTAGGAGAAGCCTGGGAAGGCCTCTGTACAAAGTTGCTGATGCCTGATGGGCTTTCTGTGATTCTGTTTTGCCAAATACGCATTTAGTGGCACCTACGCTCTTCAGGGGCCCATTTCAGTATACCACACTATGTATGTGTCATATTTGCCTCGGAGAGAAGTGTTTTATGTGGCCAGATATTGATAAAGGTTGGGGAGGAAGGACTCAGACTACCTCATTAGTAGTTACTGCAAGCAACCACAGACCTCTATATTGTTTGCTGACAAACATTTCAGGAATATACACATGGCAAATATGTAGCTGCAGGAAGTGGAGCCTGTCGTGCGTACTCCAAACATAAGTGTGTGAGTGTGTGACTTGCTGACTGGCATGCTGTCTTTGTCTTGGTTAATCGCTATGTGTGTGGGTGAGGTTGCACTCGGAGGTCTCTCCCTTGGCACTGCATTTCATACCCCTGAGCAGGCAGTGTGTGTACATAAATTGAGCACACACACCACTTTGCACAGCATTGTTGAGTGGTTGCTCTCTTGAGAATGGATGCCTTTGACAAGACAGCATATGGGCTGTGGAAGCATATGGGCTGTGGAAGGAATGGCCTCATGCCTTGTACTGTTACATTTTCCCGATGTAAATTTATATCTAGTGTTTACTGAGGGCCAAAGTTGTACTGGCTGGCATCGTGACACATCAAATATGCTGTAGAATTAAAATGTTATCCTTTTCATTTGCCTTTTGTGCCCACCTTGCTCTCTCCCAATGATGCTTTACCACCTAGTATGTGGAGTAGGCCGAGTAGTCCTGTTATTAGGGGGTGTACAGCCTACCCAGACCTTAGGCTGGCACAGAGACTTGCAACATTATGGAGGGAGGTAGTGCTGGCTAAGAAACTGTCCACTGAATGTGAGGATGCTTTGATAGATGGAACGTAGAGTTGGAAGGACTAGCCAATGCTAGCGCTGTAGGGTTGATCCAAATGACAGGTTTGCATCATGCTGCTTTACAGGCGGCATGTACTGAGATGGCTGCTACAGGGGTATGTGTGTGTGTGTGTGTGTGGGGGGGGGGGGGGGCGGGGAGTGGGGCAGGGTTAGTTTGCTTCCAAGGTGCCAGAGGCATGCCAGAAGTTATATTAGAGAGTCCCTTTTCGTATCATATCATGCACACTTCACATAGAGGGTGCCACCCCAGCCCATATCTTTTGAAACTCACTCTGTGCTTTGTAGACGCTGCCAGGGTAGGCCTACCTTTTTTCGTCTATATGAAGGACATTACCTTTCCTGTACATACATAGAGGTGATTCATCCATATCAGCAGTGAAATGTAGGGGACACCGTTTGGTAACTGCTGTAGGCGCTTCACTTGTACAGTTACCTAACTTTCCTTTCCTTTCCTGTATAGTTGCAGAGTGTTGGAACAGACTGTCTGGTCCACAATGTCTGCAGGTGAAAAGCAGAGGCCAAAGACAGCTGGTGCTGGAGCTGGGGACAAGGAAACCATGCACAGACTGCCTACCATCTTTGTAGTGGGCTGCCTTCGGGATCTGGATGCTACCTGTAAGGTCATCCTTACCTTTCATGTATTATACAGACCCCAAAGCCATGCCAGTATGGCCTCTGCTCTTCGCCTGTGGACACTGTGGACCAGACAGTACTCCCTCACTCCTCCTCCCTACTTCTCATCCAGCTTCTGACACTGTGTTCCAACACTCAGCAAGTATACATCCTATTAGGTTAACAGTGAAAGGTGCAAATGTTTGCGTTCACATACCCTTTCTGTCCTTGCACAAATAAGGGGGATGAATATCAAATCTTGTGTGATAATGACTCTAACTTCCACTTAACTCCTCACAAGCTGTACATATACACAAGATTCTGTGTTGGGTATTAAGCTACTCTGCATGTGACAATCAGGGCCATGTAAGCAGGAGTTCCCTAACAGTATTGTGTGTTAGCGCATGCAAGGGGGTGCACAATTGTGCAACCTGCGTGCGCCAAGCCCAGCGCGGCCTGCCTGTTCCCTCTGAGGCCGCTCCGATTTCAGAGCGGCCTTGGAGGGAACTTTTCTTCACCCTCCCCCCACCTTCCCCTTCCTTCCCCTACCTAACCCACCCCGCCGGCCCTATCTAACCCCCCCCCTACCTTTGTCGGTAAAGTTACGCCTGCTGAAAGCAGGACCAGCCCCGCTCCGTCCTCCGGTCCTGGGGGCTGGTCCGGAGGCCTCGACCAGGCCCCCGGCCGGCGCCACGCCCCCGAGCCCGCCCCCAAAACACTGCGGCACGCTCCCGAAACGACGTGGTGTTTCGGGACACGCCCCCGGACACGCCCCCTCCCTCCCCTTTTCGAAAGCCCCGGGACTTACGCGCATCCCGGGGCTTTACGCGCACCGGTGGCCTATGCAAAATAGGCGCGCTGGCGCGCGAGGGTCCTGCGCACATAAATCCGGAAGCATTGACATGCGCGGGCCTTTTAAAATCCGCCCCAATATGTATGCAGTTGGAATTCCTAGTCTGTAGTGGCTCTTTAAGTAGTGAGGCTGTGGTGTCTGCTCTGTGTAGCCATGGCCATGTGACAGTAAGCAGACCCAGTACAGGGGTATCACTTCACATGTACATGTTTTTACAATTCATACTGAGGCTGTAACATGGAAAATCTGTCTCGGAAACCTTTACATGGCTACCTGTACCTTTTTAAGCTTTGAGTTATTTGCCATTTATACCTTTTCTATAGCTGTAGCTCTCCATGCTCCAGGAGGAGCTGGTGTGGCATCACAATTGTGGCCCTAAGTCACACACTTGTGAGCGTTAGGATGGGGTCCGCTCAGGAAGGCTCACAAGCTACACCATGCTAGGTAGCCCACAAAGTGTCATGCCACACATGCCTCTTTAAGTGTGACTATCAGGCAGAACACATGGCGGCAGTGACATGTTATCTTTACTTTCACTACAGTTTTTCAAGTACAGTCTACTACTGCATTGTAGGCATACGTGTTTTCTGTTACACACTGACCTACACAGTGAAACAGTGAGAGAAAGAAAGAGGATAGCATGGAAAGGAGCACATAACAGGCTTCTGGCCTCCCTCCCCTGGAAGGGGAAGTGGTATGTGAGGCCTATCAGGCAAAACATTGTTCAATAAGGTTTTGGCAAATCTGGTTGCCACTCAGCATGGTCTCCTAGGCTTGTACAGGGAGACATGGTGGACCCGGGGAGAGATCTGGACGTATCTCCATTTGTACTCCATGGCATAGAGCAAGATTATGGAATACACAGCAGAGCAGCACAATCTTTGCACATTTGGGTACGGCATACATTAAAGCTCCACCCATCTTGTCCAAACAGCAAAAGCAACTTTTGAGAAGTCCGAAGGTGTATTCGATGACACAGAGGGGAGCACATAAGGCCTCATTATACCTCGTCTCTACTGACGTGTTGGGAATGGCAATGGGGGTGAGAAGCCAGGTCCTGCAACCATACCCAGAATCTCCTGCAGCAATGACAGATGAAATGCATCAATCATAGCACTGTCACTTCCAGATCTGAATGCCAAACCACAGCATCCAGTAAGACTGTATAAGGTAGCCTGTACCTTTGCTGAGCCTTAAAGGGCGAGTTGCATAGCCTAACTGCCTATCACATTGTTGTAGGCCTGTATATGTGCAGGCTAGCTGTAGCATAAAGGAGCTCAGCTGTTGAAGACTACTACATCAGATGTGGGTACTACAGCTATTGTGTGCCAGGCCCTTGCAACCCAGCAAAGGCTACTGGTGCGTAGCGTGGCATGCCAACCTTGAGAAGATACATAAGAGCTGCCATACCTATGTTAGCTGCAAAAGCCATACCTCATGATGTGAATGTGAATGTCTGAGGCAGCTGTGCAGTCTGTCCTGCATAGAAAACCATTTGAGAGTACACACACAGGGAATATGGCAGGCCACCAACATGCACAGGACAATGCTTGTAGTAGAAGTGTGTGAGGCTGTACAGAAACAGTGTGCGACAATCTTCCTCACGCCTCAGTAACAGCCCACACGTGATGGTGCTGTGCCGGCAGTGTGGACAATTGAAGTTTGTGATTCACCAGTGAGATTAAAATAGCTCCCAAGGGAAAGATAAGAACAGGGCCATTTTGCTAATGAAGACATTCAAAGTGTATTGTGCCTGCTGACTCAGCGAGCTTTATGTGCCATGCATTGTTTGCCTTCACAAAGTTTGCCACGCTCTGAAGTATGTGGAGAAAAAGCCATGGCTTGTGCCAATGGGCTGCATATGTGACTGTACAAGCCACTTGTCATGCCACCAATCCTTTCCTCCCCTGCAGCCACCCACCAATTTGGGTGCCATTAGCCACAAACACATAGGCAGAAATGGTATACAGAAAGAAAAATGTGTCTTACCTATGAGCTAAGCGTCATCATACAGGCCAACCTCAAAATTTTCAAAGATGCCCGATAGCCTAAGTATAAAGGAATTGTTTGCGGTTCTTGTGAACCTGGCCATGACGTCGAGTATGTGCATTTGAGTGTTGCAGACCACTTGCATATTGATGGAGTGGAAGAGCTTTCTGTGTGGTACGTCTCCTCCCTCTGACCGGGTGAAATGATGGCCATGTGAGTGCAGTTGATTGCTCCAACAACATTGGGAAAGTATGCGAAGACACAAAAACCCTCTCTTCAAGTCCATCAAGTCCTGCCTTTCATGAGGAAATGTTATATAGTGAGGAATGCGGTCAGTGACTGCTTTGATGACTTGGTTGAGACAGCGTGAGAAAGTGGTTTGGAACATTCCCCCCACCACTTATATTGTGGTTTGAAAGGAGCCGCTTGTCATGAAATGCAGGGCGGCCAACAGTTTTGTGAGGCCAAGCATGGCGTGGGACCTTTCAGTGACTGCAACCAGATCCCCTCAGATTTCTTCATATAATTCCAGGATCGCCCCGGAGCTGAGCCGATACTTGCTAAGCACAAAGTCCTCTGTCATGTCCAGCAAGGGTGCTTTGGGGGAAAGATACGCTTCCTGTATTTCCAGCACCATGGCCACCTACGTGCAGGACGGTGGCCCAGGCCCTGAGCTGGTGGATGGGACCCATAGCTTTGCCTGCACTGCTGGTACGTCCCTAGGAGGGCTTGGAACAGGCCTTGGCTTTTCTTGAGGTTATTCTTGTTCCATGTGTAGTCGTCTGCGGCGAGCCTGCCGTGACAATTACACTTGCAAGAAACAATATGGCTTTAGGAAATTAGAGCAGGTAAAAACTTCTGTTTTTAAGGGGCCAGGAAGGCCTGGTAAGTGTGTCCATTATCATTGCTTTTTTCATCGCATGCAATATTTGCCAGACCCTAATTTCCATTAACCCCACCTAAACTCCTCCTACTTAACTACTACCGATTTCGTGTAGCCGGCGCGTGCCGAGCCGCGCAGCCTACCTCCGTTCCCTCCGAGGCCGCTCCGAAATTGGAGCGGCCTCGGAGGGAATTCGCTAACGCCCTCCCCTCACCTTCCCCTCCCTTCCTCTACCTAACCCACCCCCCCGGCCCTGTCTAAACCCCCCCCCTACCTTTGTTGGGGGATTTACGCCTCCCAGAGGGAGAAGTAAATCCCCGCGCGCCGGCGGGCCGCTGGCGCGCCTAGACGCAACCCAGGGGCGGTTCCGGAGGGCGCGGCCACGCCTCCGGACCGCCCTGGGCCGAAACCACGCCCCCGGAACGCCGCTGACACGCCCCGAAAACGCCGCGCCGATTGGCCCCGCCCCCAACACGTCCCCGACACGCCCCCTCGGAAAACCCCGGGACTTACGCGCGTCCCGGGGCTCTGCGCGCGCCGGCAGGCCTATGTAAAATAGGCGCACCGGCGCGCAAGCCCTGCTCGCGTAAATCCGCCCGGATTTACGCAAGCAAGGCTCTTAAAATCCGCCCCTCAATGCGCATGATAAGGCCCTAATGCAATTTCATAAATGACCCCCTAAGTTAGCTGAATAAATGCCAGTTTTCAGCATTATAAGACTATCATAGCTGATTAACTTTAGGATTGCAGAATAGCAGCTAGCTGGCTGGCAACTGAAAATGGACATTAAACAGTTGCAGATTTAGAAACAATGCTTCCTTTTAGCAATAAATTATACAATATATTTGTATCTGTCATTATACTGTACTGTTTTAACTGTTTCAAACTCTCCCCATGGCTAATATCCTGGGATATAGAGAACATCCTCTCTGACATTTTATAATTAATGAGGAAAATTATTCTGCTGAACTACCCACAGAATATAAAAACAAGTTATATGGTTAATGTAATTGATTGTATCAAGAAATGTATCTTATATTCAACTTTTGCACCATTAAATTTAACACACATATAGTTTTTGCATAGTAGAACAAAAGATTTTAGTATATAAGGACAATTTAGACCACCCAGTCTGCTCAGTTGTACTTGTCTGTATTAATCTACTTCTGATCCTCACTCTTTCTTGCCCTTCTCATGAGGAGATCATCTAGCTGTCGGCCGTATAAGAATGACTACTTGCAGGAGATTGCTTCTTCTTATTTTGGGCATTAGCTGGGGAGGACAGACAAGCCATCCTACTTCTCAGGTTAGGAAACCTGTTACAAACTAGGGATGTGAATCGTTTTTTGACGATTTAAAATATCGTCCAATATATTTTAAATCGTAAAAAACCATTAGAGGCACGATACAATAGGAATTCCCCTGATTTATCGTAAAAAATCGTAAATCGCGGGAGGGGGGAGGGGAAGGGGGAGAGTGGGAAAACTGGCACACTAAAACAACCCTAAAACCCACCCCGACCCTTTAAAATAAATCCCCCACCCTCCCGAACCCCCCAAAATGTTTTAAATTACCTGGGGTCCAGTGGGGGGGGGGGGGGGGTGTCCTAGTGTGATCTTCCACTCTCGGGCCACGGCTGCGTTAATAAAAATGGCGCTGGCGCTACCTTTGCCCTGTCATATGACAGGGCAAAGGTAGGCCATGCTTTCCAGCCTAAACCTAACCCATCTAGTGAACAACCCCACTCATAAAGCAGGCCACACCTTGGACCTGATTTTCACCAACCACTACATCTCAGACACATCAATATCATCCAAAACTGTCCCTTGGTCTGATCACCACCTATTACAATGCAAGACACAAGTAACAACCAATTACATCACTAAAAATAATGAACCACTATCATTCAAATACTGACCTCCCTTCCAATCCGACTTACTCCAACAAGAACAAGGTAAACAACTAGTGAATCCAGACCTCTCCAATATTAACACCGCCACCCAATTCTGGGTCCACCTTACTGAACAAACTGCAAATAACATAAACCCCGTGAAATCGAAACTGATAAAAAATAACCGAGGAAAGAACAACCCATGGTTCAACTCCCACCTTAGATCAATGAAATCCAACCATAGGAAACTGGAAAAAGAATGGCGAAAATCCAAATGCCCAGTATCCCTTCAAAGATACCGTATACAACTTGCCACCTATAAAAAGATGATACTGAACACCAAATGCGACTACTACAGTCAAAAGATAAAAAAACTCCACAAACAACTCCAACTCCCTCTTCAACATTGTAAGAAACCTCATAGATGAGAATAACAACAACACCCCCACATCTGAATCGAATAATTTAAGCCAAGACCTTGCCATGTTCTTTAAAAATAAAATAAACAAAATTACTGGCACCTTCAACAATTCTGCGAACACAGAAGAACAACTAGATGCAACAAAGATAACACCATGGTCGAATTTCGATCCTATCACAAATATTGAAACTGAAAAAATGCTAAGGAAAATAAACCCAGCTCATCATGATCTTGACATCATCCCAACCCGTGAATTAAAGGAAATGGCACACATAATTGCCCCACCATAGCAGCAATTATAAACAAATCACTTGAAGAAGGTGAACTACCAACTAAACTAAAAATTGCAACAATCATGCCAATTCTAAAAAAAAAAGATCCTAGACCCAGATGATCTGAATAATTACCGTCCTATCTCTAACCTTCCCTTACTTGCAAAGATGACAGAGAAAGCAGCATTGATGCAGCTTAATGAACACCTGGAAAACAACAAAATACTACATCCATCTTAGCATGGCTTCAGAAAAAATCGCAGTACAGAAACCCTGCTACTAAATTTATCAAACAAAATAATAAGAGGATTTGACAATAAACTAAGCCACTTACTAATTCTACTAGATCTCTCTGCGGCTTTTGACACCGTAGACCACAAAAGCCTGATATCCAGACTTGCAAACATAGGTCTTTCAGGCACAACTCTTGACTGGTTCACCTCATTCCTAAAAGACAGGTTCTTCAAAGAAACCTTTAACAACAACTCCTCTGAGCCCCTCCCCCTTGAAATAGGGGTTCCACAAGGGTCCGCCCTCTCAGCCACCCTCTTTAATATCTATCTACTCCCACTCTGCCAACTCATCTCAAGTCTAGGTGTTATATACTATATGTACGCCGACGACATTCAATTCCTCATTCCAATAACCTCAACGATCGAAGACGCACTGAGTCTAACAGCCAACCACTTATCGCAATCAGAAACATGCTGAACCACCTAAAACTATGCCTCAACATGGACAAAACTGAATGTGTCCTCATTGAAAGAAACAACGCAGGCCAAATAACCCCACTGCCGCCCTTACAAATCGACAACACTAACATCCAACTGAAGAACAACACTAAGGACCTTGGTATCTGGATCGACAATGAACTAAACCACAAAAAGAACATCGCAACGAAAACTAAAGAAGGCTTTTATAAACTACGCTTACTTAAACATCTTAAACCGCTTCTACACCAACAAGAATTCAGAACCGTCCTGCAATCACTTATTTTCACCAGCATCGATTACTGCAACTCGCTCCTGATTGGACTTCCCAAATCTGCCTTAAAACCTCTCCAACTGTTGCAGAATGCTGCAGCCAGAGTCCTAACCGGCAAGAAAAAATCGGACCACATCTCCCCTGTTCTGAGATGTCTGCACTGGCTTCCAGTCGAACAAAGAATCAAGTTCAAGACTTTAACTATCTTACACAATGCTATTTACAGAACAGAGAACAACGCCCTCGATAACATGATCCAGATACACAAACCACAACGCACAACAAGAACAACCAGCAAACTGCACCTAACCATACCCCCTCTTCCTTCAGCTAAGCTTTCCAACACTAGGAACAGAGCCTTCTCCACTGCGGGACCGAAAGCATGGAATTCCTTACCAGACTACTTAAGCACAATCAGCGACACCAAATCATTCAAAAAGGAGCTCAAAACTTGGATTTTCAGACAATCATTCACAGATGGTGTTGGCTAATCTGACCGCCTACACACCAGAGACTCGATGACGCACGCGAGTTTATACGCAACTTGTGCACCCGTACTTGTTTAGTCCCTGCTTAGACAATGTCTGTATGCTGTAATCCCTGATTAGACCTTGTTTGTACAATGCTTGTTCACTGTAATACCTGTCCATAGATGTTTGTATAATGTAATCCTGTTTTCAATTTGCCTGTATATAGAATGATGTAATGCGTTAACTTAATAAGTTCAAGAAGTTCTCGGTTAAATTTGTTAATCTGTAATAAGTTGTTAAACTGTAAACCGGAGTGAAGGCAGCTTGCTAAACCTCGGTATATAAGCAATCCTAAATAAATAAAATAAGCCAGGATTCTAGGCAGGCGGCAGACAGCAGAGACTGAAGACGAACTGAGGTTGAGATAGGCAGCGAGAAGGATACCAGCGGATGAGCCGAAGACAGAAGCCAGAGGACGAGCCAAAGTCAGAATCCAGTGGACAAGCCGATGTCAGAAGCTAGTGGACGAGCTGAAGTCAGAAGCCAGTGGATGAGCCGGAGTCAGAAGCTGGTGGCAAGCCAAGTCAGAAGCCAGTGGACGAGCCAAAGTCAGAAGCCAGTGGACGAGCCGAAGAGCTGGAAGGGGAACAAGGCAAGAACAGCAACTAGCACACTCCAAGGAGTAACCTCGTTGCAAGGCAAGGAGTGGAGCTAGTTGCAGGGTTAAGAACCCTGAGAGCGTCTGATGTCATCCCCAGGGCGATGCTGACTTCCCGCGCTGGTCCCTTTAAATGCTGAGCCCCTGCGTGTGTACCTAGGGGGTGGGGCCAGCTGCAGAGCGCCGGCGGCGTCTACCTCAAGGAGGGAGGCCATGGGAAGGGCCTAGCAAAGCCTGAATGGAGCCCTGCGGTCCCCGGAGCTGTCTTGAGGTGAGGGAATCCAGCTGCGGACCTCTGCGGGCCGGAACCACAACAGTACCCACCCTCTTACGCCCCCTACCTGGGGGCCGAGGCTTAGCAGGGTGGTTGAAATGAAACTGGTGAGGAAGAGTCTTATCCAGAATGTTGGAGGCTGGCTCCCAAGTATTCCCCTCAGGGCCATACCCCTCCCAGGAGAGAAGATACTCCCATCGTCTGTGATGGAAATGGACGTCTAATACTTCTTTTAATTGATAAATGATGTCCTCCTTAGCTGAAGGTTTGGTGGGTTCAGGAGGTTTGTCGTGGAAATCTGACAAGACCAAAGGCTTTATTAAAGACACGTGGAAGACATTATGAATCTTTACTGTGGACGGGAGACGTAGACAGTAGGAAACTGCACCTACTCGCTCCGATATGCCGAACGGTCTGATGTACTTAGGAGCCAGGCACATGGAGGGTATCCGTAAGTGAATGTTCTTGGTGCTCAATCACACCTTATCTCCAGGGAGAAATACAGGAGCAGGACATCGCAGTTTGTCTGCTTGTCTTTTTGCGGTAGTAGCCATCTGTCGGAATTTCTCCTGAGTAGACCTCCAAAGATCACGTAACTGTCGGGCTGTGAGTTGCGCTGCCGGAGACGGAACTGTCAGAGGCAAGGGTAGAGGAGGTCAGAGTCGTTTCCCGAATACCTACTGGAATGGGGACATATTGGTGGCAGAATGTCGATGGTGCTTATAGGAAAATTCTGCCCACGGCAGTAAAGACACCCAGTCATTTTGTTGGTCCCCTACAAAGGCTCGAAGGAACGCTTTTAAGGTTTGGTTTGTACGTTCCGCTTGGCCGTTGCCTTGTGGGTGAAAGGCCGTGGTAAAGTCTAATTTGACCCTGAACCTTTTGCAGAGTGCTCTCCAGTATTTGGTCGTGAACTGCAAACCTCTGTCCGAGGCAACATGGAGGGGGAGTCCATGTAGATGAAAGATATGCTGAGTGAAGAGTTGCGCAAGTTAAGGCATGGTCGGCAGCTTGGTTAGAGGCACAAAATGAGCCATTTTCGAAAATCTATCAACCGTGACCCATATCACGGTTTTCTCTTCTGAGGGTGGCAAGTTCACTATGAAGTCTGTGGACAGATGGGTCCATGGCTCTGTTGGAATGGGTAATGGTTGGAGGAGCCCCCAGGGATGGCCAGGCAGGGGTTTTTGTTGAGCACAAATAAGCCTCTTTACCTGAGGCCACCAGTAGTATTCGGTCAACAGTTCCAAGGTCCTAGCCACTCCAGAATGACCCGCGGTCAAAGAGTCGTGCGCCCATGATAAAACTTTCTTGCGCAGGTAAGCAGGCACTACTGTCTTACCCATGGGAACCACCTGTGAAGCTGCAAGGAGGACCTTGGCAGGGTCTAGGATGTATTGAGGCGGATTGGGGGTAACTTCAGTCTCAGTAGTACAAGAGGGCATCTGCCTGAACGTTCTTAAACGCTGGTCTGTAGCGGAGGAGAAAGCTGAACTGGCTAAAAAACAGGGACCATCGAGCTTGTCGTGGGTTGAGGCGTTGAGCTTGGCACAGAAACTCTAGGTTCTTGTGATCCGTATAGACAATAACAGCATGTTGGGCCCCTTCTAGCCACTGACGCCATTCTTCAAATGCCAGCTTAATGGCCAACAGCTCCTTATCCCCTATACCGTAATTCTTCTCAGTGGGTGAGAACTTCCGAGAGAAGCTGGAACATGGCAAGGATTTGCCTTTACTGGATATTTGGCTTAGGACCGCTTGTACCGCAAGGTTGGATGCATCAACCGCCACAATAAATTGACACTGTGGATCTGGATGATGGAGGCATACGTCCCGAAGAAAGGCTCTCTTCAGCTCCTGGAAGGCACTTTGCGCCGCTGGAGACCAATTTTTGGCATCTGCTCCTTTCTTGGTAAGGACAGTGAGCGGGGCTACCATCAGGGAGTAATGTGGTATAAACTGGCGGTAAAGGTGGGCGAATCCAAGGAAGCGTTGCAGAGCCTTAATTTCCACTGGTTGAGGCCATTCCTTGATGGCCGCTACTTTATCTGGATCTATGTGAAAGCTCATGGAAGACACAATATATCCAAGGAAGGGCAGGGATTCTTAGTCAAACTGGCACTTCTCTAATCTGGCAAAGAGGCGGTTGTCTCGAAGTTTTTGTAGCACTTGTCGATCGTGCAGACGGTGCATGGCCAGATCCTTGGAATAGATCAGTACATCATCTAGATATATTATGATGGAAGTGTGCAACATATCCCTTAACACTTCATTCATTAGGTTCTGGAAAACCGCAGGGGTATTGCATAAGCCGAATGGCATTACTGGGTACTCATAATGCCCATCTCTCATGTTGAACACTGTTTTCCACTCATCACAGGGTTGTTTCCTCACTAGGTTATACGCACCCCGGAGGTCCAGCTTGGTGAAGACCTTGGCTCCTTGCAGCCGGTCTAGAAGTTCGGGAATCAATGGCAAAGGATATCTGTCGTGTCGCGTGATGGCGACTAGGCCACGGTAATCTATACAGGGTCTGAAGGACCCATCTTTCTTCACAACAAAGAAGAATCCAGCTCTGGCAGGAGAAGTAGAAGGCCGGATGAAGCCCCACTCTAAATTTTCCTGAACGTAACTGGACATGGCTCAAGTCTCCGGAAGCGACAAGGGGTATACCTGCCCCTTGGGAAGTGAGGTGCCGGGCACCAAGTTTATGGCACAATCGAAGGGCCAATGTTCGGGGAGAAGCTCGGCCTTCTCCTTTGAGAAGACATCTAGATAATCCAGGTAGTGTGGCGGAACAGCCACTGGCGTGGTCAGAAATGGCACACTGGGCCGAGGAATCATCGCCAGGCAGGAGGTGAAACAGGATGAACTCCAAGATGCAATTTGAAGGATATCCCAGTGGATGACTGGGGAGTGCTTCTGAAGCCAAGGCAAGCCCAAGATGATAGGGTGAATGGATCTCTCCAGTATAAAAAACAAAATGTCTTCAGTGTGTACGAGGATGTGGTTAGTGCAGTTAGTGTAGCTGGGTTCAAAAAAGGTTTGGATAAGTTCTTGGAAGAGAAGTCCATTAACTGCTATTAATCAAGTTTACTTAGGGAATAGTCACTGCTATTAATTGCATCAGTAGCATGGGATCTTCTAGGTGTTTGGGTAATTGCCAGGTTCTTGTGGCCTGGTTTGGCCTCTGTTGGAAACAGGATGCTGGGCTTGATGGACCCTTGGTCTGACCCAGCATGGCAATTTCTTATGTTCTTATGTACGAGACCAGTACGTAAAGTCAAGGGCTTAATGCTGGTGGAAATACTCCCTGGGAGGGGGGTGCCATGGATCGAAGAAACTCGGAGTGAAGAAAGTCGGGGTTGTACGGCAAGCTGTAACTGCTGAATGAGATCGGCGAGGATGAAATTCCCTCCGGCTCCTGAGTCAACCAAAGCCAGCGTGTCAAAGGCACCTCCAGGGAATTCAAGGGTAACTGGTACAGTACATTGGGAAGTGGAATTAGTGTTACCTAGGGTCAGCTCCCCGATGATACCTAGGTTCTGGCGTTTCCCGGCCGCTCATCACATTGGGCTAGGAAGTGCCCCTTGTTGCCACAGAATAGGCACAGGCCTAGAGATCGTCGTCATCTCCTTTCTTCTTGGGAAAGGGGGCCCCGCCCCAACTGCATGGGTTCCGCCCCTTGGTTACTGGAAGAAGCGGAGGAGGACAAAGGTCGAGAAGACGTTGATCCCAGGTTACCTGGTCTACGACCTGATCTCCCCTCATGGAACCATTGTTGGAGTCGACAGTTGACCCTTCCTGCTAGCTCATCCTTGAGACGTGAAGACAATCCCTCCAAGAAAATTCCGTGAAGGCTGTCGTACCTCCAGTCCAGCTCAGTGGCCAATGTGTGGAACTCGACTGCGTACTCAGCAAGGGAACGAGAGCCCTGGCGTAACTGGAGTAACTCGGCAACCGCTGTGGATTTGCGGGCAGGCTCATAGAAGATGTGTCGGAATGTGGACACGAACTGTTGCAGGTCTCCAAGAATGGGATCGTTACATTCCCATAATGGAGAGGCCCAGGCCAGAGCCTTCCCATCTAGCAAAGACACAATGTAGCTGGTTTTAACCAGGTCAGTCGGAAACTGAGAAGGCAGTAATGTGAAACATATGAAGCACTGATTGAGGAACCCGCGGCACTGTTTCTCTTGGCGCTTAGTAACCTTTTGGTTCTATTTCCCTTCCACCCCCACCATTAATGTAGAGAGCAGTGTTGGAACTGCATCTAAATGAAATAATCTAGCTTAATTAGTTAGGGGTAGTAACTGCCGCAATAAGCAAGCTACACCCATGCTTATTTGTTTACCCAGACTATGTAATTCAGTCCTTGATGGTTGTTGTCTGTATATAGATCCACTTTTCTTCATTCCCCCTGCCGTTGAAGCAGAGAGCTATGCTGGATATGCGTGAAGTATCAGTCTTTCTCCCCTGCCGTTGAAGCAGAGAGCTATGCTGGATATGCGTGAAGTATCGTTTTTGTCCCCTGCCGCTGAAGCAGAGAGCTATGCTGGATATGCATTGAAAGTGAAGTATCAGGCTTATTTGGTTTGGGGCAGTAACCGCCGTAACAAGCAAGCTACTCCCCGCTTTTTTGTGAATGCAAATCCTTTTTTCCACATTTCCTCTTGCCGTTGAAACTTAGAGCAATGTTGGAGTTGCATTAGCCATATGTAAGTTTATTGAATAAGGGTATTTTCTCCAGGTAGTACCCATCATTCCCGCGAGCCACCCACTCTTCATTTACATCCTCTAGACTTTATGGATCCACAGTGTTTATCCCACGCCCCTTTGAAGTCCTTCACAGTTCTGGTCTTCACCACTTCCTCCGGAAGGGCATTCCAGGCATCCACCACCCTCTCTGTGAAGAAATACTTCCTGACATTGGTTCTGAGTCTTCCTCCCTGGAGCTTCAAATCATGACCTCTGGTTCTGTTGATTTTTTTTCCAACAGAAAAAGTTTGTCGTTGTCTTTGGATCATTAAAACCTTTCAAGTATCTGAAAGTCTGTATCATATCACCTCTGCTCCTCCTTTCCTCCAGGGTGTACATATTTAGATTCTTCAATCTCTCCTCATAAGTCATTTGATGAAGACCCTCCACCTTTTTGGTCGCTCTTCTCTGGACCGCCTCCATCTTGTCTCTGTCTCTTCGGAGATACGGTCTCCAGAACTGAACACAGTACTCCAGGTGAGGACTCACCAAGGACCTGTACAAGGGAATAATCACTTCCCTTTTCTTAATCGATATTCCTCTCTCTATGCAGCCCAGCATTCTTCTGGCTTTAGCTATCGCCTTGTCACATTGTTTCGCCAACTTCAGATCATTAGACACTATCACCCCAAGGTCTCTCTCCTGCTCCGTGCACATCAGCCTTTCTCCCCCCATCGAATACAGTTCATTCGGATTTCCACTCCCCATATGCATGACTCTGCACTTCTTGGCATTGAATCTCAGCTGCCATATCTTCGACCACTCTTCCAGTTTCCTTAAATCCCGTCTCATTCTCTCCACTCCTTCCGGCGTGTCCACTCTGTTGCAGATCTTAGTGTCATCCACAAAAAGACAAACCTTACCTTCTATCCCGTCCGCAATGTCACTCACAAAGATATTGAACAGGACCGGTCCCAACACCGATTCTTGCGGTACACCGCTTAAAACCGCTCTCTCTTCAGAGAGAGTTCCAATTACCATCACACATTGTCTTCTGTCCGTCAACCAGTTTGCAATCCAGGCCACCACCTCGGCACTCACTCCTAAGCTTCTCATTTTATTCACCAGTCTCCTATGCGGGACCGTATCAAAAGCTTTGCTGAAATCCAAGAAGATGACATTGAGGGCTCTTCCTTGATCCAATTCCTTGGTTACCCAGTCAAAAAAGTCAATCAGATTTGTCTGACAGGATCTTCCCCTGGTGAATCCATGCTGCCTCTGGTCCAGCAATTCTCCCGACTGTAGATAGTTCACTATTCTCTCTTTCAACAGTGACTCCATTACTTTTCCCACCACCGAAGTGAGGCTAACTGGTCTGTAGTTACCAGCCTCTTCTCTGTTCCCACTCTTGTGAAGCGGGACCACCACCGCTCTTCTCCAATCACTCGGCACCACTCCCGTTTCTAGGGATCTATTGAACAGGTCACACAGCAGACCCACCAGCACATCTCTGAGCTCCCTCAGTATCCTGGGATGAACCTCATCAGGCCCTATGGCTTTGTCCACTTTCAGTTTCCCCAGCTCTTCCCATACATTCTCTACAGTAAATGGAGTTACATCTACTCATGGGAGAAAGAAAGTGGATGTTGCTGGGCAGGGTGAGGGGCAGAGAGAAGGGGACGGATGCTACTGTTGGGCAGCAGGTGGGAAGAGAGAAAGAGGGAGATTCTGGGTGAGAAAGAGGGGATATGAAGGGCAGGGGATATGAGGGGCACTGGACTATACTGCTGTGTAGGTGGGATTTGAGAGAGGAAGGGATGCTAGACAGGGGGTAGGGAGAGAGGTAGATAGGGCTGCTGCTGAATTGGATGAAGTGTGGGATTGGAAGAGAGAGATGAGGATAATGGGCAGAGAAAGAAGAGAGAGAAGGACATGCATCCTGTGGCTAGTGAAGAGAGAGAGCGAGCAGGATGGATACTCCTGGGCAGGGTATTAGAAAAATAAGTGTATTTCATTGGTTCTGTGCATTCTGTTTTTTTGCATTTTGAAATGTGAAAAGTTGGCCACACCTAATATAGTACCAGTTGAGAAAGAATACACAGGAGATACTCTTTGACCCTAAGGACATTTTTTGTCATGTTTTTATCAAACTGTTCATCTGTACATTGTATGATGCATAGACAGAAAACTATATATTGTTATTCTGACAAGCTCATTATAACTTTGCAATAATAATTTTAAAAAAGATTGTACAGTGCCAAAATAACAACTTATAGTGGCCTTATTCTTGTTATTTCAAGAAATGTTTCTAAGTTAGATGTTAGTAGATATGGACCATTTAGAGCACCCAATCTGCACAGAATTAAGATTGTGTAGACAGAAAATAATGCAAAAGGGCTTTGTACACATGACAACTGACCTGCTATGAATGTAGCCTGAGAAAGGGTGTCCAGAAGCTGGCTGTGTCCATGTTCCTGGTTATTCCATATCATCCTATCTTTCTTCCTCTTTGTTTCACATCTCCTTCGGCCCCTGTGTTATTTGATTTTCTGGTGGGGGAAAACTCCCACTGGGATTGCAGGGACAAAGGGGATTCTGGATTTCTGGACAGATTTCAAGTGGAGGCTGAAGCCATTTTGAGACTGCCAGTGTACTCCTGTGCTCCCCTGCCTCTCACCTTTGGTCATCCCAACCAGGACTGCCCGCTCCCACTGCAACCAGTGACATCCAGCACTATGCCTCTCATCTTCATTGCCGAATAAAGTGGTTTTGCCACCATGAAGCCTAAATGATCCTGTCCAGTGCTACTAGCAAACAAATAACCCATGGAAGCAGGACATGTTATGACATGCAAGTCTCTAATCACCACACATGGGGGAATGGGGTCAGTTTATTACCCCAAATGCATTTGCATACTACAAAGAAGGTTTTTGTGCAAACCTAGAAGTACATGCCCATCACACTGATCAAGCACCATGGCTTAGGGATGCTTACCCTGGCTGATTACCTGGTAGGGGCAATTTTCCCATGATCAGCAACTTACATGGCAGAGAATCCCTGACTCCCCTGAATTTCAACCAGCAACATGCAATTCTATGCCTAGCCCTGTGCTTGACTTTCACAGGAGGCTCCCATGGTTAACATGGGTGGGAACTAGGTTTGAGCCATGATAGTTATACTAATAAATACTTTAGCACTGATGTAGTAAACCAATCACACCAATACACCACTAATTCCCAGCAACAATCCTACCTATGAAAAAGCAGCATTACAAATACTGCAACATGCCCTAGAATAGTGTTTCTCAGTTGGGGGTAGAAGAAAGAGAAGATAATTGTGGGGAAAGGATGTACAGAGTTTTCAATGATCCCATGGTACCTACTGCCGCTTCTGAGTTCTGCTACTTGTGGTGGTTGTTTTGTTGTTACTCAGTTGCAGTGGGAGAGAGAGCGCAACATTGAGGAGATGGAAGGCACCAAAACACACTTTATTAGTGAAAAAACCCCACTTAAAATAATGGAGCCTAAACTAATCTGTGCTCTGGATTGTTATCACTTAACAAACTTTTTAAATAAGGGCTATAGTATAGGCTATAAATTTTAAATTTTACTGACCCTAGGCATACACAAGACATCTAAAATGTTTGAAAAGGGTACAATAGTAATGAAAGGTTAAGAACCGCTGCCCTAGAACACAGTACACCCTCCTATTGGAAAGTGCAGATTAGAAAACAGAACAGACTGGATTGCTACAGATCCCTACACCGCGACGTGCTTCAGATTACTTAATCTTGGTTGCACATACAAAACATAGTTTGACCCTAGTAATTATAGACTAAGTGATCACAAATTAAAATTAGAAATAGGTAGACAAAAACTGAATTGGAAACCCTAAAATGTCAGAATCTGCTAGCAGTATAATACCAGAGAAAGAGAAATGCACTTCCTCCTTTACTAGGCACATTTTCCAAAACTGATAGTGAAAAGGAAATACTCACAGAAGAATGAGGAGGAAAAACTCCTGGGAGGACATAACATTTACTTTTATATTCTGCCTTTCTCGCCCAAATGAGACTCAATGCAGTTTACAATATAAATACAATAATAAACATAAAATATCTTAAAATATATCAGCAAAAAATTGAACAAAACACCATCTTCCAAAAGTGCATTTATCCTCTGCTACAAAAACAGAAGAAACAGCAATCATAGCACCAAAATATGCAGTATCCTGCCACTAGCCCATAAATGTGATCTGATTAGATGCAATATGGACCAGCAGCAGAACCTGGGAATTGTTCTTGCTATTGACCTTTCTTTAAACTGTAATTGTATTATGCTGTTATCACATATGCAAGCATTTCACAAATATCCCTTTAAACACCTTCAGGTGAATTTTCAAAGGAGTTATGCATGTAAATATAACATACTATTGTAACAATTTTCAAAAGCCATTTACCTGCATTAAGTGCACTGCGAACAAGGTGTGTGTGCCCTTGCAGTGAGACGTAGCCTCGTCTGGGAGCGGAGCGAAGACCGAGCCCCTGTCGATCTGCACAGCCTCAGTGAGGCCAACCACTCAAGATTGGCCTCTGAGTAGTCCTCCGACCACTCCAAGCCCTTTCGGACCTGCTGCTGGGTAACAGCAAAGGCGGCAGGCCGGACAGGAGGCAAGGGTGGACTGGAACTGAAGTTGAAACTCTGGTGCTGATGAAGACAGAAGTCAGACAATGTTGAAGACGGACTCAGGCAAAGATCAGACTCAGATGAAGTGAGGAGGAGACAAGTTAAAATCAGGATAAAACTCAGGATGGAGAAGATCCGGATAAGATTCTAATACCCACAGCCGGGGAGGAGGCTGCAGTGGCCAGAACGGCCCTCAGGCTATCCACTGGAGCACTGCTAGGCTAGGTGTAGCAGGAGTCCAGAGCATCGGAGGAACGATTAAGAGACGAGCCTCCAAGGAGAGGATCCAGGACATCCGGGACGGACTCTCCAGACAGTCAGTGAAGGGCAGCCGGGATGGACGAAGCGGACATCCAGAAGACTCCAGACCCAGGAGGTGACAGGAAGGAACATGGAGATCCTCGGCTCCAAAGATGGAGAAGACCCACCAGCACCCTACACACCCCAGCGGGGGTGGTTGCGGACCACTGGACCACAGCGCACCGTACCAACCCAGCTGAGCTGGTCGCAGACCTCGCTAGGATGGATTAAGCGAAGCCTTGGACATCTGGACAGGACAGACATCAGGACATCAAGACTAGACCGAGGTACATCAGGACTGGGAGAATGGAGACATCAGGACAGACGAGACATCAGCAGAGACCAGGACAGAAGACGACGAGGGATCCCACAAAAATACAGGAAGCCAAGCAGGAGCAGGAACACAGAGAAGTCCAAGAATGAACTAGCTCCTTGCGAAGGCAAAGCAGACTGGAAGTTGGGCCCTTAAGTAGGGCTGAAGAAGGAACACCCATGTGATGAAATCTAGGTGGAGCCAGAGGGACCACGCCCTACTGGCCCTTTAAATGGCAGAAGGAAGCACTGCCCTGCGCCTAAGGAGCAGAAAGAGGAAGTGCAGGACCTTGGACAGCGGCCCTGCTGAAGACGCTGAAGCACGGGAGCAGGAGAAGGGCCGCAGGTCAGGCCCCGACATGGGAGGCGGCATCCAAGCTGCGAAGAGGCTTCTGGGAGCGGCTCCATGCTGTGAGCAAGACCGTGGACAAGGGCCCCTCCCCTGGAGAGGGCAAGGTACATCGGCGGCTCTCCAGCCGCATGGGAACGGCGATGGCGGTGTCCTGCCGCTGAAGAGCAGGCCTCCAGACCTGCGGGAAGATGGCGACGCCAGCGGCCCGGGCCACAACCGGAGGCTGAAGTCCGTGGCTACCACCACGGTAAAGAAGGCAAGCAGCAACTCCCTGCCATGAGAAAGAACCCGGCATGGCAGGAGCCGCGCCAGCATAACAGCAGCCTCCGGGCCACGGGAAACGGCGGCGGTGGTGGCTACGAGACTGGCTGAAGAGAGGTGAGAGGCTGCCCGTAGCTCTGGCTGCGGGCAGCATCACAACAAAAACCTATTGACAATTCAATAACATATATTGTAGCAATTTTCAAAAGCCTATTTACATGGGTAATGTGAATTTACATATGTAAAACTCAGTTTTGAGCACGTAAATGTTTTTGAAAATCGGGTACTTTATGAATTATTTTGGCAATGGGTGTACAAATTTTCCTTAATCATAATCTCTCTAAAGTCTCAATTCATGTCCCCAGGAGTCTCTTTCTCTCAGTGCTCCTCCTACCCGCATGATGAGAGAATGCTTAGTGGGGAGAATGAAGGCTGGGACTTGAGAGTCTGCTGAGAACAGGGAGGGGTAAACAGTCCCAAACAATCTTACTTTCACTCCCCTCTATTAGTATCTCTGTAATTTCCCCAGCTTTTCACTAACACCCCCAGCCCCCCCCCCCCCCACACTCATTCTCTCTGGACCCTACCCCCACTCCCCACAGCCTCATACTCATCCCCCATAGCCTCATGATCATTCCCAACCCCCACTCACACAGCCTCACATCGTCCTCTCAGACTCCCTCCAGCTTAGAGGGAAGGACGACAGTTGAGACTGCAGTGGAAAGAGGGGCATGGAGGAATGAAAGTCTCATCCCCTATACCCCACCCCCATCCAAATAGTTTTACTTTCACCCCTATCATTATCGCTCATATATCCTCCTGCCCCCAAACTTCCACTTCTGCAGCCTCACACATCCTCACACTTGCCCCACCAGAGACTCACACCCCACAGCTTCACATGCATCCCACATCTGGACCCCATTGCCTCACATTCCTCTGCCACTGCAGAGCTGTCACCCTAGTTCTCAAGAGCCATTTTATACTATATCATTTAAAGTATAATGAGAAAAAGAGACCAACTTCCAAACCTCAGAAACACTATTTTTTATGCAGAACAGTCATACATTCATTATTTCTCTACCCCAAAATATGGTCATGCTTGCCCCTTCTACTTCCCCTCTTCCCCTATCAAAACTGGACAGCTGGCGCCTCAACTTGATTCCGAATGATTTGCTGGACGGGACTATCCAGACCCCCTTGTTCAATAATATTATGATAAAAGCAAAGGGTGCTCCGTGTGTGTGTGGGGGCATAGCTGGCTAGAGTAGACCCGCCCTGGATAAGAAATCAATAGCTCATCGCTGCCCACTCCCAACAGGAACAGATCAGCTCCAGCCTGCTCCCTGTCCCTTCTCGTCATTTCACACAGATGCAAGCCCACCCACTTATCATGCACACAACCTGCTCCCATGCCTCACCTATAGATAGCCCTGGACTTGGGACTCTGCCACTACAAGAGGCACCAAGCTGCCCCTGTGGTGGAAGAGCTTCTGTAGGAGGGTGGGTGCCATGCTGCTGGGAGGAGGAAGAGGGCTCTTCATGGCAGAGGGAACATGGATCCTCTGGCCCCTTAACCTTTGCTGCAAGCAAGGCAAAGCCTCATGAGGGGAGAGGCTTCCACCATCACTAAATTCCCAGTGGATGAAGGATGGAGTAGGGCAGGGCCAGGGAACATCACAAGCCAGCTCTAGCCCAGTGTTCCCTTTCTCTGACTGGTTTACAGCCCCTGGCCTAGACCAATCTCATCCTCCCTCCAGTTCCCAGTGCTGATTTTAAGAACTGCTACCAATCTTTTCTATTCTTCTGCTGTTGCAGCAAGAAGCTTGCTGTATGTGAGTGCTAGTGGCTTGCTATTGGCCACACAGTGCAGGGAAAGTTAATGGCAATAGAAATTGGCCAGGGTATAAAGTGGATGGAACAAGACTAAGAGTCCATAAGGTCTCAGAAATAAAGCAAATGTTGCTTACCTGTAACAGGTGTTCTAACAGGAGAGCAGGATGTTAGTCCTCACATATGGGTGACATCACAGGATGGAGCCCAATCACGGAACACTTTTGTCAAAGTTTCTAGAACTTTGACTTGCCCCTACTGGGCATGCCTAGCATGGCACCAACCCTGCAGCCAGCAGGGATCCCCCTTCAGTCTTGTTTAAAAAGCTACAGGAAGTGCTTTTTCTTATTTTATTTTATGGCACTTCCTGTAGCTTTTTAAACAAAACTGAAGGGGGATCCCTGATGGTCGCAGGGTTGGTGCCATGCTAGGCATGCCCAGTAGGGGCCAGTCAAAGTTCTAGAAACTTTCAGTAGGAGAAGGTGGTGAAGGCAGGTCATCAGTTTCTGGTGAAGAATCATCAGTCCAGGTATCATAGGGATCAGCACCTGCCCCTCTAGGAGCCCAAGGGGGATGGAATGGTGGAATCCCTGAGGGTCCTGCTCTAGGCTCCGAAGGAATCTGAAGGAATCGAAGGAATAATTGGAGGCACCGATGAAGGCATCGAGGCCATCGATGAATGGATCGGTGGCGCCGACAAAGGCATTGGCATCAATGGATGGATCAGTGGCGCCGATGAACGCATTGGCATCGATGGCTGAGGCATTGGTAGGACTCCTGATGGAGGGATGCGGAACGGTGTTTCTCCTCCTGATGACAAGGTAAGCGGAGAGGGCACCGGAGCCATCGGTGACCCAGGATCCATTGGTGGAAAAGCGACAATGAGCGCTTCCATCCTGGAGGGCAGCAGTGCCAATGCTGCCGGAATCGGGTCCGTGGTCGGTTCCACGATCGGTACCAGTGTCGGTGCCAGAGGAACTTGGAGACGATGCATCGCCTTGTCAATGGCTTCCTGAACCAGCCGGTCCAGTTCTTCTCGGAGACCCGGAGCAAGCAGCCCCGGCTCTGGAACAGAAGGAGGCAGAGTCATAGCCGGAGGGACCACCATTAAAGGCGGAGTCACGGCTCCCAATTCCCTTTCGGGTGAGGGTTGCCTCGGTGACCCGGTCGCCAAAAAGGTCGGTGCCTTTTCTGGATGGGGTTTCTTCGACAGCGGTTCGGACGATGGCGAGGTCGATGATTTCGCTCCCTCGATGGTCCGAGACTTCCGATGTCGGTGGCGATGTTTCTCTCTATGATCCCCTCAGTCCTGAGGGGGAGTAGAGGTGGTTGAAGGCCGAGAAGTCGTCAATGCCAGACGGTCACCGGTCGATGGTTGATACTGGCGCGAAGTTGACGGTGCCGGTTCTGACGACGTCGATGCAATAGACAGCGTCGGGGTTTGAGCACAGAAGAGAAGTTCCATCTTCTCCATTCTGGCCTTGCGACTTTTTGGTGTCATTAGGGCACATTTGGTGCAGGTCAGGACATTGTGCTCACATCCGAGACACATTATACAGACCTTATGAGGGTCTGTTATGGTCATGGTGCAATTGCAGTCCAGGCACCGACTGAACCCCAACGCCATGGCCATGAAAAATTTGAGCCGCAGTACGGTCGACGGCCAGTAGGCCGCGAGGGCCAAACTCAACGGGAATCGACCGAAAGCAGGTAGAAAACTTACCGGACTACCGCGACTTGAAAAAATTGAAGGAGGGACCCCTTTGGGGTAAGAAAAGTTGTAGTAATTCCGTGAGGAAAATTCCTATCAGGAATCTCTGTGGAGCTCCTTAACCGCATGCGGGAAAACCGGCACACCAAAACAACCCTAAAACCCACCCCGAACCTTTAAAACAAATCCCCCACCCTCCCGAACCCCCCCAAAATGTTTTAAATTACCTGGGGTCCAGTGGGGGGGGGGGTCCCGGCACGATCTCCAGCTCTCCAGCTGCGTTGAGAAATGGCGCCGGTGGCCCTTTGCCCTTATCATGTGACCTTTGCCCTCACTATGTCATATGGGCGACGGTCGCCCATATGACATAGTGAGGGCAAAGGTAGCGCCGGCACCATTTTGAAGATTGGCAATACGGCCCGCGTGCAGGAGGTCGCTCCCGGACCCCCGCTGGACTTTTGGTAAGTCTTGTGGGGGTCAGGAGGCCCCCCCAAGCTGGCCAAAAGTCCCTGGGGGTCCAGCGGGGATCCGGGAGCGATCTCCTGCACGCGTGACGTTGGGAGCCAGGAACCAAAATGGCGCCGGCGCTACCTTTGCCCTGTCACATGATAAGGGCAAAGGGCCACCGGTGCCATTTCTCAACGCAGCCAGAGAGCTGGAGAGCTGGAGATCGTGCCGGGACCCCCCCCCCCCCCACTGGACCCCAGGTAATTTAAAACATTTTGGGGGGGTTTGGGAGGGTGGGGGATTTGTTTTAAAGGTTCGAGGTGGGTTTTAGGGTTGTTTTGGTGTGCCGGTTTTCCCGCAACTTTTTAACGATACAATACAAATGCCCCTGACGATAAATCGGTGGCATTTGTATTGTATCGTGCACTCTAACGATTTTGGATGATTTTAAAATTATCTGACGATAATTTTAATCGTTCAAAAACGATTCACATCCGTAATATCTGGAGCTCTTTATAAAAACTGGTGTTACATTACCCATTCTCCAGTGTTCAGGTACTGTCACTATTTTTTAATGACAGATTACTAGTAACACATCTGCAATTTCATATTTGAGTACTTTTAGAATTGAATACCATGTGGTACAGGTAATTTCTTACTTTTTAGTTTATCACTTTGTGCTATTAAATCTTCCAGTTCCACAATGATTTTCTTCATTTTCTCTGAATTATCATCAACAAAAAATACTTCTGGTTTGGGAATCTCCCCAGTCCTCCTCAGTAAAGACCAAAGCAAGGCATTCATTTAGTTTTTTGCTGTGGCCTTAAATGCCATCTTAACTTCATGTGGTGTTGTTTCCCTGGGCTAAGCTTTCCTTCTCAGATTGTCAGCAGCCACTGCAGGGGTCCAAAATAGATACCAACATATTAATGTGTCACAACCTATAAGGGAAGACCTAGTTATATGAGAAGTACTCCTTAGAGGCATCAACAATGTATCCATATGGCAAACACCACTGGTCTCATGAAATAATCCTGACAGAGTCTCCGAAACTACAGGTGGTATCATTTTTGAAGTTTATAAGCATGATTTGCTGATGCCTAAATCAAGTCCTGGATGGAGTCAGATATCACTAAGAACATCACCTATCTGGAGTTTTTTCCGACAGTAGTGCCACTTCACATTTCTGGCCAAAAGCTTTGTGACAGGTAGGTGATCTTCCAATATAACATCATGGGGTGGATGTAGCATTTCCAAAGGCTCAGAATGGTATAGTTGATTCTTTCTCCCATTCCAAGTGGTCTCTTTACAAGGAGATGACCTCAGAAGCAGATGAGTTGGTAGTTCCTGAAGAGCTATGACATTTTGGAACTTGTCAGCCTGGGAGTTGCTTTAAGCTGTCTGTGCCACCCATATGGATTGTCTACAAATGTGATCACCAACAAATTCAGCAAGTCTGGATGTGAGTTCTGTATTGATACACTTAGTGGCGGAATATATAATTTGAGTTCACAAACAGGGTCTAACCAAAGGCACAGTGACATCTCATATGGCTGGCCTTTTCTTCTTTATTAAGCCCTGGGAATGGTGAGACACCATGACAACTTTTACAGTCAAGCGCATTATGGCTGGGTGGGCAATGGGTACCAAACTATATCAGTAACACTAGAAGCATAAGCTACTAGAGTTACTATTCACAGCAATGCAGATAGCTTAGGCTAACAAAGTGACACTGAAAGTTCTGACTGGGAAACCGGTACCAGCGTACTGTGAAATTGGCAGAAGACAGAGATTGCCAAAGATACCAGGAGACTGTCAGTACTTATTTATTTTAAAACACTTCTATTCCACAACTTCCTTAAATCAGTCCAGTGTGGATTACAATGATACAGTCACAAAAGCATCACAATACAACAATAAAATAAAATATATTACATAAAAGAATAAACAGAACAAGTTCTAAAATCATTGACTCATCCAAAAGCGTCTTCAAAAAATACAGTCTTAATACTCTGACGAAATAATTTTAAATCCTGTTGTTCACGGAGTCCTACTGGCAGATTGTTCCACTCAGATACTGCTGCAGAGGAAACGACCCTTGCTCTTGTCTGCACCTATTTATACTTGTTAGCTGATGGAATAGTCAACAAGTAAGTACCCTCTGATCTTAGAACCCACATTGGTATATACCACTCAATAAGATCTCTCAAGGCACATGGAGATATATTTTTCAAAAGCTTAAACACAATAGTCAACAGCCTGAATCTTATCCTCCACCTGATTGGGATAATGTTATCTGGGAACACATTCCTGAATAAAGTTAAATCTTCTTCAGGGCATGTTTTGAGTTAGCTGATTAACTTATTCAGCTACCTCCTTGCAGGGATCCTGTTAGTCCCCTACTGGAGTTAAGTAGAAGTATATATCATTGGTATGGGGAGAGGCGTGATATCTTGTAGGTTGCAGCTTCCCCATGTGGAGACTGTTAATGGAATGTTCCTCTGGCATATAGAGCAAGTGCACCATTTTATCTTGTGGATTTCCTTTTTGTGTTGGTAGAGTCAGCAAGTATATTAATCAATTTCTTGTTCCATAGAGCATTTCACTTGGATGGGAGTTTCTTTCCACCCTCCCACTCTTTTTTATATTTGTAAATTGATTTATTTAAGTTTGGAGTGCTCAATCACTTGGGACCCAGTTGAGCTTATAATTAAATCAACTGAATTTAACATCTAAACTTGAGAAAGACTTTATGAAGTCACAAATTTACTAAAAGCATTTTCTACCATCTTAATATTAAAATACAACAGCTGTAAAGACTTTAAATCATCACTTTGCAACTTATCAGTAATAGAAAAACATTGGAAATAACCAAACTGCTCTCAAATGTTTCACTGAGTAGTGACTTTATTGCTCCTTTATGTTGTTATCACTGCTGTGTACAATACATTACATTGGGACTTAAACTGAGGAATGTAAAGGGCCTTGAAAGTAAGCTTTTCCCCTGTGAAAGAAGCCCTGGAAAATACATCAAAGGCATAATAACAGTCTTTCAATTACAATAGAAATTTGAGATATGGCCTCTGGAAATAATATCCAGGTTCAACTATCACAGGGGTTACATACTAATATCACAGATAAATACAGGTGATTTTTAAAATTTTGTATTTAGCTGGATAAAAAGTGAATTATCCAGTTAAATGCCCTTGAATAATGGCCTCAAAAAGTCTTGATTAAATAACTCTTCACACCCTTTGATATCAGTGTACTTGGAAGATATAATAGGGCAAATTGGCAAACTAAAGAGTAGCAAATCACCTGGACCAGATGGTATATATCCCATAGTGCTAAAAGAACTGAAAAATGATATTGCGGACCTGCTACTAGCAATTTGTAAACTATCATTAAAATTGTCTATGGTACTTGAAAACTGGAGGGTTGTTACTGTAATGCCAATTTTTAAAAAGGGATCAATGGGTGAGCCAGGAAACTACAGACTAGTGAGTCTGAAGTCTGTGCCAGGCAAAATGGTAGAAACTATCATAAAGAACAAAACTGCTGAACATACAGATAGGTATAGTTTAATGGGACAAAGCCATCACAGATTTAGCCAAAGGAAGTCTTGTCTCTCCAATTTGCTATATTTTTTTGAGGATGTAAAAATTCATGCGGATAAAGGTGAACCAGTTGATATAATGTATCTGGATTTCCAAAAAACATTTGACAAAGTTCCTAATGAGAAACGTCTTAGGAAATTAAAAAGTCATGGGATAGGGGGCAGTGTCCTATTGTGAACTGGGAATTGGTTGAAACATAGAAAACAGAGAGTAGGGCTAAATGGTAAATTTCCCAATGAGGAAAGGTGAATAGTTGAGTACCCAGGGATCCAATGTGAGACCAGTGATTTCTAATATATTTATAAATGACCTGGAAATGGAAACAATAGTAAGATGATCACTATTTGCCGATGACACAAAGTTATTCAAAGTTGTTAAATCACAGGAGGATTGTGAGAAATTGCAAGAGAACCTTGCAAAACTGGGAGACTGGGCATGCATATGCAAATGGAATTTAATGTGGACAAGTGCACTTAGGGGTAGATTTTCAAAAACGGCGCGTTGGCGTACTTTTGTTGGCGCTCCAGGCGCCAACAAAAGTATGCGGGATTTTAGTAGATACGCGCATAGCCGCGCGTATCCGCTAAAATCCTGGATTGGCGCGCGCAAGGCTACCGATTCCGTGTAGCCGGCGCGCGCCGAGCCGCGCAGCCTACCTCTGTTCCTTCCGAGGCCGCTCCGAAATCGGAGCGGCCTCGGAGGGAATTCGCTAACGCCCTCCCCTCACCTTCCCCTCCCTTCCTCTACCTAACCCACCCCCCCCGGCCCTGTCTAAACCCCCCCTACCTTTGTTGGGGGATTTACGCCTCCCAGAGGGAGAAGTAAATCCCCGCGCGCCAGTGGGCCGCTTGCGCGCCTAGACGCAACCCAGGGGCGGTTCTGGAGGGTGCGGCCACGCCCCCGGACCACCCCGGGCCGAAACCACGCCCCCGGGCCCGCCCCCGAAACGCCGCGTCTCGCCCCGAAAACGGTGCGCCGCTCGGCCCCGCCCCCGACACGCCCCCCTCGGAAAACCCCGGGACTTACGCGAGTCCCGGGGCTCTGCGCGCGCCGGTAGGCCTATTGAACATAGGTGCACCGGCGAGCAGGGCTCTTAAAATCCTCCCCTTAGAGAAGAGTAACCCAATTTATAGCTACACAATGCAAGGTTCAACATTAGAAGTTACCATTCAGGAAAAGGATCTAGGCGTTATCACTGACAGACTGAAATCTTCTATCCAGTGTACAGCAGCAGCCAATAAAGCAAATAGAATGCTAGGTTTTATTAGAAAAGGAATGGAAAATAAAACAGAGAATATCATAATGCCTATGTATCATTCCATAATGCAACTTAATCTTGAGAACTGTTTGCAATTCTGGTCACCATATCTCAAAAAAGATATAGCAAAATGAGGAAAGATATAGAGAAGGGCAACCAAAATGATAATGGGGATGGAATGATTCCCCTACAAGGAAAGGCTAAAAAGGTTGGGATTCTTCAGCCTGGAGAAGAGAAGGCTGAGGGGAGATATGATAGAGGTCTATAAAATAATGAGTGCAGTGGAACAAGTGAAAATTAATTGGTTATTTACTCTTTCAAAGAGTTCAAAGACTAGAGGACACAGAATTAAGTTACCAGGTAATACATTTAAAACTAATAAAATATTTTTTTACTCAATGCATAATTAGGCTCTGGAATTCATTGCTAGAGGATATGGTGAAGTAGTGTAACCGTGTTTAAAAAGGCTTGGACAAGTTCCTGAAGGAAAAGTTCATAAACCCTTATTTATTGTGGAGTTGCAGATATCCACTTATTATCCTTGGGATAAGCAGCATGGAATCTATCTATGCCTTGGGATCCTGCCAGGAACTTATGGCATGGATTGGCCACTGTTGGAATCAGGATACCGAGCTTGATGGACCTTTGATTTGACCTAGTATGGCAAATCTTATGTCCTTATATACATATGATTCAATATGTTTTAGAAACCCTTTTTGCAGCAATAACAGCCATGAGTCTTTTAGGATATGTCTACCAACTTTGCAGAATGGGATGGTGCATTTTTGCCCATTCTTCTTGGCAAAAGAGCTCAAGCTCTTTCAAGTTGGATGTAAATCGTCTGTGGACTGAAGTCTTCAAGTCTTGCCACAAAGTTTATATTGGATTCAGGTCTGGGATTAGACTGAGCCACTTAGGACATTCACTTTCTTTTTGCTGAGCCACTCCATTGTTGAATTTGCTTTGTGCTTAGGATCACTATGCTGCTGAAAGGTGAAATAAAGAAGATGCAATTGGAAAGAGTGTGTTTGGCAACAGCAATCCCAAGTATGTTGGTGTCAAAAATAAAAAAACCTGGATAGACTATCTATAGGCTTCAGTCTGTTCCTGGTCGAAGGGTAAGACTTTTTTGCAGTCCAAATTGTGCAATGTTTGTTCACCTTGGTGAACATTTAGCCTGGGATAAAATGTTGGAAGGATAATTGACTGGTTAAGATTTATTTCTGACATTACCTTAGGCAGAAATTTAGAAGGGATGCACAAAACCATCCTATCATGAAATAATTTTGGTTTAAGGTGGATAAGTTACTAGATCCTGGAGCTCACTGACTTTATGCACTGAAGTCACCACTACAAAAATATGACCTTCCAGTTATGAGTACTTCAAGTTTCTAGAGCACGGTGCTTCAAAAAGAGCTTTCATCAGCTGGTGTTGCAGTCTGGGAAGCTGTGGTTCGAGAGTGGACCCTTGAGCCGAACCACCCTGGGTAGAGAAGCTCGGGAGGCGGAGCCACAGGCACAGATCTTCACCCGGGAACCAGGAACCCCCCAGGAGGAGCCCGTAGGGTCCTGGAGCCTTGGGACTTAGGAGAGCTGATAAGCTCTTCACCCGGTAACCGGAACCCCCCAGGAGGAGCCCGTAGGGTCCCAGTCCCTTGGGACTTATGCACAGTGTCAGTCTCTCTAGGAAGGCCCGTCAAGGAGTAAGCACAGAGTCCAGCAGCAAGAGCCAATAGGCCAGGGAGCACAGAGCAAGCGGAAGCAGGATCAGAGTCAGTAATGTCCTGAATAGAACTTGCAGGGTGCAATATGGGAGCCAGCAGCGAGTAGGCCAGAGCCTGGCGGGAAGTAGCAGGTATCAGGACCCAAGAGAGTCTGGCAGTGGTCGAGTCAGGAACGAGCAGAGGTCGGTGGCTGGCGGCGGGCAGAAGCAGAGTCAGGAACGAGCAGAGGTCGGTGGCTGGCGGCGGGCAGAAGCAGAGTCAGGAACGAGCAGAGGTCGGTGGCTGGCGGCGGGCAGAAGCAGAGTCAGGAATGAGCAGAGGTCGGTGGTTGGCGGCAGGCAGAAGCAGAGTCAGGAATGAGCAGAGGTCGGTGGTTGGCGGCAGGCAGAAGCAGAGTCAGGAACAAGCAGAGGTCGGTGGCTGGCGGCAGGCAGAAGCAGAGTCAGGAACAAGCAGAGGTCGGTGGCTGAAGCAGAACAACGGAAGTGCAACTAAGAACTACACACTGTAGCGACCCTCGTTGCAAGGCAATGAGAGGACTGAGGAACGCCGGTTATATCGGGCTTGGGGCGTGGCGTGGCCAGCTCAGGCGGGGTCAGGCTTCCGGTGAGCATACGTCCATAACGCGCGTCCCCGCATGCGCGCGGGGCGGCAGCGAGACGGCCCAGCAATGGCGGACGCCCTGAATACTCAGCAGAGCCGCGGAGGCGGCGTTCCCGGCCTCGGAGGTGAGCCCTGATTACAGCTAGTAAGGGGGAAGCGGTAGAGACCGCAACAGTACCCCCCCCTTTACGGCCCCTCTTGAGAGGACCGGGTTTTTCAGGATGAGCTTGGTGAAACTGACGCAGGAGATCCTTATCCAAGATATTCCGGCTGGGCTCCCAGGTGTTATCCTCATCACCACATCCTTCCCATGCTAGCAAGTACTCCCATCGGCGATTATGAAATCGAATGTCCAGGACGTCCCGTACCTGGTACGTTGGGTCCTCATCAACGGTGGTGGTAACAGGATCTGGAGGTGCGGGGTGATACCGGGAAAGAAACACTGGTTTGAGTAAGGAGGCATGGAAGACGTTGTGTACCTTAAACGAAGAGGGTAACCGAAGTCGGTAAGATACCAGTCCAATTCGCTCAGCCACTCGGAAGGGACCGCAGAACTTCGGTGCGAATCGCCGTGAAGGTAGACGAAGGTGCAAGTTTCGGGTGCTGAGCCAGACTTTGTCTCCTGGCTGGAATACAGGTACAGGTCGACGATGGCGATCGGCCGTCCGTTTGGCCCTGGCAGTGGCCTGTAGGATCTGTTTTCGGGTTGCGTGCCACAAGGTCTGGAGTTGCTGGGCTGTAACTTGAGCAGCAGGAGAGGCACTGGGAGTCTCTAGCGGAAGTGGTGGTCGTAGGGGTTTTCCATATACGAGATGGAGTGGAGATTTGCCCGTGGCAGCATGAACCTGGTTGTTATAGGCAAATTCAGCGCAGGGTAGAAGCTCGGCCCAGTTATCCTGTCTTTCATTAATGAAGGCCCTTAGGTAAGCTTTAAGGGTCTGATTCATTCTTTCAGTCTGTCCGTTGCTTTGTGGATGGAACGCCGTAGAAAAGCTAAGCTTCACTTGAAAACACTTGCAGAGAGCTCTCCAGTAGTGAGCCACAAATTGCGAACCTCTGTCGGAAACTATGTCCTGTGGAAGGCCATGGAGCCTGAACACATGTTGGGTGAACAGGAGGGCCAATTCTGGTGCCGTGGGAAGCTTGGGTAGAGGAACCATGTGGACCATCTTGGAAAAACGGTCAACCGTGACCCATACAACCGTGTGTCCTTGAGAGGGAGGCAGGTCCACGATAAAGTCCGTGGCAATATGGGTCCACGGTTCAGTCGGAACCGGAAGCGGGTGTAACAGGCCAAAAGGAGAACCAGGGCTGGGCTTCTGGCGAGCGCAGGTGGGGCAAGAAGCCACATAAGAGGCGACATCACGCCGAATGGTAGGCCACCAGTAGTACCAGTTAATCAGTTCCAACGTCCTGTCGCGTCCGGCATGTCCTCCAACCAAGGAATCATGGGCCCATCGTAGTGCTGTCAACCAGTCCCGGCGAGAGAGCGCCGTGCGGTCCTGCGAGACAGTAGTCAGAGCAGATAGCCGAATCTTGGAGGGATCCAGTATGAACTGCGGAGAGTCAACCTCCTCTTCGGCACAGGTGGCATGAGACAGGGCGTCAGCCCGGATATTCTTAGCCGCCGGACGATATTGCATGATGAAATCAAATCGACTGAAGAACAGGGCCCATTGTGCCTGACGGGGGTTCAGTCGTTGAGCCTGAGTCAGAAACTCCAGGTTTTTATGATCCGTGTAAACGGTGGTTGTATGTAAGGAGCCCTCGAGCCACTGCCGCCATTCCTCGAGGGCGAGCTTGATTGCCAGCAGCTCCTTATCCCCTATGGAATAATTGATCTCTGCGGGTGAAAACTTCCGGGAATAATAAGAGCACGGAACGAGTTGCCCAGAGTCGGAGTGCTGGCTAAGAACAGCTCCTACAGCGATGCTGGACGCATCGACCTCCACGATGAATGGCCGCGCTGGATCTGGGTGGCGGAGACAGACCTCTGAGAGGAAGGCTTCTTTGAGATCAGAGAAGGCCTTGATGGCCGTCTCAGGCCAATGCTTGACATCAGCCCCTTTCCGGGTCAAGGCGGTAAGGGGAGCCACACAGTGAGAGTATCTGGGAATAAAATGTCTGTAAAAGTTCGCAAACCCCAGGAAGCGCTGGAGGGCTTTAAGACCTGAGGGTTGAGGCCATTTAGTAATAGCGGCTACCTTCTCCAGGTCCATGCGAAAACCGGTAGCGGATATAATATATCCCAAGAAGGGTAGAGAGTCCGCCTCAAACACACATTTCTCCAGCTTGGCATATAGGTGATTCTCTCGTAGAGCCTGAAGGACCTGAGAGACATGTTGACGGTGGGAGTTCAAATCCTTAGAGTAAATAAGGACGTCGTCCAAACAGACAATTACATGGGAGTGAAGCATCTCTCGGAGGACCTCGTTCATGAGATGCTGGAAGACGGCGGGGGTGTTACAAAGTCCAAAGGGCATTACGAGATATTCGTAATGCCCATCACGTGTGTTAAACGCCGTCTTCCATTCGTCTCCCGGTCGGATGCGTACGAGGTTATAAGCCCCTCTCAGGTCCAACTTGGTAAAGATGCGGGCACCTTGAAGACGGTCCAGTAGTTCAGGGATGAGTGGCAGCGGGTAGCGGTTCCGCTTAGTAATAGCGTTGAGACCTCGGTAGTCGATGCATGGTCGTAGTGACCCATCCTTCTTGCCCACAAAAAAGAATCCCGCTCCTGCCGGGGAGCGGGACGGACGAATGAATCCTTTGGCTAAGTTCTCAGAGATGTATTGAGACATCGCTTTGGTCTCTGGGAGAGAGAGGGGATACACCCGGCCGCGAGGTGGCGTAGAGCCAGGAACCAGATCAATGGGACAGTCGAAGGGCCTATGTTCTGGCAGAATCTCTGCCATCTCTTTGGAAAAGACGTCCTGATATCCTTGATAAGCTTTGGGCAAAAGGGGCGTGGAGCAGAGATGCAGAGTGCTGGGAGGCTGAGGAAGCTTCAGGCACCGGTCAAAGCAGGCAGGACCCCAGCTAACCAACTGGAAGTCATTCCATTTGATGACGGGTGAGTGTTGGCGAAGCCAGGGCAGTCCCAACACTAAGGGATGCACGGCTCTCTCCAGAACGAGTAGAGAAATCTCCTCAGTGTGAAATAGCCCCGTCTGCAGGGTTACGGGCTTCGTAGAGCAGGAGATATGTCCAGGCAAAAAAGTCCCTCGTATCGAGGAAATGTGTAAGGGGGGATTCTTACGCTCGGTGGGCAAACCCAATTGGTTCACCAGTTTTGCCATAATGAAGTTCCCCTCGGCCCCTGAATCAATAAAGGCCCGAATCTGGACTTCCCCACCGGGGTACTTGAGGGTTACTGGCAGAGTACAGAGAGGAGCGGATCCGGTAGCGCCTAGGTGTAGCTCCTCGGTATAACCTAGGCACGACCGTTTCCCGGACGCTCGGTGCAAGACGACAGGTAGTGTCCTTTACCACCGCAGTATAGGCAGAGGCCTAACGAGCGCCGACGGCTCCTTTCGTCTGGAGTAAGTGGTGACCTGCCCAGCTGCATGGGCTCGGAGGTTGAGTTAACTGCAGGGGAACGCCTCTGCTGAGAAGGCCTGCAGGAGACACGTGACTGACTCCTGCTACTAGACCGAGTCTCTCTATCACGCTGTTGGAGCCGGTGGTCGACCTTGCCTGCAATATCCATTAGGTCATTTAACTCCTTAGGAATCTCTCGCCCCGCCAGTTCATCTTTAATCCGGCCAGCCAGACCCTCAAGAAAAATCCCTTTTAAACAGTCATCTTGCCAATCCAGCTCCATAGCCAAGGTCCTGAAGTGGATGATGTACTCAGCCACAGGGCGTGTGCCCTGTCGGAGATGCAGAAGCTCGGAGGCTGCTGTAGACCGCCGCGCGGGGTCATCAAACGCCAGACGGAACTGGAGGAGGAACTCCTGGAGATACTGTAGCAGGGGATCTGAGCGTTCCCACAACGGTGATGCCCATTCTAGGGCCTTGCCATCCAGTAGAGAAAAAATATATGCCACTTTACTTGCCTCTGTGGGAAACTGGTGGGGTAACAGGGTGAACCGTATTTGGCATTGGTTCAGGAACCTGCGGCAGGTTTTACTGTCTCCCGCATACCTGCTGGGAGCTGGCAACTGGGTATTAGGTGCGGTGCCAGATACCGACGACCCTTGGCGAGTCGAAGCCTCTAGGCGGGAGGCCAGTTGATCCACGGTGGCAGCAAGTGTGTGTCAATGGAGAGTTGCTGCTGTTGCAGGCGTTGCGCCATCCCAGGGATCGCCTGCAAGCTGGGGGACTCCGCCGAGTCCATGGCCTTGCAATCTGTTGCAGTCTGGGAAGCTTCGGTTCGAGAGTGGACCCTTGAGCCGAACCACTCTGGGTAGAGTAGCTCGGGAGGCGGAGCCACAGGCACAGATCTTCACCCGGGAACCAGGAACCCCCCAGGAGGAGCCCGTAGGGTCCTGGAGCCTTGGGACTTAGGAGAGCTGATAAGCTCTTCACCCGGGAACCGGAACCCCCCAGGAGGAGCCCGTAGGGTCCCAGTCCCTTGGGACTTATGCACAGTGTCAGTCTCTCTAGGAAGGTCCGGGCAAGGAGTAAGCACAGAGTCCAGCAGCAAGAGCCAATAGGCCAGGGAGCACAGAGCAAGCGGAAGCAGGATCAGAGTCAGTAATGTCCTGAATGGAACTTGCAGGGTGCAATATGGGAGCCAGCAGCGAGTAGGCCAGAGCCTGGCAGGAAGTAGCAGGTATCAGGACCCAAGACAGTCTGGCAGTGGTCGAGTCAGGAACGAGCAGAGGTCGGTGGCTGGCGGCGGGCAGAAGCAGAGTCAGGAACGAGCAGAGGTCGGTGGCTGGCGGCAGGCAGAAGCAGAGTCAGGAACAAGCAGAGGTCGGTGGCTTGCGGCAGGCAGAAGCAGAGTCAGGAACAAGCAGAGGTCGGTGGCTGAAGCAGAACAACGGAAGTGCAACTAAGAACTACACACTGTAGCGACCCTCGTTGCAAGGCAATGAGAGGACTGAGGAACGCCGGTTATATCGGGCTTGGGGCGTGGCATGGCCAGCTCAGGCGGGGTCAGGCTTCTGGTGAGCGTACGTCCATAACGCGCGTCCCCGCGTGCGCGCGGGGCGGCAGCAAGACGGCCCAGCAATGGCGGACGCCCTGAATACTCAGCAGAGCCGCGGAGGCGGCGTTCCCAGCCTCGGAGGTGAGCCCTGATTACAGCTAGTAAGGGGGAAGCGGTAGAGACCGCAACAGCTGGGTCAGTGTGATATTGAGGACCCAAGAGACAGCTGGAGGCATGATGGGAAACTTCAAATAAAGCAGGTCCCACATGAATTGGACAACCAAAGGCTGTACAGAAATGGGTCTACCCTTTACAAATTGGTGACAGGTACCAATTACACTGAGGTGAACCCTTAATGAGTTGGTCTTGAAACCTGTCTCAGACAAATATAAAAGGTAATCAAGAAGTTTTGTATGGAGCAGGAGAAAGGGTCTAAGGCCTTTTGCTCATACCACAAGGCCAACCTCCCTCCATTTCAATCCATAGGACTTTCTTGTAGACTCCTTTCTTGAATCTAATTGAACAAAAGACACATCCTTTGAAAGATCCTAGGGTTGCAGAGTTACCCTTTCAGCATCTTAGCTACAAAAGCCAGAGACCTGACAGTGGGAGGGCACAGCCAATTCCAATTTTGAGTGATGAGAACTGGAGAATTTAAGAACAGAAGAACGGAAGAAATTGCCATTCTGGATCAGACCAAGGGTCCATCAAGCCCAGCATCCTGTTTCCAACAGTGGCCAATCCAGGCTACAAGTACCTGGCAAGTTCCCAAAAACTAAGCATATCCTAAGCTACTGATACCAAGACTCCAAGAAAGGTGTGTTCAGCTGAATGCAAAGCTTAATCTTCATTTAAATACACATTTTGTGAGTGTAAATATTACTGCTGATGAAGCAAGAAGTTTTACATTCACAAAATGTGCATTGAAAGATTTGAGTACTGCTTACCGCCAATGCAAATGAGGGCATTAAATAATACTCTCTGATGCAGAGAGGTGCTCTGTCCTAACCCAGAATCTCTTAGCGCTGGAAACATAAATCCTGCTCAGAGATGAAGTTAGGTTTCCAGTAGGGATGTGCAGAGCAAAAGTTTATGTTCATAAGTCCATAAGTCGAAAGGGGGGGTCATTTGCGGTCAATATGGACATTTGGAGAATTCCATAAGTTGAGTCTATGTCCATATGTGCAAATAAAAATTTAAACCCCTCACCCTCCTTAATCCCCCCCCCCCAAGACTTACCAAAACTCCCTGGTGGTCGAGGGAGGAAGTGACGTCAGCATAGCTGATGGCAGCATAGTTCAAGAGCTCCCCAGCTACCCGACGAAAAACTTCATTTTAATCACACTAATTGCTCTTGCCCGGCTTTTGTTTTGGTAAAATTGCAGAGTGATAAGGGTATAGAGATGGCTGGGAAAAAAAAAGTGTTGGACTTTAAACGTTTCTCCTACCGCGGAGCGTCTGACCAGGAGAGGCCTGACGCGGAGCAGATCTCCGAGATGGAGTTAGAGGCGGAGCAGACTGTTTCGGATGATGAATTCAATGTTACCGCGGAGGAGGCCCCGACGAGGTCTGACTTCAGGAATTGGTTTTGTGCTCTGAGAAAAGATCTGAAGGGCTATAAGCAAGAAGTTCGCGAAATGCTGGCTGAATATAGAGAAGATTTAAACCAGTTGGGTAATAGAGTGGATGAACTGGATAACAGTTTGGAGCACCAAATGGAGATTTCGAAAGCCGTCCAAGAGGCTCAGAATGATCTGCAGGACGAAACTCAGCTCATGAAATCTAAATTGGCTGACCTAGAAAATAGATCTAGGAGGAGTAACCTCCGCTTTCGGGGGATTCATGAAACGGAGGCAAATAAGGACTGCGGTGCGGTGGTAAGCAGATTTTGCCAGTTTTTGCTGTCTGAGTCGGAAGATGCCGCCACTTATGTACCGCCAATTATAAAAATAGAACGGTCGCACAGGGCGATGAGGAGCGCGGGTCCGAATGTACCTCGTGACATCGTTACCTGCTTTCACGACTATACGGTGAAGGAGAGGATTGCTAATAAGGCTCGGAAACAGAATCGATGGACCTGGGAAGGGCAGGAGGTTTCAGTTTACGCCGATCTTTCTCAGGTGACCCTGCAGAACCGCCTGGAGCTGCGAGAATTAACGTCCCTCTTGCGGAAAGAAAACATCAAATATAGATGGCTTCACCCATTTGGACTTACCTTTCAGTGGGAGGGCAAGGCCATGCAGATAAAATCCATCCACGAGGCAGCGGCCATTTTGAAAAGTAGGGGCCTCACAACACCGATGCCGCTCAAGCAAGGAAAGTTGATATCATCACCTTCGCATTCCAGATGGCAACGGGTGGGGTCCCGTGGCAATCGCCTGAAGAGGAGTTCCGATGTTAACCTGCAAGCGGCGAACACAACTTGAGGGAACATGCCCGGGATTCTAGGTCCCTGGGGCTGCGCAAGCTTTCTGATCCGGGTATTTGTTTCCTTAAGAGATGCGAACCGTTCAGTTAACGATCCATCTAGTTGCATAACAAATATACTGTATGCCAATTTGTTTAAGCAATTATGTTTGAGCAAGTTATATTTTTACTTTCTGTAATCAATATTTGCCTGTGTGAGGTGTATTATCTATATCATAGGGTGGGGGAGGGGTAGGACAGTGCTTTATCTTCCTCCAGTGCACTTGGAGTTCAGATCTGCAAGGAGGAGGTAGCAGATCATACGGGTGGGGAGGGGAGGGGACAGGGATAAAATTGGTATGGTGGTTGAGTGGTATCGAGGGTGGGGCATGCAGTACAATGGTTTTGGGACTTATTGCTGTTTTGTATGTTTCAGCTGGAGCAGGGTGCGCATATGGGCATATTCTCATCAATTCATGGATATTTGGGGTGGGGAAATCACATTTTTCATGTTATTATGGCTACTATACGATTTGGTTCCATTAATGTGAAGGGATTGGGTACTCCCTTCAAGAGGAGACTGCTCTTTAAGGAACTGAGTCATCAAAAATTAGATATTGGGTTTTTACAAGAAACGCACATGAAGGCTAGATATGAACACTTAATGATATCAAGGGCCTACGCCAAGCAATACTTTTCACCCAGAGCCAAGGGAACTAAATATACTGGTGTGGGGATTCTTTTTGCCTCTCACTTTGTTTTTGAATGTCAAAAGCTTATTCGAGACCCCGCAGGCAGATACTTACTGATGGTGATTCTAGTGGATGGGCAGGCCTATACTCTGCTTAATGTGTATGCACCCAATTCTGAGCAGGGCGCTTTCCTGGTGAATTTATCCAAGACTCTCATGATGCATTGTAGCGGAAAACTAATAATGGGGGGGGACTTTAATCTAGCGAGGAATCCTCAGTTGGATGCCTCTAAGGGGCATGTTTCGGCATCCCGATCACATAGACTTCGATTGAAGGAATTTATGGAAACGTGGCACCTAGTGGATGTGTGGAGGGTACGGTACCTGCAATCCAGAGCATACACTTTCTACTCGCCAGTACATAAATCCCAATCTCGTATAGATTATTTTTTAATTGATCAAAGCTTGTTCAATTTTACACATAATGCAGATATAACTACTATTGCATGGACGGATCATGCAGTGCCCAGCTTTGACATAATTCTGTCCTCCTATGATAAGGGACTTAAGTTTTGGCGATTGAATGACTCTCTGCTGTCAGAAACGGCTTATGTAGCGACGGTTAATGATCATATCAAGGATTTCTTCACCAGAAATGATATTGGAGAGCAGTCTCCGTCTATAGTATGGGAGGCGTTCAAAGCGTATATAAGGGGGCTTTTTATATCTCGGGGTTCCTATGTAAAGAAAAAATGTACCAAGCGGGCCCGGGAGCTGAGAGCTCTGATTGACGAGCTTGGGCGTCGTCATCAAGTTACCGGCAGCGCCAAAACATTGCTTACACTAAATAAGGCTAGGGAGGACCTGCTAAGATTAGAATCCATGAATATGGCCCATTGGATGCAGCTGACAAGGCAGTCATACTTTGAGGGGGGAAACAGGGCTGGGAAGTTGCTGGCCAATAAATTAAAAAAATTACAATACCAAACCACGATATCTAAGATAAAGGGTGTGGGAGAGATCATGTTAACGGCAAATACTGATATTCGCAATCGGTTTTTAGATTTTTATGCGCAGCTTTATAGTTCCAATCACAGTATCAGAGAATCCCACATAGAGAAGTATCTTGGCTCTGTTGCCTTACCCAGGCTGACGGAGACTGCGAGTGCAGAACTGGATGCAGAGATATCCACACCGGAAATTTTAGCCACCATACAGACCTTAAAGGTGGGGAAGTCGCCGGGTCCGGATGGACTTACTGCAAAATTTTACAAACAATTTGGCCCGTACATAGTAGCTCACTTACAGAAAGTGTATAATAGTTTGCGAATCGGAGGAACTTTGGCGGGAGAAGCTAACCTGGCGGGAATTACCATCCTGCCTAAACCTGGTAGAGACCCTACCTTATGTGGCTCTTACCGCCCCATATCTCTTATTAATTTGGATTTAAAAATATTGGCCAAAATCCTTGCTGGGCATATAAATAGACATATAACTCAGCTGATTCATCAGGATCAGGCAGGATTTATACCTGGCCGGCAGGCTGGAGATAATATCCGCAAACTGCTCAATTTAATCTGGCTTGCCCACTCAACTAAAGAAGAATCTCTCTTTCTATCAATTGATGCCGAAAAGGCGTTCGATATGGTGCATTGGCCATTTTTGTTTGGGGTATTGGAGAAGATGGGTTTTGGGGACTATTTTTGTACCTGGTTGCGACAATTGTATGATAACCCGAAAGCGTGCTTAAAAATTAACGGGGGATACTCTAAGTCTTTTATAGTGGAAAGGGGGACGAGGCAGGGGTGCCCGCTGTCGCCCACGCTATTTGCCCTGTTCTTAGAGCCATTGGCAATCAACATTCGGAATAATGGCAATGTGAAGGGCTTTCGGGTGGGACAGGATTCATATAAGATGTGTCTCTTTGCGGACGATATAATGTTCACGATTCAAGACACGGATGTCTCCCTCACGGGTATAGAATCCGAGATTCAGCAGTTTAGCGACGCTTCCGGTTTTAAAGTCAACTGGGAGAAATCGGAGATTCTCAATATCACGTGTTCCCCTGATACAGTGACTAATTTACGTAACAGGCATCCCTTTAAGTGGGCGGCCCATATAATCAAGTACCTGGGTATTTATATATCCAAGAGCCTGGGTGAGTTATTCTCTTTGAACTTCACCCCTCTAACTTCTCGAATATTTCGAGATCTAGACATTTGGTCTGGGTTGCCCCTTTCGTGGTTGGGGCGTATCGCTACTATCAAGATGAATGTGCTTCCTAAATTTTTGTATTTATTTCAGTCTCTCCCAATATCCATTTCTCCCAAACATATCCAGAGATGGCAAAGGCAAATTTTTAGCTTCATCTGGAAACGCAGACCCCCTAGGGTAAGACGAGCGGTACTTTATCTGCCCAAATCGGAAGGGGGTTTGGGAGTACCAAATCTGCATTGGTACCTGGCGGCTGCACACTTGCGGCCCCTGGTAGTATGGCATGACCTCAGGGAGCCTAAGCATTGGGCTCTAATTGAACAATCATTTCTACCTAATATGCCACTCAGTGCTCTTCCATGGCAACCCAGAAAAACCTGGAGAGACTGTGTACACATGTTACCCACTACGCGCTTGACGTTACATTGTTGGGACAGATGGAAGATGAAATTTACAGGGAACAAAGTGTATTGTCACTTAACCCATCTGTTTCATAATAGGGACTTCTTACCAAGTAATGAGACAAGGTCTTTCGAAACATGGAAAGAGAAAGGTCTCTACCGATTGGAGCATATTTGGAGGGAGGATAAATTTATTCCCTTTCAGGTATTATGCCAGGAGGGCGGACTGCAGGGAAGGGACCTAATGGCCTATAACCAGGTTACCCACTTTCTTAGAAGTTTGCGGGTACAGGGATACATGGCACGGGGAAAAACTCTTTTTGAAGGGTACTGTTCCAATCCGGTGTTACATGGCAAATTAATCACCAAATTATACAAATTATTGAATACCCCTTTGGTTACGATACCCCCATACAAAAAGCAGTGGGAAAAGGATCTTCAACGAGAGTTGGACCCAGATACGTGGGCCGATATTTACCTGCATATTAGCAAAGCATCAGTCTCTTCGACAATTGTCGAAAATGGGTATAAGATGCTGTACCGTTGGTATTACACTCCGGAGCGTTTATATAAGATGGCAATTTTAGACTCATCGCATTGTTGGCGAGGGTGTGGGGAACTGGGTTCCTTTATACATATGTGGTGGTCTGGTAAATGTATATCCCCATTATGGTCTGCCATTCAAACAATACTTTCACAAATTCTGACTGTTGATGTGACCATAAGTATGAGTTATGCATTACTCCACAATACTGAAGGAGATGCAGATCAGCTGATACATCCTATCTGCGCACAAATGTGTATTGCCACTCGGTTGGAAATTGCTCGCATGTGGAAATCAGTTTCGGGACCCTCAACTGTGGATATCTTGAGGAGGTTGGATACAGTGTGTACTATGAATAAACTTACTGCTGCTAAGCGCCACAGGTTGCAGGGCTTTTATAAAACGTGGGATGTTTATCTGCAATGGAGAGCGGCAGCCAAGGACGAGACTGGACATGGATAGACGTTTCAGGGTTGGATTGCACACTCAGCCCCAATAGTGGATTTGCATTTAGCTCTTCCAGCTTGCCTGGTAAAAGGGAACTTTCTGATATTGTTCTTCTACAACCACAGCCGCGATTCCCATTTCCATTTGAGCGATGAACTGAGGACTTGTTGCTTCCTGTTGTACCACCACTCACTTGTGATAAACAATTTGTACTATTTATGATGATGATCACCATGCCGTAGGGGGGAGGGGGGATGGGGGAGGGATGATAATAAGGGATACACTGGTGAGGACATGTTGTTTAGTTGTATGACCTGTATATCTTGTATGGTTATGTCGTTACCAATAAAAATTATAAATTAAAAAAAAAAACTCCCTGGTGGTCCAGCGGGGTCAGGACGCCATTTCTGACCTCCTTTGCAAGGAGCACGTGACGTCAGCGTCACGTCGGAGTGACGCGGCGTCACGTGATTCCCCGCGGGGTCGCTCCGGGATCCTCGTTTGACCCAAAAGGAACTTTTGGCCAGCTTGGGGGGGCCTCCTGACACCCCCAAGCTGGCCAAAAGTTCCTTTTGGGCCGAACGAGGATCCCGGAGTGACCCCGCGGGGAATCACGTGACGTCGGCGCGACGTCGGAGTGACGCGGCGTCACGTGATTGCCCGCGGGGTCGCTCCGGGATCCAAGTTCGGCCCAAAAGGAACTTTTGGCCAGCTTGGGGGGGCCTCCTGACACCCCCAAGCTGGCCAAAAGTTCCTTTTGGGCCGAACGAGGATCCCGGAGCGACCCCGTGGGGAATCACTTGACGTCGGCGCCACGTCAGAGTGACGCGGCGTCACGTGATTCCCCGCGGGGTCGCTCCGGGATCCTCGTTCGGCCCAAAAGGAACTTTTGGCCAGCTTGGGGGTGTCACTCCGACGTGGCGCCGACGTCACGTGATTCCCCGCGGGGTCGCTCCGGGATCCTCGTTCGGGAGGCCCCCCCAAGCTGGCCAAAAGTTCCTTTTGGGCCGAACAAGGATCCCGTGCTCCTCGCAAAGGAATTCAGAAATGGCATCCTGACTCCTCGCTGGACCACCAGGGAGTTGTGGTAAGTCTTTGGGGGGGGGGATTAAGGAAGGTGAGGGGTTTAAATTTTTATTTTGGATCAACAATCGCGATTTCCAACGTATTCAACATAGCTATGTTGAATAAGTTGGAAATCCGATCGTTTTCGCCTCATCACTTTTTTAAGTTAAAAAAAAAAATAAGTAGCGTTTTACATTTAAGTTCAAAACGAATGCACACCCCTAGTTTCCAGTGCTGTTGGGAAAACACATAAAAATCACATAAAAGAAGTACTTCTTGCTCCGCCACCACTTAGCTGGATGAGTACAGATTTATCCAACTATCTGGCCGTGGTTAACCACAGCCAATTAGCTGGATAGGTCCTTACTTGTCTGGCTATGTGGTGTAGGCTAACCGTGGCCAGATAGCTGGCTAAGTGGCAGTGGCTAACTGCAGCTAAGTAGTTTGATAAGTACGATTCACCCAGTTCTATTTTTCTCTCAGCATGGTCTCTTTCTTCACTGGTCCCCCTCCCCACCCCATCAACCCACCCAGGGTTAAAAATATGTATTCAGCCTGTGCTAAAAGCATATTTTAATGTACTTTTTTTCTCCCAGTGCATCATTATCTTGCTGCATCAGGAGTTAAAATGTTTTTTTTTAATCTGTATATTAAAGCCATGTGCTGAAATCCAGAACATAGTTCCTTATTGCACAAATTATTGTATCGGCCTGCAAGTCGCCACTCTCCAAAGAATTCAAAATTTCTGAATGACCCCCCCCCCTCCCTTTACTCAGGAATTCACTAAACAAATATGTATCAAAGTTACTCACTCTAGAGGCTCTCCCCCGACACACAGGCTGATGCTGGTAGCTGAACGTTAACATTGTGTGCTTGATTTCAGCGCACGGTTTTAACACTCAGCTTATAATATTTTTTAACTCCCGATGCAATAAGCTAATGCTATGCAAATGTATCAGGAGTTAAAAAAACATGTATAAATATTAAAATGTGCATTTAGCCTATGCGGAACATGCATTTTAATCCAGGAAGGGAGATATATGCATCACTGATTGGCCATTATCTGAGCAAGTAGTGACAGTTGCTGCCACCATTTAGTTGGCTATAAAGTACCTATCCGACTAAGTAGTGGCCAACTGCGCCACACAGCTGGATAAGTACAGACTTATCCAGCTATCTGGCAGCTGTTGCCCGCTGCCTGATAGCCAGATAAATACTAATTTATCCAGCTAAGTGGCAGCAGTGGCTGCCGCCATTTACCCAGATATAAGTCCAGCTTATCTGGGTAAGTGCCAGCAGTTGCCACCACTTACCCGGAAAATCAGTACTTATTTAGGTAAGTGGCTGCCCGCACTTACCCAGAGTGCTCCTGACATTTTTTTTCTTTTTTGAATTTTTTTGGTTACATTTTTGTAGTAGCGCTGGAAACTTAACTCCACCTCTGACCCAAAAGTTACAGTAAGTTTCCAGTGCTTAAAAAAAAGGTGCACTGGCCAAACACAGTCTCTCTGCATCGGGGAGTATTGCTTAAAACCCTCCGTTGCGTGGGATTTCTATGCGAGGGTGCTAAGCAGCACTCCCGTTTTGGAATGTGCATTTTCTGTGTGCAAACCTCCTTGCTACATTGGCAGTAGGTTTTATGCACAGAAAGAGCGCGCTCAAGTGCAGGCAGAAAGGTGCATTTGACTGACCGCACCTTTCTGCATTGTCCTGACAGTTACTTAAGAGCAGAGACAAATAACAGGTCTACATTGCAAAATCACTTCATATAAAATAATATAGGGATTAAACAGTGGAAATTACATACCTACTTTGTATATAAAAATAAGCATAGAGACCTAAGTCTAATTAAGAGCAGGGCTACATTATTATGATCATTCTTTGTTGTTTTCTCCTTACCTGGTTATAATTTTTCATTTTATTTGCAAGAGGGCAAGGGGAAAGCAGGTCTTCTCTCCCCAGTTATTTTAAATCATATTTACTTTTTTTAGCTGTTTAGTGGGCAATTACAGAGATAGTCATTTTATTTTACTTGCAAGACACTGCTTTTAATGGTATTTAAAAAAAATGCAGAATAAATATATCAGCAAATGGATTAAAAAAAAGCACTAAATTGTATCCATGACACATGGATCAAATTCCAGATTTACAAACTTTACAAAGTAAATTCCCTGCAGCATTAGACTTAGTCACATGGTTTCTTGTATTTTTTTTTATAAAGGAAAATGTTGTTTATTAAGCCACTTTAGTCATTCATTTTGAGGAGAGACACTGAGGTTAAAAACAACTAAGAATTAATCAGAGAATAGTAAATTCTGAATACAGATCTGTCTGACTTTTAATGAACATGGTGCCGCTGACAGTACAGATTGCAGAATCACTTATGAACTTTATGTCTCATGAATTCCAACAAGACAACATCTGTGAGAAAATCTTGTATTTTAACATAAAAATAATGAATACTATCGAAAGAGAGACCCTTTATCTTGGCAACATTCTATTCCAATGGGTTCTAGAAATGAAGAAAAACAATAGTGCCACTGTTTTCAGATGAACTGTGATAAAATCAAGCTGCAACAAGCTTAGTTGCATTAGTAACGTATAATCTAATTAACAAAGCTTATGTTCCAGTTTTATGTTTCCTAAAATCTCAGTAAGATTATCTTAGCTCTCCAAGGTTTATAATCATGTAATAAAGATATTAGTGAAGGTCAGATGTGCCTTTGCTTCATAAGCACAAACGTAAAATAACATTTTTAGCATGTTTTATAAGATTAAAAAATACTTGTAGTTTCTGTTTTGTCTGTCTGTGACACTGTTATCACAGATGGGGGAGTAATAGTGGGGAGGCAAAGTAAAACTGTGAGCGCTGAAGCAGCAAGGCTGGTGGAGCACCATGGAGCAAAATGGTTAGCGGGGAAACAAAGGCACACCAATCACAGATAAAGCAGCACCAAAATGAACAGTGTGGCTGGCGAGGAGCACAGGATCAGTCAGATGAAGCTACCAGCGAAATAAAAAGAAGCGTGACCGATGGGGATCCCAGACCCTGCTAGCTGAAGATCCGGAGGAGCAACAGGGGAGGCAGAAATGTGGCTGGTAGGGATTCCCAGGCCAAGCCAGTCAAAGAACCGGAGAAGCAGATAGGTGACATGTGTGGTTCTTTCACTGCGGCAGCTGTCTGCTCTGATACATATCCTTCACCTGTAGGCTGTGCTGTTTGCTGTGCTGGCTGCAGCATGGAGATATGAGGTACAGAGACCATGGGGGAACAGAGCAGGGAATTGGTAAAGGAATGATGATAGGAGAGCACGGGATGGGGAAGAACAAATGAGGAAGGGGGGAGAGATGGCAAGTGAGGAGAAGGCAGAGTGTGGGTTTAGGGGAGAATTCATGGAGTGGAAAGTGCAAGAGTGGGGGACATTCTAAAACACCCTCTCTCCGACAAATACCCCCCACCCACACCTATGACTCACACACCCTCACAGTTCCTGCAACCAGCACCAAGGTCATGAAACCCACCTAGGAGCAACTACAAGACACACACATATTGGTCATGGAGTTATAAAATGTGCTCTTTGAGGCTGTCATAGAATCCTTGACTTTTGTTTTTACAATAGTTTCATTACCGAACTCAGCATATTTACCTTTTAAAATGCAAGGTCTAAAAATGTTTCGCATCTTTTACTTGCTAAAGATTAATTCAGTGCAGTAATGAGAAAGAAAATCAGGTATCACAATTTAGGTACTTTAATACAGTGGTGATCATTACATGGGATGCATCACCTTTTATTTGTAAAAAAGGAGTTAGCATTGAAATAAAAATGATGTAGAACATTCAAACAAAGAAATATGTAGCAAGGAGCTAAGGCCTAGAACTATCAGTTTGTTATAAATATAACAAAAATAGCACCCGTGATAAAAAATATGGGTGTGGTTAGAAGAGCCTTCCTTCTGCATAGCATAGGCAATTTCTGCAAAGCGCGATGCCATACTGCAAAGTGCGATACCGTTCCGCAAAGGGCGATATTATATCACAAAATGCCATGCATCAGCACGTTATTAGTTGTGTCTTGCATTATTTTATGCTTTGCACACTATTTTTTTTGTTTATATATCCTGGCTTCCCGCAGCTGCCTCTTTGAGGGTATGTCAAGAGTTTGGAGAGAGGAGGGAGGTAGGTGTTTTTGGTGGCTAGTTGGAGGTTCTTTATAGTGATTATTGAGTGAGTTGTCTTGTTTTCTGTTTTCTCTTCTATTTCCCTTTTCCTTGGTCTGTTTTGTCTTTCGGTGCAGGGGCAGGAGGGGGGAAGGAAGGGAGGGGAGAATGGAGTGGGAGTGAGTGTGAGGAAAGGGAGGAGGACATTTCTCCAGAAGAGGAAGTGGCACCCCCCATTGGCAGCCAGGCAGCAGGACGCCCTCGCCTGAGGGCTCTCAAGTTCAGCGTCCAGGGTAATGAACTGATTATTGCTGGGGTACTGGAGCATTACACAATGTTATTTGGAATCCGTGCCAGCAAGACCTCCAAGCATCCAAGGATCAGATCTGGTGCACCATTGCCCAGGCAATTTCACAGCGGAGCGGTGTACAGCGCAGTGCCGAACAGGTGGCCCACAGGTATCGGGACATCAAGGCCCAATTAAAAATGAAGGTATGCAGCAGAAATAAGTACTTCCAGCAGACTGTCTCACGCCCATGGAAGAGTGCCTCATCCAGAGGCTGGGACCGAATGTGTTTGAGGGCATGGCTCAGTGGCTAGTCACCACATGAGCCAGAGTGGATAAGTTCACCTCACCTGTAAATGTCAAGGCTGCTACAGTTGTGCCCATCATTTGGCATAAGATGCTCACATTCATTGAGATGCAAAGTGCACATGTCATGCCAAATGTTCCATTGTGTCTCTCTCTTGGCTTTGGTACTTATACCTTATTCTTTGTTTCCACAGCTCATGCCCAGGACTCTGCTTGTCCCAGCCGTCAAGCCCCAGGGACTAGCAGTGAAGCCCCAGGGAGCAGAGGCACAGTTGGACCCTTAACTGGCCCCTTTGCTTATCGATACCCAGATGCAGTTTAGTGAGGAGGAGGAGCAGCAGCAGCAGCAACAAAGCCCGTGCATGGAAGGCTTGGGCTCAGCCAATCCACTCAATGTCAGTTTTATTTATTTATTTATTTAACAGTTTACAATAGGGCACCTATATCAAAGAAAAAAAATGGGTCGAACATTACATGGGTGGTGCCATTAGTTTTCGGTAACAAACAGGAGTTTTATATCCAAAGGTGTTTTATATGGGGGATTGAGTGTTTCATAGCAATTTGTCCTGATGGTTGACTACAGTTAAAAATAGTTTGAACTGGTTCAGTTGGTGCATTAAATGAGACATTCGGTGCTTTATGCCGCTTCTCCTTATTTAATTGCCTGCATCGTTTTCTTTCTTGAAGGCTTGTATGAAAAGAGACTCCCTGTTAACATATCGTGACAAGAAACCAATTTCTCAAGATGGTCTATGTATTGCAATATAGTAACAGAGCTGGGGATATTGTCAAGAGCATACATGCACATTGGCATGTACTTCAATTGCATCCCACATTCCAAGAACCTCTGTTGATTTCTTTTCAGAGGGGATTAAATATTAAAAATCATGTAGTGAGAGCAGCATTGCCTCCTCTCTCCACTTTGGAATCCACCGGTTCACATTCTACATGTGGAAAATGTGACATGTGTCACATATCAATTACTGGAGAGATTTGGAGAGATCCATGCACTAACATTGCCTACAAGAAAAAATTCATAACAGATTGCAACTCCCATCATGTTGTATATGTCATTCAATGTAACTTTCCTTTGCTTTATGTTGGTCGAACAACAAGACATATCAGAGTTCGACTTAGAGAACATAGAAGCAGATTGAACACAAGTAATTTGGAAGCTCCTATGGTAAAACACTGTATATCAGAAGGTCATAATTTCATCGATTTACAATGGACCATTTTAGACATGGTTCCTACGAATATTAGAAAAGGAGAAGTTCACGCTACCCTTAATTATAAAGAGCAGAAATGGATTTTTAAACTTGGCTCAGAATCACCACGGGGAATGAATGATGTCATCGATTGGCCTTCATTAATCTAAAGGGCTATCACTATAGCCCTTTAATGTTTTTTTTCTGCTTTTGGTTTATCAGTCCTCTGATTGGTCCATTTTGAATGCAAACGTGTCTTTAAAATGTCAGCGTCAAGATGGCGGGTCTCTCTTTGCCGCATGAACTATTCTACTCTCCAACGCTGTAAGTTTCCAATTTTTGGATTAGGGATTTTAACATCTATAAGTCGTGTCTCACATGCTTTTCTCCATCTTTTCAGCATCCAAGCCCCTGACGAAGAAAATTTTCGAAAGCGGTGTCGGGCATGTTAGCAGAGCGAGCAGATGAGCTCTTTGGACTCTAGCTTCTTTTTCATTGAAAAGAGATAAGTACATTTATTTATCTCTAAGAATATTACTTCAAGTTGGAGGCTATGAAAAAAATCTTCAAAAAATTTTTTCAAAAAATTGTCTCAAAAATTGTGGTAAATTTAAAGACTTGTTTACAAAAATAAGTGGCAGTGTCAATCACGTTTCAAAAAAAAGGTTACCCCATGATTGTAATGTGAATGGGCAGCCGTATCGGCACTTGTGCATAAAAGTTAAAGACGCTGTCAAGCGGAAGTGTACATCGGCCCACATATGAGGGTATACCTTATTGAATGAATCACGTGTTATATGTGACTTTTTTTTGGAATATTGTTGTTATTCAGTCATATCGTTTCCAGTTTTCCTATTTCGAGTGTAATTGTATAAAAGCATAAATTAAAAAAAAAAAAGCCTGAATGCATTAACTGTTCTGTTTTGTTAATGTTCTATTTTTGTCTCCTTCCCCTTTGTACTTCTGTTTAGCGGGAGCAGCGGCTGGGACTTGTGCTATGTGGTTTTTTTTATATCTGTCCACAATGGAGGTTGTTCCATGGGGTTAACTATGTCTCCCCCATAGGCGGATTGCCCACTCCACTTTATATTATATTGCTGTAATTTTCTTTTTTATATTTTACTTTACATTCTCTCTGACTACACCAAATTGGACAAACTACACGACAAACAATAGCTTATGTTCTCCTGTCCATATGCTGCATGTTGGATGGTAACACATAGGACCAAAGTGGTGGCATTATTCTAGTAATTTTATTTTTCCCCTCCATTTCAAGACACTTTTTTCTTCCTTTGTTTACTATGTCCGATGGTCATTTTTCAAGAATTCTGTCGCACTTAGACTGATCTCTCCTCACATCCTACCATTGGACCTTTTAGACTGGACTCTGGACATTACCTATATTTTTTTTATTTTTTTCTGGGCTGCACGGCTAGATATCTCTGTGCTCGCCTTTTTCATCAAACTGTGTTTATTATTTCTCCTTATTAGTATTTGCGCACCCGCACTGTTATCCTGGAGGGGGATCCCTTTCTGGGGGGAGAAACTGGTCCTTTATTGGCATGGTTTGCAAGTGGATAGGTTGCTCTATGGAACAGAGTTACTTCAGCAAAGCTGGGGAATGTCTCGGAAGTCCTGACCAGCTTCTCTGCTTTACTGAAGGACTCAGCTGACAACTTTTAGGGTTTATGGACTCCCCCCCCCCCCCCCAAGTCTCGAAAATTCTCCCACTGGGGGGTTCAGGGGGTTTGGTTTTTCTAAGAGTTATGAAATAGGGTGGGGGTTTAGGGGTTTTGTGGTTTGGTTTGGAGGTTTCACATGTTTGGGGGTATGTTAATCATACAGGTACGAACTGTACTAAGAAAAAGGCATACTTCAAAAGACTGGATGGAGTTTACAGCTTTGGAATGTTTGATCCACAATTCTTTTTACGTCTCCTCTTTCCTTTCAAATGCTGGTTATTCTTTACAGAGATAGAGTATGGTATTTCTTTTTTCGGGATCTTGTGCTATGTAGCTTTATTTGGTGAGGAGCTGCCATTTATATAGGTATATTTTCTTCGTATTTTAGATGGCCGCTCCTCTCCAATTTCTCTCGTTAAATGTGAGGGGGATTTCTTCACCTATTAAACGAAAACGAATCTTACAGCTGGCCAGGGGACAACGGGCACAAATCCTTTTTTTTTTCTTTTACAAGAGACCCACCTTACAGATGCTGAACATGCTAAACTCTGGTGCAGCTGGGTGGGATCTGTTTATTACTCTTCTTATAATTCGAGAAGCCGTGGAGTTTGTATCTTAATAGATAAAAACTTACCCCTGACTGTCAATCGATCTTTGAGTGACCCTGATGGCAGATATGTTTTTTTAGACTGTACTCTGGGCTCGGTTAATTTCACATTAGCTAACATTTATTACCCTAATACTGGCCAGTCTGAATTTTTTCTTAAACTCGTTGATAGCCTGGTCAGCTTTTGGTTTGACCCATTATGTATAGGAGATTGGACTTGGTTAGACAAGTCCTCTACATCTAATTTGAACATTTCACATCTGTCCTCCCTTAAGGTTCTCAATGATACTTTACAGTTAATAGATGTATGGCATGATGCTCATGCTGGGGTCAGAGACTACACTTTAATTGACTGTATGTACCATGTCTAGGGGAGAAAAGACTATTTTCTCTATGCTAAAATTTTTTTTAGCTTAGGTTGACAATTGCCATATATTACCCTGTACTCTTTTGAATCATCAGCTGGTTCAACTGCGGTTTTCCTTTAAAGATAATAATCCTCCTACATTCTCCTGGCAGATCAATACTGCCTTGTTGAGAGACAAGCATTTTCTGTACTTAGTTGTGAAGGCTGTTGTTGAATACAATGAGCACAACCCAGATACGAGTATGACACTACCCTGCGGTGGGAGGCCTTTAAAGCCTTTTTGAGAGGGAAAATTATTAGCTATGCTAGTTTTCTACACAAAGATAAACATAAACAAATTAATGATTTGTTGGCTCAGATTCATAAGTTAGAATCCCTTCACAAGCAAAACTGCTCTCCATGTACGTTACGCGAACTTGAAAAACCCCGACGGACCCTTCGTTCACTTGAGATAGGGAAAACAGAAAAAGACAAAATTCACTATAGTTACGATTTATGAACATGGCTAGAGGTGGAAAATGGGAAAATCCTATATTTCTAGAATCGTAAAATCTGATGGCTCAATTACGGCCACTCCTTGGGATATCGAACAGGCTTTCATTCAATTTTTTAGTGGTTTAAACATGCCAGTGCTTTCCGAGCCTCAAATTGAAGGGTTGATGCAACCCATAACAGTGCAGAAAATTCAATTAGCTATTTCTGAACTACCTGGTCCAGATGGATATCCTATTGAATTTTACAAAAAATTTCTCTCTGAATCTGTGAAGTTTTTGTATCCAATTTATAATAATGCTGGCATAGAAGGCTCTCCTCATGAAATGGTTGATGCCACTATTGTTTTAATACCTAAACCCAAGAAAGATGTGAACTTATGTGGCTTCTATCGCCCTATCTCTCTCAAACTCAGGTATCAAAATATTGGCAAATTTTTACATCTGCATCTGGAGAAAGTAATCCCCAGCCTAATTCAAAATGATCAAACAGGATTTGTTAAAGGGTGCATATCCACCTCTAAAACAAGGCATGTATTTAATATTCTTCACATGGCTAAACAGAAGGGTATTCCTGGGGTAGTACTATCCCAAGACGCGGAAAAAGTCTTTGATAGGCTGACATGGCCTTTCCTTTTTGAAGTCCTGACCCAGGGGTGTATCCCACCTCATTTTGTGGCCTTGAGTTGCGTCATGTACAAATCTCTCAGAGCTCGATTGTTGGTCAATAGTCACCTTTCCCCTTTTTTCTCGATTGGCAGGGGCACTAAACAAGGCTGCTCCTTGTCCCTGCTCCTTTTTAACTTATCCATCAAGCCACTTGCTAGGGCAATCCGACAGAATCAGTCGATTCATAATATGCACCTGGGAGGTCGTATACATAAGATCTCTCTATACGCCGATGACATGCTGCTTTATATAACCAAGCCTAGGATATCGGGTCCAGCCTTACTTTCTACTCTTCACAAGTTTGGACTACTCTCTGGGTATAAGGTTAACTATGACAAATCGGAAATGCTACCTTTAGATGCTAAATTTCCTTTGCCAGCCTGCCTGTTGGTATTTCATAGGGTCAAGAGTGGCTTTACCTACATAGGTATTCAGGTTACCTAAAATCTCTGTGATCTCTATCGTAAAAACTATAGCCCTGCCCTTGCCCGTATTAAGCAAGATTTGCTAGACTGGGAGCACTTAACAGTCTCCTGGGTGGGATATATAAAGTTACTGAAGATGTCTATGCTCCCAAAATTGCTTTAACTTTTTCAGCAACTTCCTTGCAGTGTACCAGCTCATGTTTTTACTGACCTACATAAAGCCATGGCTAAATTTATATGGAAACAGCGTAAAGCAGCGTTTCAGCATTCTATGGCTTTCTAAATCTCAAGGTGGCATGGCTCTACCAATATTCGTTTTTATTATTGGGCAGCTCGATTTGTGGGGATGTATGAATGGCTGCATGGGGGAGATGTGGTATGGCTGGGACTGGAAAAGGAACAAGCCAAATTAGTTAACTGTTATAGTTAGTGAGGTTTGGGTGGATCCTTGGACACTGTGGCAGCTGACCATGCCCACGGGGGGAAGTCCCATGAGGGGCCACAGGTCAGGCTCAGCTCTGGACACACAAACACAGATAGCTCTTTATATAGACAGTTTGAGAAGCCACCAGAGGTGGCAGTAGTGAGTAGAAGATGTAGCCTGGCTGGGCTAGTATTCCTCAGGGCGCTGGAACAGCGGTTCCTCCAGTAGCAGTGCTGTAGTGGAGAGAACTGAGAAAATGAGTACAATAGAACATTCACAGAGTCCCAAATATGGAGAAGCCCCGAGATAGGGAGAGCTGACCCTAGAGGAGTGAGTACCAGATCCCTGGAAGCAGAGAGACTTGTTGGCAAAGTACTCACACAGCGGTTCCACGTAGGAGATGGCACTGGTGCTGGAACGGAGGCAGGCCCTCGAGGAATGAGTACCTGGTTCCAGGGAGACAGCTATGAGGAGTGCACGTTAGTAGTACTCACTGATGGTGTCTGTAGCGAATTCTTTCAAGTAGATGAGAGATAGATGCAGGCAGCGGGTCAGGGAACATGGGCCTTCGAAGAGTGAGTACCGGTTACCTGATAGCAACCTGAAAGAAGCAAAGAGGCCCCCGAGGAGCGGGTACCCCGTTAGCAGAAAGAGTCCAATGGAAGTTGGAGAGGCAGAGTAGCTGGATATGGAGAGCAAATCCCATCCAAAAGAATCACCCTTGCTAATTCAATAGCTAGCAATAAACTGTAGGCTTAAATACCCGGGCAGCATGACGTCAACACAGGGGGACACCCCTAGGGAACACGCCAATGAGGAAATAAGAATGAGGGCCGCATGGCACGCGTGCCCTAAGGTACCTGAGGAACTTGGCGGAAGGTAGCACCCATGCCAGTTCGGGGATGCCAGAGAGGACGGCAGGCGGACGCCGCGGCAGCCAGGTGTCCGTGAAGAGCAAGAGGAGCCGCAAGAAAGGAAAGGTAGGTGGAGTGAAGCCATTAGGAAGTGACGGTCGCAACATTAACCTTGCTATGCTACTCTTTCTGGCTCATACTTCCCTGTTGCGGCACAAAATAAGTAGGTCTAGTCCTACTATAGCCCACACTCTCTCTGATGGAGTCAGGTCCAGAAATCTTTGAGCATGGATATGGACAGACTGTCCCCCATTGCGCCTATACTCAAGAACCTGATGCTAGACTCTTGCATCTTCTCTCCTGTTTCTCATAAATGGCAAGATAATGGGTTAGTCCTCCTCTCAGATCTATGGGATGATGATATATTTATGGAGTTCTCAGAGTTGGAAACTGAATATGATCTTGGGCGGGAGTCGCGAGCCTCCTTTTTTCAGCTGCGAAAGGATCTGGAAAGCCATTTTAATTTATCTGACCCATTAAGTAAATTGAATGGTGTAGAACTATATCGGAGCCAAGAAAAAAGGTACCGCTTTACTTTATCAGGGACTTCTGACGAGTAAATATGATCTCAACACTTCCCTTACCTTAATAGAAGCCTGGAATGCTGATTTGAGGACTACCTTAGATGCTAAAGTGTGGAAGACTATCTGGCAGGCGGTGCATCGTGCTTCTGTTTGTGTAAGAAGTTCCAAGTTAATGTTTAAATTGCTTCATAGGATATATCGCATGCCAATATTTTATACTAAATTTATTGCTGGGACAAGTTCTCTCTGTTGGCGTGGTTGTAGGGAGAGAGGTTTCATACAAAAACATGTGGTGTCCTGTCCTCGCCTGCGATTGTTTTGGTCGCAAGTTACACAGGTTATTGCAGATTTATTAGGGTTTTCGATATGTCTTACAACTTCACTGGCCTTATTGGGGAGATGGTCTGGGTCTGCTATTCCTTTGAAATATCGTAAATTGATTGCCCAATTATTGTTGGCTGCCAGATTCACAATTGCAACCTTTTGGAAGTTCATCCCCAGTATCTCTTACTGGAGGTGAAAGAGGTGGCTGACTTGGAACAACTTCGATATGCTCTGAAGGGTCAAATGTTTAAATATCACTTGATCTGGAACATTTTTCCTCATCATTTTGTTTAAACTTGTATTCGTTGATGGATATCTCTTTGGTCCTGTATGTCTTACTTTGTATGCTGAAAAATTTATAAATAAAGAATTTTAAAAAATATATTTATATAACTCTTGGTAGAAATCATGAAATTATTGCAAGATCTGCTTAGGCTCATATATCATCTGTCTGTTCCAATCCTTTATTTGAAGAATTTGGTTTTGGGCCACCCTTTTCTTCAATCTGAGAGCTGATAACTTTGATGCCTTGCTCTCATATTCAAAAAACACTTGTTTCGCCAATTGCAGTTTATATTTTATCTGAACAATAGTCAACAATTTTAATTGGGCCCTTGTTTGTTCTAGTTGTCTAAGAATATTTTGAAACCTGAGATTTTATGGGTATTCTGCAAAGTTTTTATAGATTCTCAAAGTTTATTGCCTCTCTTTGTTTCTCCTTTTTCCGCTGTGATGCCTACAAGATCAATTAACCTCCAATACTTCTTTTACGCAGTTACAAACATAAGAAGGTGGGGTGAGGAGAGGGCAGAATGGGGTAAGCATCAAGAATTTATTATGCTGTAATCAGAAGATGATGCATACTCCAATACAGTTGTTGAGTATATTTTATATATGTGTCTGCTCAATTAGAGCAAAAATTGACTTAATTTTTACGATTTTGTTGGATCATTATCCAAATGTATTGATTTTAACTGAAACTTGGCATTCACAAGCTGATAATATGTTGTTGAATAAGGCGTGTTCCAGTGGATATAGATATTCTGCTCATGCTAGAGAAGGTTGTAGACGGGGTGCAGTAATGCTTATTTTAAAGGAAATCTTAGATGTCTGAGAAACCAGACATAAGGATGGGGTACAAAGTGAATATATGATAGTTACATTAGGATCTTGGGCTATTGAATTGGTTTATAGACCATTGGGAAGCGGGGTGACCTCTATTGAGAATATTTTAGACTTTTTCTCCATGTTGTATTTATTATATTCACGGCTGTTGGTTTTAGGAGATTTTAACATTAGAGCTGACAATGGTTCAGAGAGGTCAGCTAGGGGATTTTTCAATGCTATTTAGGCTATTGGCCTTTCCTAATTAGTAAGTCAACCAACTCATCCGGCCAGTCATATTCTTGATCTTTTATTGGTTCCATCAATTAGCAAAGTTTCAATCAGCAATAATCAGAAGGAGAAACCCATGAGTTGGTTAGGGGTCTCAGTTGGAGGAAGTTTTATGATCTGACCACTTTTTAATGTCTTTTATCATTGTAGGTTGGGAGGAGTTTTGTATTAGGCCAGGTAAGGTGATTACATATAGTTCTAGAGGAAAGATTAATGTTGATCAATTTAGACAATAAAGGGAGAAGGAGAGGGGACAGTTAGATCATAGTACAGCCACTACTTTGGCTGACTGCTTAGAGTTTACCTTAAGGACAGTATTGGATAGGATAGCCCCAATTAAAGAGTTATCGCTCCCTCTGCAGCGAAAGCATGGATCATGGTGTACCGTGGCAATAGTAGCAAAAAAATGAGAAGGGAGATGGCAAAAGGATAAGGAGGAGAGTTGGAGACTGCAATTCTTATTGATTAGACACCAATGCAAGTGTGAATTTAAGGAGTCATGAAAACAATACCATAAGAACCAACTGCAATCTTCATTGAATCGTCCTTGGGCTCTGATCTAGTTTCGCATTTGACAGAGCAAACTGAGGTTCCAGATAGCTCAACCATAGTCAATTGCAATAATTTTACATCTTATTGTGGGGATAGGATGGCCAGAGTTTGGGCTGAATTGCAGTCAGCTATTCAACCAGGGGTTAATAATTTTACATTAACTGACGATGTTTTATGGAATGCTTTTGAACTAGTGGCCTCCATGGAGGTTGCAGAGGGGTTGTCATTGCTGAAATCCTTTCTGTCCCTTGGACCTTTGCCCATTATAGGCTTTAAAGAACTTTGAAAATGATGTGCTTAAAATAGTTACAGATCTGATTAATAGAGCCTTTGAGCAGGGGGAAATGCTGGCTCAGTTTAAGAAGGGGATTGTTCATTCTATTTTAAAAGTCCCGCATTTAACATGGGAAAAGCCATATAGTTATTGCCTTATCTCAGTGCTTCCTTCATTATGTAAGTTATTGGAGAAGGTAGTATCAACTCAATTAGTTGACCATGTTGAAAGTAACATGTTACTACATGGTCTTTAGTGTGGTTTTTGCCAAGGGCAAGGCACAGAAACTATATTAGTTTCAGTATCGGATTATATTTTGAGAAATTTGGTTGAGAGAAGAGCTATTATGGTCATTTTGCTTGATGTCTCTGGGGTCTTCAACTTCCTCTCCCATTCAGTTCTATAGCAAAGGATGAGGGAAGTGGGGATTGGGGGAATAGTTTACTTTTGGTTCTGCTCCTGCCAGGAGAGTCATACTCAACAAGTTTGAGTAGGGGATAGTTATTCCACATGGTCCGCGATAGCTTCTGGTGTCCCCCAAGGGTCCTCACTATCCCCGGTGCTCTTTAATTTATACTTGGCTCTCCTTTGTTCTTCACTGCAGGACCTGGGAGTTTATTTTATGATCTATGTGGATGACATCCAATTGGTGTTTCCCATTACTGGTTTAATTGAGAACACTCTCTTTGTTAGGAGCATTCTTAGGAACATTAAGGACCGGATGAGTACTAATAATCTCCTGTTGAATATTTTTAAAATGGAGATTTTAGTTATTGTATTGAGAGGGCTAACGGATGTCCTATCCCTCCCAAGTTTCAGTTCAGGCTAGGTATTTGGGGGTGAATGTGAATGCTGATTTTTCTCTACAAACTCAATTGCAGGCTGTTGTGAAATCAGGATTTTTTAGACTCAGAAAATTATGTAATCTGAGGTTTATTTTGGATAAGGCTGAGTTTAGGATTATTATCCATTTTTTGTATTTTCAGTATTAGACTACTGCAATGCCTTATACACTGGGCTCCCAAAATGTCACTTAAAATCTCTACAACTAGTCTTTAATGCAGCTTCCTGAGTACTCACCGGGACACCCCTTAGGGAACATGTTAGTCTGGTATTGGAAACTCTACATTGGCTCCCAGTTTGTCAGAACATTAAATTTAAATTGTTGACACTTATTTTAAAGTTTTGTTTACCAGTATACTTGAGGGAGTTATTAGTCAGGTATACCCCCAGGAGGGCATTACGATCTGAAAGTACATGCTTATTAGCTGTTCCTAGTGTTAAAACAGCTAGACAACAAGAGACCAGGAACGGGTTTTTTTCTTGGATTGCTCCCACCTTTTGGAACAGCCTTCCAGTGGAAATCTGGCAGCTGCAGGACTATAGAATGTTTTGAAAACAGGTTAAGGCATATTTGTTCCAGAAAGCTTTTAATTGAATGTTTTGTTAGATTATGTTTGTTTTATATTGTGTATGTTAGATTGTGAGCCACCCAGAACAGATGTCTGGCAATTGGGTGAGGTACAAGTTACTATGAATAAACAAATCAATGAACAAACAAACAAATAAATACCTCACCTGTGTCATTCATCTCTACATAATCCTTAATTTCTTGCTCAGTATTTTTGTTGATAGTTTCATTTCTGAGTAACACATCATTAAGTCTCCAAAATTTCTGCTGAGTATATTAGAAGAAAGATCTCAACTACATCCAAACCAGAGCATGATCTGTCTATACCATGTTTTCAATATCTACTGTTACAACCTGCCCCATTAAAACTGTTTACACTAAAACTATATCTATCCAAAATGTGGCATGTGCCACCGAATAAGAACTACAGTAGGATTAGAAACTCTCCAAACATCCACCAGATTTAGTATTTTTATCATTTCCACTAACTTTTCTCGGTGGTGGCATTGAGAGCCACCAATTTTCTGAGAGTTATCTAATTCTGGGAGTAAGGTTCGGTTAAAATCCCTACCTAATATTCGAGGACCCTTAGCAAAATTCACTGGTTCCCCACTAACCTATCATAAAACTTTCCTTCATTTTAGTTTAATACATAGATGTTTGTAATCAAAAGTATCACCCCTTCTTGGCATTTATAAAAATAAACCTACCTATTTTTTATTTTATTTTATTTTTTAGAGTCCACCACCACATTAATCAGATTCTTGTGTATCCCCATATCCCCACATTTGTTCTTTAGGCAGTGTGAGGCTAAAAAGATCTGATTATAATCTCTATGCCTCAGCAACCGTTCATCCTGTTTCCTCAAATGTAGCTTCTATATGAAAGCAGCATCTGCTTTTAATCTGATAGTTCTTTAAATAAGAATTGTCGCTTAATAGGAACATTAAGGATAGAATTTTCTTATTAGGTAAGAAGAATTATTTATTTCTATTAGAACTATTCCCAAGTCATAGCCCAGTCGCTCCCTTCCCCCTGCCATACTTCCCTTTCTCTCCCACCTGACCCCTCCCAAGCAATGGTGTCCTCCACACCTGTAATCCATATTCCCCCCATTGCCCCTCTTGTTCTAAAGTCCCTCTCCCCCTCCTTATGAATTCCCATCCCATCCACTTCCAGCCTGCCCCAACTGGCAGTGTACCTAGGGAGGAATGACACTACTGCCAGACGAACTGCCTTCTTAAACCCATCTCATAAAACAAAATCCAGAAATCTTCCTGGGCAACTAAAACCAAACAGTACCAACAAGAATAGTCATTCTTAATGGAAGTCTTCCAAATATCTTCACTTCTAAAGTCATAAATTGGATTCCCCTCCATTCCAAACTCTCAAAGCATGTTATGGCTTTCCACCACTTATTCAGGTATTTGCAGACTTTTTCCACAACAGAACCCACTGCCATCTGGAGAAATCCCTCTTAGCAGACACAGTTGTCATTGTCTTCTCCAAAATCATATTGCTGGAATATCCACTCCAATCCCCTCTTTCTGCAGTGCCTTCCATGTTTATTTATTTCTTCCTTAGTTTTGATCTTATAATTTGTTCCACTCATATTAAACAGAAGGCCGAAGGGAAACAGCTGTTTGTACGTTACATTCTCATTTCTCAGCTTTGCAATAACATCCCACAACTATCTGGTCCTGGTGATCTGCTGCTATTAATCTTGTCAATTTGCTCTAATACATCTAGTTTGGTTGTGATTTGTTTCAGTCCCTCAGGATCATCACCTACAAAGAATAGCACTAGTGTAAGTATATCCTTAATATTTCCTCCAATAAAGACTGAAGTAAATAATTGTTCTGATCCTGCTCGCGGAGCTCATCCTGCGAGCAGGCCCTTCACCTTACCTCCAGCGCTGCCGCCCCGGACCACTGCTGCCTTGCGGCCAACGCCACTCTGTAGCAGGAGGGGCCGCCGATGTCTCCCTTTGCGGCTTGTGAGCCGCCACCACCGCCGCCGCTGACTCCGTCTTCGCGGCCCTAGCACCGCCGCTGCTGGGACCTTCAAGTGGCGACTATCCCAGTGATTGCTGCTGCTACTGCCTCCATCTTGTGGCCGAGCACCGCCGCTGGGACCTCCCTCACGGCATGGAGCCGCCGTCTTCATTCTCTTTGCAGCCCTGCTGTGGCTGCCAACTTCCTCCTTCTTCCTGGCTTTCCCCAGGTGCGGGCGCATGCTTCTTCAATGGATTTAAAGGCCAGAAGCGGGAAAAGCTCAGGGCCCCTCCGGAAGCCAGTCTCACTTCACTTTCTGCTTCAGCGCTATAAAAGGGCTCACTTCCAGTTCCTCAGGGCCTTCATATCTGGGTCCCATGGTCGTCCATGTTCTTCTTCGCTGGATCAAGGTCCTCCATGGTCTTCACTTGTCTAGATAGCTCCTTGTTACATGTTCTTGGTGTTCCTGGTCTCCTCGTCCTGATGTGCCTGGTCTTGTCCTTTGTCGGAGCTCCTTCATCACCTGTTCCATGTCCTGATGTTCCAGATGTCCTGATGTTCCGTGTCTAGAGGTTCCGTGTTCCTGATGTCTTGGTTCTGATGCCTTCATCTTTGCCTCTGCAACCAGTTCCCAGTTTCCTTGCATCCACCTTTCCTGGCGTGCCACCGTCGTGGTCTGTGACCAGCCCATAGGGTGCCTCGTGATACAAGGCCTTCTTCTCGTTTGCAGCGCAAATCTCCGGAAGACTCCTATTTTTAATGCCTTGCTTCTGAGAATCCTGAGTCTTGAATCCCGAGTCTTGAATCCTGTCCCGGTCTTCAGAGTTCCTTGTGCCTGCTTCCGTCCATGTCCAAGACTCTGCCAGAACCTGCTCCACTTCAGCATGGTCCACAACCAGCCACAAGCGGCTGTGTAGGGCATGTCCCAGTGCAGGCCTCTACTGAATCTTCAACATGTTCCAGTCTCGTTCCACTTCTTCTCTTGGAGTCTGCTTCGCGGTCAGCGTGGTCCACGACCAGCCATGGGCATCTATGTAGGACGCACTGTGATGCAATTCTCACCCAGTACTTTCGCCTGAGTCCTGAATTCTTGCCTGAGACCTCCAAGTAACCTGAATCCTTGTCTGAGTCTTCTGAGTAACCTGAGTCTTCGTCCGAGCCTTCTGAGTAACCTGAATCCTTATCTGAGTCTGAGTCTTCCAAGTTCCTGAGTTCCTGTCTTGTCTTGTTCCTGCCCTCAGCCTCTGTCTGGCCTCACGCACTTGTCGTTCCCAAGCGATGGGTCCGGCAGGGGTACCGAGTGGCCGGAGGGCTACTCTTGCGACCAGCATTGCATTGCTGGGTTACACTGGTGCGTGTAGGTCCAGCTGAGGGCTGACCCCGCCTTGTTCCTGCTCCGAAATTCCTTGCCTTAGTTCCAGTCCTGCTTTGTTCCTGCTCCACCCTTGCTTGCATGCTCTCATCTCCCACGGTGCGCCTTGGGGCTCCTCCCTGAGTCGTGCCGTGGTCTAGGGGCTCATGCTCTCCTATGAGCTAGCAACCGTGCCTCCATGCTCTCAACACCAGCCTTAGGCCACGCTCGCAACATTAATTTAATTTTTCTGCTATATACTTGCCCTCTCTGAGCTCCTCTTTTACTCTCGTCGTCTAGGGCAATGTTTCCCAACCAGTGTGCTATGGCACACTGGTGTACCTTCAGACCTGATCAGGTGTACCACAGAAAAGTCACCACTGCCTGATATTCAGATTCAGATCAGTACCTAGGCTCTGATCTCAGCTTCTTGCAGCAATAAGCAACACCAGTGAAGGCTCTTAAACTTGTAGGAACTCCTTTCTGAGAACATGTGTAAAACAGAGCTGCTTACCTGTAACAGATGTTCTCCTAGGACAGCAAGATTTTAGACCTCACACATGGGTGACATCATCAGATGGAGCCCAGCATGGAAAAAACTTACATCAAAGTTTCTAAAAACTTTGACCAACACACTGAGCATGCCCAGCATGCCACTATCCACTCGTCCATGCAGGGTCCCTCTTCAGTCTTATAATATAGAATTTGCAAAAAATAAAACAACAAACCCAAAAGATACCAACTCCACAGGGAGGCGGGTGGGTTTCGTGAGGACTAACATCCTGATGTCCTAAGGTGAATACATAGCTACGGGCTGTTCCCGAACAACAAGCAAGACCAACAGGCATCCAACCACGTCCCAATAGGCAAACAACTGTGAAGCCGTCGGCCATAGAGGGAGACAGCCTGAACCCAAATAAAGGGCCCAAGGCAAGAAGAGTTGGTTTTCACTGCTGAAAAAGTTTATGGAGGACCGACTGACCGAAACTGCAGTCATGTTGGCCATCTCTGTCCAGACAGAAAAGAGAGGAGAAGGTGTGGAGGGAACTCCAAGTCGCAACCCTGCAGATTTCATCCAAGGGCACCGCACACAAGTGGGCCACCAAAGCTGCCATGGTTGGCACAACTGTGACATGTCCCTCAAGCTGCAGTCTGGCCTGCACGTAACAGTAAGATATACAATCCGCTAGCCAGTTTTAAAAGGTCTGCTTGAACACTGCAACACCCAATCTGTTTCTGTCAAAGGATAGAAAGAGCTATGTGGACTGCCTGTGGGCTGCTGTATGGTCCAGGTAAAAGGCCAGGGCCCTTTTTTGGCTTTAATAGCCTTTTTCACCTCACCATTTAACCATGCTGGCAGTTATTTGGTCTTCTTCTTCTTGGAGGAAAATTCCATTGCCTGCTATTAATTGACTTAGAAAATAGCCACTGCTAATACTAGCAACAGTAACATGGATTAGACTTAGTTTTTGGGTACTTGCCAGGTTCTTATGGCCTGGATTGGCCACTGTTGGAAACAGGATGCTGGGCTTGATGGACCCTTGGTCTGACCCAGTATGGCATGTTCTTATGTTCCTTTCACCTTTCTGAATGCATGAAATACATTTTCTCTGAGGTTTCAGAATGATATTTTTAACAGAGCTCCATGCTTCATACAACTATTAACCTTTGTAACTATTCCTTTTAATATTTTTCTAACTTTCTCATTTTACCATAGTTTCCTTTTTTAAAGTTAAATGCTACTGTGGTAGATTTTTAAAAATGTTTTCTCTCCAAATTTGACTGTATTATGATCACTATTGCCAAGTGGCTTCATTACTATTATACCCTGCAATAGGTTCTCAATCCAATGAAAGCCAGTTTAACATTGCACCCCTTCTGGTTGGTTCTAATACTAGCTGCTCTATGAAAGTCATTTATGGCATCCAGAAATTTCACCTCCCTAGCATACCTCAGTGAGACATTTAACCAATCAATACTTGGTTAATTGAAATCTATGATGAATGGCATGGAAGTGAGCCCTTGGTGCTATGCCAACAACAGGCAAATGCACATTAAAGTGGAACAGACTGGAGCTAACCGAACTGCCTCTTCCACAAGTTGAGCCTTTGGGTTCTGGTGACCGGCAGGGCTTAGATGGGTCCCTAGGGCAATGGAGAGAGAACAAAAGTCCAAGGACATGCTGGGGTCAGGACAGGAAGCAGACTGAAGATACCAGGAGCAGGCCAGGAGTCGAGGCAGGTGGCAAACAAGCGTAGTCAGGTCCAGGCAGCAGGAAAACATGGTCAAGTCCAAGGCTAAAGTCAATATCAGGATTACAGACTAAGGAAGGACAAGAACTGACAGACAGACACTGGGCAAGACTAGCAGGATAAGGCTGGATGAGACAGGCTGGGTAAGGTAAAGCTGCACGAGGCAGGCTGGGCGAGGCAAGGCTGGACAAGAGGATACGGGAACACAGGAATGCAGGAGGACCCATTGCTGAGGCAGGAGACCCATTGCTATGGCAGCGTTAGGCAGTCCAGGCCATGCTTAAATAGTGAGGGCCTGCTGATGTCATCATTAGGCACTGCAGGGCTATTCCTGCCACTGACTCTTTAAGATGCACGGCACGCATGCATCTATTGAGAAGAGCAGGATAATGCAGCGTGGAGTCATCAGCATCATTTTGGTCACTGGGGCCTGCTGGATCATGGCGGCATTCCTGACGCATGGTGAGGATGCAGGAGCCACTGGGGTGAGTCGGAGAGAGTTGTTGGTCAAGGGCTTACGACTACAGCCAGCCAAACGTTAACAAAATCTTCCATAATTATTGTCAATTTTACTACCTTTTTCTTATCTTGGTTAACATTTCACAATCCGCTTCATCATCCAGTGGTCTAGCAATCAGTAGTATATGCCCATTGATTTGTTGTTCCCTTTCACACATGGAATTTTTATCTACAGAGATTCTAGAATGCAGAAAGTAACAACTAGCATCTTACTTTACTAAAACATGGTATGTCTCATATACTGCTTTAGGATGAATTTTCATAATTTAGTAATGACTTTATTATACTCTTCTATAGTTTACTATAGAAACTCTTCTACAGTTTACTAATTACTGCTACCATATTCATTCAGTATATTCAGTCAAGTCATGTGATATCTAATCTATATTTGTAAGAAATTAAAAATAACAAAGACAGCATGGAATGAATTTGACACATGTCCATTTGAACCACTTTATGTCCTTGTTCAGTGATTAACAATTTGCTATAGACATCAAAAAGATCTTGCAAAGTTCTACCCTAAAATATTGACTACAAAGTTCTAAATCTGTTATTTAAAAAAAAAAGTGCAATAAGAGCTGAGGGATTTTTTTTCAGAAATTTTCTTCTATCCTTGAAATATGAAAAAGGGAAAATATCTTGAAGTACATACCTGATATGCATCTATCACCAGTTCTTTGAGATTTACTGCTGTAGGCTCTAGTTGTTTAGCAATGTTACCCGGTAACAGGGGCAAAAGATCCTACATATATATAAAACAAATATTTGTGGAAATTCACAATCAGTATAATTAAGTTACACAAGTATCCATTATAATTATGACATTTTAACCCACCTCATACCAATGAAATGTGCTCCCTTGGACTGCAAAAACAGCAATGATGTTGTTGTCTATTAATTTTTCTGCAAGCTGTCCAAGTGAAGGATGCTCCTGTTGGATAAAATAGATAAATAAATATGTGGTACTAAAATAAAATAAATGTTTCTAAAATGATCTGAGTAGCCAACAATATAACTCAATTATACATTTACGGTTGAGCCAAATATTGCCTCTTACTAGCAGCATTGCTCCTTACTGATATGGCAGCAATGGCCACTACAAGCCTGTTTTTCATCAGCAGGTGCAGAGGTCTCAACCAGACCCTGCCCTTGTAAGGATGTTAGTGTAAGTAGGAGTATTTAGTAGATGAGCCACTCCCCAATGGGAGGAGTTGTGAGTCTGAATAAAAGGGTCTGCACCCATGACATGCAGGGAATAAGAATTCCAGGAGTGGGAGTTCTCAAGGGTACTCATCCTTTCAAAGTGGGCCTGATCCCTCCAAAGGGAAGTTTTCAATAAATGGAAAGTGTAGCTTTTCCTCCCTAGGAAAGGTATCTAGGGCCCAGAGAAGAGGTTGGCTAGGCCTTGCTGGGAGGAAGGAGTCAAGAAGTGCCATTAAAAAACCTAGAATTCCAGTGTTCATTCAGAAGAAGAGAAACAGAAAGGGTTTTGTCCTTGGGGCGGTTTCACTGTCAAGAAGAAACTGTTCCACTGAGGAAGGGTCCTGAAAGTCTATCTGTCTGACAAAGAGATCAGCAAGAAACCTCAAGTAAGTGTGGAAGGAGAGTTTTTCCCTACCAAGCATATACTGGTGAGGACCCCAGGAGAAGTATAGCTGTCCAAAGAGCTTACTGGAAGAGGAGTGTGATCATTCCAAAGAAGGAGAGAAACGGAGCTATATTTTTGTACTGATTTTTAAATAGTGTTGCAGTCTGGTGCATTATTAACTGGCATGCCAGAGTTTTAAACTTGTTTTTACTTACTCATCAATGCCAGCAAAGACTTTATTTTTTAACAACAACTTGGGAGTCAGTGTGGTGATTTTTGGAGTGACTGGGTTGGTGAGCAGAAGAACCCCAGCATCAGAAAACCCTAAGGGCCTTGAAAGACGTTCTTCCCCCTATGCCGGAACCCCTTGAGGTTATGGGGCCATGCCTGATCCATGATGCTCATAGTATGTCCCTGTGCCCAAAAGCTGACAAGGACGAGGTTAACATGAATAAATTAAATTGCACCAAAACAAATTCTGTAGGATTAATATAAAACCTTGGCAACCACCAGCAATTGACCAGGACATAGGTCACATGTTATTGTACAGACCAGCAAACCGATATAATTTTCAAAGTAATTAACTACTTGTACTAATACACCAATTAAAAATAAAGATGTAACAAACTTCAGTTTTTCTGATTCACATACACATATAGGGGTAGATTTTCAAACCAGCACGAGCACGTCCATGTGCGCGCTCTACCTGGCGCACACATAGATATGTTATAAAATCGGGGGTTGGCGTGCACAAGGGGGTGCACAATTGTGCACCTTGCCCGCACCAAGCCGCGCTGCCTTCCCCTGTTCCCTACCCCCCTTCCCTTCCCCTACCTCCCCTGTCCTTTCCCCCTACCTTTTTCTTTTCTTTTATTCCAAAACTTACTTCAGCCCTGAAGTTGTGCGTGCCAGCCAACTGCCGGTGTGCAATCCCCAGTACAGCGGCAAATGGCCACTGTGCCTGGAGCCTCTGGCCCCACCCCCACTCCGGTCCACCCCGTTTTGCAAGCCCCGGGACTTACACGCATCCCGGGGCTTTACGTGCATCGCCGGGTCTTTTGAAAATAGGCCCGGCATGCATATGACCGGTTACGTGCGTAACCTTTTGAAAATCCGGCCCATATGTTTAACATATATTTTTTTTTTAACTCTTATTAGCCATTTAGGCAGTAGTTTTTTGTTGCAGGTGTGATGGAATTGGCCCCACCAGCAGGGAGGGGGTCCTGCAGGTCCTCACCGTTGGCAGGCAGAGCTGACTGAAGCAGAGACCCAACTGAAGCTTCATCAACACCAGCCAACGTTCTCCTTAGGTTGAGCCCTTGGATGCTGGGGTCAGCAGGACTTAGGCGCAGGCCTCTGTGGAGGTGAAGATCTTCAAGTTGAGATCTACAGGCTAGCACACAGATGAGGAGCAAGGTCAGAATCCAGCAGCGGTCAGGGCAGGTGGTCTGTGATCAAGGTCAGGTTCAGGCTGAGGTCGGAGACAGGCTGAGTTCCCTCAGTGATAGTGTCCAGGTAGAGGTCAGTGGCAGGAGGAGTTCGGTCAGAGACAGGGTCCGATTTGAAGTCAAAGCCAGAAGTCAACCCGAAGGAGACGAGGAACAGAGAGCAGGATGATGGAGATCAAAGAGAGGGACGACCAGGACCAGGAATTCAGGGCAGAAGACTGACCACAGAAGAAGACACAAACTGAAGATGAAGACCAGGAACAAAGATTGAAGCAGAGGAACAAGAACTGGAACACCAGAACGAAGAGCTGGGAACAGGAATGCAGGCACGCTGAGGCAAGCAAACTTTGGAGAAGCTGATTTATTGCCGAGGTGAGGAAGTCTGTGTTTGGAGGCCTTTTATCGGCCATAGCTGGCTGATGTCTTGCCGAGGTGAGGAAGTCTGTGTTTGGAGGCCTTTTATCGGCCATAGCTGGCTGATGTCATCAACAGAAACGGCGGGAGGCTCCCAATGTTATCCCTTTAAATTCAGGCCTGAGACACACGCGTGCACCTAAGGAGGCCTGCGTCACGTGGGTGTCATCAGCAGCATCGGCCGCAAAAAGGGCAGCGACCACGCTAGTCGGGAGCCCAGCAGCCCAGGACTAGCAGGCATCAGCCACATGGGGCTGGCATCAGGTGAGGGTGGAGGAGATCCAGGCAGGAGATGAGTGTGGCGGTTCACAGGGTTAGCCTGCGGACCGCCAAATATAGCAGTACCCCCAACTTAAGCCCCCCTCTTGAGGCCTTGAGTTTGCAGAGGTACCGAACATGAAGAACCCTTAAGATCCTTACGGGTTTCTTGGCTCGTGAGGTAGTTCCCACAACCAAACAATTGGTTTTGTCCCCTAGTTCATGCAATTTTGGAGACAGCAAAGGAACCTCATGCATAAAGATGACCTCTTCTGGGCAGACCAGCAGTGAGAGAGTGTCCTCTCTACCATGAAGGGTACATAGGGTTCGGATCTCTTCATCCTTCTTAGCAATATTGAACTTGAATCTTTTCTTGACAAGACAGTGTTCCTTCTCTAAGGTCTTATACTCGGATCTCTTGTTCCAATTGTTCTTTTAATTGCCCAAAGACTATTCTAAGCATGTTTTTCTGGAGATGCTGCAAGAAGGTTTACATTCATCAGGTCTCTCTGCCAGGGATTGGAAGGAAGACACAACCCACGAGCGGGGGGGGGGGGGGGGGGTGGGCCTTCAAACCCCAAGCAAGATCCCATGCATCTTGGTCCCCAATGGGTGAGTTCCGCAGTGGACCAGTCAAACTGTGACTAGTGTCTCCACAACCATGGTATACCTAGGATGACAGGACTCATGGCTCTAGGCAGAACATTGAAACTGATGACTTCCGTGTGCACGGGTCCTATTCTTAACGTGAGGGTTACTGTGTTACAAGTCACCAGCCCAGGAAGGGGGTCACCATGGACGAAAGAAAGTGCCACCTGTGGTGTAAAGGAAATCTTCAGAATTAGGAACCGATCCACAAGTTCCTGTCACATAAAATTCTCCTTGACAACAGAAGCACATTGAGGACTGACTCAAGGAGGCAGACGAGGAACTAGGGAGATGGCGTAGCCAGACTAAGAGTCATATGTTCAGCTGCCTCACAGGGTACTGCACTAACGTGGCATGGGGCTACACAATATAGACAAAGGCCAGGCAATCTGCGCCTGGTCTTCTCAAGGGTCCAACCCAATTGCATGGGATCCTCTGGTGGCAGGCTATCGAGGTGGAGAAATCAGGCAGGCCCAAATCTTGACACAATGGTGCATAGGTTCTATCTCTCTTTGTGGTGTTCTCTCGGGACCTCTCCTAGAAGCTTCTATCAATCTTCCTCATGAGGTCAATGAGTGCTTCTAAGGAAGTCGGCAACTCCCGAGCCGCAAGCTCATCCTTGATTTTTGGTGATAGGCCCTCCAAGAAGAATGCTATCTCACTGTTTCCCTGCCAATTCAATTATGTGATCATGGTCTGGAACTCAATCAAGTAGTTGGTTAAGGTCTGAGTACCCTGGCACAGGTGCAGGAGGTTGGAGCCCATCATGGGCAAATGGCGGGCTCATCAAAGACTTCTTTGAAGGCAGTCATTAATCGTTGGAGATCCTGGAAGATTGGGTTGGTGCACTCCCACATGGGAGATGCCCAGTCTAACACCTTCCCATGAAAGAGTGAGATTATAAAGGTAGTTTTCACCAAATCCTTAGGAAAAACTGCCGCCTGAAGGGGAAGTGCATGTAGCACTGATTAAGGAATCCCCGACACTGTTTTGGATCCCTGGCATACCAGGACAGTGCAGTTAGTTGGATAACAGGTCAGTGGGGGACTGGAGCGGCACTAGTACTGCCACTGGGGAGACGGAGCAATGGGCTGAGTCAAGGTATTCAACTGTGCCATGAGACATCCATAGCAGTGGCCATGAGTTCCAAGGATGCTTTTTGTGCCTGTACTTTGTAGGCTAGGCCAGGAATCGCCTGTAATGCGGACAGATCCACCGGGTTCATGACCTCAGCATGAACCCTTGGGCCGAGGTGGAGGGGGTCTTGCAAGTACCCACTGTCGGCAGGCATTGCTGGCTGAAGCAGAAGCCCAATTGGGGCTTCACCAATAGCCCATTTTACCCTTAGGTTGAGCCCCTGGGTGCCTGGGCCAGCTGGACTTAGGCGCAGGCCTCTATGGAGGTGAAGATCTGTCGAGCCGAGAAGTTCAGGCCACAACACAGATGAGGAGCGAGGTCACAGTCCAGCAGCAGTCATGGCAGGTGGCAGGCAATCAAGGACAGGTTCAGGCTGAGGTTGGAGGCAGGCAGAGTTCATTCAGTGACAGTGCCTGGGCGGAGGACAGTGGCAGGAGAAATTCAGTCAGAGTCACGGTCCGATCCGAATTCAAAGCCAGAAGTCAATCTGAAGGAGACGAGGAACAGAGAGGAGGATGGAGGACGATGAGACTGACAATGAGGACCAGGAACTCAGGAAGACAGGAGCGGAAGACCGACCACAAAAAAAACCATGAACCGAAGGCAAAGACCAGAACAAGGACTGGAGCAGAGGAACAAGGACTGGAACACCGGAATGAAGAGCTGGGAACAGGAACACAGGCATGCTGAGGCAAACACACTTTGGAGAAGCCAACTTATTGCCGAGGCGAAGAAGTCTGAGTTTGGAAACTTTCTATAGACCTTAACTGGCTGATGTCATCAACAGGAACCATGGGAGGCTCCTGACATGATCCTTTTAAATTCAGGCCTAAGACACACATGCGTGCCTAAGGAGGCCTACGTCGTGCAGGTGTCATCAACAGTGTCGGGCGCAAAGAGGGCAGCGACCATGCTAGTCGGGAGCCTGGTGGCCCGGGACTGGCAGCCTTCTGCTGCACGGGGAAGCCAGCATCATGTAAGGGCAGCTGAGATCCAGGCAGGAGGTGAGATCCTGGAAGATTGGGTTGGTGATTCCCAGCCTTGAATTGGTTTTCATTTGTTTCTAACAGGAAGAATTCCACAGGTCATTCTGGGTAACTCTGTCTCCTCTGTCCTACAGTGTACCACAAACATCAGTCCTACTAGCTCTTTCAATATCTACCTCAGGCCTTTAATTGACGTGATCAGGAAATCCAAGCTCCAAAGCTTTATCTATGCTGATGTCATTCAGATCTTTATGTCTCTTGGATATGACAGAGACATAACTGTGCACATGATAAATCATTGTCTTGCATAGACTTGGAAATGTGCCACCTCCAATAAACTCAAGCTAAATTCCATCAAAACAGTGATATTAAATTTAGATACCTCCTCTGTGCCCCTGAAGAATTAAAATTCCTATTCCGACTAGATTACTGCAACATGCTGTATATAGGTCTCTCACGAAAACTCTTAAAATGTGTGCACTTGTGCAAATTACTGCAGCACAGATTTTATCTGACTGCAGCTACAGAGACCTCTTTACCCTAATCCTCCAGAACTTACCCTGGCTACCAGTTCCCTATCACACTCAATTCAAAGCCCTCTGCATTGCTTTCAAGGAATAAAAGAGTGATTTTGCAAAGCCATTTAAGCACATAAACTCAATTTCACATTTACTTTTATATGCATTGAGAAGAGACATTCTAAGAACAGGGTCAAAACCCCACCCCCGGAGTTGACTGAGGAGTTGGCTGGGATTTGGGGGCTCTCTGCTGCCTGGGATGGCCGCAGAATCCCTGATGGTGTTGACGGGAGTGAGGAGGCAGAGGATAATATTTCCTTTGGTCAAAGAAAGACTTCCTAGGCCCTGGTTTTGATGGCCTACTAGATGAGGAGGATGGATCCGGAGTATTGGTGGAGAGTTGCTGGAGGGTCTCAGAGTGGTCCCGAAGATGGGCCACATCATCCCTCACCCTATCTCCGAAGAGATTCTCTCCAGTACATGGCATGTCAGTGAGTCATTCCTGTACCTCTGGTTGGAGATCCAAGGCCCGTAGCCATGCCATTCTGCGGGCACTGTTTCCCGCTGCAGTCTCTTGATGCTGTTTCTAAAAAATATCGTAGGTAGCACAGACCTCGTGTTTTCCACACTCCAGACCTTGTGCACCAGTGACATGAGAGTGTCTTGCTGCTATTGAGGCAGCTGCTCAGACACTTCCTGCACCTGCTTCCAGATGTCCCGTGAGTACTGGCTCATGTAGAACTGATAGGCAGTGATGCGGGCAATACGCATGGCACCTTGGAAAACTTTCCTCCCAAGAGGAGCACTTGGCCCCCTTGAGAGCGACCAAGTGACCACCATCAACAGGTGAGGCAGATGATGCTTATCGAATCAGTCAGCCTTCTGAACTAGGTAGACTCCGTCTGCTTTCTTGTTAATGGGAGGCACTGTGAGAGGGTGTTCCCATATCCTCAGCGGCAACTCCCTTAAGGACCTTGTGTACTGGGACCACCACAATCTCTTTAGGTGGCTTCACAAACTGAATGATCTCTAGCATTTTGTGCCTCGCATCCTCCTCTGTCAAAAGTTGAAATGGGATGCCTCTGCCATCACTCTCAGAAACCCTGTGAAGGTTAAGTCCTCAGGTGGGGACTTCCTTCATTCCTCTGGAGAAGGGTCTGACGGAAAACCATCAGAGTCCTCGGAGGAGCACTCCATTGGATCATCCCCCAGGGGGGTCATAGGGACCCTCATCCTCGGCCTTTGTCTCAAAGTGCAGGCATCGGTAGAACTGGACAGGGGGCAATAGGACTCAGTGTTTCTGTTGGCCTCGGTGGAGCTTTCTCCTCTAAGGAACCAGCAATGACCACCATATCGGTAGGGGGAGGCCTCAGTGCCCCGTGGGCACCTATGCTGTCCCAGGAACCGCGCCATCTGAGTCAATGCCCGTCCTCATACCTCATTGGTGCATTAACGACCCAGCTGGCGCGGTTCCTGGGACAGCATAGGTGCCCAGCGGGGCCATGATGGGGCGAAACGAAAGGGCGATGACGGCGGACGTTAATGGCACCAAGGCACTGGCACCAAAGGGGGAATCAACCACTTCATACCATCCTGCTTATCCTCAGAGAATGGTTAAAACCAGGGGTTAAGATTTAAAAATAGACTTTAAAAAGTGGGTTTTTAGGCTGGATTTAAATAAGATCAGAGTGGGAGCATGACGCACCGAATCAGGAAGTCTATGCCAGTAGGTCAATTTTCAAACACAATACATGCGTAAATGTAACATACTATATATGCACGTAAAGTGCACTCACGAGAATAAATCCTATGGACAAGTCAATGGCATACATCAGGGATGGCAAACTCCAGTCCTCAAGGACTACAAATCAGGCCAGATTTTCAGGATATCCACAATGAGTATACATGAGAAAGATTTGCATCCAATGGAGGCAGTGCATGCAGATCTTTCTCATGCATATTCATTGTGGATATTCTGAAAACCTGGCCTGTTTGCAGCCCTTGAGGACTGGAGTTCGCCATCCCTGGTATACATTGTAGCAATTTTCAAAAGCCCACTTACATAGGTAAAGTGCATTTACACATGTAAAACTCAATTTTAAGTGTCTAAATGCTTTTGAAAATCAGGCCCCAGGCGTACAGAGCAGCAAGGTGGAAAGCATGGTGTGTGGAGCTGGTTATGGAGTTGAAGAGCACAAATAAGACTGACCTGCCTGATGAGTGCAGTTCTTGAGGAGGAGGGTAGGGAGAGAGAGATAAAGGAGAAGAGTTAATGAAGAGCTGCAGAATGAATGTGCTTGTAGATAAGTAAGAAAAGCTTGGACTGTGTGTGACAGTGGCGTAGCTACGGGTGGGCCTGGGTGGGCAGTGGCCCATCCACTTTCCATTCAGGCCCACCCAAATTTTTTTGCCAGATTTTTTTGCCACTGCAGCGTGCAGGCAGCATCGGGATGCAGCGGCGGCAGCATGCAAAGCTAAAAGAAAAAAAAAAGTCAGGCAATCGGCGGCGAGTTTACTTTTTTGAGCAGCCGTGACTCACGTGACCGCTCACTGCACCACCCGCCCAAGAGGAGTTTGTGCATGCGCACCGTGCCGGACGCACGTTTACGATGCAGACTGGTCACGGGTCAGGTGACCAAGGCATGTGTGGTGCGGGCGCGCGGCACGCTGGCTCCCTTCATTGTGCGGTGCACACTACACAGCCACAGTTACCTCACACTTCCAAGAGAAAGGCTGGTAATCTTTATTAAATTGGTTGGACAGGGGGAAAAGAGTGAGGGGAGGGTTGGGGTCACCCGGGGGAGGAGGGGGAAAAGAGGCAGGAGAAGTGCTGGGGTCTCTGGGGAGGGGAATGAGTGTGAAGGGGCAAGCTCTTTCTTCCCTGCTGCTGTTGCCGCCGGGCTATCAGCACGTTGAAGCCCAGTGGGAACGGCAGCAGTGCTAAAAGAAGCTGGGGCACCCATGGCTGGCCTTTTCTTCTTCCCGCGCCTGCAACTTCCCCCCCCGGACCCGGAACCGGAAGTGATACGCCGTGCGCGGGAAGAAGAAAGAGCCATGCCGCGTGATAAAGTAGCAGCGGCCACTGCAGCATCGGCCCCCGAGCAATTAAGCAGCCGGGGATCGAGAAAGGAGACAGCATCATGAGCCTCCCGCGGCCGATGGAATTCTTCCTTCTTGGCCTGCGGGGGCTGGAGCCGGAGGAGGCTGCTGCAGCTGCAGCTACCATTTGTGCTGGGGGGGGAGAGGAAGTGAGTGAGAGAAAGAGAGAGAAGCAGCCAGCCTGCCTGTGTGTGATTGAGAGACTGTGTGAAAGTGAGAGAATGTATTTGATCGAGAGCATGTGTGTGTGATTGAGAGAAACTGGTCAGAGAGCTGATGTATGTGTATATGTGAGATACAATGAAAGTGACTGCTCAAGGAGATGACTGATGTGTATGTGAGAGTGTGAGACAGTCAGGGATGTGATGTGACTGATGTGTGTGTGTGTGAGAGAGAAAAAGCATGGAAGTGAGAAATCTGGGTATGTGAGAAAGCATGGGAGTAAGAAGCCTGGTGTTGTGGGGGTGTATGTGAAAGAAAGCATGGGAGTGAGAAGCCTGATTATGTGAGAGAGAGCATGGGAGTGGGAAGCCTGTGTGTGTGTGTGCATGCATGAGAGAGAGACTGGTTGGTAAGGTGACGGTGTGACTGGTGTGTATGTGAATGTGAGAGAGAGAGAATGTGATTCAGGGAATGAGAAGCCTGTGCACATGGAGAGCGAGCATGGAAATGAGAGAGAGACTGGTGTGTGTGTGTGTGTAACAGAGAGAAAGTGATTATGGGAATGAGAAGCCTGTGCATGTGGAGAGAACAAGCATGCAGTGAGAGACTGGTGAGTGTGTGTGAGAAAGTGTTTATGAGAGTGAGAAGCCCATATATGTAAGTGGAACATGGGAGTGGGAAGCCTGTGTGTGTGTATGGCATGAGAGAAACTGTTCAGGAAGGTGACTGGTGTGTGTGTGTGTCAAAGACTGGGAGATGATTGGTGTGTGAGAGACAGAAACTGGTCATGGGGGGCATGACTGGTATGGTGTGTGTGTGAGAGACATGGGCCCTAAGGAAGAAGACTATGAGTATAGAGCTTAGCCACTACTGCTGCTTCTGGTGTGTGCTACAGCCTGCATGGAAGAGGAGTAGGAGAGCTACTGGAGGGGGTAAGTAAAGATGGCTTTTTAAGTTTATTTTTCTTGATTGACTGCCATTTTAATTATTTAATATTATATGATGTGTCTGCTTTTTAAAAAATATTTTATTGGTATTTGGAGAATTTTTAATAGTTTTTTATGAGTTTTTAATTGTTGGATGTTATTCTGTTCATAGTTGTTGTGAAACATTTATTCTGCTTATTAGTATAGTTTTACAATTATTTCTGTGTGGGGATCTATAGCTGCTTGCTAGTTCTGTTTTCCTAATAAGAGGTGTATTGGTTTTTAGGGCCTGATTTAATATTTGTAGTGTTGCCTTTTCATCGACAGGGTTGCTCCTGTTTGAGTGTATTCCATAATACAGGTGTAACTGTATAACAGCTGTAGCAGATTATTTAGAAATCTATTGTCAGGTGTGTGTGTGTGTGTGAGAGAGAGAAAGTATTTATCAATATGAATATGAATTCCATGGCTCAGACTTTTAATGCCCATCCATATTAACCTTGGGCCCAGCCAAAAATTCATTTCTGGCTACGCCACTGGTGTGTGAGAATTGAGAGGGAGCCAATGTAATAAATTGAGAAAGGGATTATATAGGTGTAGTGACATTTGCAACAGATAAGTTGTGCACTGAATTTAGACTGTAGTGAGAGAGGGGGTTCAGTTGGAGATGTGTGAGGAGTAGGTTGCAGTAGTCTATGTGGGAGGTGAAGAAAGTATGGCTAAGAGTTTTGGTAGTGTGTTCAGAAAGGAAGGAATGGATTAAGCGCAGTTGCTTACCTGTAACAGGTGTTCTCCTAGGACAGCAGGATGTTAGTCCTCACAGATGGTTGACATCATCAGATGAAGCCCAGCACGGAAAACGTTCGGCCTATTAGCTGAAGGCCCGCTTGCGCATATCAGAAGGCGATGCAATCAGCCAGCCAGGACTTCCTTGTGTGAAAACTGGTCCCGGAACCCTCAGAGGGCATAACGGATCGCCCAAAGCTCTAAAATGTTTATTTGACAGAGAGCTTCGTGAGCAGTCCAGAGACCTTGTGTATGGAGGCCGTCCACATGGGCTCCCTAGCCCTGAGAAGAGACGTTGGTGGTGAGGACTACTTGAGGCACGGCAGACTGGAAGGGAATTCCCCACTCCAAGTTGGAGAGGTTCTCCCACCAGGACAGAGAGGTCCTCAGAGTTTACGTGATGGAGAGACAGGTCTTGAGGTCCTGTGAGGCCTGCTGCCATTGTGACCACAAGATCCATTGCGCCCTTTGCATGCACAAGCGGGCGAGCGGGGTAGCATGGACTGAAGCCACCATGTGGCCTAACAAGCGGAGCAGAAGGCGGGCACTTACATGCCATCTGCTGCACATGAAGGTTGCCAATGGAGCAAGGGCAAGAGCCCGATCGTGGGGCAGAAACACTTTCGCCTGTGCCATGTCCAGCCTGGCTCCTATAAAATCCAGTTAGGGAGAAGGGCAGAGGTGAGATTTTAGGTAGCTGATAACAAATTCCAAGTACTACAAGGTCTGCATGGTCAGGGCCAAAGTGTTCAGTGCCCCTGTGCGTGAATCATCAACCAGTCGTCCGTGTATGGGAAGACGTGCACCTTACAGCACCTGAGATGCACAGCCATCACCACTAGGCATTTGGTGAAACCGCGAGGGGCTGAGGCCAACCCAAAAGGCAACACATTATACTGGTAGTGAGCCTTCCCCACCATGAAGCAAAGGTATTTTCTGTGGCCAGGGAAGATAGCTATGTGAGCGAAACCTTCCTTGAGATCGAGGAAGCAGAACCAGTCTCCACTTTTGAGGAGGTGGATCAGAGTGTACAGAGAAACCATCTTGAACTTTTATTTTAAGAGAAATTTGTTTAATGCCATGAGGTCGAGCATGAGGTGTAAGTCTCTGTTTCTCTTCGGTATGGGAAATACCTTAAATAGAACCCTCGGCCCTGCTGAGGGTGAGGAACGGCTCTACTATTTCTGCCATGAGAAGGGTAGACAGTTCTGTCTGAAGTATGACCTGCTGGGCGGATGAACCCCATGATGGACATGGGGGAGAGTTATCTGGAAGCCTTCTGAAAATGAGATGGTATCCCTGGCAGACTATGGTAAGGACCCATTGGTCTGAAGTGGTGGGCGAAGCCAATAAGCTTGCCTCCTACTGAGGGATCCAGTGCCAGAGGTACGTTTTGCTGACTTATGCTCCCTTGCTGTCAGTCAAAAACCCATAGCTGGGGCTTGCTGAGGCACCAGCTGGGGCCTAGGTGCCCACTGTTGACGGGAGCAGCCCTCAGATCTAGTACGTGGCATGCGAGCCCGAGAGGTGGGGGGATAATATTTCTGCTGCCTGTAAAATGGCTTCCTGGAGCTTGGTGTGGAAGACTTCCTGGCAGAGGAGGGTGCATCTGAAGCGCTAGCGGAAAGCTGTTGGAAAGTTTCGTGGTAGTCCTTCAACTGAGCTACCACATCTCTGACCTTGTCCCCAAAAAGGTTGTCACCTGTGCATGGGAGTTCAGCCAGCTTCACCTGCACCCCTGGGTGGAGGTCAGAAGCCCGGAGTCATGCCATTCTACAGACAGCAATGCCCATGGCAGCTTCTCGGGCCACTGTCTCAAACATATCATAGATGGATCTCACCTCATGTTTTCCAGCTTCCAGACCCTGCAGGATAATGGCAGAGAGTGACTCCTGTTGCTGTTACGGCAGCCCCTCTGCGAGGTCCCATACCTGCTTCCACAGGTTTTATTTATTTATTGTTTATTTATTTATTGGGTCTTATATACCGTCACTCGGGTTCCATCACAACGGTTCACAGCAATAAATACATTATAAACAATAAAACAATCAAATAAAATACATATAGAACTTAAAAAATTACAACCAATAGCAACATTTCATAAAATAATCCTAAAATACATCAAAGATTCCTGTTCATGCCTCCTTTCTCCTGAGATAAGCCACTGTATAAACTCTAAAATACCTAAAAGCTAAAACAATAAAATCAGAGCGCTAAAACATAAAACAGTAAAAAGTAGAGCATAAAACAGACTTCAAGGCTGATTGAATATGCCTCCTTAAAAAGCCATGTTTTTAATCCTTTTTTAAACTGTTTAAAATTCACCTCCAATCTGATTTCTACCGGGAGCATGTTCCATAAATTCGGACCTGCCAATGCAAGGGCTCTATCTCTCACTTGATTTAAACAAACTGATTGGTTGTATTCGGTCATATACAACTGGCAGGCAGCAATACGGGTGATGAAAATAGCACCCTGAAAGACCTTCCTACCCAGAGCATATAGCTCCCTATGTTCTCTCCCTGGAGGGGTGAAGGCATAGGTGCACGAGCGCTTGGCCTTCTTTAGGGCAGACTCCACAACCACCAACTGGTGAGGGAGGTGACACTTCTCAAACACTAAGGCCTGCTGTACCAAATAGGTAGAGTCCGCCTTCTTATTTACTGGAGATATGGAGATCGGGTGTTCCCACATCCGAAGGAGAAGATCCTTACAGATGTCATGGATAGGAACTGCCACAATTTCCTTAGGAGCATCGACAAATTGGATTACTTCCAAGATCTTGTGTTGCGCATCCTCTTCCGTGAGAAGCTGGAAGGGAATAGCTTCAGCCATGGCCTTGAAAAACCCTGCAAAAGAGAGGTCCTCTCAGGGGGAACTGACGCCTTTCCTCCGGTGGGGAAGGCTCGGAGAGGAGGTCGTCCGAGAATTCAGACGAAGACTCCAAGGAATTATCCCCCCACGGGTCATAAGGGCCTTCTTTTTCTCTAAGGCCCTCGGGCTTGCTCGAGCAAGGCCTGTGGAGAACCCTAGCCCTGGGCTCCGAAGGTTTCCAAGGCACTGAGGGCACCATGGGAATTGACAGTCCCTCTGGTAATGGTGGAACTGGGGGCCACGGGAGGCCAGAGGCCTGGGCAAAGGCTCAGGGAACCGAGGCCTTGGAAACATGGCACCGGCTGCATCGTCCTCCTCGGAGGACCCAATAATGGGAATCGCTCCCTAGGGGAACATCGGTGGCTGCTGGGGAACCGAAGGACCCTCGGGCACCGGTTGTGTTGGAAAAGTGCCAAGGAGGACGTGCAGATACTCGAGCAGGGGCACCAAACTAGAGGGCGGAGGTTCCGGCACTGGCATGGGGACCACACTCTGCACCCTGCGGTCCAACTCCTCCTGAAAGACGGGTGAGGCCAGGACTAAGTGAGGGGGGAACGAGGCGTCACCAATGCTTCCTTGGTTCTCTGAGGAGGCACGGTACCCAGCACTGATATCGGTGGGGAATGCCTTGGACTCCCAGGTATATCGGAGAATGGGGCCTCTGAACCATGGGGTCCCTTCAGTGGCAGTATGGCAGCCGCCGGTACCACTTCAGAACTGGAGCCATGTGCAGATGGCGACCGGTGTTGATGCTTGCGAGATCTCCTGGTCTTTCCCTGGTGCCGAGGAAGCAGAGGATCCTGATGTCCTGGAAACCGATGAGATCATGGAAGACTGATTCCCTCAGTCCTTCGAAGATGTAGTTGGAGGAGAAGTGAGAGGGAGCATATCAAGTGGCTCCCCTCAACCCCCAGGTGTTGAGGACTCCGACATGGGTGTGGATGGAGCGGACTTTTTGGAACTGAAAAGCTTCTCCATTTTGTCAAGACGCCCCAGACGGCCCTTGGGGAGTCTTCTGTCACACAGCTGACATCCTCGGAAGTCGTGCAAAGCCCCCAGGCAGAGGATGCAAATCTCATACGGATCTGTGATGGGCATGTTCTGCGGGCACTGGGGGCACCGACGAAAGCCAGATGACACCATGAAAAATAACCGGCGCGCGGTCAATGACCAGAGGCCATCAAGAAGTGGGATGCTGGGAATCGACCGCAAAAAAGAAGGAAAAATATTTTCTACCTACTGTGCAGAGGAGAGACACCGACCCGTCAATGGAATGGAAAAAACCTGATTTCAGATACAAAAATGAAAAAGAAGCATAGCTCTAAAAACCGCGCGGCAACTGCACTGCAGAAAAAGAGACTGGAGGGGGACCTCACTTGGACGCGCGGATAGCGGCATGCTGGGCATGCTGGGCATGCTCAGTGTGCCAGTCAAAATTTCTAGAAACTTTGACAAAAGTTTTTTTGTGCCGGGCTCCATCTGATGATGTCACCCATCTGTGAGGACTACCATTCTGCTTGTCCTAGGAGAATGGTGATATTACAGAAATAGAAATGACAAGATTTAGTAGGGTAGTTTTGGATCTGTGTAGGGAAATAGAAAGAGGAGTAAAAAATGACCTCAACATTATGGGCTGAGGGGATAGGGAGGATCATAGTGTTATCCATAGACATAGAGAAACAGGGGAGAAGGGAGGTTGTCTTGGGGAGAAAGATTTCTGTCTTTGCTATATTAAGTTTAATGTGGGGCTCGGACATATAGATGACAGTGTCAGATGAGCAGGCTAAGATTTGATTTGGTTGAGAATGGCTTTGTATCAAAATAATCAACGGAGTGGACCAGAAGAAAACCTCACACTAAACAGTCAAGAATCACAGGGCAGTGTAAGAAAAATTCCAAATCATAGTAGAACTAAACTCAATAATTTTAATGGTAGACTTTAAATATATAATCCACCAAGGTGATTTGAAGTCTAATTACCATTAAAATTATTGAGTTTATTTCTACTGCAACTTTGAATTTTCCTCACACTCCCCTGTGATTCTTGAGAATGGCTTGTACCAATTTTCAAAGGCAAAATACTCATGTATTTTCCCTTTGAAATTTGTCCCAGGTAAAATATTTCCATGGACACTTGTACCTGCTTTTCTGCATGGAAAATAATGTACATACATATGAAATTGCAATCTACGCATACTGTTTTCCTCCTCCAATCTAAACATGACCCCAGGAATGCCTCCTTATAACATGGATAAAAGTGGAGTATCATTGAGGGAAGGCAATTTTCAGATGGATGATTTACGTGGATAAATTACTTTGGAAACTGTCCTCTTAAATCCTAAAAATGTAGTTGGAGTCCTAGAAGGTCCTGATACATTAAGAACCAAAAAAAAATAATACAAAAAGAAGCAACGGTAATTGAATACTGTTAAATTTGTGAAGCTGGGGTTTGCAAATAAACCTGGCATGGCTGGTGTGATACAAACCAATATTAGAAGAAAGGTCCACCAAGCTCATTGTTTAGACTAGAGAATGAAAACACAAGCTGCTCAAATTCTTAAGTGAGACAGTGAATGAAGATGGCTGAGGAACATGTGATGGATGAAAAGCACTCGATACTCTACCTTCAATTGTAGTGTTACCCAAGTACTTCAGCAACTTGTGTAGCTATTTAGCAGACTGAAAAATCCCTGGTGGTCTTTATTTTCTGTTTAACACTGGAGAACCTACACTCTCATCTTTGGGTTCTCTCCTATTGCCTTCATAAAAAATAAAAGGATCATCATCTGTCACTGATACCTTACCATGCTGGTTGATCTGGTATACACATTATCACTCAGATGACAGTTTCCATCATTAGGCACAACAATCCCAGCTAGTTTGCTGTCCAGGGCTAAGTGTGAGGTCTGGTCAGTCATCATTAGAAGTAAGCGCTTAGCTTCTTTACGCCATCCAATCTGCCTCTAAGGTAAAAGTACAGATGAGAAATTAAATTGTTTTTCTTTTTAACATTACATTTTAATAACATGGAACTTTCAATGAAATATGTATATTTACTTTGTTTGGCAGATTAAAGAGAAGGATTGCCATTTATGTGATTTTTGATCAAGGCAATCTTTAGTACTATAAAGCTGAATTTTGTCTCATTGCCAGTTATACTGACTATGGTTCTGATTTACTAACCATTTTTCACATAGGCATAGCATAGAAAAAAAAGTCTTAATATATAGTAGAGTTGCTTACCTGTAACAGGTGTTCTCTGAAGACAGCAGGATGTTAAGTCCTCACACATGGGTGATATAATTGGATGGAGCCCGGCATGGAAGACTTATTGCAAAGTTTCTAGAATTAGGACTGAGCCTCATTGAGCATGCTCAGCATGCATTATACCTCGCGTCCACGCGGGGTCTCTTTCAGTCATATAATATACAATTCGAGGATAAAATAAATAAGGAGAAGAAACCCACGTAGTGGAAACCCACTCCGCAGATTGTAGGGCAGGTTTCATGAGGACTGAGATCCGGCTGTCCTCAGAGAACACCTGTAAAAGGTAAGCAGCTCTGCTTTCTCCAAGGACAAGCAGGATAGTAGTTCTCACACATGGGCTAATCTCTAGCTACAGGCTGCCTCCCAACAAAAATGGAGACCAACAAAATATCATAATAGGTGCCAACGAGCAGAACAACAACTAATTTTGTTAGTAATGGGGGGAAGCCTGAACACAAACAACAGGCCCTAGGTGGGAACAGAGTTGAGTTCTAACCTTAAACAAATTCTGAAAGACAGATTGGCCAAACTTGCTGTCATGACAGCCATCCATATCCAAACAACAATGTGATGTTAATGAGTGGAGAAAATTCTATGTTGCAGCCCCGCAGATCTCCTTGCAATTAGGCCACCAACACTGCCATGGTGGTTCTGACATAGTGAGCTTTGACATGGCCCCCAAGGCGCAATCTTGCCTGAGCATAACAGAAGGAGATGCAGTCTGCTAGCCAATTAGAAAGTGTCTGTTTGGCAAAGGCAATGCCCAACTTATTCCAATCAAAAGAAACAAAAAGTTGGGCAGATTGTCTATGGGCTTCTATCCACTCCAGACAGAAGGCTAAGGCTCTTTTGTGGTCCAAACTGTGCAGGGCTCATTTGCCTTGGTGCAAATGGGGCCTAGAAAAGAATGTTGGCAGGATGATGGACTGGTTAAGATGGAAGTCTGACAGTACCTTAGGCATGATCTTAGGGTATGTACACAAGATAACCCTCTCATGGAAAAACAATGTAAGGTAGATAAGTCACTAAGACCTGGAGCTTGCTGAAGTGACCGCCACCAGAAATATGACCTTCCAGATCAGGTACTTTAGAGGAGCACAGTGCTCAAAGGGATCTTTCATCAGCTGAGCTAAGACCACATTGAAGTCCCAAAACACAATAGGAGTCCTTAGGGGAGACTTCAACTGAACCTGGCCCCGCATGAAACAGATAACCATAGCTGGTACAGATATGGGCTTACCATCTACACCATGGTGGTATGCGCCAATTGCACTTAAATGAACTCTAACGGAGTTGGCCTTCAAGTCAGCCTCCAATAGTTGTAGAAGGTAATCAAGCAGTTTTTTGTGGGGAGCAGGAAAACGGATCTAGGGCCTTCTGCTCGCAACACATGGAAAACCTCCTCCACTTCAGTCCATAGGACTTTCTAGTAGAATGCTCTCTGGAAGTCACCAGAACCTGAGACACATCTTTTTAGAGATCAAGCGGTTGCAATTATTAACCTCTCAACATCCAGGCTGTAATGGACAGGTCCTGGAGGATGGGATGTCACAACCTGCCTCAATCCTGTGTGATGAGATCTGAGGAAATCCCCAGTCTGATCAGGTTCCAAATGGACATCTCCTGGAGGAAGATAAACCAGACCTATCTCGGCCAATGAAGGGCTATGAGGATCATAGACCCTTTGTCCTCCTGAAGCATCAAGAGAGTTTTTGCTATCAGTGGAGCTAGAGCATACATATACAAGAGACCCTTTCCCCAATGCTGGGCAAGGGCATCTGAGGCTGGATTGTCACATGTCCTGTTTAGGGAGCAGAACTGAGGAACTTTTTTGTTCCAAGGTGCTGCAAAAAGGTCCACATACAAGCTTCCCCAGAAGTGGAAGAGCCAATTAGCAACCGCTTGGTCCAGAGACCATTCATGGCATCTGGGAGCGCGACTCGGTCTGTCCACTATCAAATTCTCCATTCCGGCTAAGTACATAGCTCTGAGCACCATCCCATGGGATAGGGTCCATGACCAGATCTAGACCGTGTCCTGGCACAGGGTAAGATCCCATACCTCCCTGCTTGTTGTCTGTTTAGATCAGGACAATTGTTTTGGACAGATGATCTCTGAAAGCCCATAACATGTACCTCATCACCGGGAGCTCCAGGAAATTGATTTTATAAATACGTTCCTGAGTGGACCATAGATCCTGAGTGCTGAGCCATTTACATGAGCTCCTCAACCCAGGGTGGAATCATCAATGTTGAGGGCATTTTGGGTAGGAGAACTTTGAAAGGAAATTCCCTGTTCCAGATTTGAAATTACTCACCACAAGGACAAAGAGTCCCAGAGAGGTGCGGTGACTCGGATGCGGTCCTGGAGGTTCTGCGTATCCTGACACCATTGCGACCTCAGGGTCCATTGGGCCTCTCTCATGTGTAAATGTGTCAAGGGAGTGACATGAACTGTTGAGGCCATATGGCCTAACACCTTATACATGTGCCCAGCTTACACCTGCTGGCTCATCTGAATCCCTGCCGTAATGGTCATCAAGTTGATGGCTCTTTGTCGAAGCAGGAATGCCTTAGCCTGAGCTGTGTCTTGCAGGGCTCCAATAAAGTCCAATTGAGGTGAGGGGCTTATATGGGACTTGGGGCAGTCGATAACGAACCCTAGTGTCTGCAACACCTGGATAGTCAAGCACATGGACTTATTGGCCCCTGCCCGAGAGGTGCTCAACCAGCCAGTCGTCCACATACAGGAAAGCAGAAACTCACATTCTACAAAGGTGCACTGCCACCATAGCCAGGAATTTTATAAAGGCATTTGGGGCTGATGTGAGCCCAAAAGGCAGCACATGATACTGGAAGTGTTGTTTTCCCACCACAAATTTGAGATACATCCAGTGACTTGGGAAGATCTCGATATGGGTGTATGAGATCCCAAAAGGAAAGCCCCCCTGGGCACTCTAATCTCTGTTTGCAAGAAAGGGATCAGTGTGCCCAGGGAAACCATCTTGAACTTTTCTCTTTTGATGAACTTGTTCAAAGCCCTTAGGTCTAGATTGGGATGGAGTTCCCCTGTTTTCTTTGATATCAGGAAGTAACAGGAGTAAAATTCCTGTCCTCTTTGCCCTGGTGGAAAGGGTTCGTCCGCTCTGGCCATTAAAAGGGAGGAGCCTCTGCTATTAGTACCTCCTGAAGCGCTACTGTTCCCCAGCATGGGCTCAAGGGGCAATTTGGTGGGGCATCCAATAATTGGTACCCTTGGCGGACAAAGGATAAAACTAATTGGGCTAAGGTTACAATGGCCACTGATTTGCAAAGAAGCATAGCCTTCTCCCGCCCAGCAAATCCAATGCCCCTTCTATGATCGGGCCGACCCGATCGTCCCTCGCCGCTGCTATCGAGCCAGGCCGCAGCGCCCCACCAACACCAGAACTGACAGCTCGCACTCAAGCAACCATGACAGCCTACCCTTTTCCTAGCATCAAACACAGAACTCATAAAAACACACCGCCCATCTACAGTACGCTCACAGCACACTGCAAATCTCTCATACCTATCACAATCTCCCCCCTCACACAATTTCTCAGCCTAACCACTCTTTCAATCATCCTATTCAACTCTCAATCTCTAGGAAAAAAAAGCCTCCATTCTTTTTTTTTTTTTTTTGGTCAAAATCATTTTTATTGAAGAGTATGGGCAGTACAATCATCAAAATGACTGCCTCCTTGACTGTAAACCCGACCTGTGTGCAATCACGGAAACCTGGTTAAAACACTCAGACACAGTCTTCCTCAACCAACTCCCCACCCACTCCTATGATGTCTACTCTATATCAAGGCCCCCCCCCAAAAAAAGGAGGGGGGCTACTATCTGCTGCAAAAAAACATCTTAACTTAAAACTTACACACATTGACCCCCCACGCAGACTAGACATCGGACTCTTCAAGTCCCAAGAAATACAAATATGCCTAGTATACCTCCCCCCCCAACCTTCTTGAGCAAATTCCCTCACCCCTCATAGAATACATTACAGTTAACCTGAACACTGATACCCCTACCATCATCCTAGGTGACTTTAACCTACATGTAGACAACAAAAACCCCTCTGCATCCTGCGAAGCCCTACTTAACTCATTGAATACAATAGGCTTTCAGCAACTCATTAACACCCCCACACTTAAAGCGGGACACTCTCTCGACCTAATATTCATTTCCCCCATCCATGCATCTCAACCCCCCTCCAGCACACCCGTTCCCTGGTCTGATCACTCTCTTATAAAAACACACTTATGCATAAACACTGCCACCACAACCCTCCCCAAACTCAAAAAAAGCATCCAATTTAGGAAACCTTGTAATGAGGAGGACTTAACCACTGCCCTCGTTAACTCCCTCCACAGCTTAGACCTTACCAATCCTGACCTAGCCCTTTCATCCTGGACCAATCTACAAGAAACATAGCTAATAATCTCTGCCCACTCACTTCCAAGGAAATAAGCCACACACAACATGCAAAAAATCCATGGTACACCCCACTACTAAAAAACCTTAAACTCGACCTTAGAATACTAGAAAGAAAATGGCGCAAGAACCCCTCCCCTCCCCTCCTTGCTCTATACAGATCTACCCTACACACCTACAGAATAACAATCCTCAAGACTAAACGCGACCACTATGCAGCAAATATACATGGCTGCAGCCAGAATATAACCCCAAAGCCCTATTCGCCTATGTTACTGAACTTACCAAAACAACACCCCCCATCCCAGACAACAACGCCAAAGTCAAATGTGAAGAACTCGCTCAATTTTTCCGTAACAAAATAGAGAATCTCCTGCTTCGCTTCTCCATTCCATCACCCCTAGCATTCCCTATATGTAGCAACCTTAACCCCGCCATGGACACACTAGACCCTACCACTACCCTAGAAATCAAAACCACTTTAAAAAAGCTCAAACCCTCCTCACACCCCTATGATACCTTACCCTCCAAAGCCTTGTTAAACATCCCAAACATCATCGCCAAGCCCCTAGCGCAAATAATCAACTGCTCACTCACCACTGGCAAAGTTCCCAACACACTAAAACTTGCCATAGTCAAACCCATCCTAAAAAATTTCAACCTTGACACCTCAGATCTCGCCAACTACCAACCCATCTCCAACCTTCCCTTCCTCGCCAAAGTCATGGAAAAAGTGGTCAACGCCCAACTCTCAGCCTACCTCAAAACCCACTTCATGCTCGCTCCCAATCAATTCGGATTCAGAAAGTTCTTGAACACGGAAACCCTCCTGCTCTCCCTTACAGACACTATACTCAAAGGAATTGACCATGATCACTCCTACATCCTCGCCTTACTTGACATCTCAGCAGCCTTTGATACCGTCAACCATGACATCCTAATCAGATGTCTCTCAGAAATTGGTATCACTGTACAGCCCTCCTCTGGTTCACCTCTTACCTTAAAAATAGGCGTTATATGGTCAAAATTGGAAACTCTGAATCCACACCTACCCAACTTACCCAAGGGGTCCGCCAAGGTTCCTCACTCTCTTCCACCCTATTTAACATCTACCTCCTTCCCCTCTGCCAGCTCCTCACAGACCTTGGGCTCCCTCATTTCATCTATGCGGATGATGTCCAAATTCTTATTCCCATCCAAGAATCCTATCCAACTCTATCAAAATATGGGAGAACTGCTTTAGCTCAATAAACCACCTCCTTACCAACCTCCACTTTGCCCTCAACACAGCAAAAATGGAACTCATCTTCATCTCGCAACACAACATCACCAAGCACCTGATAGACAAGAATCATCACTCACCCACAATTTCCTTCCAACCACATGCACGAAGCCTTGGAGTCACCATTGACAGCCAACTGAATTTTAAAAAATTCATTAACACTATAATAAAAGACTCATTCTTCAAACTCCACAACCTTAAGAAACTTAAACCACTCCTACATGTCAACGACTTTCGTACCATCCTTCAAGCTATGAACCTTACAAAAATTGACTACTGCAATTCAATCCTCCTAGGCCTCCCTGCTTCCTACATCAAACCACTACAAATACTCCAAAATGCTGCAGCCAGAATACTAACCAACATGCATAGAACAGACCACATTACCCCAATCCTCAAGGAACTACATTGGCTCCCTGTTTCCTCCCGCATCCTCTACAAGATCCTATCCATTATACATAAATCCATGCACAACAGCAACATCAACTGGACTAACAACACCATCCGCCCATACGCCTCTGAGCGCCTCACCAGATCAGTACACAAAGGCACCTTTCACATCCCACCTCACAAGACCTATTGGCTAACATCCACAAAAGAGTGTGCATTCTCTTTAGCAGGGCCCGCACACTGGAACGCTATGCCATCATACCTTTGACTTGAGACAAGCACCCAAAAATTAAAAAAAAAGTTAAAAACTTGGCTTGTCAAACAAGCCTTTCCTGAGTAACCCTTGTGCACACCACAATCACCCCTACCCCCCCCCCCCCCATTTGCCAACAACCATAGTTGTCTCCCCCACCTGTAAATAATAACTGCAATGTGTGGTACTACTTGTAAATATGGTTCAACTTGTAAATATGGTTCAATTTGTAAACATTAACTGCAATGCCTGATTTCACCAATGCTTGACAACTAATCTCTGCTCCCCCCTCCAAGTTTGCCTTCACCCTGTTCAATGTAATTTTCTCTATTGTTACAAGTTACATGTAAACTGATATGATGTTGTGACGAATACCGGTATAAAAAAACATTAAATAAAAATGATCCAGTCAAAACTCCATCCCTGGAGTTGACTGAGGCACCAGCTGAGGTTTCAGGGCTCTTTGTTGTCCGGGACAGCCATAGGAGCCCTGATAAGACTGACAGGTCTAAGGTGATGGAGGATAATACTTCCTTGGATGGAAGGACTTCCTTGGACCAGACCTTAACGACCTCCTGGATGAAGAGGATGGGTCCAGAGTGCTGGCAGAGAGCTGCTGAAGAGTCGCATGGTGGTCCCGGATTTGGGCCACTGCGTCCTTGACCTTATCTCCAAAGAGATTCTCTCCAGTGCACAGCATGTTAGCAAGTTGCTGCTGCACCTCTGGTCTAAGATCCAAGACCTATAGTCATGCAAGTCTGCAGGCACCGACTCTCTCTCTGCAGAGACCCTTGATCCTGTTTCAAAAACATCTTAGGTCCAGCAGACCTCGTGTTTTCCGCACTCCTGGCCCTTATGAACCAGCGACAGGAGTGTGTCTTGCTGCAGCTGAGGCAGTTGCTCAGCAACATCCTGCACCTGCTTCCAAATGTTACACATATACTGGCTCATGTAAAGCTGGTAGATGGCTATGCAGGCAATAAGCATAGCCCCTGGAACACCTTTCTCCCAAGAGCATCCATTGCTCTTTGATCCTTCCCTGGGGGCACAGAGGAATGGGTCCAAGAATGCTTAGCCATCTTGAAAGTGGATTTGACTATCACCAATTGGTGGGGCAGCTGATGCTTATCAAATCCAAGAACCTTCTGGATGAGATAAATTGCGTCTGCCCTCCTGTTTACAGGATGCACTGTGTTTCCACATCCTCACCAGCAATTCCACAAGGATCTCATGCACTGGGACTGCCAAGATCTATTTGGGAGACTCCAAGAACTGGAGGATATCAAGTATTTTGTGCCTGGTATGCTCTTAAGTCATTAACTGAAAGGGGATGGCTTCTGCCATCAATCGGACAAACCCTGAGGAGGAGAGGTCCTCTGGTGGGGACTTCCTTCACTCCTCTGGATAGGATGGATTTGAAGGGGAATCATCAGAAACATCATAGAGACAACGGATGAGTCAATCCCCCAGGGGTCATAAGTGCCTTCATCCCCACTGTCACTGACCTGGGATGTGACCCTGGGTGCTTGGCCTTCGCCCAGTGGTGCAGGCACCGATGGAACTGGTCTTGGGGGCCACAGGCCCCAGTGCCTTTGCTGGGCTGGGGGTAGCTTCCTCCTTCGAGGACCAAGCAATGACAACAGTTTTTGCAAGAGGTGGCAGCAATGCCCAGCAAGGCATCGATGCTGCCCCAGGAACGGACACCGGCTGGGTCAGTAACACACAGATGTATTTATTTTTATTTATTTAAAAGTATTTATATACCGCTTTTAAAAATAGATTTTGTCAAAACAGTTTATAAAGTATAAAAACAAACAAATTAAAATTAGATTTAAAAATACATAAAATTGATATGTAGCTAGATAGATTACTAGCTTTAAACATTAAAAGAAAGATGCTGTGCCCTAGGTCTGTTTAAGAAAATAAAGAGAGGGGAAGGGGAAGAGCAAGAAGGGGGGAGGAAAACAAGGTAGGGTGTAGGAAGAATTCTCTAATAAGAGGGAGGGGGGGAGAGAAGGGGGGAGTGAAATCTGTTTGTATGATAATGGATCATCTGAAAGAAGTTTCATAAAGGTAGAGAGGGGTGGTGTGGAGGATTGAATAGTGGAGGTAGAATGATTTGATGAAATATTAAATACAAGTTGAAAGAGATATGTTTTTAGAGATTTTTTGAAGTGAAGAGGATTTGATATTAAGCAAAGAGGATTAGGTAAAGAATTCCAGAGGGAGGGTCCTGCTACGGAGAACGCTCTCTTTCTGGTAATATCTAATCTAGCCTGTCAAGGTGATGGAATGTCTAGTAAGTTTTGTGTTAGTGATCTTAGATGTCGAGTGGGTTTGTAGATATGGAGTAGAGAACAGAGCAGGGATTCCAGCAGCAACTCAAGGAGTGCCGATGCTATTAGTGCCACGACACATAGGCCATGCATCATCCTCTCAATGGCCAGCTGCACATGCCTCACGTTCCTCCTTGAACATCACCAATGCCAATACAGGCTGGGACGGAAGAGATTTAACCAAATCATCTTCGGAACCGAGAGGAGGATAGGTGGCTGGCATCAGGCCCGATGGAGTACATGGCACACCCCTGGCATCAATGGAGGATTGGGTCTCCGCACCATGAAGTGGCTTCGGGGACATTACAGCAGAAGCTGTTGCACCTACTCGTCCCGCACTGTGCATCAACAGAGACTGATGCTGATGCTTCTTCGGCTTCTCTTATTTCTCAGCACAATCCTTCCCTGATGCCGATGAACCTGACATCCTTGACCTAGAGGATCCCAACAATGGTTGGTCTCTGACATCCATTTCAGCCGACAACCTTGATGAAACTGATGGCCTTGCTGATGTCGATGGCTCAGTGTCCATTGATGCGGCTCTGAGGTCCCTCAATGCCGATGCCTCCAATTCTGATGGATTGGTCTTTTCCAGCCTGAAGAGATGCTCCATCTTATGGAGCTGAATCTTACGTCTCTTCGGGGTCATCCTGGTGCACTTGCTGCAACCCCAGATATCATGCGATGCCTCAAGGCAGAGGATATCTGTCATGACATCTGTCATGAGGGTCCATGGTCCTCATGCACTGGGGGTGTCGCTTAAATCCTGAACTGGACATGTTGTCACTAAATAAAAGGGACACAAGATCAAAACTGATGGTGACAGCTGTTGATGGCCGGCATGTACTGAATGGCACTCCTGCCCCGGGGGTATCAACCATGAAAAGAAACTTACCAATAAATGCTGAAAAACCTATCTAGGATGCTAACTGGAGAACCGGGTGACTCCGTGTCAACCGCAAGAGGCAGAGAAGTAAAAAGCATGAAAAAGATTTTTTTCAAAAGTAGGATAAAAAGTTAGAAAAAGTAAGGCTCACCCAACCATGAGATGACAGGTTCCATGGAAAAGAAGTGACTGAAAGGGACCCCCTATGAACACAATGTTATAATGCATGTTGAGCATGCTCAATAAAGTTCAAAGTTCTAGACACTTTGATATAAGATTTCTGTGCCAGGATCCATCCGAAAATGTCACCCATTTGTGAGGACTGCCATCCTGCTTGTCCTCCAAGAAATGGTCCTTTATGAGGGTGACCTTCAAAAGCCATTTACCCTGTAAATGGATATTTACATGGGTAAAAGGGTTTTCTGAAACTGCCCATTCTTGTATGTGGGTAAAAATCCACAACATGTGTACTTTTATCTGCATTCTCATAGAGGCATTCAAAGGGCAGGGTTAGGTCAGGGGAGACAACAATGCACATAGTTTTGCATTTTCAAAATTATTCAAGTTATTTTTACTGGAAAAAAATATCTGCAGAAAAAGCAGGTGCATATGACTGCAGGTACTTTTCCTGGCACAATTTTCAAAGGTAAAGCATATGCTTATTTTCCCTGTGAAAACTGGTTTAAAATCTGCAGATAAAAATACATGTAGACTTTGCACCTGCCTGCAGTTTTGAAAATAACACCCATAAGAACACTCATTTGCAGTCTGCAGACTGGCATCGAAGAAAAAGCTGTTGATGCTCACTCACTTATGGAAAATGTAGTACTTTGAATTACAAGAACACAGAAAACGAATGCGATAATCCTAACTAGTCTCTACATGTCAAAAAGTCTGAACTCACAGATCACATCATTATTCAAAATGTGTTATGGCCTTAACGCATGCGATAAGCACCATAATGCATGGAATGATGCAAATGTTTTAAAGGGAGGAGTTGGGGGCGGGATTGGGGAGGAGTTGGGGTGGGATTTCCACAAAAGTGGGCTAGCTTTGCAGTTTGCGAAGCCATAATGCACGATATTAAAAGTTTTAATGATCCAAAGTCAACGACAAACCTTTTCCGTTGGAAAAAAATCAGCAGAACCAGGGGTCCCGATTTAAAACTCCAGGGAGGAAGACTCAGAACCAATGTCAGGAAGTATTTCTTCATGGAGAGGGTGGTGGATGCCTGGAACGCCCTTCCGGAGGAAGTGTTAAAGACCAAAATTGTGAAGGATTTCAAAGGGGCAAGGGATAAACACTATGGATCCATAAAGTCTTGAGGATGTGAATGAAGAGAAGAGGCATGAGGGAGGCTTGCGGGAATGTCAGATACTACCTGGTGATTAATACCCTTATTCAATAAACATACACACTGTTAATGCGACTCCAAAATTGCTCTATGCTTCAACAGCAAGAGGAAATGTGGGAAAAAGGATTTGCATTCACAAATAAGTGTGGGAGTAGCTTGCTTGTTGCGGCGGTTACTATCCCAAACCAAATAAGCCTGATACTTCACTTTCAATGCATATCCAGTGTAGCTCTCTGCTTCAATGGCAGGGCCTAATGAAGATAAGAGGACTTACAGTCAGACAACTACCAACAAGGTCTGAATTGCATAGTCTGGGTAAACAAATATGCGTGGGAGTAGCTTACTTGTTGCGGCGGTTACTACCCCAAACCAATTAATCCTGATACTTCACTTTGAATACATATACAGCAAGGCTCACTGCTTCAATGGCAGGGCGATGAAGAAAAGAGGATTTATATTCAAACAACCAACAAGGACTAAATTGCACAGGCTGGGTAAACAAATAAGCGTGGGAGTAGCTTGCTTATTTCGGAGGTTACTTTCCCTAACCAATTAGGCTTGATACTTCACTTTGATGCAGCTCCAGCACTGCTCTCTACATCAATGGCGGGGGTGGAAGGAAATTAGAACCAAAAAGTTACCAATAAGGGCCCTGACCTCAGCTGTCAGAGTAACAGATAAATATGAGAAAAATAAGTGTGAAAGATTGCGGGGTAGACTGGATGGGACGTTTAGTTTTCTTCTGCCGTCATTTCATTTCTATGTTTCTATGATATAGCAGTTTTTACGCCAAAAATAACTACACCTTTTTCAATAACATTAAGCTGTGCGATATTATGCGTTATGCCCATATCACAATTTGCATTTGCAAATTACATTTTGGGCATTCTTAAGCTGAGGAAGGGCCTGTGATGTGGGAGGGAGAGAGAGAGAGAGACAGACTGATTGACTCTGGGGGTGGCACCAAAGTAAGCAGCTATTTATGCTACTATAAGATGCCCACCTAGTAACGTGAGGTGAGATTTGTACAAATGTTCTCTCAACCTAGCTTGATGTTACCCAGGTAGAGAGTCCAGCAAGCTAGGTTGAGAGAACATTGTACAAATCTCATTGTTGTGTGAGTTTCTTCACTCCGAAGGATACCAAATCTTCTCAAGAGAGTGCTGTTCTGTTCATACATCTCACTCTGCATGACTACTACCTACACTACCCCTACACTACTACCTAAACCTCACCTCAAGTTACTAGGTGGGCCTCCTATAGAGATATAAATAACTACTACAAGAATCTTGAAAATAGTCTCTCTCTCCCTCTACCTCCCCCTGCTATATGCAAAAAGTAGGGTTTATCACACTGCACAGTAAACTTACCATACAGTGCAATAATACTGATGTGAAGCAGTAAATTACTACATGGTGTGGTAACTCCCTAAATACACCTGTTTTTCTTAGCGTGGGCGTTATCACTGCATTTTTAAGACTTTTTCATGAATCTAGGGGAGAGGTTGATATTCTGCAATACTTAGCTAGAGAAGTTTAGACTAATCTGGTTAAGTGTAACTGTTTAGATATTTGGCCTCATTTAGCAGCCACCACTTAGCTAGAAAACTATGTGGCCAAATAGATATTTGGCTAAGTGGTGAGTGTACCAGGGGTGTTCCAGGCCATGACTACTTATCTAGTTAACCTATTGGGTGATGCATGAAGCTGCGATAGGCATTATATTGTGAGATATCACACAATATTTTGCATCTCCCCACCCAGGTTCCCTCCCCTATTACAATGGCCTTCTTTGCATGCATGAATAATGGAAACGCATGCAAAGAAGGTCAAGCATAGCTATTCCTATGCAAATATTTTATCGTGACCAACCGAGAAGGTGGTAAGCCGAGATAAAATAACAATACCTCTTGGAAAAGTGGTAAATGTACAACAGGAGGCCTGGGACCCTAACATGGATCCTGGAGCTCCCGCCGCACATTTAAAGTGGCGGGAAAAAAAATCACAGCAAATGGGGAGGTTGAGCGAGGGTCAGTGGAGGACCCACATCTCAACCTGGGGCTACTAGCTGAGATGGCCTTGAAACCACCCAAAATTAAAAAAAAAAAATGCATCAACATGCCCCCCCCCCAACATGGCTTGGGTCCAATCTCTGGACCTTACTCCAGTCACTTGGCTTGGGCAAGGTCAGGTCTGTGCTATTTTGGAAAATGGCACTGACCAGGCCGGGTGTGAGCATGCACCCTGCCCTAATGTACAAGGGAGGTGAGAGGGGGGAGGGTGGAGGCTGTGACTCTACAATTTCTTTTTCCTTTCGGGTGAGAGAGTGGCATGGGGTGAGGTCTGGGCCCATTTTTATTTTAATCAGGAGGTCATCTCTGTTACTAGGGAGGTGGGAGAAGGGGGTATAGACTTGGGGGGGATCGTCTGTGTCACTGGGAGGGCAGGGGAGGGGAATATGGATTTGGGGGGGGGGGGGTCATTTGTGTGACTAGGGGGTGGAAGAAGTGGATGGGAAGGGATGGCAGGAGCCGCAGCCTGTATTGATTTGAAGGCATTGGGGGGCGCCATGTGGGTGCATTTATTTATTTGTTTACATTTTGGGAGGTTTCGGGGCTGACTCAACTGGCGGCCCTGGGTTGAGATTGAGGTCAGCACCAAGCCCCACTCAACCTCCCCATTTACCCTGACTTTTTTTGGGAGCCAGAGGCCCTTTAAGGTGATGGTGGTCCCATGAGGTTGGGTCTGCTATCATGTTAAAGGGGCGCTCACCGCTTTCTTTTGTGCCGTAGTGATTGGCCATGATACAAAAGAATACATCATACAGCTGCAATGCTTTTTTGGGGGAGGGACCCCACTCTCGTGGCAACACCCACCCGTGATAGTGGAACACCTCCTGAGATAAATCTCTGCGGCTTAGTGAATCTAGGGGTTAGCTAGATAAGTGCTGATAATCAGACTTATCCAACTAAGTTAGCCAGATAAGTTAGACCTGCTATTGAACAGGTCCAAAGTTAGCTGGAAAAACTAATCTATCTATTTTTAAGATATCCAGGTATATTCAGCAGTGTGGCTGTGCCACTGAATACCCAGGCTAAATTTGCCAGATATATTTATTCAGCTAATTATCTCAGCCAGATAGTGGCCGAATATCTATCTCACAGTATTTATTTAATTGCAAAACTTCACTATTTCCACTGAAGGATAATACCATGCAGAAAAAAGATCATTAACATTTCAAGATAAAGGCATGAGATTATATAAAAGAATGACCTAGCTGGGTCAGACCAATGGTCCATCTAGCTCAGTATCCTGTATCCAGCAATGGTTTCTGATTCACCAGATGAAAACCAGAGTTCATCTAAGTAATCCCTGTAAATCTATAAAAGTGTGAAGCCACTTGGCTTCTACCCAATCTCTAATCTCTGCAGGGACACATCTGGGATTTTGCTGTCCCTAGGCACTTTTGATGCTTTCATGCCCCACCTCCTGCAGGGTAGCAGAGGGCTGTTCTCTGCTGAACAAGATTCAGCAGAACTGGAAGGCAGAAAATTCTAGCCAACCTGCTGCCCCTAAGGGTTTGCCACCCTAGGCACAGGCATAATAGGTGCCTACTGACAAATCCAGAATTGAATATCCGTTTATGTACTTATCTTCCAGAAATACATCCAGACCCTTCTTGAACTCTGCTACATTGCTTGCTCTGACTACATTTGGCAGCAGTTGATTCCACAGTTTAACTACCTACTGACTAAAAAATTATTTTCTTGTGTTCTTCTTGAAAGTGTCAGCATACATTTTCATTCGATGTCCACTGCTTGTTTGTGGTTTGTTCTTTTTCATTCATAATTTTGTAGACCTCTACCATGTCTACACTCAATCTCCTTTTTTCCAAACTAAAAAGACCAAAGTGTTTTAGCCTTTCTTCAGATGAAAAATGCCCCAATCTTTTTACCATTCTGGTTGCCCTTCTTAAAGTTCACAACATGCCTTTTGAGATGGGGCAACCAAAACTGTATGAAGTTATCCAGGTAAATGGCACCAGAGCACTATACAGAAGTATGATAATATCTTTGGATTTGCCATTGACAGTTTTCCAAATTATTCCTAACATATTATTTACTTTTTTGGCCATTACTGCACACTGCACTGATGGTTTCAACGTGTGGTCCACAGAAATTCCAAGATTGCTCTCTTGATAGCTTTCCAGAATAGACACTGGTAGCATATTTTTCCCCCCAATGTGTATCACTTTGTAGTTGTCTATATTAAATTTCATTTTCCATTTGGATTCCCAAGTTCCCAATTTTTCTAGATCCTCCTGTAGTTTTACACAATCAGCTTGTGTTTTAATTACCCTACATAGTTTAATATCATCTGTAAATTTTGTAACCACACCCATTACTCCATATTCTAGATTATTTTTAAGCAAATTGAATAGTACCGGGTTTAGTATTGAACCTTTTGCACTCTACCATGTACCCTCCTCCAGCTTGAGGACTTGCCATTCAGTACCACTCACTGATTCCTTTAACCAGATACTGATCCATGAATGTATACTACCCCCTATGCCATAGTTTTCAGAATAATCTTTTGTGCGGTATTTTGTCAAATGTCTTTTTAAAGTCCAAATACACAATTGTCAGTCAGTTGACCAGTATCCATGTGCCTGGCTGCAAATAATTCTAAGAGATTAGTGAGACATGATTTGTCTTCACAAAATCCATGCTGGCAGTTCCTAATTATACCATTTCCTTCTATATACGTAATGATTTTGTTCTTGATATTTGCCTCCACCATCTTACCTAGTATTGATGTCAGGTCTATATGTTTTCCCCAAAGCCCTTCTTAAAAATTGGAGTCACATAAGAACATAAGAACATGCCATACTGGGTCAGACCAAGGGTCCATCAAGCCCACCATCCTGTTTCCAACAATGGCCAATCCAGACCATAAGAACCTGGCAAGTACCCAAAAACTAAGTCTATTCCATGTTACTGTTGCTAGTAATAGCAGTGGCTATTTTCTAAGTCAACTCAATTAATAGCAGGTAATAGACTTCTCCTACAAGAACTTATCCAATCCTTTTTTAAACACAGCTATACTAACTGCACTAAGCACATCTTCTGGCAACAAATTCCAGAGTTTAATTGTGCGTTGAGTGAAAAAGAACTTTCTCTTATTAATTTTAAATGTGCCACATGCTAACTTCATGGAGTGCCCCCTAGTCTTTCTATTATCTGAAAGAGTAAATAACCGATTCACATCTACCCATTCTAGACCTCTCATGATTTTAAGCATCTCTATCATATCCCCCCTCAGCCGTCTCTTCTCCAAGCTGAAAAGTCCTAACCTCTTTAGTCTTTCCTCATAGGAGAGCTGTTCCATTCCCTTTATCATTTTGGTTGCCCTTCGCTGTACTTTCTTCATCGCAATTATATCTTTTTTGAGATGCGGCTGTTGCGTTCGTGCCTCTTCTCACCCCTCGCTCCATCCTCTCTACCTGGGATGCGACTCCCTTCGGCTCTGACAGACAGTGCAGCCGCGGCTTCTCGCTGCCTCTTGGTCCCAGTTCCTCCGGGCTGGCCTGACGCTACTGATCCGCCATGTTCCCGATGATGTATGGGCGCGCGTACCAGCAAGGGTGCGAACCTCGGGGGCGTCCCCCCATAGTCATGTCATCCATCTGCACTTTAAAAGGTCTTTGTTTGCTAACCTCTAACGAGTTAGCAAGGAACTCCAATGGGACTTGCTTCGGCAGTCCACGATACTTGCAACAACGATCCGAGTCTGCCGGGGAACCCGTCCCCACTGCTCGGCCTTTTCAAACTTACCAGGAGTACCCGCTCCATGGGGGCTTCGCTCTCTCTTCTTGATTTCAGATTGCCAGTACACTTGGAAGACTCCTCATTTCCTGGAAGCGATCGCGGACGTGAATACAGTGAGTTCTATTACATAGGAATCGGTACTCGCTCCATGAGGGCCTACATTCCTATTGCTCTGAAGACTCTCTTCCATCCAAGACGTTATCGCAGGTACAGAGATCAAGATTACAGACAGGAACCGGTACTCGCTCCACGAGGGCCCATGTTCCTAGAATCTTATACAGACTCTCTTCTACTCTAGAAGCCATTTCATATACTACAATTGTGAGTTCTTATTACAGTTTGTGGGAACCAGTGCTCGCCTACGGCTCCTGTTCCTGAATGTACTGAAGACTCTCTATGGCATAGAGACCATTGCAGACATCTACTATTGTGAGTGTACCATCTTGTATCTAGTATACAGCAAAATTGCTTACCTTGTAATAGGTGTTATCCCAGGACAGCAGGATGTAGTCCTCACATATGGGTGACATCAATAATGGAGCCCTATGTACGGAAAACTTCTCTCAAAGTTTCTATGAAACTTTTGAATGGCACTGGAGTGCCTACTGAGCATGCCCAGCATGCTATGATATTCCCTGCCACAGGGGTCTCTCCTCAGTCTTGTATTGTAGCAATGAGCGTTAGCCAAAAATAAAATAATAAACGTATGAGGCCCAACTCCGCGGGGTGGCGGGTGGGTTTCGTGAGGACTACATCCTGCTGTCCTGGGATAACACCTATTACAAGGTAAGCAATTTTGCTTTATCCCAGGACAAGCAGGATGCTAGTCCTCACATATGGGTGATTAGCAAGCTAGAGGCTGATTCATTTTGTGCTGAAATGACCGTAAGGTATTGTTATTGAAATGAATCAGTCGAAATCACAGCAGGTTGGATGTAGAAGGAGTTGGGATTACACTGGAAACAAGTTCTTTAAGACGGATTGTCCATAGGCTGAATCTTGTCTTCCCTCTTTGTCTAAGCAGTAGTGAGCTGCAAAGGTGTGAAGAGAACTCCATGTTGCTGCTTTACAAATGTCCAGAATAGGTACAGAGCGAAGGTGTGCTACTGAAGTTGACATCGCTCTGACTGAGTGTGCTTTTACTCGCCCTTGAAGAGTAAGGCCTGCTTTTTCATAACAAAATTGTATGCAATCTGCTAGCCAGTTTGACAGAGTATGCTTACCCACTGCTTTACCTGGCTTGTTTGGATCATAGGATACAAACAGTTGACTGGATTTTCTTTGGGCTGTAGTGCGGTGTAAATAGAAGGAGAGTGCACGCTTACAGTCCAAGGTATGTAGGGCTCTTTCACCTTGATGGGAATGAGGCCTAGGAAAGAATGTAGGTAAAACTATTGATTGATTTAAGTGAAATTCTGTAACAACCTTAGGAAGGAACTTTGGATGTGTCCGGAGGACTACCCTGTCATGTAAGAACTTCGTAAAAGGCTCGTATGTGACTAGTGCTTGCAATTCACTGACCCTTCTGGCCGAAGTGATGGCTATAAGAAATACCGTTTTCCACGTAAGGTATTTAAGGTCACAAGTACTTATGGGCTCAAAGGGAGAACGCATAAGTCTAGTGAGTACTACGTTCAGATCCCATTGTATACTCGGGGAATGAACTGGAGGTTTAATGTGAGCTAGGCCTCTCATGAATTTAGTGACGAGAGGCTGTGTAGAGATAGGAGCGTCGTCCAGCTTATTATGGTAAGCTGAGATTGCACTTAAGTGTACCCTTACCGATGATGTCTTAAGACCAGAGTCTGAAAGATGGTAAAGGTAATCTAGTAGTGATGTAGTGGGGCAAGTGAAAGGATTTAAATCCTGCTGAGTGCACCACAGCGTAAACCGTTTCCATTTGTAGGAATAATTCTTTCTAGTGGAAGGTTTACGTGCAGCTATAAGTACTTGAGATATAGCGGATGGAAGGTTGAATTGCTGTAATATTAAGCTTTCAACATCCATGCTGTCAGGGACAGGGATTGAAGGTTGGGATGGCACAACTGACCCTGTTCCTGAGTTATGAGATTGGGAGCTACTCCCAGGCGAATTGGATCCCTGACTGAAAGATCCAGTAGTGTGGGGAACCATACTTGTCGAGGCCAATATGGGGCTATGAGTATCATAGTCCCCCTGTCCTGTTTTAGCTTCACTAGTGTTTTGGTTATGAGCGGTATCGGAGGATACGCGTATAACAGGCCTGAGTTCCAATGGCGAGCAAATGCGTCCTTTGGCAGGCTGTTCTGCTGTCGGAGTAGAGAGCAGTAATTGTTCACTTTGTAGTTGAGCTGGGATGCAAAGAGATCTATCGTCGGTTGGCCCAAGCGCTGGAAGATTTTGGATGCTATTGTTGGATCCAAGGACCACTCGTGCGGTTGGAACTGACGACTGAGGCGATCCGCCACTGTGTTGTGGATGCCCGCTAGGTAGGTGGCCCGTAAAAGAATTGCATGTGTCAGGGCCCAGTCCCAGATCTGTGCTGCTTCTTGACAAAGGAGGTACGATCCTGTTCCTCCTTGTTTGTTGATGTACCACATTGCAACTGTGTTGTCCGTCTGGATTAAGACAGTCTTGTGTGATAGGCAGTCTTTGAATGCATGCAGCGCATAACGTATAGCTCGAAGCTCTAGGAAGTTTATCTGAAAAGTAGCTTCGAGTCGTGTCCACTTGCCCTGTGTTTTTAGATGACCAATATGTGCTCCCCAGCCTAAGGTGGATGCATCCGTAGTCAACGTCACTTGTGGCACTGGCTGCTGAAAAGGTAGACCTTTGTGCAGGTTGGGCATTAGCGTCCACCAGAGAAGTGCGGCTTTGAGCTCTGGTGTGATATAAACAGGAGTGGACATTTGTTGAGTGGCTTGTATCCACTGTGTTTTGAGTGTCCATTGTAGAAGTCGCATGGTCAGTCTGGCCATGGGAGTTACATGAACCGTGGAAGCCATGTGCCCTAGAAGAATGAGGCACTGGTGAGCCGTCACCTTGAATCGGTTGCGGAGCTGGTGAGTTAAGAGGACAAGTGTCTGAGCACGGTCTTTTGGTAGAAAGGCGGTCGCTAGTGTAGTGTTTAGCTCTGCACCTATAAACTGTAGTAGATGAGTTGGTGACAGATGGGATTTCTGGTAATTGATGAGAAATCCCAAGGAATGAAGGACTTGGATGGTGAGCTTGAGGGACGCGACGGCACCTTCTTTTGAATGACTTTTGATGAGCCAATCATCTAGATAAGGAAACACGTGCACCTTTTGTTTGTGTAGGTGTGCCACTGCTGCAGCCATGCATTTTGTGAACACTCTGGGTGCTGATGCTAGTCCGAATGGCAGCACCCTGTATTGAAAATGCTGATCTAGTACTTGAAACCGCAGGTACTGGCGATGCGGAGGGTAGATGGGGATGTGAGCGTAGGCATCTTGAAGATCCAGAGAGCAGAGCCAATCTCCCCTTTGAAGAAGAGGCAGAATGGAGCCTAGGGATACCATTCTGAATTTTTCTTTCTTGAGAAATTTGTTGAGATTTCTGAGGTCTAGGATAGGACGAAGGCCTCCTGTTTTCTTTGGAATGAGGAAATATCGGGAGTAGAATCCTCTGCCCTTCTGAGGACCAGGAACTGGTTCTATGGCCCTGATTCTCAGAAGGGTGGATAATTCTGTTTGAAGAATTATGGAGTGTTGATTTATTGAATGAGAGTGAAGTGGTGGATTCTCCATAGGGGTAGTTGAGAAATCCAACCTGTAACCGTGGGTCGTGATGGATAACACCCACTGGTCGGTGGTGATGGAGGCCCAATTGCTGAGAAAATGTTGAATGCGGCCTCCTGCAGGTGTTTCGGGGAACGGATTTATGCTGCTGCTCTCTGGGGTTGTTCAGAAACCAGACGTGGCCGTTGTTTGTGGAGGCGGCTGAGGCCTCTGCTGCCTTTGCCTAGGCTGCTGGCGCTGTGTTGGACGGCTAGGCCTCTGTCTACCTGCTGGGGGGTAGTATCTTCATTGGCGATAATAAGGCCTTCGAGTGTCTCTTTTTGGAAATTTTCTGGAAGAGGCCTGCGACTCCTGAGGCTGAGACGACAATTGCTTCAAAGTCTCTGAATGATCCTTAAGTGTCGCTACCGCTTCCTTTATTTTGTCTCCGAAGAGATTATCCCCCAAGCATGGTAGATCAGAGAGATGATCCTGGACTTCTGGGCGAAGATCCGATGCTTTTAGCCATGCCCATCGTCGTGCAGCTATAGCTGATGCGGACAACCTTGCTGCTGTCTCAAAACAGTCGTAAGTGGCCCTGACTTCGTGTTTCCCCGAGTCAAGGCCTTTATGTACTAACGTTTGAAATGCCTCTTGGTATTGATCCGGTAAGGCCAGAGAAAGTTCCTGTACTTGCTTCCAAAGGTTTCTTTGGTATTGGTTCATGTACAGCTGGTAAGCTGTAATCTTCGATACCAGCATGGAACCCTGGAAAACTTTCCTGCCGAGGTTGTCCAACAACCTACTATCTTTTCCCGGCGGCACTGAAGCATGGGATTTTTGTCTCTTCGCCTTCTTTTGGGCGGACTCTACCACCACTGACTGGTGGGGCAGTTGTGGCCTTTGGAATCCCGGAGTTGGCTGCACTAAATAAGTGGCCTCAGCTCTCTTATTGATCGGGGAGACCGAACTTGGATGCTCCCAGATTCTCTGTTGAAGTTCCTGTAAGGCTTCATGCACTGGGATTGCTAACATCTCCTTCGGTGGGTCTACGAACTGTAAGACTTCCAAAGTTTTCTGTCTTTGATCCACCTCTGTTTGTATAGGGAATGGGATGGTATCAGCCATTTCCCTAACAAAGTTCGTGAAGGAAAGATCCTCTGGTGGAGACTTCCTGTGATCCTCAGTTGGAGATGGCTCCGAGAATAAATCTTCTTCCGAAGAGTATTCTGAATGGGAATCATCCGATTCCTGCTGAGGCTTAGGATAAGGTGCTGATGGTCCTACAGGTGAATGTGGCCTAGGGGGCCTTGGCACCCCTGAAGGGCCTGGAAGTGGATCTTGCGGTGGTTGCCTTGTAAGGATTCCCAGTAGTGTGTCCAGTTTGTTGAAAACTGGGTGCAAAATGGGAACATCCTCCCGAGGAACCGGTGTAGGCATCGGCCTTCCTGGTGAGGGCACCGGCATGGGCATCGGCACCGAGGACGGAATCAGGGGAGGCGTACGAGGTAACGGTGAATCCACCGGGGTTGGAATCGATGTCGGTTCCCGCGGCATCGTCGATGACCCCGGAATCGTTAGTGCAGAGATGGGCATCGATGGATGTGGAATCGGCATCGATGGCGGTCTTGCGTCTCGAAGAGCCTGTTGCACCGCTTGACGAATGAGTATGTCAAGTTCCACACGCACAGCTGGTGAAAACAGAGCAGCTGTGGAGGGAGGCGGTGTTGGCGATGCTGATTCCTCCTCAGGGCCCTGAGGAGGTTCGGAACCCGGCACCGATATCGGTGGGGATCGCCCATCAGTAGGCCTTGGAGCCTCTGCTTCCGTCCGGGTTTTCTTAGCAGGGGAGGCCGTACCTGTGTTAGTGTCTCCGGACACCGACTCCCGCCGTCGTCGATGTCAATGGCGATGCTTCTCAGGCTGTTTGTCGCTTCCTGAAGTGGATGCCTTCGATGAAATCGACGGGGATGGAGTGGAAGCGTCCCCCGCAGCCGGAAGTTTCTTTTTTAATAGTAACTGCCGAACCGAGGCCGATGGCGAAGACTGGGCCGACGTCGACGGTCTTGGCAGCAGCTGGACTGAAAAGAGCTGCTCCATCCTTTCGGCCCTCAGTCGTCGACCTTTCGTGGTCATTTCAGCACAGGATGAACACGCTTGGATGTTGTGATCCTTGCCGAGGCAAAGAACACATTCACCATGCGGATCAGTAATAGACATTGTTCTATTACAATTCGGGCATTTTTTGAACCCGGAGGCCATGGCGCCGGACAGCCGTCGACGGCGAACCCGAATTTTATCGTTCCCAGCCGGGAATCGAAAGAGAAAAAAGTTACCAGCCGGTAACAAATGGGAAAAACCCCTCGATGGATAAAAATTTAATTGAAATTTTCCGATTTTTTGTGGAGATGAAATTTCACCTCAGACTCCAATCAAACCGCGAGGCTAACCGCTTCGCGGAAAAAAGAAGACTGAGGAGAGACCCCTGTGGCAGGGAATATCATAGCATGCTGGGCATGCTCAGTAGGCACTCCAGTGCCATTCAAAAGTTTCATAGAAACTTTGAGAGAAGTTTTCCGTACATAGGGCTCCATTATTGATGTCACCCATATGTGAGGACTAGCATCCTGCTTGTCCTGGGATAACCTGTCTACTCACTATGTCTAGTCTCTCTCTACAGCTCAGTGACCCAGAGATTATATTCCAGTATCAGAAGGGCTTCAGCCTTGCCGGACACAGCGACTCACTACTGCCACCTCTGGTGGTCCAGCTTCCAGTCTATTAAAGAACTATTGTGTTTATCTCATTTTCTAGCCTAGCTGGTGGTTCCTCTCAGGATCTCCTCCTGGGGGCGCTGTCATCTACCATTGGCCCAGGGATTCACCATTTCCTCCAAGTGGTCATTCCTTTCACTATTGTCACCTTGTGGGAGCCAACCACTACAGACCACTGACTCCGCTCACGGAAGTATTATATAGACAGCTACTCCTCTGAGACTCCTCTGAGACTTGCTAAGCAGCATATATATATGGTTCCTCTCAGGATCTCCTCCTGGGGGCGCTGTCATCTACCATTGGCCCAGGGATTCACCATTTCCTCCAAGTGGTCATTCCTTTCACTATTGTCACCTTGTGGGAGCCAACCACTACAGACCACTGACTCCGCTCACGGAAGTATTATATAGACAGCTACTCCTCTGAGACTTGCTAAGCAGCATATATATATATATATATATATATATATATATATATATATATATATATATATACACACAGATTGCTACACCGTAGCGGGGGGCATGATAGATTGCTATCTCAATAGCGAAGTACTATATACCTATTGCCAACTCCTCTTCCTTGGAGAGTTGATCCATAACAGATTGCTACTCCTTAACAGATTGATACAGCTTGCTACTTCCATTCCTCATAGGAACATCTAACAGCAGTTCGCTAATAGAATTACAGACAGCTAACTCCTCATCTCTGGAGGAGCAGGTCATGTCATATCGCTACTCCTTCCCCTTTCAGGAGCACAGCAGAACAGCTTGACAACTCCACCTTCCTGGTGGAGTGAGCGACAGCAGATTGCTAACTCCTCCCCTCTGGAGGAGGCGAGCGTAACATATTGCTAGCTCCTCCCCTTTGGAGAAGGAGAGCGTAACAGCGGCGACCAGAATTATACACAGTATTCAAGGTGCAGTCTCACCATGGAGCGATACAGAGGCATTATGACATTTTCCGTTTTATTTACCATTCCCGTTCTAATAATTCCCAACATTCTGTTTGCTTTTTTGACTGCCGCAGCACACTGAACCGACGATTTCAATGTGTTATCCACTATGACGCCTAGATCTCTTTCTTGGGTGGTAGCACCTAATATGGAACCTAACATTGTGTAACTATAGCATGGCTTATTTTTCCCTATATGCATCACCTTGCACTTATCCACATTAAATTTCATCTGCCATTTCGATGCCCAATTTTCCAGTCTCACAAGGTCTTCCTGCAATTTATCACAATCTGCTTGTGATTTAACTACTCTAAACAATTTTGTCTCATCTGCAAATTTGATTACCTCACTCGTCGTATTTCTTTCCAGATCATTTAAAAGTAAGGGTCCCAATACAGATCCCTGAGGCACTCCACTGCCCACTCCCTTCCACTGAGAAAATTGTCCATTTAATCCTACTCTCTGTTCCTGTCTTTTAGCCAGTTTGTAATTCACGAAAGGACATCGCCCTCTTCCATTCGATGTACCTCAAGGCCACCTACTTGCCGGGAGTGGACAATGTGTTGGAGGACAAGCTAAGTCGAGCTTTCCATCCGCACGAGTGGTCCTTCAACCCCACAGTAGCGAACTCAATATTCCAACATTGGGGTTATCCTCGCATAGACCTATTTGCGTAACCTCAAAACTGCAAAGTAGAGAACTTTTGCTCTCTCACTCGAAGCCAACACTCTCAGCCAAGAGATGCGTTCTCCCTCTCATGGGCAACCGGTCTCCTATATGCATTCCCTCCACTTCCACTTCTATCAAAGACTCTCGTGAAGTTACGTCAGGACAAAGGACGCATGATCCTGATAGCACCTCACTAGCCTCACCAAGTGTGGTTTCCAATACTTCAGGATCTCTCCATTCACAGGCACATTCCCTTGGGAACGGACCCGCTTCTGATCACTCAGAACAACGGGTGCCTACGCCACCCCAATCTTCAAGCTTTGTCCCTGACGGCCTGGATGTTGAAAGGTTAATTCTTCAGCCACTTAACCTTTCGGAGCCAGTTTCCCTTGTCCTGATTGCTTCATGGAAGCCTTCCATGAGAAAGTCTTACCTCTACAAATGGAACAGGTTTAAGTCATGGTGTTCTTCTCAATCCCTTGATCCCTTTACCTGTTCCACCACGAAATTTCTAGACTATCTCTGGCACTTGTCAGAATCAGATCTAAAAACTTCCTCCATCAGAATGCATGTCAGTGTGGTGGCTACCTTCCATAAAGGTGATGAGGACATTCCTATTTCAGTACAACCCTCGTTACACATTTTCTGAAAGGCTTGCTTCACCTCAAGCCTCCATTGCGTCCTCCGGCCCCTTCTTGGGACCTCAATCTGGTTTTGGGTCGGCTCATGAAACCACCATTCGAGCCTCTCCAATCCTGTGATCTTTGCTATCTCACATGGAGAGTGATTTTTCTTTTGGCAATCACATCTGCTCACAGAGTAAGTGAGTTACAGGCCCTAGTCACCTATCCGTCTTACACTAAACTTTTGCAGGACCGGGCAGTACTCCGCACTCACCCTAAGTTTTTACCTAAGGTAGTATCGGAGTTTCACATTAATCAATCCATTATACTACCTACCTTCTTTCCCAGGCCCCACTCCAATCCAGGAGATCAAGCTCTACATACCCTTGATTGTAAATGGGCTCTAGCATTCTATCTAGACCGTACAGCTGCCCACAGGAAAAGCACTCAATTGTTTGTCTTTTTCCATTCCATCAAATTGGGGCAGCCTCTGGGTAAGTAGACTCTCTCCTCCTGGTTAGCAGACTGCATATCCTTTTGCTATCAGCAAGCAGGCATTCCGCTTCAAGACCGTGTTAAAGCACACTTTGTCAGGGCCATGGCGATTTCAGTAGCACACCTATGCTCAGTGCCACTTCCTGACATTTGCAGGGCTGCTACCTGGAGTTCTCTCCATACCTTTACAGCCCATTATTGCTTAGACAAGGCCGGAAGACAAGATTCCATCTTCGACTAATCTGTCTTGCGCAACCTTTTTACAACTTGACATACCAACACCCTTCCGCCTGCCCGTTAGGGTTCAGGATGCCCTCTACCAAATTCCACCCCAGTCCTTGTGCCTATTGCACATCTTGGGTACATTTGGTGCATTTCTCGGACATCCTCATCCATATGTGAGGACTACCATCCTGCTTGTCCTGTGAGAAAGTAAATGTTGCTTAACTGTAACAGGTGTTCTCACAGGACAGCAGGATGTTAGTCCTCATGAAACCCGCCCGCCACCCCGTGGTGTTGGGTTCATTTTCTTATTTTATTTTTCGGCACTTCCTGTAGCTTTAAACAAGATGAAAGGGGGACCCCTGCTGGCCCAGTAGGTGCCAGTCAAAGTTCTAGAAACTTTGACAAAAGTGTTCCGTGATTGGGATCCATCCTATGATGTCACCCATATGTGAGGACTAACTGTTATGGATCACCCCGCCAAGGAGAGGAGTTAGCAGTCTGTTCAATGCTGCTCCCCCAAGGGGAGGAGCTAGCAATTTGTAAAACTGTGTAGGCGGAGTTAATGATATATGGTGGGTTGGCTTCCACAGAGTGGCAGTCTGTATGATACTGCTCTAGTAGTGTAAGGAATAAACACTTAATGGAAACTGGTGAATCCCTGGGCCGATGGCAGATGACAGCTCCCCCAGGAGCATATCCTGAGAGGGACCACCGGCTAGGCTGGAGTATGGAGACAAACACAGATAATTCTTTATTAGACAGGAAGTAGAACCACCAGAGGTGACAGTAGTGAGCTGATGTGCCCGGCAGGGCTGAAGTCCCTCAGATACTGGAATTGCGGTCTCTGGGCTGCTGAGCTGTAGAGAGAGACTATAGGTAGTGAGTAGACAGGGTATGCAGGATATATAACCAGTAGCAGATGATACACTCACAATTCAGTATATTCAGGAACAGGAGCCATAGGCGAGTACTGGTTCCTATATGTAGTCTGGAATAAGAACTCACAATATCTGTGTATGAGATGGCTTCTGGAATAGAAGAGAGTCTAATGGAGGGTTTTAGGTGGAGCGAGTACCGGTTCCTAACTGCAATCTGTAATAGTAATTCACAAGTATTAGGTATGTGATAGCTTCTGAAATAGAAGAGAGTCTGTGAAGGGTTTAGGAACATGGGCCCTCATGGAGCAAGTACCGGTTCCTATATGCAATATGAAATAGTAATGTACCAGATATAGGTATGCGATAGCTTCTGAGATAGAAGAGAGTTTTGAAGGGTTTTAGGAACATGGGCCCTCGTGGAGCGAGTACCGGTTCCTATCTGCAATCTGCAATAACAACTCACGATCTCTGTACCTGTGATAACATCTTAGACAGAAGGGAGTCTTCGGAGATTAGGAATATAGGCCCTCGTGGAGTGAGTACCGGTTCCTATCTGAATAGAACTCACAGTGTTCACGTCTGCGATCGCTTCCAGGCAAGGACCCATTGGTCTGAGGTGATTGTATGCCACCTGTTGTTGAAATGGCACAATCGACCTCCCACTGGTATCTGAGGCAGTGGAAACTGGCTGCTGTTCTCTATGCAGGAGTCAAAAACCGGAAGCAGGGCCTGACTGAGGAGCTGCTTGTGGCTTTTGTTTACGAGGTTGACAAGACTGGGCCTTTTGGAAACGTCTCGTGGAACGAGTTCTGGATGGTGGTGGATAGGACTTCTTTGGACGGAAGAATGACTTTTTAGTATCCTTCCTGAAAGGCTGTTTGGAGGAATACTCAGAGGGCATCAGAGAGAGCTGGTGAAGGGTCTCATGATGGTCCTTGAGTTCTGCCACCATCCACTGAATCTGTTTGCCAAACAGATTGTCTCCTATGCAGGGCAGATCAGATAATCTGTCTTGTACTTCAGGGCGCAAGTCCGAAGACTTGAGCCAGGCCCATCGTCTTGCCGATATAGCAGTTGCAGATACCCTGGAAGCGGTGTCGAAGATATCATAAGAGGATCTTATTTCATGCTTCCCTGCTCGAAACCCTTGTGTACCAGGGCTTGAAGCTGTTCCTGGAATTGTTGAGGCAGGGACTCTGCAAAGTCCTGTAACTGCTTGAATAAGACCCTGTTGTACTGGGTCATATACAGCTGGTAGGAGGCGATCCGAAAGATAAACATTGATCCCTGGAAGACATGCTGGCCAATGGCATCCAGGAAATTTTGTTCCTTACCTGGGGGAAAGGAAGAGCGGGGTTTTGATCTTTTTGCCCTCTTTTGGGCAGATTCTACAACCACAGATTGGTGATCCAGCTGAGGTTTCTGGAATCCTGGGGCTGAGTGGACCAAATAAGTGGTATCAGCTTTTCTGTTGACTGGAGCAACAGAACCAGGGTGTACCCAGTTCTTTTTGAGGAGATCCAAAAGAACCTGGTGAATAGGGATGGAGTTTATTTCCTTGGGAGCATCCAGGAACTGTAACAGCTCCATCATTTGGTGCCTATCATCTTGCTCAGTTTGTAATTGGAAGGGAAGCAATTCAGACATTTCCTTCACAAACTTTATGAAGGACAACGCTTCCTACTTTCAATAGGAGAAGGTGGCAATGGTAAAACATCGGTGCCTTGAGATGAATCGTCAGTCCAGGTGTCATAGGGATCAGCACCTGTCCCTGTAGGAACCTGAGAAGGACGGGACGATGGTATTCCTAAGGTCCTGGTCTAGGATCTGAAGGCATCGAGGGAAGTACTGGAGGCACCGATGAAGGCATCGAGGGCACCGGTGCAGGCATCAAGGGCATCGATGGATGGATCGGTGGCCGACGGGCGCATCGGCATCGATGGTTGAGGCATCGGAAGGACTCCCGATGGAGGAATGCGAAACAGTGTTTCCCCTCCCGATGACAGGGTAAGCGGGGAAGGAACCGGTGCCATCAGTGACCCAGGATCCATTGGTGGAAAAGCAGCTATGAGCACTTCCATCTTTGAGAGCAGCGGTGCCAATGCTGTCGGAATGGGATCGATGGTCGGTTCCGCAACCGACACTGATTTGGCGCCGGGGAACCTTGAAGTCTGTGCATCGCCTTATTGATGGCCTCCTGAACCATCCGGTCCAGTTCTTCACGGAGACCTGGAGCAAGCAGCCCCAGCTCCAGAAGGGAAGAAGGAGGCAGAGGCATAGCCGGAGGGACCACCGTTAAAGGAGGAGTCGCGGCTCCCGATACCTGTCCGGGTGAGGGTTGCCTCGGTGACCCAGTCACAGAAAGGGTCGGTGCCTTTTCTGGACGGGGTTTCTTCGATGGCGGCTCGGACGATGGAGAGGTCGAAGATTTTCCTTCCTCGATGGTCCGAGACTCGTAGTGTCAATGCCAATGTTTTTCTCTATGATCCCCTCGGTCCTGAGGGGGAGTAGAGGTAGTCGAAGGCTGAGAAATCGTCGATGCCGGACGGTCACTGGCCAGTGGCTGATACTGGCGCGAAGTGGACGGTGCCAGTTCAGACGACATCGATGCAATCGACGTGTCGGAGTTTGAGAACGGAAGAGAAGTTCCATTTTCTCCATTCTGGCCTTGCGACCTTTTGGTGTCATTAAGGCACATTTGGTGCAAGTCAAGACATCATGCTCGCACCCGAGGCACAATACACAGACTTTATGCGGGTCTGTTATGGACATGGTGCGAGTACAGTCTGGGCACCAACGGAACCCCGATGCCATGGCCTTTGAAAAATTTAGCCGCGGTACGGTCGATGGCCAGTAGCTCGCGAGGGCCAAACTCGATGGGAATCGACTGAAAACGGGTAAAAACTTACCGAAGTACCGCAGAGTCAAAAATTCGAAGGAGGGACCCCTGTGGAGTATGAAAGTTTTTAGTAATTCCATGAGAAAAATTCCTGTCAGGAATCTCTGTGGAGCTCCTTAACCCACGTGGCTACTGCTGCTCGGAAAAAAGAAGACTGAAGGGGGACCCCTGCTGGCTGCAGCTTTAGTGCCATGCTGGGCATGCCCAGTAGGTCCCAGTCAAAGTTCTAGAAACTCTGACAAAAGTGTTCCGTGATTGGGCTCCATCCTATGATGTCACCCATATGTGAGAACTACCATCCTGCTTGTCCTGTGAGAAAAGATGTTTTAAATTTCCATGTTTAATGCACAGATCTCTGCACACTAAAACTTACATGACTGCATACAGAAAGCTAAACCTTTTCTTCCAACAGGTGAAAGTGGAATTGCATACCCTCAGCCATTTTTAGATGTGGAAGAGTGCAAATGCAATCATATTCAATCCAAAAACAAAGCATTCGATACCACAGAATGCAGCTTCCATCAGAGCATGCCATATGGCTTGATTAAGAACCAGTAGCTTATGCGATGATGTCCACAACAAGTTGACGGACATCCCTTACCCGGATGATCACCTTTTCAGAGAAAAACTAAGAGAAATAGTCACTCAAATAAAGGAACAACAAGTGGCGGTCTAGTCCCTCTCTATGGAATAGGAACAGCAGTCTTCTGCAAGGCATGCTTACTACACCATCTCTGGCATACAGGTTGCTTAGGCTTACAGGATGCCAACTCTGCTTTCGCAACAGCGACAACCTCTGACTCGCACTTGACAGAAGGAGCACTATTAGCCAAAAAAAAACACAAGTCCAACCAAAGCCTGGGTCACATTTTTGACCACATTCAAATCCACCAATAATTATCTCTGGTAGCTTGGAAAATTCTGGCTGGACATGGAGTTCTACTCCCATTACTTCCTTATCCTGAAGAAATCTGGGGGCCTGAGACCTGTCTTGGATTTAAGAAGCCTGAACAAGCATATATACTTGAAGAAATTCAAAATGAATTCCCTCCACACAATTCTTCTCTTCATCCAGATAGGGGACTGTATGTTCACTCTACATCTAAACAATGCTTGTACTCATATTCATATCCATCTCTCCCACAGGCATTACCTGTGCTTTATGGTGGACTCTTCCCATTACCAGTATAGAGTGTTTCCCTTTGGTCTCTCAGCAACACTAAGGGGCCGATGCAATAAATTTGCATAGAAAGCGGGCGCTGAACAGTCAGCGCCCGCTTTCTTAATGCACCCCAGGCGCTCCCAAGGGGGGCATCATGCAATATTTAAATTAGGGGGTCGCATTAGTAAGGAGGCGCTAGGGTTGCTTGCATGCCCCTAGCGCCTCCTTGCTAACGCGAACCCAATTGGCGTCGGCGGTCCGATGGTTAGGAAAACCGACACCGAGTTTATCGACGTCGGTTTTCCTAAATGCTGCACAGCCGCAAAGCCAGGGGGTTCAGGAAACAGATGCTTGTCATTCAAGCATCTATTTCCTGCACCCGACTGCCAGTGTTTTCTTTTTTTTATATTCTTTGACTTTGTTTGTTTTTCCTCTTACTTAATATTGCAGCGATATTAAGTAGGAGGCAGTACAGAAAAGCATCAGTAATTAACGCCTGCATCAGGCAGGCGTTAATTACTGACCGCTAGATGTGCGTGCTAGACGCACTTTTTTTTTTGCATCTGGAGTGAATGCTAATAGCCTCAAGCATATGCATTTGCATGTGAATAGCGCTATTACTCACTCCGCTTAGGACGCGTGTTGAATAGGTGATAATTCCCTTATTGTATTAGGGGATTCATTAGCGCCTATTCAACCCACGTCCGACTGCCAGTTATACAATGCACTCGGCTGAGCGCACTGTATTGCATCAGCCCCTAAGGGTTTTCACCAAGTGCCTGGCTACAATAGCAGTGCATATGCAGCACCAGAGCATCCATATTTTCCCTTACTTGGATGAGTGGCTTTTTACAGCAAGCTCCAAGGAAGGTGTACTACTTCCTTGCAAAAATCAGTACAACTGCTACAATCGCTAGGATTCCTAGTGAATTTTGAAACATCAACCCTAATTACTTCCCAGAAAATCCAATTTATTGACGCATGGATAGATTCTCTGCAAGACAGCTTTTCTTCTCTCAAATCATGTGAATACTCTCAGATCCCTTGCATACAAACTGTTGAATATGGATCAGTTATCAGCCATTCTGGGCCTCACAGTGGCGGTAATTCACAGGTTAGTGAATCTACATGAAAACCCTCAATTTGGTTGTCAGGGATTGTGTGAGCTGGTCCCATTGGGAGCAGAGACCCCACTGCAGGAGGCTGAGAACCATCATGTCCATAATTTATTATCATGTGCTGTAATTATCAATCTCTCTTCAAATCTAAGCTCACCTCTCCTTAACCATTCCTGAGTCAGATTTTGATCCATGTGATATTTATGACACAACTTCCTATATTTGAAGCAATTCCCTTCATTTCTGCTTTGTGTTCAATTTGGTGCTTCCAATAATAGGTATCAGGGTTGGGTTGGGCTGGAAATGTTTGATGTTGTCCAAGGGGTATCTGAGAAGCCCTCCAGCCTGGCATTAGGGTTTGCCCCTGAGAGTTTGTCTCCCTCTCCACTAAGTGAGTGAACCTTAACTCGCACACTTTTTCCAATCACAGTCCTTGGGGATTTGGGTGTTTGTTTTTTTCTTCTAGTACTTAATTCCCCAGAGGGAGGACACACTGGTAATTATAGGGGAGATGCATGTAAACAGTGCCAAAGAGAATATAACAGTAATTCATTTAAACATACACAGGAAAAAAGCTTATTTAAAAAAAAATGTATAAACTAACTCCATACAGATGAGCTAACTATTGTTGTGTTTGATGTTAAATACAGGTAGGAATGATAAATCTCTAAAAAAAAACCCAAGTGGAGCATAAAACATCTATAAGAATTTAAAGTACACAACAGTAAGTCTTTTCAAGCAGAAAATTATATCTACCTCTTCAGTGAAGCATAAATATAAAATACTGAAACCAAGGATGATTTATTTTATTTTTTATACTACTTTCCCAAAATGAGTTATACTGGACAGATGAACTAAAGAGAATGAAAGCACTGAGGCTTAATAAAGTTATTGCATATGGTTTTCTATAAAATTTAATTTAGTTCCAATGATGAATAGCCACAAAAATTTAGAATATTTTTATGTCTTCATTATTACACACACAGACTATAAAGTTGTCTATAACTTGGAACAGACAGCAATTTATGTTTCACTACCACTTTACAAGTATTGAGAGAAGCTAGCCATTTTCAAGATCCCAATGCAAGATCTTTACATCTGAAAATATTGATCAGCATTTTTGCCCATGTCTTCCTGTGGTGGACACTGAATGAACTCTGCAATAAAATGCATAATTATCAGCTGCAGTAAGTCCAGACCAAGCCCATAATTAGGTACAGGCAACATTTGAAGGCACCAAATGTCAAAGGCCAAAAAAGAGCCTGCTTCTGCTTGCTTTAGAGCCATGTGCTGGCATAGCTTCACAGGGGTACTGCCATGGCACTTTGCCTAAGGGCACAAAAATCTTAAATCTGGCCCTGGGCCAGACATCATAATTTGGAAAATGATGAATGTATTTATGAGTGATTTACCTTTTGGGGTTCTAAAATTAATAGTCAAATAGAAACAGACCATTTTACTACACATTACTAATTCGTTGTCAATAGCTCAAAATCATTGAGGGACACACAATGCATTCATTGGGGCTTAAAAAATAATTGTTGTGCATTCTGATTATTCTAAAATCTACTTACCTCACAAACAGCTGCCTGAAGCATAGCATCAAATACACCTTCAGGTGCATCAATATTTCCCGAAAGTTTTTGTTTTCTTACTGCATTTCTAAACTCTGTTACGTTGTCAGTCAAGGAAAGAACATGAATATATCCATGAGATGGCATACAGTCAGAACGAAAACCACTGCGAGGCAAAACAGAAATATGATTCATGATTTACAGGATGCACTTTTTTTCCCTTCAACATTAATTACAGACTGAATTAGGAGGAAGTCCACATTTAAATACCCTATTTATGTCAGGCGGTTTTACAATTAGATTCTGCAGAGCACAGATCTTAGGGATTTTTTGTGTTTTGGTACAAGGCAGCATCTTTAAGAATTTTAATAGCAACAACTTAACAGAAAATGTTTCACTGATACAGAGTTGATTTTACTACTTACCATTTTTGAAATATAGTTTTATTTTAACTTACTGTATTATGTTAATTTTGTTTTTTTGTTTTTATTATATAATTGTATCTAATCCAGTACATGAATACATATATTAACGTCAATATTCAGCAGACTGTTTAGTGGACAAGTTATCCTGCTAACCTTTGCCTAAATGTTATGTTTGAATAAAGCTATTTAGGATTTTAAGTTATCTGGTCTCACAAGGCCGGATAACTTGCTATTTACCCAGATATCTACAAAAGATATCCGGATAAGTAGAGCTTTTGTTCACAAAAACATCAAGATTTAAAAGTTTTTCTATCCCCCATCTAATATAAAGGTTGCCCTATTGGGCCTTGCAACCCCACTCCACATCTTTAAATCTGATGGAGCTGTCAAGGCCCCCCCCCAAGACTATTCCTTTCTTCATAGAGCAACTGGTCCCTGAGGCCAGACCCTCCCCCCCCCCCCCTCAGCAATCTAACAATACATGCCACACACCAACCCCCTCCAACCACCCCTTCCCTCCTCTTCAGAGGTCAAAAAGTCCTCGCTGGAAACGGGGTCAGCACTTACCCACTCCCGGTAAGGTCTGGCACAGCTTCTGTCAAAGCTGCACTGGAAGTGTAAACTACACCAGGTTTGACAGAAGCTGTGCTGGACCTCGCTGGGAGCAAGTAAGTGCTGACCCCACTGACAGTGGGGATTTTATGGCCTCAAGAAGTGGGGAGAAGGGCTGGAGGGGTTGTGATGCAGTGGGGTGTTGTTAGATTGCTGAGGGGGGAGAGGGGGAATGGCCTGGCCTTAGTGACCGGTTGCTCTATGAAGAAGGGGACTGTCCAGAAGTGGGGGGGGGGGCTGTGACAGCTCCATCAGATCTAGCGATGTGGAGTGGGGGATGCAAGGCCCAATAGGGCAACTTTTATATTAGGTGAGGGACAGAAAAAAAAAAAATCGGGCCATAGGCCCCTTTAATTCCTTGTTTTTTTTGTGAGAAACTGCTACTTACCTGGATATCTTTTGAAGATATCCAGGTAAGTAGCAAGTTATCCGGCCACACAAGGCTGGATAACTTTAAACTTGTTTCCGATCAGCTCTAAAGTTATCCAGCTAAGTTACCCAGATAACATGACTCCTCCCCGGAATGCCCAAATAAAGCCCACTTTTTATCCAGCTAAATTATAGCTGGGTAAGTAACCAACTCAGGGAGACTATTCCAGGCATACTGTGCAGCAATGTGGAAAGCGCAATATCAGGAGTTGGCAATGAATGAGAAGAGCACAAATAACAGGGATTTGCCCGATGAATGGAATTCAAAAGGAAGGATGTAGGTAGAGTGAAGGGAGGAAAGGTAATGAAGAGTTGCAGACTGAATGCATTTGTAGACGAGTAACACAAACTTGAACAGGGTAAAGAAGTAGATGAGAAGCCAATGTAGTATCTTGGGAGAAGGGGTTATATGGTCTTAACAATGTTGAAGGAAAATAAGATATGCAGCTGGATTTTGAATAGATTGCAGTGGAGAAAGATGGGAGGCCTGTGAAAAATAAGTTGCAGTAGTCTAAGCAGGTAAAAAGAGTGGATGAGCCTTTTGACAGCATGCTTAAAAAAGGAAACAGATTTTAGTGATGTTATAGTATAAGAAATGACATTCTTTGGCAGTGTTTAAGATGTGCGAAGAGGAGAGAGAGGCATCAAAGATGACCCAAGATCATGAGTCGAGAGAACTGGGAGGATGAGAGCATCCTGTCATGCTTCCAAGGTAGGTTGTCTTTTCAGTGTGGTTGCACCTAGTTTGAAGTTGTGCAGCTTTCCCAGGGCCACACCACACTGTAAAACCTACCTAGAAAGGGTCTGAGCAACAACAATCCAATCTGTAAACTCTTGCTAGTACCCTTTGGCTTGGGTATCAGCCAAATGTGACATATATGATATATGTAACATTACACACCAAGAAACATCACTGTATTTAATTAGCACTCAATAAACTAGAGTAGGCGGTGGCTGTCTCCCTGACAGGAGCACCTCAAAATGGCTGTAAGCCATACACTTGCCAGGTAATAAAGCCTGCTACTTCCCATCTCTTTTTTTCCCCATTAACCTCTTCTTCCCCAGCTTCACAAGTAACTGCGCAATTGAGATTGAATGGGCCAATGGGAAAGTCTATATATAGTAGGAGAAAAAGGAAGGAGCCTGGTCCAGCAGCCTATCACTATTTTAGGGTGTGGCTCCCAGAATGCTATTAAAGATCCTGCTTTTTCTTCTTCTACTTTGATTCAAAATGTTCCATAAAGATCATTCCAGAACAAATTATTAGACTTTATGAGATGTTTTATACACATGTAAACACATGCATGGCCCAAGAATCTCATTGGGATCAAAACATGTGCACATAAGGCCCTGCAAGTAGCAGTAAAAAAAAAAAAAAAAATCAGTATTTCAAACCACATTACCTCATTTTTTTGTTCTGTGTTTATTCCTGTTATGCAGGAAATGAGTTCCAGTGACAACACTTTGAATCAGGCCCATAATTTTTCCATGCAGTGTTTCCATCATGTACTAATGCACATTAGACAGTACATACCTGCAAGGATTATTGACTCTGTGTGGATTACTACTACTATATGGTGTCATGGCTTTATCCACAAATGATCCAAATCCAAATCGGAAATCACGAGAGACATTTGTCATCTTTTGAGACAAATCAAATCCAATGGAGTTCAGGTTTTCTATGCTTTTGTGCATTGAGGCTGAGACATCAACTAAATAATATAGGTCCACAGGATATTTCTCCAGATGACGAACTGTTAACATAAAACTTGCTTCAGCTCCTATTTAGAAAGGAAGATACACCTTAATCAAATATTAATAAGTATGAACTCTGAAAAACTGTCTATCACGTTCACTATCATCCTTAACCAATGAAATCTTCCAAATATTAACCTTTGCAATAAAACATCTGTTTAGTATATTTATGTTACTAGAAAAGGCTTTGTGTGATGCTTTATTTCTAACATATATGACATACCATTCTGTATATTTCCCTTTAATATGATTTTTACCATAGACAGGTACTGACATCAGCAGAAGCAGAAAACATATACGCAAATACGAGAGTTTGTATGCTATATAAGAACTCCAGTATGTGCCTCACTATGCACATCTACTTTTAAAAAGAAATACTTGCACAATTTAAAACATTCTCAGGCTGATGCAATACAGTACACTCTTGAATGGACGTGCATTTTGGACACGTGTCCACAACCTCTTATGCTATAAAGGGATCAGCATGTCCAAAATGTGCGTCCAACCCCCCATGAAGCTAATAGCACTTATCACATGCAAATACATGCTGATAAGGCTATTAGCTATTCTCCCCCGAATCAAAAAAAAAAATGTGCACCCAACACGCTCATTTTTACCCTCAGAAATTAACGTCTGCCTGGAGCAGGTGTTAATTTTTGAGCAGCCCAAAAAAGTGTGCAGAAAAGCAGAAAATACTGCTTTTCTGTATTTCCTCCGATTTAATATCGTGGTGATATTAAGTCGGAGGAACTAAAAGGACAACCTTTTAAAAAAAAAAGTGCCGGCGGTCCGGTTAGAAAAAGGGGCACTCGTAAAATTGAGCATCCATTTTCCTAACTGGCTGACAGCTGACCTCTCCTGGGCGTCCGCTGTCAAGGAAGCGCTAGGGGCGCACAATTTCCCCTAGCACCTCCTTTCTGCCGTGGCAGCTGATTTAAATATTAAATCAAGCTCCCTGGAGAGGTTGATCAGCGCGCATTGGGAGAGTGAGCACTCAATCAGGAGCGCCCGTTTTCCCCGCGCCAGTATTGCATCGGCCTGTCTCTGCTTTAAAAATAATCCTGAAGAATGTTAGCTGTGTTTTCCCAGTTTTAAATAAGCTGCATTGTGGAAAACACTTTTAAGAGCTCAAATTACACTGCGCTTTAACCCATAATATGATGGTGAAACTGAAAATCATGTTCATCCTTAGAGTGTAGACCTCTCACATAACTTACAGTGTGTAGCCTAATGGCCCTGCCTGAAATGCACTATTCAGAACGCTATAAAATTTAATACCTCCTGTAGCAGACTGAGCAGTTAAAGAGTAATAAAGACTGTACAGAATGGACAAAGAGGCAATGGAAACATTGGGTTCATGTTTAAACTGTTTATGTTTAGTTACAATTTCTGACATTAGTTCCAGTTCCCACAGCAATTACAAGAGTTCATTGGTACATGAAGATGTTGTTTGTGACTCTTTCAAGTGCAGGAGACTGATCTCTGGAGCAGCACGAAGCATTAGGCTGCCAGGGAAGTCGCTGCTTCCTCAGAATGAGCCTGAGACTGAGATACACATTGAATATCTCTCCTATGGAAGCAATGAATCCTAATGACAGCGCTGTTTGCCATATTTCTTCCTCCTGCTAGCAGCAACTATGATTAGAAAAAGGACAACACGTTTTCTCACTGATACATTACACATACCGGGGGTAATTTTCAAAGGAGTTATGTGCATAAATATAACTACTGTTGTAGCAATTTTCAAAAGCCATTTACTCACGTAAAGTGAACTTATGCGAATAAATCCTATGGACGATTCAATGGCATATATTGTAGCAATTTTCAAAAGCCCACTTACTCAAGTAAAGTGCATTTACATGCGTAAAACCCAGTTTTACGCATGTAAATGCTTTTTAAAATCAGACCCACCATATTTCACTAAAGTAACATGGAAATCATTTTTAAAAAGATACATCATGTATCTTCTCTGCTTAGTTATACAATATTTTTTCCTCATCAAATGCTACTGTTAGCCACACTGAACACATATTGATAAGCACGTAATATACACTTACATACTGACACTTTACTCAGCAACGGAATACAGGAAGAGGGAAAACAGAAATACTTTCTGGATCCATATATATAATAAGGTTCTGCCTTTGCTGAGCCGATGCTCTACAGGTCATGTGCAACAAGCCATTCAAACTCAAGATCATGAACCCCCCTTGACATTTCAGGAGTGTCAGCCATCCTTTCTCTGATAGCTTTATCATAATCTAATAATGAGAAATCTTCAAACTTATTATGTGCATTAACTATCGTGTACCGGAAAGACCACAGCGCAAACGTCTGCACAAGGTCTGTCCTACTCACAATATTTTCCAGCCTGGCAAAGGACTTTACCCAATTAAAGATGTTGTGTAACTTCTTGTTTACACTGGGTGGCTCTTGCTTCCTATTATACTATTTCTGCTCCCCTTGTTTTCTACAACCTCTGTGACGGAGTGTACAGAAAACTCCCTCAGTCTCACCCGGTCCTCCTTAAGATTGAGACTCGCAGGAAATCTGGTAACTCCTGTGCTGCTTTGGAGGAAAAAGGTCACCTGGAAGGAAAGCATCAGCTTGATGAGGCAGGAAGCAATCCTGTAGCTAGGACCTGCCTTCAAGATGATGCAGTACCCTCTTGCACCAAGGATAGGTATCCATGGGCACATACCCAGAAGGAAAGGGTTAGGATGGCCCTTATAGCTGGTGATTCAATTATTAGGAAGGTTGATAGCTGGGTGACTCGTAGACGTGTTGCGGAGCACGCCCTCAGGCCCTGTTAGGAGCACGGAGGTGCGGTCCCATTTCAAGGAAGATGTGAGCCCTTGGATCGCGGCACGACTCAGGGAGGAGCCCCAAAACACACCGCGAGAGGTGAGCAGGTACGAGCACGGGTAGAGCAGGAGCAAGGCTGGACTGAAGACAAGGCGAGGATTATCCAGGACAGGAACAAGGCAAGCTCAGCCTTCCACTGGACCTACACGCACCAGTGAGTCCCAGCAACACAATGCTGGTCTCAAGAGTAGCCCTCCATCCACTCGATAGCCCTTCCGGACCCGCCGCTTGGGAACGACGAGTGTGTGAGGCCAGATGGAGGCTGAGGGCAGGAACATGAAGACTCAGATGTAGACTTGGATACTCAGGAGACTCAGACGTAGACTTGGATACTCGGACAAGGAATCAGGATATTCAGTAGACTCTGACAAGGATTCAGGTTACTCAGAAGACTCTGACAAGGATTCATGTTACTCGGAAGACTCAGATAAGGATTAAGGTTGCTCGGAAGTTTCAGGCAAGATTCAGAACTCAGGCGAAAGAACTGGGTGAGAACTGCATCACAGCGCACCCTACATAGCTGCCCATGGTTGGTCGCGGACCACGCTGAACGCGAAGCAGACTCCAGACAAAGAAGTGGAACTTGAGACTGGAACATGACGAAGATTCAGTAGAGGCCTGCACCGGGGCGCGTCCTACACAGCCGCCTGTGGCTGATCGCAGACCATGCTGGAACGGAGCAGGTTCTGGCAGCGTCTTAGGCATGGACAGATGCAAGCACAAGGGACTCGGAAGTAAGGCATTAAAAACAGAAGCCTTCCAGAGGCTTGCGCTGCAGACGAGAAGGCCTTGTACCACGAGGCGCCCTACACAGCCCCCATGGGCTGGTCACGGACCACGACGGTGGCACGCCAGGAGAGGTGGACAGACGAGGGACCTGGGAACTGGACGAAGAGCTGAAGATGAGACGAATGGAGTCGAACAAGGAACATGGCAACTCAGGACACAGAACATCTGGACATCAGGACATCAGGAGAACTGGACATCTGGAACATCAGGAACAGAAGACAGGCGATGAGGGAGCTCCGACGAGGGACAAGATCAGGAACATCAAGGAGACAAGGTTCAGGAACATGAAGGACATGGAACAAAGATCCATCAAGGCACAGGAAAACCACGGAAGACCTGGATCCTCAGGAGACCACAGAAGCTGTGAAGACTGGATCTGAAGGCACTGAGGAACAGAAGCAAAGCCCTTTTATAGGGCTGAAGCAGTCAAAGGTTAATGATGTCATCCGTTGGGGCCGTGGAGCTTTTCCCGCCGCTGGCCCTTTAAATACCAGAGAGAGGCACCCGCACGCGCCTATGCAGAAGCAGGAAGAGGAGAATGCCTCGGCGGCATCCATGCCACGTGGGAGGCCCGGAGGACAGCGGCGTTGGTGGCGGCAGCCCTTCCTTGAAAAAAGGAAGCAGGCTGCAGCAGTGGCTACAGCCGCAATGAGAGACTCCCGCCGGCAGCACTAGGACCGCGGGGGAGCACCGGCAACGCGGCGGCCTTGGGCCACTCTCCGGAACGGCGTCGGCGGCCTGGCTGGACAGAAGGTAGGGGACTACCTGTGGCTATCGCAGTCAGGATCCCAACAAGATGTGAGGATTGCTTGGTAACTTGCCTGCCTGGTGCGAAGGTAGTGGACTTCACCCATCAGATATATAGGATTTTAGATAGTGCTGGGAAGGAACTGGCTGTCTTGGTACATGTGGGTAACAAAGACAACAGAAAAGTGCAGGAGGGAGGCTCTGGAATTCAAATTTAGGGTTTTAGGTAGAAAGCTGAAATCTAGAACCTCCAGGGTAGCATTCTCAAAAATATTCCCCGTTCCACATGCAGGACCCCAGAGGCAGGCAGAGCTCCAAAGCCTCAATGCGTGGATGAAACGATAGTGCAAGGAAGAGAGTTTTAAATTTGTTAGGAACTGAGATTCATTTTGGGGAAGGGGGGGCTTTTTCTTGAAAGGATGGGCTCCATCTTAACCAGAGTATTTCCAGGCTGCTGGAGATTGTGCAGCCTTTAAACGAGATAATGAGGGAAAGCCGATAATTGCTCAGAAGTGTATCGTTTGGAATGAAGTATCTTTGAAGGATACTAAAAGAAAAGGGAAATAGGGCATCCCAATAGAGAGGTTGAAATAAATGCCAAAGGGGATCAGGTGCCTTTAAGTAAAGTGCAGAAAGATTACAAATTATCCCTGTCAACTGATGAGCAAGTTGTTAGTACAGACAAGAAACATAATTTGAAATGTCTATATACAAATGCTAGAAGTCTAAAAATTAAGATTGGAGAGTTAGAGTATATAGTACGCATCCTCACCAATTCCAAAAAACGTGACCACATCACACCCACCCTGATCGAACTCCACTGGCTGCCTACACAATCCCGTATCCTTTTCAAGACCCTCTCGCTCATCCACAAAAGTATCACTAATGAAAACTCTGACTGGCTCAACCCTCCCTTACTTCTACGCACCTCTACTCGACCATCTCGTACTGTACACCAAGGAACACTCCGCACCCCCTCTATCAAATCAACAAAACTCATCTCCACAATGAACAGCGCCTTTTCTCTAGCCGGTCCCACCCTCTGGAACTCCATGCCCCCAGACCTACGCACTGAATCCTCTACCCCTAAATTTAAAAAAAAAAACTAAAAACTTGGTTGTTCCTACAAGCCTACCCATCCAACATGAACCTCTCTTCGAATGTTGTCTGATCCATTTTGGACCCCGCTCAACTTTCACCTTATCTTCCCCTTATCGTGCTTTCTCGTCTCTTCATTCCCTTTTCCCTCCCTCTGTCTTAATGTAATTTCCACCTATTGTTTGTCAAACAGTATTATATAATGCCGTTCTGCTTTTCCAATTAATCAATTTTTGTCAAATTTCGTGTAAATATCCTTTTGCCTCCTAATCCCCCAAGCAGTATCTCGACCAGATGTTTCTGCCCATTGTAAATTATAGCCATGTTTATTTAGTTGTTTTATAGTTCCTTAATCTCACAGTTACCGTTCAATGTAAAAGCTCCACCTAAAAGTTATTAAGTTACTTGTAAACCGATGCGATGTGCAAACGGATGTCGGTATATAAAAGATTTTAAATAAATAAAATAAATAAATAGCACTGAATGAAGAGGTAGATATAATTGGCATCTCAGAGACCTAGTGGAAGGATGATAATGATTGGGACACAGTGATACCTGGGTACACATTAAATCGAAATGATAGGATGGATCAAATTGCACCTCAGGAAGCAAGAAAAATCTGGCTCACACAGAGCTGCAGGTATACATGACCATCATCTGCTGCAGTCAGAGAAATACTGATGAGCTGCAGGTGGCATACTTGGGATACCAGTGCCTCGAAGCTTTGCTCTCTGACTCCGTCTGCTGGTGGGAGTGCATAACCCACTGGTCTGGACTGATCTGGATATGTACAGGAAAATTATTTTTCACTCAGTGCATAGTTAAACTCTGGAATTCATTGCCAGGGGATGTGGTTTCAGCAGTTAGTGTTACTGGGTTTAAAAAAGGTTTGAATAAGTTCCTAGAGGTTAAATCCATAAATTATTAAGGTAATTAATAAGCAATAGTAGCTTGTGATCTATCTAATGTTTGGGTACTTGCCAGGTACATGTGACTTGGACTGGCCACTGTTGGAAACAGGATACTGGGCTTGATGGACCCTTGGTATGACCCAGTATTGCATTTCTTATGGTCTTACTTATGGGCATATCTGCCAAATTTCTTATGTTACAAAATTACCCACTATAAGTTTGTGGACCTTAAGCAAAGATATTCATTTTTCACACATTTGGATCTCTTTAGACAAATAATTTGTGGGAAAATGTAGAAACCATTTATGGAAGACATTTACCCATAATGAAAAATCTTGTTGTAGTTTTCTAATTGTGCTACACCTCAACATGTTCACTGAATAATTTTGTATTAAAAACAAATATTATGGCTGAGTTCACCACATAAAGAAATGCCAGACATCTTCTGCTGACCTGAATTCAAAAGTCTTATTGCATTTCTGGCTCTTTCAACAAGCCTTCCCCTAACCAAAACTCACATCAACCATGCCATAGAAAATGTACTTAGGCCTTCTATTTAATGCGCGCCATCTCAGACTTTGGAATCAATCAAAGCACGCCATTTCAAACATTGTAATTAATCTGTTATAGTTACTGAGTTACCTATCTACTACAGCTTCTTCATCTGCCAAGTTCCATTACCCTTGTTTTATTGTAACTGTTGCCTCTTCTTCTAAGTTATGGTTAATGTTAAAAAAAATCCCTTTGTTCCGTGTAAACCGATTTGATATGATTTGTATCATGAATATCGGTATATAAAAGTACTAAATAAATAAATAAATAAATTTCTAGCTATTAAATTTTTAAAAATGCATAATTAATTTATTATAGTTTAGAGTAACAAATGTAATAGTTTATAGTTTATTATTCTTTATATACCGACATATCGGGGTTCCATCATATCGGTTTACAATAAATAAACATAAGGAGCAAGAATGACATACATTAATTAAAAATTAAAATACAAATCAGCATAGTAAAATAATAAATAAGGACTAAAATTCTAATGCTAAAACTATAATAAGTACTTACAATAATTAAAAAATGATTACACAATAAAAGATAAAAACCAACTGACCCATCCAGCTTGCCCATTTATTCCAGTCTACACTGCTAAGGATATATCCCAACTGCTTGACTGCTTATAGGGTATCACTCCTTATCAAAGCCAGTTTTTTATTGTGTTTCTCATCGGTTTGCTTCCATCCTGGCTAGATGAGCACACAAGTTCTAATACTTAATTCAGCTCTCAGCAGCTCCCTTTCCCTCCCCCATTCCATGTCTTAGCTTTGTAATAATCCAGAAATTTACCAAAATTAGGGCCTCATTTTCCATCCAGATCGCACACAATAAGGGACGTTTTGCATGCGAAAAGTCCCTTATCGCGTGCGATACCAAAATGGGGGGGGGGGGGGGAGTCAGCCCCAGAAGAGGAGGAGTCGGGGCATCACCGGAGCCGACTCCGCGAAGACGCCGCGGACGACGAAAAGGTAAGGCCCTTTTCGTGTCTGAGTTCGGGCCCAATAGCTACACCATCTATGGTGGCGCTATTGGGTGCGAAACCGGCAGCGATCGCACCGCGACGGTGCTATCGCTGCCGGCTAGCGCAGGCCCGCCCCCCGTTTCGGCCCCTCGCCCCTCATTCCCTAAAGTATCGCAGGCCTACAATACTTTAGAAGATGAGGCCCTTAGTGAGGTCGCTATCTGAACATATAGCCAGGTATGTCCCAGTTACCTTGCTGTGTGCTACCTGGGCCACCACCAACTATATTCAGTTAATATCATTTTAGATGAACAAACCTGGATGCAACTGGATTGAAACCTCTCCTGGTGTCACTTGTGTGTTAGCTTCCTGAACACTGGGTATTGTTACCCGGGCAGAAGGATATTCTATTAAATCAGAGCTGCAGCCTTTGTATATTAAATTAAATAGGATGTCACATCGTTCACTTTTTGTTGCTTCCACCATGAAATCCTGATCAAAAGAATGAAAGTACAAAGTGTTACAGAGTATGGGCAATCAACAACATTTTTAAAGTAAATTAAGCAAACAAATAACTAACAAGTGTTTCCAATCAGATAATACACTACCATAAATTGTGATATAGTGCAGTGCTTGATTGCCACATGTTTTTAATGTTGCAATTACTAGAAAATGTTTTCAAATGTACCTTAAATTAAGTTGGAACAATCCCATTAGTCAAGAACAAGAAAAACAGTTTACTTCATATTTAAAAAGCATATTGTACAAGTCAGCAACAACAAAGGAAAATTACAGAGAACACGTTATGCATTTTATTTAGGTACTGTACAAACATTTCTAGCAGTTTTTTGGATGGGAAACATTATGCAAAAGCTACTCAATCAGTGCATAATGCTCACTATACCTACCTACCAGAAATTTCATAGAGCAGGGGTGGGCAAACTACAGCCTGCAAGCCAAAATCGGCCCAGCCTCTTGTTTAATGTGGCCCATCTACTTCCTTCAAGTAGTCCATCGTGTCCAGCCCGCAAACACCAAGATTCTGTCTATGCTGATAAGCTCTCCCTGTGCTTAGCTCTCTTTTCTGCTAGTGAAGAGAGTGGATACAGAGCTATAGTACCTTTATTCCTCCTTCTTAGCCTTGATGCTGCAGCTTCCTGGTTGTCAGATGACTATAATATTTCTGGAGTAGAGAGGGAGGATAGGGAAGCGGCTGACAGGTGCATGGCACCAATCAGAGGGAGGTGGCTGGGCCTGCATGAAGAGGTCCTTGTACTGTATCTGGATTGGCAGTCGCAACCTCTCTTGGTCAGACCTTAGTGATCAAGGCCTTGCCTCCTTTACCCAATTGGGGAAGAAGGATTTGCCAATCTCTGGGCCAGTGTGGGAGGCAGCCTATGTGGGGTGGGCTCTCTGTCTACTGCAAAATCTGCTGCAGAGGAAAGGTAAAGCTCCGGCCTAGCAAATGCTTCAGGGAGCCCCCAGTAGTTCACTGTCTTCAGATAAAAATATCTTACAAAGGCAGCTGAAATGATTCTCATATCTTTTCTGTTGCGGTTCGACTGAGACGGGTATAAAAAGAAATTCAGCTGCATACTACTTCTTGTCATTGTTTATTTGATGTTTGATGTAAGGGTTTTGTGTTTTGTTTTTTAAATAATTATATTATGTCTTTCCTCCTGCTGGTGGGTTCTAATTAAAATGGCAAATCTTATTTCTATTTACTTTTTGCTCAAATCTTTTTTTCTCTTATTGAAAAATCATTTGCTTCTGTTGGTGCTGCTTTGATCCTGTCACAAATCCAGGGGGAATGCTTGTCACTGACCCCCCTCCCAACACACACATTCAAGGAGCTCCAAAGGGACTAGCTCCCCCTCCCCAAGGAACTCTGAGTGACATCTACTCCTGGCTTCCAGTAAAGTTGAGCATCAGTAATGTGGCCCTGCTTAAAAAAAGTTTGCCCACCCTGTCATAGAGGCTACAGCTAAATAGGATTAAACATGTCAAGTGAAAAATAAAGTTGTATCCTCTGCCCGAATGGTTTCTTTTTGTTTTGCCCCCTCCCTCAAAAGCACTTAAATGTTTGAATAATATAACAAGTTGGAAGGGTCCAATCCTAGATAGCTTATATGGAGAGGCGCCAGTACTGCAGCAAGCATTCTTTTCTGCCCAGGTTTTTGGAAGGCACAGTAACTGCCTTAGTAGCCTAGATTCATCATTTTGCCCGTGGTTAAAAAAAGGGGGAGGGTAAGAGAGAGAGAGACTCTCATATAAGTAAACTTTTTATATCACTAACAGGCCGATGCACGCGATTCAGTAAAAAAAATATTCAAATTAGGGCCTGTGGTAAAAAGAGGCGCTAGGGACACTAGTGCATCCCTAGCGCCTCCTTTTTGACAGGAGCGGTGGCTGTCAGCGAGTTTGACAGCCGACGCTCAATTTTGTCGGCGTCGGTTCTCAAACCCGCTGACAGCCACGGGTTCGTAAACCGGACGCCAGAAAAATTGAGCGTCCGGTTTTCAACCTGCAAGCCGCAGGCCGATTTAAAAATTTGTTTTTTATTATTTTAAATTATTTTTAACTTTTGGGACCTCCGACTTAATATCGCCATGATATTAAACCGGAGGGTGTACAGAAAAGCAGTTTTTACTGCTTTTCTGTGCACTTTCCTGGTGCCGGCAGAAATTAACGCCTACCTTTGGGAGGGCGCTAATTTCTGAAAGTAAAATGTGCGGCTTGGCTGCACATTTTACTTACTGAATCGCACGGGAATAACTAATAGGGCCATCAACATGCATTTGCATGTTGCGGGCGCTATTAGTTTCGGGGGGGTTGGACGCACGTTTTCAACGTGCTATTACCCCTTACTGAATAAGGGGTAAAGCTAGCGCGTCGAAAACGTACTGTACTGTATCGGCCTGTAAGAGGGGCAACTAGTAACTCGGGGTGAGGTTTTGGTGGTGGCCTAGGTTTTGGGAGACAGTTTTACATGTACACTCAGAGGAACAAACAGCACAATAGACATCAGTGAAGATATTTTGTGATTTGGAGTGATGACAGGTACACAAAGATGAGATTTGAATACTGTACTCTCGACCTAGCTTGATAGCAGCTAGGTAGAAAATGCATCAAGCTAGGTCGAGAGTACATTGTACAAATCTCATCTTTTTATACCTTTCATCACTCCAAATCATATAAAATCTTCACTGATGTCTACTGTGCTGTTCATACCTCTGACTGTGCATGTAAAACTGCCTCTCAAAATCTAGACTACCACCAAAACCCTCTTCCCGAGTTCAGAATGGCCCCTCTTACAATAGTATAAAAAGTTGACTAATATGTGGACCTCCCTAGAGGCTCTCTCTCTCTCTCCTCTCCTCCCATCCCCTCCTCTCCTCTCTCCGAAACGAGATTTGCAATATTTATCACAAATCCCAGTGCGGCCATAACGCACAGCAATCGCAGACATAACACCAGGAAAAAAGGTGTAGTTATTTCCAGCATTAAATCCCACGATAGCATATGTTATGGTATTGCACACTACATTAAGTGCCCCTCATTTTCATAAATTCTGCCCAAACTCCTCCCTTTTGACTAAATTTTTAGAATTTGAATACGCATCTTATGATGCGTTATTTATCACATGTGTTAATGCATTATCGTGGGTGTTAGAGCCCTAACACCCGCGATAATGCCCTAACACAATTTGATGAATGACCCCCACAGATCTTATGCAGTTTGCAACTCACAGTGCCCTCATGTGGCAGCAGATGAAATTGCACTGGGTCAGACATAACATAAAAATTGCCTACTGGGTCAGACTAAGGGCCCATCAATGTCAGGATCCTGTTTCCAACAGTGGCCAATCCAGGTCAAAAGTATCTGGCAAGATCCCAAGCAATAGGTAGATCCCATGCTACTAACATTCAGAGGTAATGAGTTTCTATCCTCAAGTCTACCTGGTTAATAACGGTTTGTAGATTTTTCCTCCAGGAAGTTGTCCAAACCATTTTAAATCCAGTTATGCTAACTGCCTTTACCACATCTTCTGGCAATGAATTCTAAAACATAATTTTGCATTGAGTAAAAAAATATTTTCTACAATTTTGTTTAATGTATTGCTTAGTAACTTCTTAGAATGTCCCATAGGCTTTCTGATTTTTTTTTAAAGAATAAACAACTGATTCACATTTATCTACGCTACTCCACACATGATTTTTATAAACCTCTATCATATGTCCCCTCAGTTGTCTCTTCTCCCTAACCTCTTTAGCCTTCCCTCATAGGAGAGCTGTTCTGTTCCCTTTATCATTTTAGTCACCCATCTCTATATCTTTTTTGAGATGCAGCAACCAGAACTGCACACAGTACTCTAGGTGTAGTCACACCATGGAGCCATACAGAGATATTATAACATTCTCCATAGCTTTCCTAATAGCTGCTAACATTGTTTGATTTTTTGACTGCGGCTGCACAGTGATCCAAGGATTTCAACATATTGTCCACTATGACGCCTACATCCTTTTCCTGAATGGTAACTCTTAATATGGAGAGTAACATATAGCTACCGTTTGGATTACTTTTCCTTATATGCATCACTTTGCACTTAAGAACATACAAATATATGATTTGCCATACTGAGTCAGACTAAAGGTCCATTAAAGGTCCTTTAGTAAGTGAATACTTGCTATAGGATTTGTTCATCATTTTTTTCACTTCATGGATCTTCTTTATCCAATGTTTATATTTGTCAGGGGCAGGTCAGAAGAACCTAAACAAGAAATTCAGGTCATATATCATCAGAGATTTAAGCTAGAGATGGGAGTGCTAGAAGGTGGCCAATGAAATTGCAATGTCACCTCCAAGCAATACAGGAAATGAGAGGAGAAAAAAAAATCAATCAGCTCAATATTCCACACTTAAGCAAAGGAGTAGAATAGGTGACTAGGAAGAGCAGCATACCAATGGAGAAAGGTTGGAAAGCTATGTCCACAAATGCTCATAGTCTAAGCAATACATTTGCAGAACTGCAGCCCCTAATGAGGGCAGACTTGGACATTGTTGCTATTACAGAGACATAGTTCCATGAGACTCATGACTGGGATATGGCCATCCTGGGCTATAACTTGTTAAGGAAGGACAGAGGACAGAAAACGGGGAAGAATAGACTTTTATGTCAAAAACAATATCCAAGCAACTGAAATGCAACAGACATAGAGTAGGGAAGAAACATTATAGAATGCCCTAAAAAAAGATGGTGCTTCCAGTTATGCTGGTGTGGTCTATAGGCCTCCAATAAAATAGAAGAAGTGGACAGTGATCTGGTCAAAGATATCCAAAAGGTGAGAAAGAAAAGAGGAGTGTTGCTTTTTGGAGATTTTAATCTGTCAGATGTGGAACAGAGAATCCTACTGCAGAATCTACAAGTAGAGAGAGAGTGAATGCCCTTCAAGGGGTTCTGCTCAAACAAATGGTAATGGAACCCTCGAGAGAGAGAGAGGGTGTGATACTCGACCTGGTGCTCACAAATGGGGATAATATCTCTAAATGCCCAGGTAGGTGCTCACCTGAGCACCAGTGATCATCAGATGGTATAGTTCGATATCACTTCCAGGATAGAAAGCAGTCACACAAAAATTCAAGTTTTGAATTTCAAAAATAAAGACTATGTCAAAATGGGGATGTACTTGAAGGAAGAACTAAAAGACTATGAGAAAATGGATGAGGTGGAACAACAGTGGGCCAAATTAAAAGGAGCTATTACAAAGGCAACAAATTTATATGTTAGAAAAGTAAACAAAAGTTAAGAGGAACAAGAAACCAATCTGGTTCTCAAAGGATGTGGCTAAATAAAGGCAAAAACAACAGCATTCAAGAAGTACGAAGGATTCCAAAAATAGGAACACAGGGAAGAATACTTGGTAAAGCTGAGGGAGACGAGGAAAGAAATCATGAAAGCAAAAGGTTAAGCAGAAGAAAGGATTGCCAAAAAAGGTAAAACAAGATGACAAAACATTTTTTCAGATATATCAGAGAACGGAGGAAGGCCCAAGATGGTATAGCAAAACTGAAACGTGGCAAAGAGCAATGTGTGGAGAAAGATGAAGAAATAGCAAAATACTTCAATTCAGTGTTCACTAAAGAAGACCATGAAGAAGGACCATTGCTGGTTGACAAGATCATGGATGGGAGTGGGGTAAAAGCAACCCAATTTACAGAAGAGAATTTACGGGATAAACTAGGAAAACTGAAAGTGAACAAGACCATGGGGGCCAGACAAGGTACATCCCAGGATACTAAGGGAGCTCAGAGTTGTGCTGGTGGGTCTGCTGAAGGACCTGTTCAATAGTTCCTTGGAAACGAGAGTGGTGTGCAAGATTGGAGATGAGCGGTTGTGATCCTGCTTCACAAGAGCGGTAGCAAAGAGGAGGTCAGAAACTACAGGCCGGTTAGCCTCAATTCAGTGGTGGAAAAATTAATGGAGACTCTGCTGAAGGAAAGAATTGTGAACTATCTACAAACCATTGGATTGTGGACCCAAGGCAGCATGGATTCACCAGGAGGAAGATCCTGTTAGACAAATCTGATTTTTTTTTTTATTGGATGCCTAGCGAACTGGATCATGGAAGCGTACTTGATATGACTTACTTGGATTTCAGCAAAGCTTTTGATAAGGTCGCACATAGGAGGCTCATGAATAAAATGAGAAACTTGGGAATGGCTGCCAAGGTGCTGGAGTGGATTACAAACAATACTTAAATGGAACCTAAGCTATTAAATGGAGTGCCTCAAGGATCAGTTTTAAAACCTGTTCTGTTCAATATCTTTGTCAGCGACATTGTGGAGGGCAGAACATCTGCAACAGAGTGGACATGCCTGAAGGAGAGAATGAAAAACAAGAAAGCTTAAAGAGTAATCAAAGATTTGGCAGCTGGGATTCAATGCCAAGAAGTGCAGAGTCAATCAATTGGGTGTAGTGATCTAAAAGAGCTGTATGCAATTGGGGAGACGAAAGGCTAATTTGCACAGTCCAGAAGAGGGACATTGGGGTAATAGTATCTGGGAATCTTAAAGCAGCAAAGCAATGTGACAACACGATAGCTAAAGCCAGAAGGATGCTGGGATGCATAGAGAGAGAAATAACCAGCAAGCAAAAGGAGGTGATAATGCCCTTCTATAGGTCCTTGGTGAGGCCATATCTCAAAAAGGATAGAGACAGGATGTATAAGATTTGCAGACTCTTGTTGCTGTGGTGAGGTTGGCTCAACCTACAGGGAAGGCCTTGTAGGTCCTCACAGACAGCTGGCAGACCTAGGCTAGGAAGAGACAGATCTGGAGCTTCACCTATACCAACCCTTTTCCCTTGGGTTGAGCCTTTGGGTTTCAGGGGCTAGCAGGTATTAGGCAGGAATCTCTTTGGAAGCGGCAGGAATGTAGGTTCAGAGGCAGGCTAGGATCTGAGGCAGGTGCCAGACAAGGATGTTCAGTGTACAGGCTAAAGTCAATGGCAGGTAGCAGGCAAGAATTCTCTGGGGTCAGTGGCAGGCAGCAGGCATGAATGGTCAGAGTCGGGCTGGGATCAGTGGTAGGCAGCAGGCAAGAATAGTCAGGGTCTAGGCTAAGGTTAAATCCAGTAGTCAGTTGAAGACAGGTGAAGGAGGAGAAGAAAAGGACTGATACCACAGGGCAGAAAGGAGGGCAGAGGCTAGATAAGATGACACTGGAAGGAAGAGGCAGGCTGGGCTGGAGAGACGAGGCAGGCTGGACTGGAGAGATGAGGCAGGATGGGCTGGAGACACAAGGCAGACACAGGAACAGGACCAAGAATGCAAGACAAAACAGCAATTCACACACTCACAAGATGCAGGCGACCCATTGCTGAGGTGAAGAGAGGGTGTTCCTGGGAAGCCCTTTATAGGGGTGAGTTAGAGACTCTGTGGCCACGTTCCCTCCCCGGGCTCTTTAAAGGGAGGAGAGTCCAGTGCATGCACTCCTAGGGGAGCCTTGGAAGGGAGCAGTGATGAAACATAACAGAGACTAGAGGTTGGAAATGAAAAAAGAGATGCATGGGGATAACCTGCATGGAGTGGCAGTTACTACCCTTAACAGAAGGCATAGAGGTAACCTGCATGGAGCAGCAGTTACTACCCTTAACAGATGTATGGGATGTAGGAGGGGTAACCTGAGAGAGAGTAGCAGTTACTATCAAAGTTAACTTGCTGGGCAGACTAGATGGATCATTTGGTCTTTATCTACCATCATTACTATGCTATATATGTTATGTTACTAAGCTGTTTCCAACACTGGCCAGTCCAGGTCACAAATAACTGGCAGGATCCCAAAGGTGGATTCCAGGGATAAGCAGTGGATTTCCTCAAGTACATCTTAATAATGGTTTATAGATTATTTTCTCCAAGAACTTGACCAAACATTTTTTAAAACCAGCTACACCAACAGTTTTCACTACATCCTCTAGAAACTAATTCCAACGCTTAATTATGCATTAAGTAAAAACAATATTTTGTTTTATTTGATTTAAATGTACTACTGTAAGGGCTCCAGTCCAGGCAGAGGGTGGGGCACATCATCCCTGGAGTGGGGTGGGGCGAAAGGAGAGGCTGGAGCAAGACTTGGGCAGTCTGGTAAGGCTGGTGCAAGGCTTGGACAGAAATAGAGTGTAGGTAAGTCTGGAACCAAGGCTTGGACTGGAACAGAGCGTAGGTAAGTCTGGAACCAAGGCTTGGACTGGAACAGAGTGCAGGTAAGACTAGAACTGAGGCTTAGACAGGAACAGCATGCATGTTAAGACTGGAACTAAGACTTGGACAGGAACAGCATGCAGGTGACACTGGAACTAAGGCTTAAGACAGGAACAGAGTATAAGTAAGGCTGGAAATGAGGCTTAGACAGGAACCTCATGCATATAAGACTAGAACAAACTAAGATATCACAGGACAGGGCAAGACAAGACCAACACAGAAAATGGAACATAAAGCCCGAAGGCAGCAATACAGGAAGGCCCTGAGGGGTAGGACAAGGAGAAGCCTTGATAGACCACAGAGCAAGGCTAGGCCTATACAGGCCAGAAAGTAGGGCACGAGGCAAGAAGGTCTAAAGGGTACAAAGCAAGGCAAGTGTCAGAAGGCCGGGGACCACAAGGCAAGGCAAGGTAAAGAAAAGGTCAGAAGGCTATGAGGCCACGAGGCAAGACAAGGCAAGACTAAGGTCAGAAGGCCACAAGGCAAGGCTGAGATCAGAAGGCCCAGAGGCCACGAGGCAAGGCAAAGATAGGTCTGGGTAGGCCACAAGGCAAAAGTGGCTAAAGTAAGGAGTCAAGGGATACTCTATGCAGAAGCATCTTGGGACTAACAAGGCAGGGATATGTAGGCCTGTTATTGTTTGTAAGGATATGGGTGGACCCCTGGACTCTGTGGCTGCTGACCATGCCCATGGGGGGAAGTCCCGTGAGGGGCCACAGGTCAGGCTCAGCTTTAGGGCACACACATAGTTAGATCTTTTATTAAACACTATTGAGGAGCCATCAGAGGTGGCGGTAGTGAGCAGGAATGTAGCCCGGCTGGGCTTGTAGTCCCTCAGGCTCTGGAACAGCGATCCCACAATGGCTGTGCTGTAGTGGAGAGAAATTGAGATCGTGAGTACAGGGTTCAGGAATAGAGCCTCGTTGGTATAGTACTCACACAGCGGTCTCTCGGTATGGAGCACAGGAGCTGAAGTAAAGGCAGGCCCTCGAGGAGCGAGTACCTGGTTCCAGGGAACAGCTCTGAGAGAAGTAGATGGTAAATCACTGATGGTATAGGCAGCGGTGTCTTCCACGCAGAATAGAAGTCCATGTAGCGAGTCCAAGAACATGGGCCCTCGAGGAGCGAGTACTGGTTCCAGACTGCGACCTGAAAGAGAAGAGAGAGAGGCCCCCGAGGAGCGGGTACCCCAAATAGAGTAGTCCAATAGTAAAGGCAGAGTAGCTAGGTACGGAGAGCGAATCCCAACCGTTAGAAAAACTTTGCTAACTCAACGGCTAGCAATCGCGTAGGCTATTTGTATCCGGGATGCGTGATGTCATCACAGGGGGATGCCCCTGAGGCTCGCGCCAAAGAAGGTACTTGAAGCAGGGCCACGCGGCACGCGCACCCTAAGGCAACTGGACAGAATGGCGGGAGGCAGCGCCCAAGCCGGACCGGGGACACCGGAGAGGACGGCAGGCAGACGCTGCGACAGCCAAACATCCGTCAATCGCAGGAGGAGTTGCCAAAGAGGTAAGGAGGGCGGAGTGGAGACGTCGGGCAGCGACAGTAGTAACAGTACCCCCCTTCAAAGGGCGGTCTCCTCTTCGGGTAACAGGTTTAGGTTTAGAAGGATGCGCAAGATGAAATTGATGGAGCATCTCTTTATCAAGGATGTTAGCCTGAGGCTCCCAAGAATTTTCTTCAGGCCTGAAACCTTCCCAAGAAAGAAGGTATTCAAATGTTTTGCCTCGTCTTCGGACATCAAGAATCTCTTCATCCTTGAATTCTAGGTCTTCTTCTGCGTTGATAACAGGTGGTACCTTAGTTTTGGAAGAGAATTCACTGAGAATGAGCGGTTTCAAGAGTGATACGTGAAAAGCGTTGTGAATGTTGAGTCCAGGTGGTAGCTTCAGACTGTAAGTGATGTTGCCAAGATGTTGGAGGATAGGAAATGGTCCAACGTAGCAAGGAGCGAACCGACTGGAGGGTAAGTTCAATCTGAGATGTTTGGTAGATAACCAGACTTTATCTCCAGGTTTGAAGGCAGGCGCTTGAGAATGGTGAGCATCGTAGAACTTCTTAGCGTGGTCACTCGCTTTGTTTAGCATGTCTTTCATCTGAGTCCACAGGTTATGGATTTCATCAGTAGTAGCTTGAGCTGCTGAGGACGTCACTGAGAGCTTCAGTGGAAGTGGTGGGTTTGGAGAGCGTCCAAATACCACTTCAAAAGGTGTTGATCCAGTTGCTGGATGAGAGTTGATGGTGAATTCAGCCCATGGTAACAGTTCGGCCCAGTTATTCTGACGGGAACTGACGTAGGCACGTATGAACTGTTTTAAAGTTCTATTCATCTGTTCTGTTTGGCCATTTGATTGCGGATGATAGGCTGAAGTGCAGTCTAGAGAGATGTCGAATAACTTGAACAAGGCCCTCCAGAATCTTTCCGTGAATTGAGATCTTCAATCTGAGACAATGTGTCTTGGTAGGCCGTGAAGGCAAAATATGTGGTAAGCCAGGCAGCGCCACAAAATGGGCCTTCTTGCTGAAGCGATCGACTGTTACCCAGATGGTATTCATTCCTCCAGAAGAGGGTAGATCAACTACAAAATCATAAGAACAAGTAGCTTGAGCTGCTGGGGACGTCCCTGAGAGCTTCAGTGGAAGTGGTGGGTTTGGAGAGTGTCCAAATACCACTTCAAAAGGTGTTGATCCATTTGATGTTGATGGATGAGAGTTGATGGTGAATTCAGCCCATGGTAACAGTTCGGCCAAATTATTCTGACGGGAACCGACGTAGGCACGTATGAACTGTTTTAAAGTTCTGTTCATCCATTCTGTTTGGCCATTTGATTGCGAATGATAGGCTGAAGTGTAGTCTAGAGAGATGTCGAATAACTTACACAAGGTCCTCCAGAATCTTGCTGTGAATTGAGATCCTCAATCTGAGACAATGTGTCTTGGTAGGCCGTGAAGGCAATATGAAGAGCTTCGCAAGCTCCAAGGCTGAAGGTAAGCCAGGCAGCACCACAAAATGGGCCATCTTCCTGAAGTGATCGACTGTTACCCAGATGGTATTCATTCCTCCGGAAGAGGGTAAATCAACTACAAAATCATAAGAACATGCCATACTGGGTTAGACCAAGGGTCCATCAAGCCCAGCATCCTGTTTCCAACAGTGACCAATCCAGGCCATAAGAACCTGGCAAGTACCCAAAAACTAAGTCTATTCCATGTTGCCATTGCTAATAGCAGTGGCTATTCTCTAAGTGAACTTAATAGCAGGTAATGGACTTCTCCTCAAAGAACTTATCCAATCCTTTTTTAAACACAGCTATACTAACTGCACTAACCACATCCTCTGGCAACAAATTCCAGAGTTTAATTGTGCGATGAGTAAAAAAGAACTTTCTCCGATTAGTTTTAAATGTGCCACATGCTAACTTCATGGAGTGCCCCCTAGTCTTTCTATTATCCGAAAGAGTAAATAACTGATTCACGTCTACCCGTTCTAGACCTCTCATGATTTAAACACCTCTATCATATCTCCCCTCAGCCGTCTCTTCTCCAAGCTGAAAAGTCCTAACCTCTTTAGTCTTTCCTCATAGGGGAGCTGTTCCATTCCCCTTATCATCATTTTGGTAGCCCTTCTCTGTACCTTCTCCATCACAATTATATCTTTTTTGAGATGCGGTGACCAGAATTGTACACAGTATTCAAGGTGCAGTCTCACCATGGAGCGATATAGAGGCATTATGACATTTTCCGTTTTATTCACCATTCCCTTTCTAATAATTCCCAACATTCTGTTTGCTTTTTTGACTGCCGCAGCACACTGAACCAACGATTTCAATGTGTTATCCGCTATGACGCCTAGATCTCTTTCTTGGGTTGTAGCACCTAATATGGAACCCAACATTGTGTAACTATAGCATGGGTTATTTTTCCCTATATGCATCACCTTGCACTTATCCACATTAAATTTCATCTGCCATTTTGATGCCCAATTTTCCAGTCTTACAAGGTCTTCCTGCAATCAATCACAATCTGCTTGTGATTTAACTACTCTGAACAATTTTGTATCATCCGCAAATTTGATTATCTCACTCATCGTATTTCTTTCCAGATCATTTATAAATATATTGAAAAGTAAGAGTCCCAATACAGATCCCTGAGGCACTCCACTGCCCACTCCCTTCCACTGAGAAAATTGTCCATTTAATCCTACTCTCTGTTTCCTGTCTTTTAGCCAGTTTGCAATCCACGAAAGGACATCACCGCCTATCCCATGACTTTTTACTTTTCCTAGAAGCCTCTCATGAGGAACTTGTCAAACGCCTTCTGAAAATCCAAGTATACTACATCTACTGGTTCACCTTTATCCACATGTTTATTAACTCCTTCAAAAAAGTGAAGCAGATTTGTGAGGAAAGACTTGCCTTGGGTAAAGCCATGCTGACTTTGTTCCATTAAACCATGTCTTTCTATATGTTCGTGATTTTGAAGTTTAGAACACTTTCCACTATTTTTCCTGGCACTGAAGTCAGGCTAACCGGTCTGTAGTTTCCCGGATCGCCCCTGGAGCCCTTTTTAAATATTCCAGTGGGAGCACTGAGAGGAGAGGATCACAAAAAAAAAAAAAGTAGCCAGAAGCTAGAAATAAGCTAGGAGCAGTGTATACCTAAGTAAAAAGGTTGAAAAGTTCAGCTCAGTTATTCACGTTGGAAAGGTGTTGAGGTAGAGTGATTTGGTTTGAATAGGTACCAACATTTGTTAATCAAGAGAGCAGTGAGTCACTCTGGCTGACTAACTGAAGTTAGACTGTTTGGATTTTCCAGCCCACCCACCCCTAGCTCATCCTTTAATTTATAGGCAGGTGCCACTTTTATTCGATATGCCCATTGTTTCTGTGCTCTTGGTGACATTCGGGCACAGAACTGACAGGCTTGGAGTTCGTGATCTGGCCCAAGGCATCGGTAACATCGGTCATGGCCATCCATGACCAACATTACCTTGCCGCAATTGCAGGGTTTAAACAGGCAGTCTAGATGGACCACTTGGTCCTTTTTTACTGTCACTTCTATGTTTCTATGAAGTAATATATTTGCTTGAGGATTTTCACTACACATGTTGATCGGTTTGCTGTAAAACATCTTTGTGCCCTAATGCCGAAACAGTCTGTATCAGTGTCCTTTGTAGAAGCAACCAAAGGATCATGCTCCTTAAGATGAGAAATGTAAAAGTGACTTTAAATATGGTATAGACTTTCTAATATGTATGGTTTAGTTTGGGGAAACAATAAGGTTGATATTCAAAGCCATATACACAGATAAGTAAGAACTTATCCAGCTAAGAGGTGGCATGGCTGAATATCTGGCCATGTTTAGTGGTTGCTACTTATCTGGACTTGGACATTTCAGGGAGGGGCTATTTATCCAATTAACATAGCTAGATAAGTATCAATATTCAGACTTATCCAGTAATGTTAACTTGCCAATTTATACCTGCTCAATAAGAACATAAGACTTGCCATATGGGTCAGACCAAGGGTGTTATGTTCGTGGACCCTTGGGCTGGTTGGAACAGAAGATGGAGTGCTGTGGCAGTTCACAGCGAAGTCCCAACCAGGAGGCGGTCCGGAAGCTCGAAGCTGGCTGACGCTCTGGTCGAAGGTGAAGTCCTTTGCGAACAAGGACAAAACCCCACTGGACGGATGGGCACTGTTGGACCGAAGAAGAAGAAGACTCTTCGCCCTGGAGACCGGTACTCCTCCGGGAGGAGCCCAGCCGCTGGGACTTAGGAGATTCACCCTGGAAGCCGAAGTCCCCCCAGGAGGAGCCTGTAGGGACACGGCCGCTGGGACTTAGGCGATTTCCTGAGGATGTGGATGATCCGGATGCAGGCACCTCCTGCAGGTCGTGGGTCCGGATGGCTGGCGCCTCCAGCAGGTCGTAGGAAATCCAGAAGTCAGTCCAGGAGTCGGAGTCCAAGGGGTGTCCGTAGCCAGTCCAGGGGTCGGTATCCAGAGAGTGGTCCGCAGCCAGTCCTAGGTCGGAGCCAGAGAGCGATCCGAAGCCAGTCCGGGGGTCAGAGCCAGAAGAACGATCTGAAGCCAGTCCAGGGGTCAGAGCCAGAAGAATGATCCGAAGCCAGTCCAGGGGTCAAGCCAGAAGAATCAACAGCGAAGGGAAGGCAGAAGCAGGACGAAGACAAGCACGACCACAGCAGCACAAACCAACCTCGGGAACCTTGTTGCAGGCACTGGAGAGCTGTAGGAGCAGGGTAGAAATACCCTGAGCGTCTGACGTCATCACAGGCATTTTCCCGCGCTGGCCCCTTTAAGACTTAGCCCTCTTCGCGCGCGCATCTAGGGGGCGGGGCCAGCGACGGAAGTCGGCAGCGTCTCTGACGCTGTGCAGGAGCCGCGGCAGGCAGCGATTTCGGCACAGCAGCGTGTGGGGCTCTACTACCCGCCCGGAGCTGCTTCAGGGTAAGCGGGGGAACCAGGAGCCGACCTGATTTTGTAACAAAGGGTCCATCAAGCCCAGCATCCTGTTTCCAACAGTGGCAATCCAGGTCACAGGTACCTGAAAGGACCCCAAAGGGTAAATAGATTCCAAGCTGCTTATCCCAAGAATAAGCAGTGGATATGTGCAACTCCATCTTAATAATGGTTTATAGATTTTTTTCTCCAGGAACTTGTCCAAATTGTTTTAAAATGCAGTTACACTAATAGCTTTCGCCACATCCTCTGACAACGAATTCCAGAGCTTAATTATACATTGAGTAAATAAATATTTTCTATTAGTTTTAAATGTATTACCTAGTAACGACATTGTGTATCCTCTAATCTTTGTACTTTTTGAAAGAATAAACAACTGATTAACATTTACTCGTTCCATTCCACTCATCATATCTCCCCTCAGCCATCTTTTCTCCAAGCTGAAGAGTCCTACCTCTTTAGCCTTTCCTCATAGGGGAATTGTTCTATCCCCTTTATCATTTTGGTTGCCCTTCTCTGTACCTTTTCTAATTCTGCTCTATCTTTTTTGAGATGTGATGACCAGAACTACATACAATACTCAAGATGAGGTTGCACCATGGAGTGATAAAGAGGCATTATGATATTCTCTGTTTTATTCTCCTTCCTTTTCTAATAATCCCTAGCATTCTGTTTGCTTTCTCGGCTGTTGCACACTGAACAGAAGATTTCAACTTATTAGATCCTTTTTCTAAATGGTGACTCCTAAGGTGAAAGCTTGCATTGTGTACTTATTTTTTGGGTTACTTCACTTTGCACTTGTCCATTACATTTCATTTGCCATTTGAATGCCCAGTCTCGCAGTTTGTGAGGTCCTCTGGCAATCTCTCACAATCCACTTGTGATTTTACAACTTTGAATAATTTTGTGTCATCAATAAATTTGATCACTTCACTTGTTGTTCCCATTCCCAGGTCATTTATAAATATATTAAAAAGCAGGTCTCTCATAAGGGACTTTGTCAAATGCTTTCTGGAAAACCAGATACACTGTATCAACTGGCTCATCTTTATCCACATTTTTATTTACGCCCTCAAAAAATGTAGCAAATGGGTAAGGCAAGACTTCCCTTGGGTAAATCCATACTAGCTTTGTTCCATTAAACTATACCTATCTATATGTTCAGCAGATCTAAAGTTAGCTGGATAACACCTATCCAACTATCTACCAGCAAAGTTACTGCTGCTCCAACTTGAGCTAAAAGGTAAAGAGGCTCATCATTAAGAGATGGGCATGATGACCTGCGCTAGGTTGGGGAAAAAAAACCTTGAGACTGCTCTGGTACTGAGAGTTGAGGCTATGGGGTTAGTATAAAAGATTGCAGGGGAAGGAAGCAATGAGAGGGGAGGCTGCAGTAGTGAGAGAAATTGAGGGAAGAGAGACTAGAGAAAAAGATGAAAGACAGGGAGAGAAACTGGTCAGAAAAAGTTGGAAAAATGGGAGGAAGAGACTTCAGGGAGGAAAAAATGAAGGGAGAAAAGTTACAGTGAATGAGGTGGAAGCAAAGGAAAGACTGCAGAAAAGAAAAGCAGCTAAGAGGTAATATAGAGAGTCTATAGGGGAGAGGGAACAAGGAAGAGACCACAGAAAAAAATTATGGCAAGATGGGAGAGTCTGCAGGGGAGAGGAAATGGAGAAGGTTATGAGAGCACAAGAAAATTGAGGAGTGATAAGTAGAGAGAAAATTCAGAGGTAGGGGATAAAGAAAGGAAACAAAAAGAATCATATGAGGAAGAAGAGGGGTTGTAGTGCATAAAGAGAAAAATAGTTGCTGGATGATTAGGCAAAAAAGAGACCAGAAAAGAAAATAAAGGAGGAAAAGATGACAAGAAAGAATAACATGAGTGCAGTTTCAAGAGAGAATATTAAGGAAAAAGAAAAATAGACAAAGAGAACAGAGATGAGAGGATAAAACTTCAGACACTGAAAGGTTAGGAAGTGTGTTTATTTAATTGTTCTGTTATTTTAGAAGTGCTACACAATTTGACTCATGGCTACATACTTCTTGAATAGCAGTGGCTGCTACACAAAACATTTACTGTAAAATATTCTATTTCTGAGTGAAATGAAGAACAGAGTGGCAGAGAAGGACAGAAAGGCACAGAGTCATGGGGAGCAGGGAAAAAGACAAAGCAGCAGAGATAGAAAAAGCTAAGGAACAATGTAAAAAAATGAAAGAAGAGCACACGCAGACCTGAAGATGGTAAGAGAAGCTGCAAAGGGAAAGGAAAGATGGGAGGGGAAGCAGGAAATGGTGATGAGGAAGAAGAATCTATCAGAGAATAGAAGTGGAATAGTTTTGTTTTCTTGTACACATGATAATGCAGAAATTGCAGTTTTAGGTGTTGATGCATCTCTTTTGTAAGATGTATTTCATACACAGCAATTTCCATCATTGTCATGCATACCACAAAATGAAGAATGAATTTTCTCTCTCCACCCAGTTCCATTTGTTCAGACAGGGCAGGTTTCAGTGAGGTACAACCTGTGCAGTCACTGTGGCACCTCTGAATGCTTTTTATAATCTAACAGATTCCTTTGCTGTACCAGTAAAAAAAATCGATCTAAATGTGGCATCATTGGTTATCCAGGCCAATGTTCTCAAAATACATGAGCCAATCAGAAAAGGGAATCTGGAAGTATTCTATAACTATGGTTATTGCGCACAAACATGAGATTCGGTACCGCGAAAATAAAAAATCCCAAACCGCAGAAAAAAACAAAATTACCCATGGGGGACCCGAACCGAACCACGAAATGAAAAAAAAAACAAAAAACAATACACATCTCTAATATCAACTATATCAGAAACAAATGTAACTGGACTTGACCAACTTGCAATTCACCAAAATATAAGTGGATAATCTCAGATTTTTGTGGCGTTCGTGGACCCCTGGGTTGAGATAAGGTTGATGTAATCTTTAGGGAGGAGCTCTGCAGGTCCCCACCATCAGAAGAAGGACCCTGACGAAGCAGAAGTCCCCAGCATACTGGAGTGGAGCGGGCAACTGTGGCACAGGCCGATTGAGAACTAGAGGAGGTTCTGGCAAAGAACAGGTGGACCCCGACAAAGCAGAGGCCCAGCTGAAGCTTTGCCACTACCAGCCCTAATTCCCCTCAGGTGAGCCTTTGGGTGCCAGGGCCAGCAGGTCTTAGGTGGAGCTTCTGCTGATGGTGAAAAGATTTGTAGGTTGCTGGGTTGTCAAAACAGAGGCCAGGCATATCCGGAGACGGGCTGTGGTCTTTCGCAGGTAAAGGTCAAGCGAGGCCAAGGTCAATACCGGGTATCCATCCGAAGGAAAGGAGGGATGGATAGACAGGGCAGGAAGGCAACGAGGAAGACACTGAAGAACTGAAGAGATGAAGACAGGGACACTGGAACTGAAGACAGATGCAGGAACTGAAGTAAGACTGAGGAGCAACCTCACACCACTGGAACGTAGAGGACCTGTTACCGAGGTTTAACATCAAAATTAGGGGCCGTAGGGAATTTCTCGCTGTAGTCCTTTTAAATATTGAAATGAGATGAGCACTTGTCTAAGGAGGATGCACCGCGTAAGGAGTAGACGGCGGCATCCAGCCGTGTCAGAGTCTCAGGCAGTTTTTCGCCGCATTGAGGGGTGGCGGGATTGCCCGGGGCTGGAGTTGATGGTGTTTTCACCTCCCTTCAAGGCTGATATGGCTGACATGGCTGGGTCAGGCACGGAGGTGAGAGCAGCAGTCTGTGGAAAGTAGCCTGTGGACCACCGAGCATAACATTTTTCAAAGCAATGCATATTAATTCTGATAGAAATCAGAGCTTTCAGGCAATAAAAACAGTATAAACTCTTTTCAAAAGTGAAAAAGAAAATGATACAAAGTGAAAGTTCTTCATTTCACATTAAAGATAACTTATTTTTTTCCATAAGCACAAAAATGGGAAAAGTCATTCTTGAACAAGGTCCAAAACATGAAATATCACTGTAATAAGGCAAGTAACTTACAATACACTATCAGTCAAATCCATAAAGATGGCTGAATTATGCTACACAGTGGTAATCCTAAATATGAAGTAATGATAGAAAATTCACAGTGGTACAAAGCCAAAAACTGTGGAACTTTCAAAATGTATTTATTGCATCTACAAATGCAGCCAAAAGAGCAAATGGAAACATAAAAAGCTGAATGCTTTATTGAACAATTACTCTAACTTTCCATATAAAACTGTTCTTTTCTGTATTTGCAATGTAGTTCTCTTGATATCTTATGTATTGTACCAATTATGAAGTTTAAGCAGATTTTATCCTTGCTCTTTTGATATCCAAATAAATGCACACAGAGTTAAAAATAAAAAAACAGAAACAAAAGACACAGCATTACACTCACCTCCTGAGTGCACCATCCACATTCTGAACCAATAGAGAGACACGTTGTACATGTCACTGCATTTGAAGAAACACATCTGTTTTCAACTGTAACAAAATATAAATTAATTTACTAGTATTTTTCTGTTGTGTGACAACTCCATAGAATGCTCAGTTTTACATTTATGCAATAAACTATCGCAACTAATTGTTCTAAATGACAACATTTTGCAATGTATCTGAGTAATCATAACTTCTTACTAACCACTGGAATTGAATATGAACAACAACACAACCTTATCTTTGATTTGCCCAGTAAAACAACAGATCCTAGGCACCAAAACATTTTAGCATGCATGAGCTAAATGTTAAAAAAGAAGCAATGCACTACATTTTTGGCACATCCACTGAAAAGCAGCCTTTTTACCATGAGTGCAAAAATAATGTGCACGCAAAGTCTAAATAATGTGTGCACACTGCATCTTGAAATACCTCATGCTAACTGACCAAAAATAAAAAGGCTAGCTAGCACAGGGAATTTTAGCCCCCTAACATTCCCCCTCCTAAGAAGATCATCCTGACATCCTGATCCAGGCCCTCACCCCCAACATCCAAGCTTCCCCCATCAATGTATTCAGCGCAGGCCAATCATTCAACTTCCCCTCTGATCCCTCCAGAATGTGCGCTAATCATTCCAGAGGGGCTTGATTATTACTAACGGAAAGGATGTGAGAAACCTTCCTACCAGCACCAATAAGCACTGCCAAATGACACCATATAGTGGTGCTTTACCACTACCACATTGTCATTCTGTGTTGTGCAGTGGTGCTGACAGGAAGGCTCTCATATCTCTCTTGTTGGTGAAGGTTGTGAACTTCATGAACAGTAAAGATGTATTCTGGAGGGACAGGAGTGGGGTTGGGATCTATGAGTTAGGCTCTGGATATTGAGTACTCAGGGCGATCTTGAAAGGGTACTTGAGGCCAGGATCAGGATGCCATGGCAATTTTGATGGAGCAATCTAGATGATGGCAGGGATCAGAGCAATCTTCATAATGGTGGGGTAGGGGTCGGGATCTGGATAGGGGTGTCAAAGTGATCTTAATAGAAAGTCAGGGCGGCTACAACTACTACTACTTATCACTTCTATAGCACTACTAGAAATATGCAGCACTGTACAAAAACACATAAGAGAAAGTCCCTTCTCGGAAGAGCTTACAATTCAATCAAGACAAATATACAGGACAAATTTGGAATTTCATTAATTAAGAAAATGATTAAAATTGATATGGTTGCGAGCAGGTATTAAGATTTAAAAGCAGTCTAAGCTCTCTTCCAGAAAAAAAGCATAATGCACAACTCAGGAAGTCCATTCCAAGCAAACAGTGCAACAAGATGGAAAACAAGGTGTCTGAAGTTGGTGGTAGAGGAAAAGGGCATGAGGGAGAGATAAGAGAGAAGAAGAGAGGTAGTGAGGAGCTACAGTGTGAAGGCTCTTGTCGGTAAGAGAAACTTGAACTATTTGTGGAAACAGATGGGGAGCTAATGGAGTGACTTGAGAAGAGGGATTATATGGATGTAGCGACTTTAGCAAAAGATAAGTTGCACAGCTGAAATTTGGCTAGACTGTAGTGGAGAAAGAAATAAAGAAACACAGAAACACAGTGGCAGAAAAATTCCACACAGCCTACCCAGTCTGCACAACCACACCAACTATTCAGCTTTTCAATCTCTACCACTCCCCCAGAGATTCTCTGTGTTTATCCTATGCTTTCTTGAATACTGTCTTGGTCTCAACCACCTCCACATGGAGGCTGTTTCATGCATTCACTATCCTCTCTGTAAACAAATATTTCCTTATGCTACTCCTGAATCTACCCCATTTTCACCCTCATCCTATGACCCATCATTCTAGAGTCTCTTGTGCATGGAAACCTTGGAAGTATTTAAAATTTTGCTGCAACAGTCAAAAAAGCAAACAGAATGTTAGGAATTATTAGGAAGGGAATGGTTAATAAAATGGAAAATGTCATAATGCCTCTGTATTGCTCCATGGTGAGACCGCACCGTGAGTACTGTGTACAATTCTGGTCGCCGCATCTCAAAAAAGAAATAGTTGCGATGGAAAAGGTACAGAGAAGGGCAACCAAAATGATAAAGGGAATGGAACAGCTTCCCTATGAGGAAAGGTTGAAGAGGTTAGGGCTGTTCAGCTTGAAGAAGAGACGGCTGAGGGGGAATATGATAGAGGTCTTTAAAATCATAAGAGGTCTTGAAAGAGTAGATGTGAATTGGTTATTTACACTTTCGGATAATAGAAGGACTAGGGGGCATCCTATGAAGTTAGCAAGTAGCACATTTAAGACTAATCAGAGAAAATTCTTTTTTCACTCAATGCACAATTAAGCTCTGGAATTTGTTGCCAGAGGATGTGGTCAGTGCAGTTAGTGTAGCTGGGTTCAAAAAAGGTTTGGATAAGTTCTTGGAGGAGAAGTCCATTAACTGCTATTAATCAAGTTGACTTAGGGGTAGATATTATAACATGCGCGTGCGGCCTATAAGGGAACTTCCCTTCCCCCTAGCCTGACCTTCCCACTCCTTCCCCTAACCTCCCCCCCCCCCACCCCCCCAGCCCTACTCTAACCCCCCCAAAAGTTTTATCCTATCTTTTGCGCCTGCCTCTGGGCAGGCGCAAGTTGCGCACGCTGACAGGCTGCCGGCACGCGATCCCTCGACACAGTGGCAATGGCCGCTGTGTTGCAGGCCTCTGGCCCCGCCCCACCCACTCCCCACCCCTTTTGTAAAGCCCCAGGACTTACACGCATCCCATGGCTTTACGCGCGCCTCTGGGCCTTTTTAAAATAGGCCCGGTGCGCGTAACCTTTTGAAAGTCCAGCCCTTAGAGAATAGCCACTACTATTAATTGCATCAGCAGTATGGGATCTTCTTGGTGTTTGGGTACTTGCCAGGTTCTTGTGGCCTGGTTTGGCCTCTGTTGAAAACATGATGCTGGGCTTGATGGACCCTTGGTCTGACCCAGCATGGCATTTTCTTATGTTCTTACCCTGATTTTCCTCTGCAGTATACATGTTTCGATTTTTAAGTCTGTCCTCAAATACTTTAGAATGACGACCAATGAAGATTTTAGAAGCCACCTTCGTGACCAACCCAACTGCTGTATATCCTTTTGAAGATGCAATCTGCAGAACTGTACACAGTATTTCCTAATGAGATCTCACCAGGGAATTATACAGGAGCAATATCACCTCCTTTATTCTGCTAATCATTCCTCTCCTTATGTAGCCAAGCATCTTTCTGGCTTTTGCTGTTACGTTGGCCACCTTAAGATCAGCCATGATCACCCATAGATCTCGTTCTTCTTTCGTGCTTCAAAAAATTTCATCCCCTGTTCTGTACCTCTCCTTTGGGTTTTTGCAGCCTGAGGTTTTTATAGATGGTTCACTGGGAGAGGACCAGATTGCAATAGTCGAAGTGGAAAGTGATGAGAAGGTAGATAAGGGTTATGGTAGTGTGTTCAGAAAGGAAAGGACCGATTTTTGTGATTTTATAAGGAAAGAAACAACAAATTTTAGCAGCATTTTTAATATGCGTGGAGAAGGAGAGAGAGGAATGGGCTTGGAATGGTGACAGTGTTATCCACAGAAATACAAAAATGGAGAAGAGGGGAAGTGGGTTTGGGGGAAAGATAAGGAGTTCTGTCTTGGACATGTTGAGTTTAAAGTGGCGGTGGGACATCCAGACATCAATGTCAGACAAACAGGCTGAGATCTGGGAATGGATTCCTGATTAAATATCTGGTGCAGAGAGGTAGATCTTGGAATTATCAGCACAAAGATGGTATTGAAAGCCATAGAAGGAGATCAGAGGACCAAAGGAAACAGTATCCAGAAAGAAAAGAAGACGGCCCAAGATACCAATTGATAGTGAGATTGCAGTAGAGGATATCCATCAGAGAACACATTAAAAGTGCAATGGAAGGTAAGAAGAGAACTAAGACAGGACGGAGTCCCAAAATCCACGCGAGGAATATCAAGGAGAAGTTGGTGATCAACAGCATCAAAAGCAGTGGATAGATCAAAGATTATAAGGATGAGGTAAAGGCCTTTGGTTTAGCTATAAACAGGTCACTGGAGACTTCAGCAAGGACTGTTTCTGTGGAATGTAGAGGGTGAAGATCAGACTGGAGTGGATTGAGAATGGCTTGAGATGAAAAAAAGTTAAGACAGCGGAAGTGAAAAGCACGTTCAAATAGTTTGATGTGAAAGAGGAAAGAGATGGGACCATAGTTCGCAGAACAAATAGAATCCAGTGAGAGGTTTTTGAGGAATGGTGTGATCACTGCATGTTTAAAAGTGGTGGGGACATCTGCAGTGAAAAGTGATAGACTGAGAATGTGGCAGAAGAAAGGGATGACTGCACAGGAAATACAGCTGAGCTGCTGAGTGGGAAAGGGTTCAGAAGAACAAGTAGTGAGTTTGGAGGAAGACGGAAGATGGACAGTTTCCTCCACTGTCATTTCAGAAAAGGAGGAGTGGGTGGCAAGGGCCAGAGGAAGAGGAGAGGAATGAAGTGGGGGAGGTGGAGGTAGAAATGACCTGATTGAGAACGTGAGACTAATTTTGTCATGGTTAAGTAGTTAACCATAATTTGGGCAGAGAGTGGTGGGAAGCAAAGGAAATTTGAGGAGGGAACTGAGTGTAGCAAAGAGACTATGAAGGCTGAGGCAAAACAGAGTTTGTCAGATGGTCACAGTCTTACTTGGCAAGTGCAAAAGCAGACAATGTAGTGGGGCGGAAGAGAGATCTCAATGGGGAGGACAGGGGTCAGGACCTGAATTGGGATGTCTGGATGAATTTGATAGTGGGGTTTGAGGGAATTAAATCCACCATGTTAAAATGTCCCTTTCATTTTCAGGGTATTTAGCATGAGGAATTTTGCTAGACCACCTTTCCCTTCAGGCATCAAGGCAATTAACAAAGCTAAACATTTGCTGCATAATATAAAATTAATAAAAATACAATATAGAAAATATAAAAGTAAATACAAAAAAACAATTAATTACAACAACTACAAAACATCTGCAATAATCACATTTTAAATAAAAGCTGGCTATAGACAACTCTTTTGTGGCCAATATTAGTCCTCAAGAACCACACATAGGCCACATTTTCAAGATATCCACAATGAAAATGCATGAGATAGATTTGCATACAATGGAGGCAATGCATGCAAATCTATCTCATGCATATTCCCTGTGGATATCCTGAAAACCTGGCCTGTTGTGACTGGAGTTGGCCACCCCTGGACTAGACTAATAGCAGACTTTAAAAGAAAAATACAAGAGGAAAGCTAGACTGGCTAACAAATTATAACAAAGATCATAAAAATTAGCACAGTAGATCACAGAAACAGACACAAAAGATAAAAACAAGATTACAGTTACAACATGTCTAAATAGACACAAACCTCAAATACCATGACATTACAATTAATACTAATTCTAGGAGGTGAAAAGGAGAAAGAACACTGAGAGAAAGAGGCGAAAGAGACCCTGAAGGCCTTACCGGGGGTATGGGATACTTTGACGGTCTCGACGGCAGATACATACGGGGATTTTCTGTGTGACGTCAGCTAAGCGATGCCTACAAGCATTTAAAACCCGCCTATCTGCAATTACATTTTGAGGTCGAAAAGAGAAAACGCTGAGAGAAAGAGGCGAAAGAGACCCTAAAGGCCTTACCGGGGATACGGGAGACTTTGACGGCCCCGACGGCAGGTACATACGGGGACTTTCTGTGTGACGTCAGCTAAGCGACACCTAAAAGCATTTAAAACCCGCCTATCTGTGGCGCACAGCTACCACCAGTGCGTCACCAAAGCCGCAAGCGCCAAAGGGGCATGCGGCTTTGCTACAGAATAATTGAAATAAGTTCTATCTTAAAATTTTCATTCTTGGAATTTGGATAATTTTTCTCTTTGGATTTTATTTCTCCTTCTGACTCCTGGAAACCTCCTTCTGGAATCAAATATTTTGTGGCCAAGACGGCTGTGAGCGTCCCAGATGACTGAAAGATGTTCCAATGTTCTTATGGTGTTTATTTATTTATTTATTTGTTTATTTACATGTTTTTATATACCGACTTTCCTCAAAAAAGACATCAAGACGGTTAACAAAAACGTCTATACAGATCTATAAGATCATGATGACGCAAAATTTCCATACAAAATTCCATAACCAAAATAACAGTCAAATCACAACAATAATAAAATTGTACACATATAATGTCTACCTATCTTTTCACATTTCTAATTGGCTATCTAGGACAATACTAAGATTATAAAAAATTATTGTCTAACTATATTAACATTACTATATTAAAATAATAAAATACAAAACAGCTATATCTTAAAACATAAAATCTTAATAAAATTTAAACTAATAAAAAATTACATTTCAAAACTTAATTTATTTATTTAAAATCTTTTCTATACCGTCGTTAAGCGGGAGCCATCACAACGGTTCACAATAAGGCACAAAAACTATGTTGCATAAAGTGTCTGGAATTTTAACTCTTACACAGGTGCCATCAAAAATACTGTAACATTATATCATAATAAGTACTATTTGGTGAGTGTTATAAGTTATGTCTAGGATTTCTAACTCTGCTAAAAGTTTGGTGTTACTTAACTTTAGTTCTTTGAAGTTTAAGGTAAAGGTGGAGATTAGAATATAGGAGAGGAGACACACTTTAAGAAGGAAGGAGTGTGTTTGTGTGGGTGTTTGCTTGACCGCAACTAACAGTTCCCTGGGTTCAACTCTTGATTCTCTTTGTGGTATGCTTGCTTAAATAGCCATGTTTTTAAATTTTTTCTGAATGTTTTGATGTCTCTTTCCAATCTGATTTCTACCGGCATGGTGTTCCATATTATCGGTCCTGCTAGTGATAGGGCCCTGTCCCTTACTTGTGTTAATCTGGCTGTTTTGACTGATGGTAAAGTTAGCAGTGCTTTGTTTGCTGACCTTAGGTTTCTGTGTGGGGTATGTAAGCGGAGGGCTGTGTTCAGCCACTCTGCTTTTTCGTCGTGTATCAGTTTATGAATGGTGCATAAAGTTTTGTATTGTATTCTTTGTTCAATGGGTAACCAGTGTAATTCTATTAAGGTTTCAGTGATATGTTCTCTTTTGCTTTTCCCAGTTAGAATTGTAGCCGCTGAGTTTTGTAAAATCTGTAATGGTCTTATTGTGGTATATGGCACATTACGCTTCAAATCTATATACTACAGTAGAGCGGATCTAAGATGTTTACATAGATCAACTTGTATCATTAAAGGCCTGTTCGAATAGCCATGTTTTTATCAGTTTTTTGAATTTCAGAACACAGGTTTCAGTTCTAATATCAACAGGAAGGGAATTCCAAATTTTGGGACCGGCCAGGGATAGGGTCCTATCCATAACTGAATTCAAATGAGCCATTTTTGGAGAGGGTACTGTGAGCAATACTTTTCCCAGAGATCTTAAATTACGGACAGGGGTGTGAATCCAGAGAGAGGCATTAAGCCATTCAGAGTTGGCCCCATAGATTGTTTTATGTATCAAAATCAAGCTTTTGTAGTGAATTCTTGAATAAATCGGTAGCCAATGGGGTTCTTTTAAAACCGGTGTTATATGGTCATATTTCTTCTTGTTGGACAAAAGACGGGCTGCCGCATTTTGGAGTAACTGTAAAGGGCGAAGAGTGGAACTTGGGACTCCCAACAAAAGAGCATTACAATAATCCAGCTTGGGTGCAATAAGTGCCTGAAGCACTGTACGAAAGTCCCCAGAATGAAGAAACGGTCTCAATTTTTTTAAAATATGAAGTTTATAGAAGCCTTCTGTTTATAGCTTTAATACAAGCTTTCGTATTTAATTCAGCATCTAGAATAGGACCTAAATCTCTTACTTCATAATTAATTTTGTATACTGATGCGAGAGATTTTATCTCTGCATCAATTTTCTCAGTAACTTTATTGCTCATATATAAAATTTCTGTTTTTGTTCTTTTCAGGGAAAGTGACATATGGGACAATAATTGACTTATTGACGAAAAGTAAACTTCCCAAAGCTTCAAAGTAGATTGAAGAGAGTCATTAATGGGCAACAAAATTTGAACATCATCGGCAAAAAGAAAATGAACCAATCCCAGGCCCGTTAGGAGTCTACATAATGGTGCCATATAGACATTAAAAAGTGTAGGAGACAATGAAGAACCCTGGGGAACCCCTGTCGACATTACTATGGTATCTGATTCTGATGTGTCTAGTTTGACTTTAAAAGATCTATTGGATAAAAATGATTTAAACCACGCCAGGGTTGTGTCTTTTAGTCCTATTTCTTGTAGTCTTGCTAAAAGTACTTCATGTTTAACAGTATCGAAAGCCGCTGAAATATCCAATAGAATTAAAAGGTATGATTTATTCTGATCAAAGCCCCTATGTATTGAGTCTGTCAAGGAAATTAGTAAGGTTTCTGTATTGTGAGATTTTCTAAATCCAAATTGTGTGGGATATAGCAGATGATTTTCTTCGAGATACTAGAACCCAGTCATCAAGAGACTAGAACCCAGTCATCAAGAATTCAAAAAAAGACTGAAGACTTTTCTCTTCCAACAAGCTTTCCCAGACGCTTAATCTTACTGTGACTGACAGACTTCCTAATTACCAGGTATCCCTTAACTAAGGACACTGTATCAAGTACTATTTTTAAGAATCTGCAACTGGACAATTATCTTTGAGCTCAAAAATTCACTTTATTTCATATATATATTAGGCACTGCTTATATTTATATTTATTGCTATGTTAAATAGTTATACTTCTTATATAAAATATTATATTTCTTTATTTATTACCAGTTAAAATATTATTACTTTATTTAGCACTATGTTAAATTGTCAACCAGTTATACTGTTCCATATGTTATACGGTTCCATGTAAAGCTCCACTCTTTGTTGAGCAGTTCTTCGTTGCATGTAAACCGGAGTGATTTGTAGTCCCTACAAGAACTTCGGTATATAAAAATTAAAAATAAATAAATAAATAAATAAATAAATAAATACTCCATTAACTGACAATTCACTACTTTACTGAAGAGGATGTTGGGGAGGTACCCGTAATGGAGAAGGTTTTCATGGGTAATGATTCAGATGGACTGAACCAAATCACTGTGAACCTAGAAGATGTGGTAGGTCTCACTGCCACCTGAAGAGTAGTAAATCACCTGGACCGGATGGTATACACCCCAGAGTTCTGAAGGAACTAGAAAATGAAATTTCAGGCTTATTAGTAAAAATTTGTAACCTATCATTAAAATCATCCATTGTACCTGAAGACTGGAGGATAGCTAATGTAACCCCAATATTTCAAAAGGGCTCCAGGGGCGATCCGGGAAACTACAGACTGGTTAGTCTGACTTCAGTGCCAAAAATAGTGGAAAGTGTTCTAAATATCAAAATCACAGAACATATAGAAAGACATGGTTTAATGGAACAAAGTCAGCATGGCTTTACCCAAGGCAAGTCTTGCCTCACAAATCTGTTTCACTTTTTTGAAGGAGTTAATAAACATGTGGATAAAGGTGAACCGGTAGATGTAGTATACTTGGATTTTCAGAAGGCGTTTGACACGAACACTAACAGATTGCTAATTCCCTGGATCCAGCAAAACTTAATGCCTTGCAGGCCATACCGGGCCTGGTTCAGCGCATTGTGGAGCAGCAAGACGCCTTGGAGAAACTCACTTCAGCGTTTCATCAGCTACACACACAGAAGGTTCAAGGCACAGCTTCCAACCATGAAGGTCAGATACAGGAGGTAACTCTAAAAACTGCTGTACCACTAGCGGCGCCAATCCGCTTTTCCGGTGAAATTCAGAAGGCCCGGGGCTTCTTAAACCAGTGCTGCATGCACTTTGCCTTACAGCCATCTTTATTTCCTACGGCTCTTTCCAAGACTACCTACATCCTTTCATACCTGGATGGTAGGGCCTTGTCTTGGGCATCTACCTTGTGGGAGCACAAGGACCCCATTTTGCAAGACATAGATGGATTTATGGACTTGTTTAAATCCGTTTTCAATGACCCTGCTTGAACTGCTGTAGCCGGTTCTGCTTTGCTGGAATTGAAGAAAGGCAGCAGATCATTGGCTGAATTTGCCATCAAGTTCAAAACTCTTGCGGCATAACTTCGCTGGGTCTCCAAATGTCTCAAGACACTCTTTTGCAGAGGCCTGGATACCCGTTTAAAGGACGAGCTGGCTGCTTGTGAAATACCTGACTCAATGGACAAATTAGTAGCCTTGGCTACTCGGATTGATCACCTTACTTCACCTTGTCCCCTCGGCTCCGGGACAAGGTGAAGGAACTCCGGCCTAAGGTGTTACCTGGGTTGAAACAGGCTAGTTCTATATCCGTACCTCGGATGGTTCCAGTAATTCTTGCTGCTGATAAAGAGGAACTGATGCAACTTGGTCATGGACACTTAACTTCCAAAGAAAGAAGACTTCGGAAAAGGCACGGCCTTTGCATGTACTGTGGTCAGCCCGGCCATAATGTGTCTACATGCTCCATTCGTCCGGAAAATGGACGGGCCTAAGTCCTGCAGGAGGGCTGTTCTTAGGCCATACCGTGCCCTCTCCTCCACTTTCTCTTCCAGTCTCATTGACTTACGGACCGGTCACGGTTCAGACTCTTGCCCTGGTGGATTCAGGGGCAGGAGGCAACTTCATTCTCAGACGTCTAGTGGAAGACATAAGGAGTCCTCTCATCAAGCTGAAAGATCCGCTACTGTATCATCATTTGAAGTGAGCTATGGACGTTCCCCAACTCCGCCACTTCCACTGAAGCTCAGTGACGTCCCAGCAGCTCAATCCACTGCTGCTGACATTCATAACGCTTTCCATGTTTCACTTCTGAAACCACTCATACTCAGCGAATTTTCTTCCAAACCTCAAGTTCCACCTGTCATCAATGCAGAAGACGACTTAGAATTCAAAGTCAAAGAGGTCCTGGATGTTCGTAAAAGAGGCAATACCTTTGAATACCTTCTAAAGTGGGAAGGTTTCGGCCCAGAAGAAAACTCTTGGGAGCCTCAGACCAATATTCTGGACAAAGAGATGCTTCGTCAGTTCCACCTCACACATCCTTCAAAACACAAGCCTGGTACCCGAAGAGGAAATCACCCTTTGAAGGGGGGTACTGTTGCGACCATCGCTGCCCAACATCTCCACTATGCCCACCTTACCTCTTTGGTGACTTCCTCTTTGCCTGTTGGAAGTTTGACTGCTGTGGTGTCTTCTTGCCGTTCTCCTCCGGCATCCCCGGACCAGCTGGACGCTGCACACCGCCATGTTTCCCAGCAGCCTAAGGGCGGGCGGGCGCGCGCACGCGCGGCACGGCCCCGACTCAAGTACCAGCAGTGGCATGAACCTCAGGGGCGTCCCCCTGAGGTGACGTCATCCTCACCGGATATTTAAGGTCTCAGAAATCGCTAACGAATGGTGTTAGCAAGGACTACTAAGGGTTTTCCTCCAGGTATCGGCGGATGGAATTCGCTCTCTGCCTACCTTGCTACTCTGCCTCCTCGGACTTACCAGGGGTACCCGCTCCTCGGGGGCCTCGCTTTCTCTTTGCTTTTCAGATTGCAGTCTGGAATTGGTACTCGATCCTCGAGGGCCCTCGTTCCCGGACTTGCTACTGAATATCACGTCTGCCAGGAAGTCATCGCTGCCTACAACACCAGTGAGTTACCATCGCTCTCTCAGAGCATTCCCTGGAACCAGGTACTCGCTCCTCGAGGGCCTACTTCATTCCAGCTCCTGGGCTGCTTCTAAGAGACTATTGTGTGAATGTTACCATCAAGGTTCTGTTCCTGAACTCTGCATACTCTGCCTACTCACTATATTCAGTTTCTCTACAGCTCAGTTATCCAGGATCGCTGTTCCAGTATCTGAGGGACTACAGCCCAGCCGGGCACTTCCAGCTCACTACTGCCACCTCTGGTGGTTCCATATACTGTTTAATAAAAGAACTAGTGTGTCTCTGTCTCCATACTCTGAGCTTGACTGGTGGTCCCTCTCGGGATCTTCCCCCGGGGGCGTTGTCATCTGCCACTGGCCCAAGGATCCACCCACACCTACCACGAACACTAACAGCAAGCTACTCCCACACTTGTTTACCCAGACTGTGCAATTCAGTCATTGTTGGTTGTTGTCTGAATGTAAATCCTCTTATCTTCATTACCCCCTGCCATTGAAGCAGAGGTCTATGCTGGATATGCATTGAAAGTGAAGTATCAGGTTTAATTGGTTTGGGGTAGTAACCGCCGCAACAAGCAAACTACTCCCACGCTTATTTGTTTACCCAGACTGTGCTACCTTGTTAGTTGTTGCCTGAATGCAAATCCTCTTTTCCATATTTCCTCTTGCCGTTGAAGTATAGAGCAATGTTGGAGTCGCATTAACCGTGTGAACATTTATTGAATAAGGGTATTAATCACCAGGTAGTAACCGTCATTCCCGCAGGCCACTCCATACCTCTTCTCTTCATTCCCATCCTCCAGGCTTTATGGATCCACAGTGTTTATCCCATGCCCCTGTCCCCCTTCCAGTCATTAATTCAAATTTGATCATATTATGATCACTATAGTCAAGCAGCCCCACCACCATTACTTCTTTCACCAAATCCTGTGTTCCACTGAAAATTAGATCTAAAATTTCTCCCTCTCTCGTCAACTTCTGAACAATTGCTCCATAAAACTGTCTTTTATTCCATCCAGGAATTTTATCTCTCTAGCATGCCCTGATGTTTCACTTACCCAGTCAATATTAGGGTAATTGAAATCTCCCATTACTACTGCACTACCAGTTTGGTTAGCTTCCTTAATTTATCTTAGCATTTCACTGTCCATCTCACCATTTTGGCTACTATCACTATTCTCTTCACCAAAACACAAGGGATGTCTACCCATAAAGATTCAATTGTACATTTAATCTCTTGCAGGATCTTTATTCTGTTGGACTCTATGCATCCCGAACATAAACTGCCACCCCACCACCAAGATGCTCTTCTCTGTCATTGCAATATAATTTGTACCCCAGTATAGCACTATCCCATTGGTTATCCTCTTTTCACCATGTCTCTGAGATGCCAATTAAGTCTATGTCATCATTCATTGCTAAACACTCTAATATTGATACATAAAACAATCTATGGGGCCAACTCCGAATGGCTGAATGCCTCTCTCCGGATTCACACCCCTGCCCGTAATTTAAGATCTCTGGGAAAAGCATTGCTTACAGTTCCCTCTCCAAAAATGGCCCATTTGAATTCAGTTAGGGAAAGGACTTTGTCCTTGGCTGGCCCTAGAATCTGGACTTCTCTTCCTGTTGATATTAGAACTGAAACCTGTGTTCAGAAATTTAAAAAATTGATAAAAACATGGCTATTCGAACAGGCCTTTAATGATATAAGTTGATCTTTGTAAATAACTTAGATCTGCTTTACTGTAGTATTTTAGTCTCGAAGGTTAATTTTATTAAGTTTTAATTTTATTTAGATTATTTTAAGCTTTAAGATTTAGTTGTTTTGTATTTTATTATTCTAATATAGAAATGTGAAGATAGTTCGACAATAATTGTTTATAACTCTAGCACTGTTTGTTTAGATTGCTAACTAGAAATGTGAGAAGATAGGTAGACACTAATTGTTTATAATTTTAGCATTGTTTGATTTGATTGTTATTATGTTTATGGATTTATGTATGGTAACTACACGTCATCATGATCTTATAGATCTGCATAGACGTTTTTGTTAACCGACTTGATGTCTTTCTGAGGAAGGTCGGTATATAAAAACATGTAAATAAATAAATAAATAAATAAATAAATAAAATTCTCCCATCTTACTTCTTAGGCTTCTGGCATTAGCATACAAACATTTCTAAGTGAGTTTTTTGTTTGTATTTACATTCTGCATTTCAGTTGACAGGGATAAATTGGAATCTTTTACCTCAGGTGAGTTTTTAATTATAGGCACTTGGACTACTTTTCTTATTATTGGAAACTCTCTGTTGGGATGCCCTAACTCTAATGCTTCATTAGTATCCTTTGAAGATACCTCCCTCCAAACTATGCACTGCTGAGTGAGTGTTGGCTTTCCCCTTTGTTCTACTTTAAAAGCTGCTCTATCTCCTTTTTAAAGGTTAGCATCAGCAGCCTGGTTCCACCCTGGTTAAGGTGGAGCTCATCACTTCGGAAAAGACTCCTCCTTCCCCAAAAGGTTTCCAGTTCATTACAAAACTGAATCCCTCATCGTCTCATCCATGTATTGAGACACCAGAGCTCTGCCAGTCTCTGGGGACCTGCGTGTAGAACAGGGAACATTTCAGAGAAGGCTAGCCTAGTGGTTCTGGATTTCATTTTTCTACCTAAGAGACTAAATTTGGCTTCCAGAACCTCCCTCCCACATTCTCCTATGTCGTTGGTGCCCACATGTACCACGACAGCCAGCTCCTCCCCAGCACAGTCTAAAATCCTATCTAGGTGACGCATGAGGTTCGCCACCTTCACACCAGGTAGGCATATTACCAGGCAATCCTCACGCCCACCAGCCACCCAGCTGTCTATATTCCTAATAATCGAATCATCAACTATGACAGCTGACCTAACCCTTCCCTCCTTGCAGAAGCCCTGAGAGACATCCTCAATGCGAGAGGACAATGCACCACCTGGAGAGTAGGTCCTTGCTACAGGATCATTTCCTGCTGCACCAGGTTGATGCTCTCCGATCATGAGACCTTCCTCCTCCAAGGCAGCACCAGGGATGCCAGACTGGAGTTGGGACTTGGCTACTATGTCCCTGAAGGTCTCATCTATATGCCTCTCTGTCTGCCTCAGCTCCTCCAGGTATGCCACTCTAGCCTCCAGAAATCGGACTCGTTCTCTGAGAGACAGGAGCTGTTTGCATCAGATGCACACATACAACTTCTCACAGGCGGGTAAAAAAATCATACATGTGTCACTCGATGCAAAAGACTGAGAGGCCCCTCTCTTGCTGCTGGACTGCTGCCTTCATCTTAAATTTGTTCCGTTCCTAGTTAAGCTTTAGGTTCCTATGGGTGTAGGATTGCGTACCATTAGGGTCCTTTAAATGTATTAGTGTATTCACTATATATCTGGTAGTGACCTACAAGGAATGAACAAATTCTTGATAAGGTGTGGGGAATTTCTGAGTTTAAGTTTAAAGGCTGATTTCTTAAGAAAAAAAACAATTTAAGTGTGAAAGTGACACCTGCTCAATGCATTCCCTGCCTAGGAGGGTTTTCCTCTGAGGGACCAATAGTGACTCACCATAACAGAGACTGAGAGAGTTTTGCCTGGAGTTTTGTGAGGATTCAGGGTTTTTAAAATATTTTCCTGAGTAGGGAAAAGGAAGTTTGAAGCCACCTTTCCTTACCCCAAGGTTGGGGAAAAGCGAAGATCTGAGTTTTCCCAGTCAAGGGTGTTTCACCCTGACAGGTTTCACAAAACAGTCTGAAGAGGAAAGCAGGTAAACAGAGAATCGTGACATTTGAAGACTCCCATAGGAATCTTCATCCTGGGACATAGGGCATTGACTGGCTTTTGAAGATCTAGAGTTCAGCTGGACCTCAGGTACTTTGTGGGAAAGGAAATCTCTCCTATATAGGATATCCTAGCCCACCTGGGACCCTTATCTTTCCATGCCATGGAAGGAAAGCAAATCTCAGGAATCAGTACTGAGAGACACTTCCAAAGAGATAGAAGAAAAACATTTGATGCAAGAGAACAGTCTTAATATGTAACTGGGAACAGCTTTGTTTGGTGCAAATTGATACTTTTGAACAAATCAAAGTAAACTTTTCATGCATGTTGCAAATGCATGTTGATGCCCCTATTAGTTATTCCCGTGCCCAAAGGCTGGCGTTAATTTCTGCCGGCGCCAGGGAAGTATACAGAAAAGCAGAAAAAACTGCTTTTCTGTACACTCTCAGACTTAATATCATAGCGATATTAAGTCAGAGGCCCCAAAATTTAAAAAAAAATTGAAAATTTAAAAAAAATATTTTAAATCGGCCCACAGCCCGTGGGTTGGAAGACAGACGCTCAATTATACCGGCGTCCGTTTTCCGAACCCATGGCTGTCAGCGGGCTTGAGAACCAACGCTGGCAAAATTGAGCGTCGGCTGTCAAACCCGCTGACAGGGGCCGCTCCTGTCAAAAAGGAGGCGCTAGGGATGCACTAGTGTCCCTAGCGCCTCTTTTTACTGCGGGCCCTCATTTAAATACTGGATCAAGAGCCCAGAAGAGTGGCCTGGGCGTGCGTTGGGAGAGCAGGCGCTCGCCTCAGAGCGCCGGCTCTCCCACCAATTTTACTGTATCGGCCTGAAAGGTTGGGGGAGACACACTTACAGCCCACAGTCACTTGACCTAAAAAAAAAAAAAGGACCCTTCAGGGACATCCCCTTCCCAAACGATTCTATCTTTGTTAGGAATAGTATCAAAAAAAGAGGATGGAAAAATCTGGCTGATACATACATTTTCATACTCTGAAGACAAATCCATAAATGACTACATTGGTCCCCAATTATTTTCCAAATATTACACTAAGATAAGCATCATCATCAGATGCTTTGTTACCCATGCAATGCTAGCACAGGCTATTAAATTGGCCTTCCGCCTCCTCCTAGTCCATCCCAAATCCTTTTACTTGCAGTGTTTTACATTCAGAGGATCCTACTATTTTGACAAATACATTTCCATGGGTTGCTCATTATCTTTTGCTTATTTTGAAAAATTCATTTCCTTTGTGGTTAAGCATACTACTGGGTGCCAAAACATAATATATTGCCTCAATGATTTTCTTTTTGTCAACTGAAATACCACTGAGTGCAAACCATTGTTATCAGTCTTTCAGGGCATTATGGCCCTCTTTGGCATACCACTACCTCAGAAGTCAGAGGACCCTTCCTCTTTCCTAGTGTTTTTGGGAACAGAGTTGGATTTGCATGCTAAAATCTTCAAGGTCCCTCAGCGTTAAAGTTAAAGGAACCATTAGAAAGCATGCAGCAAGCCAAAAATATAACCTTGCAGCAGTTCCACTTATGCATAAGGGCGTCTCCGCTTCACCCACAGAATGATCTCTATGGACAAGGTATTTATAAGGTGTCTGGCACTATCCACAATGGGCACCAAAAAGCATCATCACTTTATTAGTAGTGAGAGAATTAAAGATTATCTGGACATATAAGTGGCCTTCCTACAGTCATTTAATGCCCCCACCCCCCCACCCCTCCACTCACACACTCTACCTATTTGCTTCAGAAAGCAATAGGAAGGTCAAGGAATTCTGCTTTATGCCTCCGAGCAGGTACACTTCATCTCCAGATGCTTTTCTGCTCAGCTGGGACATCGGTCTACTATATGCATATGCTCTAATTTCATTAATTGCAAGGACAGTTCAAAACCTCCTCTGGGACTGGCATGGATGATCCTGATTGCTTTGACTTTGCCACAGCAAGTGTGGTTTCCATACCTCACCAAACTGTTAGTTCAGTCCCCAGTTTCACTGACACTCATTTTGCAGGAGCAGGACAGGCTTTGTCACTTGAATCTATCCGCCTTGGCAAAATTGAGTTCTTTGCTGATGCCTCAGGTGGGATGTGTTTTGGTATCTACCTCCAGGGGGCATGGTGTGCAGAGGACTGGCTGGAGGAATGGCACCAATGCAGGAAATATCGAACCAAATCGCTATTGTCCCAAAAATTTAAGACGATATACCAGTGTCAATGCACAACATCATATTAGATTTTTTGGTGAAAGACCTCATACAAGGCATACATTCGCAATGCTAATTAGCACAAAGTATACCAACAGTATAATCATGGGTCTGTGATATAACATTCAACTTTTTTTTAAGATTTATTTTGCTCAAGTGAGTGCATGGCCCGTTTTAGACCCGTATTTCATTATGCAAAGTAGCACTTAGCTTGATAGAGTCGAGAAACGCCAAAAAACATGGTCGTGAGGTCATATCCAAAGCCAAGCCTGACACGGACCGCGTTTCGGCTTCACAAGCCTTCTTCAAGGGCTGGAAATCTCTGTAAATACAAAAAATATTTGTGACAACATTCTAAAAATAATTACCGACTTTAAATCCCTGCGTAACATAGGTACTAACGTGACAGTGCGATAGTAGCATACTGAAGCTAGTAATGTTTCTCCTCTACCAGAGGGGCCGCTTTTGTGCTCTTTTTCAAGATGTGACAAACCAATCAGACAAAGGATACACCCAGGAAATGACGTCAGCCGTTGCTAGGTAATTCATAACAGAGAATACCATTGTATGGCTGCATTAAGACCGTCTGGGTGCATACAGTTCAGCTGAAAAATCCAACGTTGTTCATAAAAATTAAGTATCTTCTGTGGATCCCCCCCCTCTTTTTGTCAGTTGTATCCGATCGATGACATGCCACCTCAAATCACCAAAGAGATGCTGCATATCTAAACAGTGTTGAACAATGGGGGCATTAATTTTGCCTGTGTTCAGTCAGCTCCGATGTTCGATGAGTCTCGTTCGAATAGGACGCTTTGTTCTCCCCACATAGAATTTGGTGCAAGGACACACGATTAGATATATAACGTGTGAAGTAGTGCAATCTGAATGAAATCGGGCTGTGTGGATCAAACCAGCGTTGTCAGTCCACGTGGTACCATCTAGAGATTGAGAGCACATTGTGCATTTGCCACAAGCCCAATGTCCTAACGGTTCTTCAGATTGTGTAGATAAATCTGTGTGGGTCCAAGAATGAGTTAGTACGTCCCGTAAATTCTTGCCCCTACTGTAAGCAATCAAGGGAGCATCTTTAAAAACTTCATGGGTATGAAGTACATACCAGTGGTTGCGTATAATTGCTGCAATCTCCTGGGACTTGGTGGAAAATCTGATTGTGCATACTAATGGTGGATCTGACGCGGCATCTGCGGATTCTTATGAACAACGTTGGATTTTTCAGCTGAACTGTATGCACCCAGACGGTCTTAATGCAGCCACAGAATGATATTCTCTGTTATGAATTACCTAGCAACGGCTGACGTCATTTCCTGGGTGTATCCTTTGTCTGATTGGTTTGTCACATCTTGAAAAAGAGCACGAAAGCGGCCCCTCTGGTAGAGGAGAAACATTACTAGCTTCAGTATGCTACTATCGCACTGTCACGTTAGTACCTATGTTACGCAGGGATTTAAAGTCGGTAATTATTTTTAGAATGTTGTCACAAATATTTTTTGTATTTACAGAGATTTCCAGCCCTTGAAGAAGGCTTGTGAAGCCGAAACGCGGTCCATGTCGGACTTGGCTTTGGATATGACCTCACGACCATGTTTTTTGGCGTTTCTCGACTCTATCAAGCTAAGTGCTACTTTGCATAATGAAATACGGGTCTAAAACGGGCCATGCACTCACTTGAGCAAAAAAAATCTTTTAAAAAAGTTGAATGTTATATCACAGACCCATGATTATACTTTTGGTATACTTTGTGCTAATTAGCATTGCGAATGTATGCCTTGTATGAGGTCTTTCACCAAAAAATCTAATATGATGTTGTGCATTGACACTGGTATATCGTCTTAAATTTTTGGGACAATAGCGATTTGGTTCGATATTAGTTTGTGCCGCTATTCCCGCCCTATATAAGAGTGCTATAGGAGTTTAGTATACCAATGCAGGAAAACCAGGGACATCACTTTCTTAGAGTTGTTCCCAATGCTGGTCATGTTTCACACTTGGAGGAGGAGGCTAAGTAATAAGAATGTACTTTCAGAACAGACAATATAACCGTGATTGAAGCCATCAATAGGCTGTCTGCTAAGACCAGAGGTGTGGTTTCCATGCTAAAAGAATTTGTATTAATGTTCCTACCGCATAATATAACCTTTCGTGACTCACACATACCAGGGGTTGATAATGCCATAGCTGACTCACATTCATATTCCTGGTAACATTCGCCAAAGCAGAAGAAACCCCCATCCCCTTCAATAGGATGGCTCTTTGGCCTGCTAGTGCATGGCAATTGGTGATGAACTCCAGGAAAAACTATACTAGAGCCATATCAGAGTTCCAATAATTTGTCAGTGAATGTCTAGAGCCTATTAAGTTTAGCTCTATTGATTATTTTATTTTACAACGCAAGCAGCAGGGCATATACAGGGCAGACTCTCCAGGATCTGCTTTTTTGCTTGCACATTAGGATACAATGACCTCACAAATAACTTTGTGGTAAAAAAGATTATGTGCCATTGAGCAAATGACCTGGGCATGAGGATGCACAAAAGGAGACCAATAATGCATGATTATCTAGGTTCTCTACTAAACACTGTGCAAATGGTTTGTTTCAATTCATCTGAGGCAAGCCCTTTCAGTAGCACCTTCTTGCTAGCATTCTTTGGGACTTGACAGTGAACAAGATAGTGCCCCAAGGCAGGCCTTGCAGGTTTCAAAAAGAGTGATGTTCTTGGACACAGCAGCATAAGAACATAAGAAATTGCCATGCTGGGTCAGACCAAGGGTCCATCAAGCCCAGCATCCTGTTTCCAACAGAGGCCAAACCAGGCCACAAGAACCTGGCAATTACCCAAACACTAAGAAGATCCCATGCTACTGATGCCAGTAATAGCAGTGGCTATTCCCTAAGTAAACTTGATTAATAGCAGTTAATGGACTTCTCCTCCAAGAACTTATCCAAACCTTTTTTAAATCCAGCTATACTAACTGTACTAACCACACCTTCTGGCAACAAATTCCAGAGCTTAATTGTGCATTGAGTGAAAAATAATTTTCTCCGATTAGTCTTAAATGTGCTACTTGCTAACTTCATGGAGGGCCCCCTAGTCCTTCTATTATCCGAAAGTGTAAACAATTCACATCTACTTGTTCAAGACCTCTCATAATTTTAAAGAACTCTTATCATATCCCCCCCCCCCCCCCCCCCCCCCCCTCAGCCGTCTCTTCTCCAAGCTAAACAGCCCAAAACTCTTCAGTCTTTCCTCACAGGGGAGGGAGCTGTTCCATCCTCTTTATCATTTTGGTTGCCCTTCTCTGTACCTTCTCCATCGCAACTCTATATCATTTTTTAGATGTGGGGACCAGAATTGTGCACAGTATTCAACGTGCAGGTTCACCATGGAGCGATACAGCGGCATTATGAAATTTTCTGTTTTATTAACCATTCCCTTCCTAATAATTCCTAACATTCTGTTTGCTTTTTTGACTGCTGCAGCACACTGAGCCGACGATTTCAAAGTATTATCCACTATGATGCCTAGATCTTTTTCTTGGAATATGGAGCCAAACACTGTCTGACTACAGCAAGGGTTATTTTCACTATATGCAACACCTTGCACTTGTCCACATTAAATTTCATCTGCCATTTGGATGCCCAATCTTCTAGTCTTGCAAGGTCATCCTACAATGTATTACAATCCGCTTGTGATTTAACTACTCTGAATAATTTTGTATCATCTGCAAATTTGATAACATCACTCGTTGTATTCCTTTCCAGATCATTTATAAATATATTGAAAAGCACCGGTCCAAGAACAGATCCTTGAGGCACTCCATTGTTTACCTTTTGTTGTGTCCGTCGGTTCCCGACGCCCTCTCTCCGCCCTCCTTACCTATTTGGCGCCTCCCTCTTCGTCTGCAGGAAGATTGGCTGCCGCGGCGTTCTTCTGCCAAAGTCCTCCGGCGTCCCCAGACCGGCTGAACGCTGCAAACCGCCATGTTTCCTGGAGGCCCAGGGGCGTGTGCACAGTGCGGCCCCGACTGAAGTACAGGCGATGGCGCAAACCTCGGGGGCGTTCCCTGAAGATGACGTCACCCGCGACGGATATATAAAGTCTTAGAATTTGCTAACACATCGAGTTAGCAAGGATAAGGATTCGTTCTGTCTACGCTACTCTGCCTCCTCGGACTTACCAGGAGTACCCGCTCCCTGGGGGGCCTCGCTTTCTCTCTTATTTTTGTAGATTGTAGTCAGGAAGTGGTACTCGCTCCTTGAGGGCCCTCGTTCCCAGACTTCTTCAGAATTCACTTCTGCCTGAAAGCCATCGCTGTCTACTACATCTGTGAGTTACCATCGCTCTCTCAGAGCTTTCCCTGGAACCAGGTACTCGCTCCTCGAGGGCCTATACATTCCAGCTCCTGGGCTTCTATGAGACATTGTGAGTGTTACCATCTGGTTCAGTACATGAACTCTGCATACCCTGCCTACTCATTATATTTCAGTTTCTCTACAGCTCAGCCTCCAGGGATCGCTGTTCCAGTATCTGAGGGACTACAGCCTAGCCGGGCATTCCAGCTCACTACTGCCACCTCTGGTGGTTCAGTATACTGTCTAATAAAAGAACTAGTGTGTGTCTGTCTCCATACTCTGAGCCTGACCGGTGGTCCCTCTCGGGATCTTCCCTCAGGGGTATGGTCATCTGCCTCCGGTCCAAGGATCCACCCATAACTCTCCTAAATAACAGAACAGATTGCTACTTCCAAGCAGACTGTTAACTCAGAACAGAACACCTTTTTCTACTGAGAAAATTGACCATTTAATCCTACTCTCTGTTTCCTGTCTTTTAACCAGTTTGTAATCCACAAAAGTACATTGCCTCCTAACCCATGACTTTTTAGTTGTTTTAGAAGCCTCTCATGAGGGACTTTGTCAAACGCCTTCTGAAAATCCAGGTACACTACCTCTACCGGTTCACCTTTATCCACATTTATTAACCCTTTCAAAAAAATGAAGCAGATTTGTTAGGCAAGACTTCCCTTGGGTAAATCCATGTTGACTGTGTTCCATTAAACCATGTCTTTCAATATGCTCTATGATTTTGATCTTTAGAATAGTTTCCACTATTTTTCCTGGCACTGAAGTCAGGCTCACTGGTCTATAGTTTCCCAGGACGCCCCTGGAGCCCTTTTTAAATATTGGGGTTACATTGGCCACCTTAGTCAAAAACAGATCAAAAAGTGCATGGCGAGAGGTTAGTTGCATCACCTGCAAGGTCATCTACCTTTCCAGTTCAGAACCTTGGTAATTATCTAGCCCTTCAGACAGAAGGGAGCCTTTTCCTGTGGCTACACAGGAATAGCCACTCATTTTCACGATTCCAATTTAACAGGGTGTTAAAAATGAGCTTGTCAGCTATAGGTCTCTATGGAAGATGGTACGGTACTCATTCCTCCCACATAGGTGCAGTGACAACAACAGCAGCAGCTATAAGCTTACCCTTGAAACAGATCATGGGCAAAATGCAAATGGTACTCTCAGTGCTACAGATTGTATGTCAGACCCTAGTAACATCCTATGCATACAATTGTTAAAGTGTTGCCTATTTCCTCAAAGTGCTTCATAGGGCCTACAATGCTTTTGGGCATTCATTTGTTCATTGGGCACACAAGACAATACCCAGGAAATTAGGTGAACACCTGGGCCTGCTTAACAATGAAATATCATTGCTTTGGATGGGATGATGTGGAGTGCAGTGGGACCAGCTAATGCCATTAATCTCCAGAAGAATAAGTCACAAGCTTCCCCTAGGCAGTGATCCTTCACTGGGGGGCAATGATTTAGGGTCTATGAACAATGTGCAGCTCATACAAAAAAATACAAAGAGATTGCCTTGTGATCACAGAGCTGTTCCTGGCATCGCACTTTATCTGATTCTACATCATCCTCCAGAGAATAAGATGGAGTGAAACAACTCCACTTCCACTTGTGGCTGAACACATTGAAATGGGTCTAAACTAAGGCCAAAAAATGGAGGGGACCAAGAAAAACATAAGCAATAGCCACACTCCACAATCTTTAGGATCTATTGGACTTTGTTAATCTTTTGCCACTCTGTCAGGAAGGACTGGACCCTCTCTCTCACTGGAGGAGGTAGGAAGTCGGGCTTGAGTTTTATCAAAAACTTGGACCCAGTTTGGATTGTGTCTGATATAGTCTTCTCTTGATGCCTTTCCCTCTTGTGCCCTCAAGCAGGGACCTGCTGCAGCTGCAGAATGGGAGGGGCCAAATGACTTTGGTAAGAGCAGAAGGAGCATCTCTGGAAAAACTATCTGGTCAAAGGCAGCTGATTTCCTCCTTCTAAAAAAAAAGTGACTGTGTCTTGTCTGGATGCTCCTTAATTTGGGCCACTGTCTCCTTGACATTATCCCCAGATTATCTCCAATGCAAGGGACATCTGCCAAGTAGTCATAGACATCTTCATGCAGACCGCTAACTCACAGTCAAGCCAGCCTTTGTGTTCCAATAGCTGCCACCAAAGTTCTGGCCGCAGTATAAAACACTTCATAAACTGAGTGGACCAAGTACTTCTCACACTCCTCCACATCCTCCATTACTCTACAAATGTCAGCCAGCTCCAGGTTTGACAAATCTGACATGGGCTTTAACCTTTTAATAAACTCATGCAGTTATTCCACCATATACAACTGGTGGGCAGCAATCTGGGTACTCAACAAAGAACTTTGGAAAACCTTCTTGCCAAAGGTATCTAGAAGCTTTGGATCCTCTCTCAGAGGCATATCAAAGAGCTCCTGCAACCTATCCAGCTAATTTAGCTGGGGTATTCAGCTACACACTTGTGATGCTGAATACACCCAGCTATCTTAAAGGTACTTGGATACATTTATCTGACTAACTTTAACACCATACTAATGCCTTCTATTTCATGCACTCTATTTCAGACATTGTATATGATTTGTTATAGTTACTGAGTTATCTTCTGCTATTGGCTTCTCTTCTCCCCAGTTCCAGTATCCTTGTTTTATTGTAACTTTTACCTTTCCTCTATGTTAATGTTATAACCCCCTGTTCCTTGTAAACCGATATGATATGATCTGTATCATGAATGTCGGTATAAAAAAAGCACTAAGTAAGTAAGTAAGTAAGTAAGTAAGTAAATAAATAAATAAATAAATAAATAAATAAAATAAACCATTGAAAATTGGAGTTGTCTGACTAACTTAGCCAGATACCATCGCTCTGCACCAGACCACTCCTGAAATAGCTAGATAAGATTTTAGCTGGGTCAAAACTTATTTAGGTATGTCAGACAGTCAAACCAGCTGAACAATCATGCTGTATATGGACCTCAGAATGTCCTGGCTAGAAGAAGTGGTGTTCCACAGGTATGTTAGTGTTAGAGTCACATATAGTGTATTAATAATTAATAATTCTGATTTTGAATGACCTGTTTGGCCTTTATTAGGGCACTTCCTGCATTGGATGAAATATACCACATTGGTGTCATTTTGAGTTATGATATTACAGGGTTATAAACAGTAACAAGATAGATATGTTACTGCCTGATTTTTCTCTATATTATAGCAGATTTTCTCTTGAGTATTTGTATGTCAGAGTGACTATAAATAAAGGCATTGCAGAAGAGAAGTGTGTTGTCTAGCTCTCATGCATTCACCTAAACAAATTTGAAATTATTAGATTTTAGGATTGTAGATTACCAATTCTTCTTCATCTAAGATGAAAGCTTGAAAAATATAAACATCTTATAGTAATTTTTTTTTCTTCATTGATAACAATAATGCAGTGTTCCAAGGTCAAAATTGTTGAAGTGTTTGGATAATTGTTTAAGTATGTGCTCAGCTTCTGTCTAGTATAGAAATGTGGTATCTATGTATCTTTATGGAGGAATTCTCTGTTGTGCAGAGGACTAACATTCTGTCCCACCCAAGATCTTAGCAAGATCAGATTCTGTGAAGAAACAGAGGAATAATTCAGATTTATTTATTTAAGAACATTTATCTGCCAATCCAAATAATAAGCTCATAGCAGAGTACAAAAGGAAATACAAAATATAATTCATGCAACACATAACATAAGCATAACCAATGACCAAAACAAATAAATCCATAAAGCAGTGTAACAACCAAATCAAACAAGATGACTTCACCTTAAAGAATTCTTCAGTACTGAAAAACACTATTTTTTTTGCTAATCTTTTGAAAAGCTGTAGCACCTATGCCAAGACAGGTGAATTCTCTGTATTTGCAGCCCTAGAGGTAATGCCTCAAAGTGTGACAAGTTAGATTTAAAGCAGTGTTTCTCAACCGCCTATCCGTGGACCACTGCCAGTCCGAAATAGCATTTTTGCTGATCCATGGAGAGGTGGTTAAGAAATACTGTCCCTATTGCAGGTAACCCACCATTGCTGCAAAACTGCTGGTAGCTGGGAGCAAAGGAGATGAGGGAGGCAAAAGAACTCCATTTACTGGGGCACTGCACAAGGCCGCAGAGTATAGACAGGCATAGCACTGCCTCCGGGGTTGCTAGGAGACACTATAACTCTGACCTGGTTATAGGTACACAGCACTGAGTGGAGGGAGGACTCCCTAACAGATCAGCAAAGCCACTAAGACAGTGCTTTGGTGGGATGCTTTTTGTCCCCACTCCTTGATGCATTTGGGCACTTGTCAAGTAAAGCAGGATCACAAATCCCACAAGTTGGATGCTCAAAAAAGTAAAGAACTGGAGATGAAGGCCCTTGAGAAAGTGGGTCAATATAAGTAAAAAAAAACCCAACATATATATATATATATATATATATATATATATATATATATATAGACACATATATTATCGTACAAATGATATATCCCACAAGAGGTTCACAATTCAGAAAAATAAGCAGTCCACTCTAGAAGTTTGTGTTTCAACTAAAAATGAATTTACTAGAAACAAAAATTAAGTCGAGAAGGTACAAAAAATGTAGGAAAATACAAGAATGAATGAATTCTTCTTAAAATCAGAAGAAAACACAATATTTCAGACAGTTTTTAAGCACTTCCCAAATTCAAAATTCAAATTCTCATGCACCTGTAAAAGAATCAAGCAAGAAAAATTGGACTACTCCAGTCTTCTGAAAAGTTCTTCTTCCCGAATACCCTTCAGAGCTTAGGAATACTCTCTTCTCCAAATTCAGAGTGTTTCTCAAATACCTGGTTGGTGAAAACTGCCTCCAGGTCAAGCTCTCAGCCCCAAGTAGTGGGGATAGCAATCCCTCTGGATCGGCACCAACACTTGAGCCACCGAGAGAAACAATACTATAACAAAGTAAAAAGAAAGACGGCTGTCCTTCCGTTCACTTAAGCTCTGGAAGAGCATAGCACCTCTATTGCCCCTCCTAAGCTCCCTTGTCAACAAACTCCACCAGAGGCTCATGTAGGCTCCCTTTTATAACCTTTTACCTCTGACATAATCTTTGAGGAATAGCCTCTCACTGTCTCGCCAAATGACCAATACACCTTCTGAGCCTCCCATTGCTAGACGATTCCCCTTTTAAAGAATAGGAAAGCTTACATTCTACTAGGAAGGTCTAGATACCCCTTACAAATTTTTTTTGAATGTACATTATATAATTTGAATTTCCAATAAATATAAATTTTAAAAAAGCAGGTCCTGGTTGTCTGGGTATGGTGATGAAAGGCTGGCAGGAAAGGGGTGGCTGCTGCAACATCGAAGGGGTCCGAGTGGTTGTTAACATTAAAGAGTGATTCCCCCTTCCCTTGCAACATCAAGCACTTCAGACTGTGAAAGTAGCCAGCCAGCCTCTGGAATCAAATCTGTTGAGAAAAACTGCTCTAGAGGGAGAAGTGCAGTGATTCAGGGAGAGTTAAAAGAAAGTACAGCATGTCAGGTATTGTGTGTGAATATCTGTGCAGAGAAAGGAGCTGAGATACAAGGAGACTTCCAGAAGAAATGGCGGTGGAAGGAATGCCAGGCTCCTGGTGAGGCCATGAACTTCCAGAAGAAATATGCAATCTAAAGGTCAATTGAGTTCAGCACCCTGCCTCTGACAGTGACCCAAGTCATTAGGAAGTACCAGCAGATCCCAAAGAGTAGATTCATTCCTTGTTGCTCACTCCTAGGGATTGGTGATTGTTTTCCAAATCTATTCAGCTAATAACTGTTTATGGACTTTTCCTTTTTTTTAACTCATCTATGCTAGATAACTTGACTACATTCTCCAGGAAAAAATATATCACAGCTTTACTGTGCACTGAGTGAAAAATTGCTTACTTGATTTATTTATTTATTTATTTATTTATTTAAAAACTTTTATATACCGGTATTAGTATGCATACATCATACCGGTTTACAATGTAACTTTAAAGGTAGAAATTACAATGAACAGGGAGGGCGAACAAGGAGGAGTATACAAAGAGCAGGAGGTGGAGGAATTAAAGCAATAAATAAAAACTGCAACGGACTATTTACAGGAATATACAAATTTGTATTTAATCTGCTACTTGTTAGTTTTATGGAATTTCTGTTAATCTTAGTACTGTTGAAAAGAGTAAATATCAATATCCTAATTACCTGACCCAGCCCACTCATAATTTCATAAACCTCTATCATATCCCCTCTTAGACTTCTCTTCTCCAAGCTGTAGAGCCCTAACCTATTTAGCCATTCTTCAGAAAAGAGCCGTTCCAATTTTGTTTTCCTTTTGTGTATCTTGTCTAGTTCTGCTAGATGGAGAGATAAGAACTGCACACAATACCCAATGTGCAGTTGCATCATGAATCAAAGCATTATGATATTCTCAATTTTATTCGCCATTCCTTTCTAAGTAATTTATAACATTCTATTTGTTTTATTGAATGCCATCCCATACTGAGCTAAGGATTGAATTGGAACTGAATTTTTTCTGGTACTACTTGATTTATCAGCCTTTGATACTATTGATCACTCATTGCTTATGAAACTTTTAAAAGATATTGGGATAAGTGGCTCCCTTTACACTTGGTTTGCTTCTTTTTTGAGTCAGCACATCCAGAGGACTGTTCTTTCCAACTCCTAGCTTCCATTTTTTACCTTAAAGCTGGTGTCACTCAGGGTTTGGCCATTTCCGCATCTTTTTTTAATATTTACATAGCCCCAATATGTCACATTCTGGCAAATCTGGATGTCAATTTTCAATTGTATGCAGACGACATTCAATTCTTCATCCCCATAAAAAATTCATATAAGGAAACTTTGGAGAAAGTTCATTACTGTCTGACAACTTTGAAAGACTGGCTAGCTGAGCACAAACTGCTTTTGAATACTAATAAAACTTAAATTCTCTATCTTGCGAAATGCCCCTCTGACTCAGTACCTAGTTCCTTTATGATGGATGGAGTAGACATCCCAGTCTTAAGTAAGGTTCATAATCTGGGTGGTGTCATTTTGGATATTTCCCTTTCTTTTCACCCACATATTAATAATGTTGTTAACATTGCTTTTTTAAATTGTGGATGTTACGGAGATTGCACCTTTTTTGAATTAATGAAAATTTTAAAACTGTTTTACATGATCTGGTCATCCCCACTCTTGGCTATTGTAATTCTTTGCATCTCGATTTACCACAGTACACACTGTGCACTTCAGTATGTGCACAATGCAGCCGCTCGTTTAATTTCTGGAAATTCAATACAAAAGCATATTAGACCAAAAATGTTTGAACTACATCGGTTGCCAGTTATCTGGTGCATTAAATTTAAGGCTTTAGTGCTTGTTTTTAAAGTTTTAACATCACTGTTAAACTGTATCAGCCTACAATAAGCCTTAGGTCAGCTTCTCAGGGTCTTTTATCTGTCCCACCATTTAGGAAAATTAGATTAGATGAGCCTCGGGAACATGTTTTATGTACAAGGACCTATTTTATGGAATATGCTGCCTAGAGAGATTAAAGAGGAGGGTTCCTTGTTAAAATTTAGAAAGCTTGTTAAAACACATCTCTTCCAGCAGGCTTTTGTTTAAGGTAGTTCTACTTTTTAATTTCAGGCCACATTGGTTTGCAATGAAGTGAGGTACAATTAGTGGAAGAGATATGATGCAGGGCAATGATGTACCGGTAATTGTTTTTATATATTGGTATTTTACATTTTTTAATATTTTTATTTTTTATTGTTCTTATTCTTTTAATTTTGTTTATATGGTGTTATTACATGTTTTTTATTATTATGACCTTAGTCTTTTATGTGTCTTATGGATTTGTATCTTATTGCATATGTATTTTGTAAACTGCCAAGAATTATAAATTGGCAGTATATAAATGTATTCATAAATAAATACATAAATAAATGTCAATAATTTGTCCACAGTAACTTCCAATATAGAAAAACGAGTTGCTTACTTTTAACAGGTTATCCAAAGACAGCAGGATATCAGTCTGCACACAAAGAGATATCATTAGATATAGCCTGGCACAGGAGTTTCTAGAAACTTTGATATGCCCTATTGGGCATGTGCAACATGCTATACTACCATGCAGCCACGCAGGGGCCACTTCCATTTATAATTTAGATTTGGGGAAATTCAAAGGAGAGGTGTATGGGTTTTGTGAGGACTGACATCTTGCTGTCCTCTAAGGACACCTTTTACACATGAGCAACTCTGCTCTCTCTGAGGATCAGCAGGATGTAAATCCCCACATATGAAGAATCCATAGCTATAGACTTCCCCGAACAAAATAAGGGGGGAAACCCGAAACAGTGGCAATGGTGAAAAACTGTTTTCATTGGCAATAAGTCTTTTTTAAAATATTTTCTGTTTTTCTTATAGGGTCAGCCTGGAACCAAAATTATGGGTCCTAGGTATGATGGGAGTTCCTTTCTACAACTAAAACAGACTCCTCAGGAAAATCTGGCCAAACCTACTATTGCATCAGGTATCTATGTCCAAGCAATTGTGCAATGTGAATGTGTGGTGAGAACTCCTCATTGCAACCTTGCTGATCTCCTCCAAGGTGGCTAATCTTAGGTGAGTTACCAATGCTGCCATGGGTCTAACACTATAAACCTTGACATGAAAAACCAGATTCAGGCCTACCTAGGCATAACATAAGAAAATGCAATCTTCTAGGCAACTAGAAAGTGTATGGTTGGCAATGGCAAATCCAGGTTTGTTGGTGTCAAAAGAACAAAAATTTGAGTGTATTTTCTAAGGGTATCAGTCCACTCCAGACAGAAGACAAGGCTCTCTTGCAGTCCAGACTATGTAGCTAGCACTTGTTCACCTTTGTGGATATGTGGTCTGGCAAAGAATGTTAGAAGTATGACTGACTGGTTAAGGTGAAATCTGATACTATCTTGGGCAGAAATTTAGAATGCTTGCACTGAATCACTCTGTTGTGAAAAATGTGTTATAAGGTGAATACATCACTAAGGCCTGAAGCTTACTGACTCTGCAGGCCAAAGTGACCACTACAAAAATTATGACCTTCCAGGTCAGGTACTTCAGCTCACAAGATTCTATGAGCTCAAAAGTAGCTTTCATCATTTGAGTCAATACCACATTGAAGTCCCAAGACATAGCGAGAGGCTTAATAGGAGGCTTCAAGTGAAGCAAGCCATATATGAAACAAACAACTGAAGTCTGAACAGAGATAGCTTTACCTTCTACATGGTGGTAGTAAGCACTAATTGGACTAAGATGAATCATGAATTTGTCTTAAGACCTGACTCTGAAAGAAGTACAAGATAATCAAGCAGCTTTTGTGTGGAGCTGGAGAAAATATCTAGGGCCTTTCCCTTACTCCTCTACTTCAACCAATAGGACTTTCTCATGGGGTCCTTCCTGGAAGCCAGAAAAACACAAGCCACAACCACAGGAAAATCTAGGGGTTGCAGAGCTATCCCCTCAACATCCAGACTATGAGAGGTGGGGACCTAATGCTGGGATGGCATATTAGGTTCCTAGCCCTCATCTCTTAAGTGATGAGAGTTGAGGAATTCTACAACCTTACTGGATTTCTGACAAACGTCTCCTACAGGAGTGGAACCCAAATCTGACTTGACTAAAAGGGCAGTATGAGAATCATAGTTTCCTGGTCTCTTCTAAGTTTCAACAAGGTTCTTGCCACTAGAGGATTTGGAGGATACCCACATAGTAGACCCTTACCCCAATTCAGGCTAAAGGCATCCAAAGCTAGCTTGCCTCGAGTTCCCTTCCTGGAGCAGAAGAGCAGGACATTTATGTTTAGAGAGGATGCAAACAGATCTACCATGGGTGTGCTCCACTTGTGGAATATCTGGTTTGCTACCCTCCTGTCTAGGGTTGTAGGTTTTTAGGACCCAACTCATCATGTCTGCCAGGACATTCTCTTCATCTGCCAGATATGTAGCTCTAAAGACTATTCCCTGAGAGATAACCCAGTCCCAATTCTGGAAAGTCTCTTGACATAGGAGATATGATCCCATTCTTCCCTGCTTGTTGATGTAAAATATTGCCACTTGATTGTCCATCTAGACAAGGATAACTTTGTTGGCCCACCAATTCCTGAAAGCCTTCAGAGCATACCATACCACTCATAGCTCTAGGAAATTTATCTAATGAATTTTTATTTGCGCAGACCAAAGGCCCAGGTGAGATGTGTCCAATTTGCACTGGAGGAATCTGGAAGGGTACACTCCTGCCCTGATTTCAGTGAATCAGCCCCATAGACAGAGGCTGGGAAATGTGAATGTTGTCACGAAGATCTTGAGAGGCCTGATTCCTCTATAATCTGAGGTTCCATTGGGCTCTTCTCATGTGAAGATGTGCCAAGACTTTAACATGGTCTGTTGATTCCAAAAGGCCCAACAACTTCAACATCTTTCATGCTGATCCCTGCTTACTCATTCTTATCCTTTCTATTGAGGAAATCAATGTGATAATCCTGTCCTGTGGGAGAAAGGCTCTTGCTTGAGTCATGTCTAAGAGTGCTGCCATAAATTCCAATTTAGATGATGGTTTCAAGTGGGACTTGGGGTAGTTGTTGATGAACCCTAGTAACTCTAAGTCATGGATGGTTTCACTCATTGATTTTGTAGCACCATCTTGAGATGCAATCTTGTCCAGCCAATTGTCCACGTAGGGAAACGCATGCTCTCCATATCTGTCACCATTATCTGAAATTTTGTGAATATGTGCAGTGCTGACACAAGAGCCTAGAGCAGTACAAGATATTGAAAGGTGGTACTTTTTTCTATGACTCTGAGGTATTTCCTGTGACATGGAAATATTTCTATGTGTGTATAAGCATCCTTCAGTTCTAGAGAGCATAGCCAATCCCCTTTTGTGAGAAAGAGAATCAAGGTGTTAAGAAAAATCATTCTGAACTTTTCCCTTTTCAGAAACTATTTCAAAGCCTTGAGGTCTAGGATGGTACAGAGCCCCCATTTTCATTAGGATCAGGAAGTAAGCAGAGTTGCTTGCCTGTAACAGGTGTTCTCACAGGACAGCAGGATGTTAGTCCTCACATATGGGTGACATCATCAGGATGGAGCCCAATCACGGAACACTTTTGTCAAAGTTTCCAGAACTTTGACTGGCACCTACTGGGCATGCCCAGCACAGCACCAACCCTGCAACCAGCAGGGGTCCCCCTTTAGTCTCGTCTTATAGTAAAAAGTACATGCGAAAAATAAAATAACAAATCGTAAGCAAACCCAACTCCGCGGGGTGGCGGGCGGGTTTTGTGAGGACTAACATCCAGCTGTCTTGTGAGAACACCTGTTACAGGTAAGCAACTCTGCTTTCTCACAGGACAAGCAGGATGGTAGTCCTCACGTATGGGTGAGTACCGAGCTGAAGATGAACATAACATAAGAAATTGCCATGCTGGGTCAGACCAAGGGTCCATCAAGCCCAGCATCCTGTTTCCAACAGAGGCCAAAACCAGGCCACAAGAACCTGGCAATTACCCAAACACTGAGAAGAACCCATGCTACTGATGAAATTAATAGCAGTGCTTATTCCCTAAGTATAATTGTTAATAGTCATTAATGGACTTCTCCTCCAAGAACTTATCCAAACCTTTTTTGAACCCAGCTACACTAACTGCACTAACCACATCCTCTGGCAACAAATTCCAGAGCTTTATTGTGCGCTGAGTGAAAAAGAATGTTCGCCAATTAGTCTTAAATGTGCTACTTGCTAACTTCATGGAATGCCCACTAGTCCTTCTATTATTCGAAAGTGTAAATAACCGATTCACATCTACTCGTTCAAGACCTCTCTTGATCTTAAAGACCTCTATCATATCCCCCCTCAGCCGTCTCTTCTCCAAGCTGAACAGCCCTAACCTCTTCAGCCTTTCCTCATAGGGGAGCTGTTCCATCCCATTTATCATTTTGGTTGCCCTTCTCTGTACCTTCTCCATCACAACTATATCTTTTTTGAGATGCGGCGACCAGAATTGTACACAGTATTCAAGGTGTGGTCTCACCATGGAGCGATATAGAGGCATTATGACATTTTCTGATTTATTAACCATTCCCTTCCTAATAATTCCTAACATTCTATTTGCTTTTTTGACTGCTGCAGCACACTGAGCCGACGATTTTAAAGAATTATCCACTATGATGCCTAGATCTTTTTCCTGGGTGGTAGCTCCTAATATGGAACCTAACATCGTGTAACTACAGCAAGGGTTATTTTTCCCTATATGCAACACCTTGCACTTGTCCACATTAAATTTCATCTGCCATTTGGATGCCCAATCTTCCAGTCTTGCAAGGTCCTCCTGTAATGTATCACAGTCTGCTTGTGATTTAACTACTCTGAATAATTTTGTATCATCCGCAAATTTGATAACCTCACTCGTCGTATTCCTTTCCAGATCATTTATATATATATATTGAAAAGCACCGGTCCAAGTACAGATCCCTGAGGCACTCCACTGTTTACCCTTTTCCACTGAGAAAATTGACCATTTAATCCTACTCTCTGTTTCCTGTCTTTTAACCAGTTTGTAATCCACAAAAGGACATCGCCTCCTATCCCTTGACTTTTTAGTTTTCGTAGAAGCCTCTCATGAGGGACTTTGTCAAATGCCTTCTGAAAATCCAAATACACTACATCTACCTGTTCACCTTTATCCACATGTTTATTAACCCCTTCAAAAAAATGAAGCAGATTTGTTAGGCAAGACTTCCCTTGGGTAAATCCATGTTGACTGTGTTCCATTAAATCATGTCTTTCTATATGCTCTACAATTTTGATCTTAAGAATAGTTTCCATTATTTTTCCCGGCACTGAAGTCAGGCTCACTGGTTTATAGTTACCCAGATCGCCCCTGGAGCCTTTTTTAAATATTGGGGTTACATTGGCCACCCTCCAGTCTTCAGGTACATAGAAACATAGAAACATAGAAATGACGGCAGAAGAAGACCAAACGGCCCATCCAGTCTGCCCAGCAAGCCACGCAGTTCATCCATTTATTAATTTTTATTTTCCCACCCTTTTTCTCCCTCCCACCCTTTTTCTCCCTCCCACCCATCACTATTGGCTTCCAGCACCCTCTGGCCCCAACTCCCTTCCACCCCTCCACCATGCAGAGAGCAGCGCCGTATCCGCATCCCAGTGAACAACCAGCTCAATCAGGGGTAGCAACCGCCGCAACAAGCAGGCCGCACCCCTGCCCCATACTCTTACCCACCCCTGCTTTGTATGTTTCTTGTTTTTGTTTTTTTGGAGATGGCAGCCCTCTGTGAAGGCGGAACACCAACCACTGGCCACTGGCATCCTGCTCCGTGAATGCCTCTGTGGCTACTGCCACTCCGTGCAGTGTTTTGCTGCCTGAAGGTGGAACCCCAACTACTGGCCACTGGCATCCCGCTCCGTGAATGCCTTTGTGGCTACTGCCGCTCCGTGCAGTGTTTTGCTGCCTGAAGGTGGAACACCTACTGGCCACTGGCATCCCACTCCGTGAACGCCTCTGTGGCTACTGCCGCTCCATGCAGTGTTTTGCTGCCTCCTCTTTATTTACGCCCACTAGACTTGATGGATCCACAGTGTTTATCCCACGCCCCTTTGAAGTCCTTCACAGTTTTAGACTTCACCACTTCCTTCGGAAGGGCATTCCAGGCATCCACCACCCTTTCCGTGAAGAAATACTTCCTGACATTGGTTCTTAGTCTTCCTTCCTGGAGCCTCAGCTCGTGACCTCTGGTTCTGCTGATTTTTTTCCGACAGAAAAGGTTTGTCGTTGTCTTTGGATCATTAAAGTTTTTTAAGTATCTGAAAGTCTGAATCATATCACCCCTGCTCCTCCTTTCCTCCAGGGTGTACATATTTAGATTCTTCAATCTCTCCTCGTATGTCATCCGATGAAGATCCTCCACCTTCCTGGTCGCCCTTCTCTGTACCGCTTCCATCTTGTCTTTGTCTCTTTGTAGATACGGTCTCCAGAACTGAACACCATACTCCAGGTGAGGCCTCACCAAGGACCTGTACAAGGGAATAATCACTTCCCTTTTCTTACTCGATATTCCTCTCTCTATGCAGCCCAGCATTCTTCTGGCTTTTGCTATCGCCTTGTCGCATTGTTTCGCAGACTTCATATCATTAGACACTATCACCCCAAGGTCCCTCTCCTGCTCCGTGCACATCAGCCTTTCCCCCCCCCCCCCCCCCCCCATCGAATACAGTTCATTCGGATTTCCACTCCCCATATGCATGACTTTGCACTTCTTGGCATTGAATCTCAGCTGCCATATCTTCGACCACTCTTCCAGTTTCCTTAGATCCCATCTCATTCTCTCCACTCCTTCCGGCGTGTCCACTCTGTTGCAGATCTTAGTGTCATCCGCAAAAAGACAAACCTTACCTTCTATCCCGTCCGCAATGTCACTCACAAAGATATTGAACAGGACCGGTCCCAACACCGATCCTTGCGGTACACCACTTAAAACCGCTCTCTCTTCAGAGAAAGTTCCATTTACCATCACACATTGTCTTCTGTCCGTCAACCAATTTGAAATCCAGGTCACCACCTCGGCACTCACTCCTAAGCTTCTTGTTTTATTCACCAGTCTCCTGTGCGGAACCGTATCAAAAGCTTTGCTGAAATCCAAGTATATGACATCGAGTGCTCTTCCTTGATCCAATTCCTTGGTTACCCAGTCATAAAAGTCAATCAGATTTGTCTGACAGGATCTTCCCCTGGTGAATCCATGTTGCCTCTGGTCCATCAGTTCTCCAGACTGTAGATAGTTCACTATTCTCTCTTTCAGCAGTGTCTCCATTACTTTTCCCACCACCGAAGTGAGGCTAACCGGTCTGTAGTTGCCAGCCTCCTCCCTGTTCCCACTCTTGTGAAGCAGGACCACCACCGCTCTTCTCCAATCACTCGGCACCACTCCCATTTCTAGGGATCTATTGAACAGGTCACACAGCGGACCCGCCAGAACATCTCTGAGCTCCCTCAATATCCTTGGATGAATCCCATCAGGCCCCATGGCTTTGTCCACTTTCAGGTTCTTTAGCTCTTCCCACACATTTTCTACTGTAAAAGGATTTTCATCTATTCCACTTCCCTCCAGTTTCTTGTTGTGTAGAGATGGTCCTTCTCCAGGGTCTTCTTTAGTGAACACAGAGCTGAAGTATTCGTTTAATATTTCTGCCATTTCTTCGTCTGTCTCCACACATTGATCATTTCCACCTTTCAATTTCACTATACCACTTTGGACCTTTCTCTTTTCGCTGATGTATCTGAAAAATGTTTTGTCACCATTTTTTATCTCCTTGGCAATCCTCTCTTCCGCTTGACTTTTTGCCAACTTGATTAATTTCTTCATCTCCCTCAGTTGAAACAAATATTCTTTTTTGTGCTCCTCCCTTTGGGATCTTTTATATTTCTTGAATGCTGTTCTTTTAGCTTTAATTTTGTCAGCCACCTCCTTTGAGAACCAGATAGGTTTCAATTTTCTTTTGCTTTTCTTTACATTTCTAACATATAGAGCAGTTGCCTTGGTGATTACTCCTTTTAGATTGGTCCACTGCTGATCCACATCTCTCTCGTTCTCCCATCCTTTTAGTTCTTCCTCCAGGTACTTCCCCATTTCCTCAAAGTCTGTGTTTTTGAACTGTAAAATTCGGGTCTTTGTGGTTCTTTTCCATATTCTTTTAGTGATATTAAACCATACTGTTTGATGATCACTGGTGCTGAGGTGGGCACCCACCTGGACATCAGAGACATTATCTGCATTAGTGAGCACTAAGTCGAGTATAGTTCCTTCTCTCGTGGGTTCCAACACCATTTGTTTGAACAAAGATACTTGCATGGCATCCACTATTGCTCTACTATTTTTAGTTTCTGCAGATGGGATTTTCCAGTCTACATCTGGCATATTAAAGTCACCCACGATCACCACTTCTCCCTTCTTACCTATCTTATGGATGTCTTCAACCAGATCTCTGTCCAGCTCTTCCTTTTGGTTTGGAGGCCTGTAAACCACTCCAATATAAATGGACGCTCCGTCATCTTTTTTTAGGTCGACCCATAGAGCTTCTTCCTTACCCCAACTTCCTTGCAGCTCAGATGCTTGGATGTTTTTTCTGACATAAAGAGCCACACCTCCCCCTTTTCTATCCTCTCTGTCCTTCCTTAACAAGTTATAGCCTGGTATTGTTGTATCCCATTCATGAGATTCTGTGAACCATGTTTCTGTGATAGCAACAACGTCCAATTCTGCCTCAGTCATTAGGGCCTGCAGATCTGGGATTTTATTTCCCAAACTATGAGCATTTGTGGTCATAGCTTTCCAGGTACTCTCTTTAAGGTTATTGCTTTTCCTGGACTCCTTATGAGACTTTAGTTGAGATTTGTTATTCACTTCACTCTTTCTTTTTGCAGTTGTGCCACTGTTGACAGAGTTATCCATCTCAATTAGATTTTTCTTTTGGTTATGGATCTTGAAATTCTGCATGCATTGTGTTTTTTCTCTCTTTTCTGGTAACACTTCAATGTTTTTCTCAAGAACTTCTTCAGTTTTTAATATAGAAAAGGCTTTTTGTTCTTTTTGCATTTGGTACATTGTGTGTCTCCTCATCACAGGTCTAATTCTACCAGTACAATTCTACCAGTACAATGGATGATTTTAATGATAGATCAGAAATTTCATTTTTTAGTTCCTTCACTACCCTGGGATGCATACCATCCGGTCCAGGTGATTTGCTACTCTTTAGTTTGTCAATCTGGCCTACTACATCTTCCAGGTTCACAGTGATTTCATTCAGTTCGTCTGACTCATCACCCCTGAAAACCATCTCTGGAACTGGTATCTCCCCAACATCCTCATTAGTAAACACGGAGGCAAAGAATTCATTTAGTCTTTCTGCAATGGCCTTATCTTCCCTAAGAGCCCCTTTAACCCCTCTGTCATCTAATGGTCCAACCGACTCCCTCACAGGTTTCTTGCTTTGGATATATTTTAAAAAGATTTTATTATGAGTTTTTGCCCGAGCAATGCACCAAATGTACCCAAAGACGTGCAACAGGCACAAGAACTGGGGTGGAATTTGGTAGAGGGCATCCTGAACCCTACCGGGTTGGCGGAAGGATGTTGGTACCTCAGTTCGCAAATAAGTTGCATAGCACAGACTGGCCGAAGATGGAACCTTGTATGCCAGCCTTGTCTAAACAATAATGGGCTGTAAAGATGTGGAGAGAGCTCTAGGTAGCAGCCTTACACATGTCAGCAAGCAGCACCGAGCGTAGGTGCCCTACTGATGTTGCCATGGCTCTGACAGAGTGTGCTTTAACACGGTCTTGAAGCGGAATGCCTGCCTGTTGGTAACAAAAGGAAATACAGTCCGCTAACCAGGAGGAAAGAGTCTGCTTACCCACAGGTTTGCCCAATTTGATAGAATCAAAGGAAACAAACAATTGAGTGCCCTTCCTGTGGGCTGCTGTACGGTATAGATAAAATGCTAGAGCACGTTTACAGTTAAGGGTATGCAGAGCCCGTTCTCCTGGGTTTGAGTAGAGCCAGGGAAAGAAAGTAGGTAGTATAATGGATTGATTGATATGAAACTCCGATACTACCTTAGGCAAAACTTTAGGATGAGTGCAGAGTACTACCCTGTCATGCAGAAGTTTAGTGAAAGGCGGGTAGGTGATTAAGGCCTGTAACTCACTAACTCTGCGAGCCGATGTGACCGTGAAAAAGAAAAATCACTTTCCAAATTAGATAGAGGAGATCACAGGATTGGAGAGGCTCAAACGGTGGTTTCATGAGCCTTCCCAAAACCATGTTGAGGTCCCAAGAAGGGGCCGGAGGACACAGTGGAGGTTTAAGGTGAAGTAAGCCATTCAAAAAGCGTGTGACAAGGGGTTGTTCTGAAATGGGTACATCCCCCACACCTTTATGGAAGGCGGCTACCGCACTGACATGTATCCTGATAGAAGAAGTTTTGAGGCCTGACCCTACAGGTGCCAGAGATAGTCCAGAAACTTCAGAGTGGGACAAGTGAAGGGATCGATGGACATTGGAAGTACACCATCCCGTAAACCTGTTCCATTTATAACGATAAGACTGCTTTGTGGAAGGCTTTCGTGAAGCTACTAGGACACGGGAAACCGGCTCTGAAAGGTTAAGAGGTTGCAGTATTAACCTTTCAACATCCAGGCAGTCAGGGAGAGGGCCTGGAGGTTGGGGTGACGAAGGCAGCCATTGTTCTGAGTGATCAGAAGCGGGTCCTTCCCCAGAGGAATGTGCCTGTACTCCGATAGGTCGTGGAAAACTGGAAACCAGACCTGGTGTGGCCAATGAGGGGCTATGAGAATCATTAGTCCCTTGTACCTTCGCAACTTCACGAGTCTTTGAAATGAGTGGAAGTGGAGGGTAAGCATAAAGGAGACTGCTGGCCCACGAGAGGGAGAAAACATCTCTTGGCTGGCGGTGTTGGCTGCGAGTAAGAGAGCAGAAGTTCCCTACTTTGCGGTTGTGAATTGACGCAAATAGGTCTATGTAAGGGTAACCCCAATGTTGGAATATTGAGTCCGCTACAGTGGGGTTGAGGAACCACTCATGCGGTTGAAAAGTGCGACTCGGCTTGTCCGCCAACACATTGTCCACTCCCGGCAAGTAGGTGGCCCTGAGGTAATCGAGTGGGAAAGAGCCTCCGCCCTTATCTGTGCAGCTTCCTGACACAGGAGGTGGGAGCCCGTTCCCCCTTGCTTATTGATGTACCACATGGCCACCTGGTTGTCGGATTGAATCAGGATGACCTGGTTGGAGAGGTGATCCTGAAAAGCCCTGAGAGCATATCTGATTGCACGAAGCTCCAGGAAATTTATCTGGTGTTTGGCTTCCTCTGGAGACCAGATGCCCTGAGTTTGCAGGTGTGCAACGTGTGCACCTCAGCCGAGGTTGGAGGCATCTGTTGCTAAGGTTATTTGAGGCTCTGGAATCTAAAATGGGAGGCCTTGAATCAGATTGAAATGGTTTGTCCACCAAGCTAGCTATAGACGGAGCTTTTTGGTGATGCGGCTTGTGAAGGACATTGGCTGAGAAGACTGAGTCCACTGCTATCTTAGAGTCCACTGCATTACTCTCATAGCGAGGCGAGCCATGGGAGTGACATGCACTGTGGAGGCCATATGACCCAAAACTATCAGGAAATGATGTGCAGTTGAATGTTGTCGAGACTGCAGTCGAAAGGCCAGAGAAGCGAGAGAGCTCGATCCTGAGATAGGAAAGCTTTCACTCTTAGAGTGTCCAAGTCGGCCCCTATGAACGATAGAGTTTGTGAAGGAACTAGTGAACTTGCTCATTCCAAATGCTCAGCAGAGATTATATGAAAACTGTGCACACTCAAATGTGCCTGTAAAGTATCTTGAAAATATCTTTTACTGTAATTAAAAGTCAGACCAGTTTTGGAACTACAGATTTGTTGTAATCTGCCATTATTTCAGGTTTAACTAAAGGAAATTGTGCTACCACAGAAAGAAGTGGACATCATTTACTTTGAAAGTCTTTCATGCAACTCTCACCTCAAATTAAAAACCCAATCACTGGTTAGAAAGATATCACAAACTTCTAAAATTCCACTTTTCTCCAAAGATCAATATGATTACTAGAACTATACTATGATAGTAATACTAACTTTTAATACCTAGTCATTATTTCTTTTAACAGCTCTTTGTGAATTCCCCTGAATCTTTGGGAATGACCATGTTTGGAACAATCACAAATTATAGCATACTCACTGAATCTTAATTGGTCACAAATGACATTACACACACCGCATGAACCAAATAGATCTCATTGCATGAGAGGAAATAGGTGATACTGATTTGAACAAAAAGGGATTATAGGAAAGTGGCTTACAGCAGTGGTTCTCAACTTGTGGTCCGCAAACCCCTAGGAATCTGCCACACCATAACAGGGGGTCCACAGGAAGTGAGCAGAGACAGAAGAAAGCCCATGCCGTTATAGAAGAGAAATAAAGAGAAAGATGCCCGGGTGAGAGTGAGGGTGTGAGTCTCTGTGAATGAGAAGGAGCATATGTGTCTGTGAGAGCATGTGTGAATGAGAGAATAAACATGAGCATGTATGTGTGTATGAGAGCATGTTTCTGTCTGCGATGGTATATGTGAATGAGAGAGCGCATGTGTGTCTGTGAGAGCATGTGTGTATGAGAGAACGGAAGCGTATGTGTATGAGAATGTGTGTGTGAAAGAGAGGGACCATGTATGTATGAGTGAGAATGAATGTGAGCGTTTGTGTGTGTGTGTGTGAGAGAGATAGAGAGAGAGAGAGAAAGATCTTGTGAGTGAAGAAAGAGGGACCAGGTGTCTGTGAATGAGAATGAATGTGTATGTATGTGTGTGTATAAAAAAAGAGGAGAAAGCACAGTTGCTTACCTGTAACAGGTGTTCTCCTAGGACAGCAGGATGTTAGTCCTCACAAGTGGATAACATCATCTGTTGGAGCTCAGCATGGAAAACATTTGTCAAAATTTCTAGAAGCTTTGACCAGCACACTGAGCATGCCGCTATCTGCACGTCCACACAAGGTCCCCCTTCAGTCTCGTGACATAGAGAAAAAATACGAGCGAAAAAATAAAACAACGAACTGGAAGGAGAACCCAACTCCGTGGGGAGGCAGGCAGGATTCCTGAGGACTAACATCCTGCTGTCCTAGGAAGACACCTATGCTTTCTCCATTGATTGGATAAAATGGCAAGTTCCCCTGAAGCAGAGCAGTTGAGTGCACTCTCAAAACGCTGTCAGCGTCGAGTGTCGTTTGGATTTTTTTGCTTATATAAGCAAAGTACTTTTTGAGATAAAAGGATTTTGAAGATATGTCTCGTTCTTAAAGTAAACTATTTCTAGAGTTAAAAGTAAACTATTTCTAGAGATAAAAGAAAACAATAAAAAAATTTTATATGCAACAAGAAAATTACAAAAAAATTTGTTGGAATTTGTATAGGACACATTCCTTGTGATGATAGTGTTTCCCCGCAGCATTCTCAGCTGTTGAGGTATAAAATTTGAGGGAATGTGTCATTGACTATTTAATATAAGGCTTCATTGCTGTTTGTTATATGGTTTGTGCAAGATTTACAGCATGACTTGAGTGTTGTGGGCGATTAGTTACATCTGTCTGTGGCAGGAAAAAAGATCCTAAGTGAAAAATTCAAATCATACATCTTAAGGCATTTAAACTAGAGGACAGGGGTGACAACATCTCCAAGAAGTGGGTGAAGAAATTAACAAAAATCAGCTGAACAGGGCAAAAAAAATGTCCAAGAAGAGAAGTTGGAAAGCTATGAGCACAAATGCTCGTAGTCTAGACAATAAAATCCCTCTGGGCCCCTTGGTTAAAGGTGGGATCTTGTTTGTCTGGACGCACTCATGTTTCTCCTTAAGTCTCCATTTCTGTGCAAATCACAATAGTGCATATGTTGAGTACTGTGGTACATCCAGGCTAATGCAAAGGCACCATACCCATGATGTAACCATTGTTTTCTTGGCAAGGCATTTACTTCCCCCTTCTCCCAAAAGAAATGGCCCTCAGGAAGCAAATTTAAAGGCTGCTTTCCCTTCATGGGTGGTGTATTGAGGGCTGCTAGTATGCAGTTGTTCTCCTCTCTGACTATGGCTCTCCCTCTCCTGACTAGATACAGTACTTCAGGCCACAGATGTAGGTCCAAGGTACTCACTCATTGGCCATTCCACACCAGGCTTAAGACTTTGATGGGGTCTCCAGAAAATTCATCCAGTTTGTCTTCCCAGCTACAGTTGCTCCTATCTATAAGAAATCTACCAAAACTAATACCTGGCCAGCAGACATGAATACCTATTCCCTTCTAACTGCAGGGGTGGAAGGCTGGTGAAGATCTTCCCTTTTAGAATTAAAGAGGCCTACATCTTCTGTAGCACCCAAAAAAACATGTTTACATGTGGTAAGTAATAGCTGTCTCTCCAAGGCTTGTGAGAGGACTAAGCTATTCCTCCCTACCCCTTCCTTCCCTTGCCAGGTCCCCTCCCTCTCAGATCATGGTGCTGGAATTATCCTCAAGACCAGCAAAAATACAAAACATTTCCAAAATGATAGTATCTCATATCTAATACAGACACACCTTCCAGAAAGAAGGAGATTACCAATGGAAAAAGCCTCTTCCCTGGTTCCAGTGCCAGCACACTGCATGGCCTACGCCAAGGAAAAGGAATAACTCAACAAAGATAACACAAAACATATCTCCTATTCCCCAGAATGGCAAATGACACACCACTGTCTATACACGTATGCAGATATGCAGGCAGTTGCAAACATCACCATCATCCTCCAAAGTGGTGGTGATATCTACCATATAAATGGGCTTGGACCGACGTGCCGCAAATGCGCAGTAGAGAGCAGCTCTACTGCGCATGCGCGAGAGCACGTCGGTCAGAGGGGAGCCCAGCGGGCGGCTGTCTTGGAAATGGCAAGGAGGAGCAGCGGCGGCAGCACAGGAGGCCTCCGGGGGGGTCTCTCTCTCTCGCGCGGGGAGAAGCAGCGGCGGCACAGACACAGAAATGGGAGGTCGCCAGGAGTCTCTCTCTCGCACGCGCCTCATCACCGAGCGTCGGGCGGGCCAGCAACGAGCCCGGTGGAGAGGTGCGCGAGAGAGAGAGACCCCCGGAGACCTCCCATGGAGCAGCGGCGGCGGTATCTAAGTGTCAGGCGGGCCAGAGAGAAGAAGAGGGAGAGGGACGGGGTTGTGGAGGAGGTGGGAGGGGAAGGAAGAGGATGTAAGTGGGGAGGGTAAAGTTGTGGAATACAGAAAAAGGGAGTGGAGGAGGGCTGAGGGAGAGGGAAGGGGTTGAGGAGGTGGGAGGGGAAGGAAAGGGAAGATGAGAAGGGATGGAAGGAAGAGGATATAAGTGGGAAGGGTAAAGAGGAGTAGAGAAAAAAAGGGAGTGGAGGAGAGCTGAGGGAGAGGGGAGAAGGGGAAGGAAAGGGAAGGTGAGAGGAGAAGGGAAAAGGGAAGAGGATATGACTGACAAGTGAGAAGGGTAAGAAGTTCTGGAGAAGAGAAAAAAGAGTGGAGGAGGGCTGGGAGAGGGAAGGGGTTGTAGATGAGGTGAGAGAGGATGGAAGGAAAAGGGAAGTTGTGGAGAACAGAGCGGCTCTAACCATGCCGGTCTGACCGATGGAATCTCGCCCGTTTTAACGGGCTTAACGGCTAGTTAGATATAATATGTTCCTCGAATAACCAAGCTGTATATGAAGCCATACTATGCAGATTCCCAAGGGGTTTGTATAAAAGGAAAGGGGAGGGGAAAGAAGAGATTCAAAACAAGGTTCAAAAGGTGACAGCATTAGTGGGTGGCACACCAGATCAATCACATCAGTTGGCCCATCAGAGTCACACAGAAATCATATGCCATTTAGAACATTTAGAAGGAGAAAAAGCTTTCATGGTTGGACTCTCTCCCCACCCCCAAAGCTGTACAGCCATCTCCTTCTGGCCAAAGAGGTCAAAATGTGTTCCCAAAGGCCATGTGTACCTGAATTCATAACAGAGAATAACCTTTTGAAAACCATTGCCATACATCAACTATCCATGTTTATACCAACAAAGAGGCCTGCACAGTGCTAGGGAGCAGGCCCTAAACTTGCCCATGTCATCTGCTCCGTTTGATGACTCTGTCAATGCTCCACAAAGGGTGCCAACTTTTAAAATTCTGTGTTTCAGTTAAAAAGAAATACAACCAACATTTGAGAGAGCATTACACAACAATGTCATGTTGGGAAAGGAACAATCCTAAATGTTGCATCTGCTGCACGTTGTCGTACTCAGCCCTAATAGCCAGCCTGTGGCCAGAATATACTATTTGGCTGCCATCGTTAAAGAAGATCCTCTTCTCCCCAGGACAGGGCAGTCATGGAGCTCCCTTAAATGGGCCCATTCCTCCAGATATGTCAGGAAGACTGACAGCAGACATCAGGATGAAAGAGACTGGAAGCCAGATATTACCAGGTCACACCAAAGAGAGCACCTTCACCCCAATGCATAGTTACCATGGTCCCATGTCAGGAGGTGAAAGGGAGGGGCAGATCATAGCATGTGATGCAGCAGCAGTCAGAAACTGACACTGGTACAAACAGAAAGACTGAGAACTCACACCTCCTATGCTCCCTCTTCCCCCGAACATACCATGGATTCTGCTCTCCTTATGTTTACAGAGGTCCAGTATCTCTAGCTCAGTATGGCAGCCTCTTTGATTGGTGAAACAGGGCACACCAAGTGTTAAAGGTTGTGTCGCCAAGAAACCATTGGAAAGTAATGACCTCAACACCCATGCCCACAGACCATCAGAGGTCAAACGCGATTGATACATACCACTCTTATAATTTGTGCTGATCTGGGCATTTGAGGAAAATGAGGCATCATTTGACATCCCTTAAGAACACAGACATTCAAGGCTATCCTTTAGACATTAATGTCCAGAAAAGCATGTGGTCCAGATTATATATAAACTGATTAGAGGATATACAGCTATGTGACACGGCATGAGTCATTTGTCACACTGAAAATCCAGGTTCTACATTCTGAACACTTTCATGGTGGGAAGGGAGCATGACATCTATCAACCATCATGGTTATACCACAATGCCATGCACCTACTGAGTAATAAGTGTACATAGTAAGAAAATGTCTTTATTCTGTTATGATCTCCTAACATACTTCCTTGTATTTTAAACGATCAGCCCAACTCTCCACTAAGGTCTGATTCGCAATCCTTCCACAACACATAAACCAAGACCACATCTTTTTCCTATAGAAAACTGTCTACTAGACTGTCACAAACACCCCCTTCATGAAGAATATCTGCAGTTGTCATGGACTCCTGCAAAGCCTTTACATCAACCTTGATACTTGTCCCGATCCTCTACATACATCTCTCATAGGAATAGTAGCCACAAATGGTGATTGGCATCCACATCTGAATCTGATATAAGAAACACATGTACAACATGCTGATAAGTAACTTCACAAAGGTGCGAGGAGAGAAACAAGGATATAACTAGAAGGCCACCATCTTCAAGATGTACATCAATGATCTTCTGAACTGTCAGATATACAGGCCCAGGACAAACATTACCTGGCAGTAGAATGCCAGCAATATGTGGAGTTTCAGATATTTGGCTCCTCCCCACCCCAGAAGATGCATTAGAAATTTTTATCTGTTACACACCAACAAGAAATCATGGGCCATATAAGGTAACCATGAAGATTTACTTTAAAACCTGAACCTCTAAAGGTCACTATATCTTCACTATCAATTTCCTATGCTACTGCTTAAAGAAGCGATAAATATCTAGAAGTGATAATGGGTGCATTTGAGATGTATTTATAGGCATTTACAAGACCACACATAGAAGCAATAAAAGGCCAGAATATAATCAAGATGCCTCATAACCATTTAAATCATATCAATACAAACAATATTTACATTGATAGCAGTATTTAACCTGTCCTTAGGGATGGGAGTGAAGTGTGGGGTCTCTAAATAAGACAGAACTACACATACAGTCGCACAAAACCCAAAGAATTCCTACACTATCTGTAGTGCATATAGACTTATGGTGTCTACAGAAAAAAAACTCTTATAATGGGTGCAGATGTGATTTCAGACTCTTGCACTTGCCACACTGTTAACAAAGTACACCTTTTATATTCAGGTTTTAGCTCATAACAGCACCACTAACTCCCTCCTCTACGATGCAATCTGTGAAGTAACACAAAACCGAGATACAAAACCACAAGGTACAAACACAAAACTCCTTCAACTGGTATGCTTAGTAACACTCCAAACTCAATCAACTACAAGCAGGCCAATAAAGAGGCTGCAAAGCTAATACTGAAACTTCTCCTCTATACACCAACTATCTCCGACTGGGAGACACAATGGAAAACACAACAGTGGCTTAACTGCAACAAATTCAGACACTATGCATACACACAAGCAGAATACGTCACCTCTGTCATAAATGGCAAGTAAGGACTCACCCAATCCAGACATTATAAGTGACCACAACATAGAAACAATGGCAGAAAAGGAACAAATGGTCTGTCCAGTCTGCCCAGCAAGCCCACAGTAGTATCTGCTACAGCATGCAGATTTCCCCCATGCTTAACAGATTCCCAGTTCGTAAAAGTCAGGCCCTTGTTGGTTGCTGTTTGAATCCAATTCCCCATTACCCCTTGAGTTGCATCAAAAGTATCAGGCTTATTGGTTAAGGGTAGTAACCGCCACATCAGCGAGTTACTCCCATGCTTATTTCCCCAGACCGCAGGCGGTTGGACTCTTCCGTGCACGGGGGGGGGGGGGGGGATTTTGTAAATTACGCGTGGCGACACGATCAGCCGTTTTTCCCTACCCCCCCCTACCTAACCTTCCTCCCCTTTCCCTTTTCCACCCTCACCCCTAACCCCTACCTGTCTACTCAAATGTATTATTTCAATAGTTACTGCTTCTCCAAAGCAGAAGTATCTTTTGTACACCAGCCATCTGTCTGCATGCACTTCCCCAGGACAGGGCCTAATAGTCGCTGTCCCGGCCGGCTCCCGCCCCTCCTCGCCCACACAATGCTCCCTGACTTGCCCCTTTTGAAAGGCCAGGCACTTCTGCGTATATCAGGAGTTACGCGTGTGGCCGGGCCTGTTCTAAAATGTGCACAGTGAACGCAAGGCCCGGCCACACGCGTAACCCTCAAATTTTACAAACGCGCAGGTTTTTAAATCGGGCCGACAGTTATAATCCTGGGTGTAAGACGAGAAATAAGAGCAATAGCTAACAAAGAAGAGGTATCCAGGTCCCTGAGGTGACATGAAAGCAGGCCTGGTGCAATAAAGATCTGCAGCAATACACCAATGTTGTCCCTGATGTGATCCTGTTACGTTTGTGGACCCTTAGGCTGAGGCAGGATTGACACATCCTGCAGGGAGGAGCCCTGCAGGTTCCCACCATCAGCAGGCGAACCCAGATCAAGCAGATACCCAGCTGGAACTTCACTTATACCAGCCCTCCTTCCCCTCGGGTTCAGCCTTTGGATACCGGGGCTGGCAGGTCTTAGATCGGGTCTCTGCTGAGGGCAGAAGAGGAGGTCCTTAGATAGCAGGGTCATAGACAGGCATATCAAGTGTATCAGGTGCATCAAGAATCAGGCAGTGGTCAGTGGCAGGCAGCAATCAGCATATCAAGAAGAAGGCAGTTGTCAGTGACAAGCAGCGGTCAAACATAATTCGAGGTCAGGCCTAGGTCAAGCCAGGTATCCATCCGAAGGAAAACAGGGGCAGATTGCAAGGACGGATAAGATAATGAGACGTACAGAAGGCAAGAAACATTGAGACAACACTGAACCTGAAGACGAGATGCTGAAGACAAGGCTGGATTGAGGACAAGATGCTGAAGACAAGGCTGGGCTGAAGACAAGGCTGGGATGAAAACAAGATGCTGTAGTAACACGCTCTATGCTCAGGTAGTGTGACCTGTTGCTGAGGCGCTGATGGATTATAAACCTTGGTGTTTTGTAGGTCTAAATCTATGATGTCATCAGGTGGCACCCTGGGCCTTTTCCCATCGTGGATCCTTTAAGTGCGGCGACATCAGGTGTGCGTACGCCTTATGGGGCACGGGACCAGTTGGTGTTAGCGGCGTCCTGTCTCATGGTGTGTCAACAGTGGCTTGCCACACTGGAATGCAGTGGCCCACCACGAGAAGGCCATGTGCGCCACGTCAGGAGTCCGAGAAGCTGGTCCGGTCAAGGAGGTGAGTACAGCAGTCCACAGCCTACGGACTGCCGAGCATAACAAATCCTTTCCTTGAAGCTATAATATAGCTGTACTGTCTGGTTACTGTTCTACTTCTGCTGTTTTTCTTTCTCCCTCTAGTATGATTGTGGCTGATCCTCCGGTTAGCCACGAGATGGCCCTAGATCCCTTACCATCAGGACTAACAACAGCATAGTGGGATTTTCCATTTCTTTTTCAGTCTCTTCAATGAATTAACTGTGATTGGCTATCCCAAGGGCATAAGGTGGAGCTAGAGGTAAAGAAAGTATAAACATTTTGGTTTGGCTCTGGAAGAGTTAGGCGCTTTTTCTCCTTTCACCCTGTTCAGTTAGGCCCACTAACCCAACCTGGTATTTTTCCTGCATTCAGAGGAGATTCCTTATCCGTACACTCCCTGTCTGAGAGGGTCTGCCTCATTTTTGGAAAAGAGAGAGATTGGTGGACTTAGAGCATTTTGAATTTTCCCCTTTTTGTTCCCACCCCTCCTCACAATTTGGAGTCAGGAGCGTGAGAGTTTTGTTCAGTACTGGAAACATCCAACTTTTCCCCAAGAGAAGTCACACAGAATTGAAAGACATAGTGGAGTGAAAAAACAAGATCTGGAGATTCCCAACCAGATCTCCACCCCAAAGGGACCAGGGCACAGGCTGTGGACAAAAGGCAGAACTTTGGACTTAGGTAAGAACCTTTTGTCATTTTGTGTTTGGACAAAATAGGATGGAAGGGTGCCTTACAGCACTGTTTCCCAACTCTCTCCTAGAGGCACACCTAACCAGCAGGGATTTCAGGATATCCATAATGAATATGCATCAGATAGATTTACATACATTGGAGACTCCGTATATGCAAATCTCATGCATATAGGAACCTGCAAGTATAAGACTGAGTTCTATGCTCACCAACTTGCTCCGTAACTTGGAAGCAGGTACCTTACCAACTTATCCTTTGAAAGAATTAAAACTAAGAACTCCTTTACTCTAGGGAAATGGACTGATTCAAGTGAAAATCCAAGACCACTTTAGGCAAAAAAAGGAACAGTACACAGCTGTATCACCGCTGGAGTCACATGAAGGAACAGCTCCACGCAAGACAAGGCCTGCAGCTCGGAAATTCGATGTGCAGAACATATTGCCTCCAGAAACACCATTTTCAAGGTCAGTAACCGAAATGAAAGGCTATGCAACGGTCGAAATACAGGGCCTGCGAAGATATCCAACACCAGATTAAGACTCCACAAAGGTACTGGTAACCGCAAGGGAGGATGAATATGTTTCTTTCCCCTCAAGAATCAGGCCACATCTGGATGAGCTGATAAGGATTCATCATTCACCTGACCCCTGAAACAGGCAAGAGCCGCTACCTGTACTTTCAAGGAATTAAGGGTCAACCATTTATTCAACCCATCCTGCAAAAATTCCAAAATGAGCAGGATCTTAACTGAATGAGAAAGAACTCCTCGATCTTCACACCAAGCCTCAAACACTCACCAAACACGCACAAAGGGTAAGGAAGTGGAAAACATTTGTGCTCGTATCAAGGTGACAATCACCACAGTAGAATATCCATGCTTCAGCAAATAAGCCCTCTCAAGGGCCATACCGTAAGCCAAAACCGAGTCAGATCTTCGTGAAGAACAAGTCTCTGCTGCAAAAGATTCCTGTGCACCGAAAGGCAGAGGGGGGAGTCTACCAGGAGCTTTCGCAGATCAGCAAACCATGTTCTCCTGGGCCAATCCAGTGCCACGAAAAGCACCATCCCCCTGTTATCTTCAACTCTCCTAACTATTCCGTCCACATCACACCCACACTAAAGGAACTTCACTGGCTCCCCATTAGACACAGAATCCAATATAAAGCCCTCACCCTCATCCACAAAAAAATAAACAACAACGAAATGAACTGGCTAAACACTGCTATACTCCCATACTCCACACAGAGAAACCTCAGGTCTTCAAACACTGGCCTCCTCACCATTCCCTACTCCAAAACTGCACACCTCACCTCCACCCACAAACGAGCCATATCAGTAGCGGGCCCAATAATGTGGAACTCCCTCCCACCCCCTCTCAGAAATGAACCTTCCACCCAAGCCTTCAAAAAACAACTCAAAACATGGCTATTCAGAAAAGCCTTCCCACCAGATACTTAACCCCCTCCCCTAGTTCAACATTCACTCTAAAATGAAGCATTCCTGCCAGATACTTAGCTCCTTCCCCAGTTTCAACGCTGACTCCTAAACATATCTCCCCACTTGCCCACCCTCCCACCGGTGAAATCCCCCCTGCACACACCCTCACCATTATAACTCCCCCACACCTTCCGTCTCGTTCCTCCCCACCCCCCTCCACTCATCAGAAACCACCCCCCCCCCAGCTAGCCTCCCCAAGTCTCTACCTATACCCTAGCCGACCTTTCCTTCCCAAGTAATGCTGTCTTATCATATTAGAAATGTTTCCCTCTAGCACTATTATAAGTTTCCTCATTACAATGTAAAATGTTATAATTTACAAACTACCTCCTTACAATATAAAATGTTATTTTATTAATATATTATAAATGTTATTTTAAATGCTATTATAAAAGTGATTATATTAATGTATTATAACTGTTACAATTTATACTCTTTAGATTTTAGACAAGTTACCATGTTACAATGTAAAATAGGCAGACCTTGCCCTATTCACTCAGTTATATGTAAACCGATGTGATATCTCGATTGAATGTCGGTATATAAAAGCAAATAAATAAATAAATAAATAACTGGCTGGGTATATTTAAAAGGTTTAAAAAGGGTAACTTTCTTAACACAAATGCACAGGAAAATGAATATAAATTAACTTGTAGACAGTATTATACTCTTACAAGATTAAATGGTATGAGTATTAGGCCATTTGATGCTTGCTGGCAAAACTGCAGTGAGGTGGTCACTTGTTATCATAGATGATGATTATATCCAGTCATAAAAATATAATGTTAGAGGTCATATCCTGGATTCATGAGACAATTGGAATTTGCTTAAAATACTTCTGGGGAACTTTAGATGGCAAAATTCCAATATGCTCCAACAGCAACATTCCATATTTATGCATGCCTTATTTATTTATTTAAAATATTTATCTCCCACTCTGTCATCTATTCTAGGCAGGGGATAATTTACATTCATAAAATAGCATAACAATGACGCACTTTCTAACACAAATTTATCCTGATCAGCTGAACAACCTCAACACTACTTGCCAGGTTCTTATGGCCTGGATTGGCCACTGTTGGAAACAGGATGCTGGGCTTGATGGACCCTTGGTCTGACCCAGTATGGCATTTTCTTATGTTCTTACACTAGACATTTCTCTTAATCACTATCAAGGTGTATTATAGGTAGGTATTGTAACAATGCCGATAAACTCCCTCTCAATGTATAGGTTCACAGAGAATGGAAGACTCACTCATTGGAAAATGTAATGTCTGTCATAAGCAAGAATTATTCAGATGCATCTGAAATGTGAAAATCTCTGCTAAATTGGTGATCAGAGAGAAATTCTGGAACAAAAACTTTTATGAACAGCATTATTATGATTTATTGTGTGTGTGTGTGTGGGGGGGGGGTTCTTCTTCCTCTTCTGTTTGTTCATGTGCTGGGATGGATTGAAGTTATAGATTCTATAGAATCACTGTGGCTGGTGGGAGGAGGCAGAAATTGGTTTCTTACCTATCTATTGCAATTATAATTGTTATGCATGGTTTCTATTCAACTCACACTAAATTTGATCCATTATCTTGAGATGTAAAAATAAAAAGTGATTTGTTAATTCGGTGTACTTGGACTGGTGATTTGCATTTTGGTACTGTAACAATGAGACTGTTCCTCTCTCAAATTGTACTTTATTGATCTTGTTTACAATTTAATAAAAGTTATTAAAAATAAATAAAAATAAAATAGAATTGCATTATGACAACTACATATAGAACCAAAGCATGTATGAATGTTTACTTATAATTCATTCATCTAGAACAGATTTGCTTTTACTACTCTTGGGAGAGGTTCATTGGGCTATCAAAACCACCTATCTTAAGGCAAATTGTTAGTTTAAAAACATAAAAAGAAAAGCTTAGCCCTCAGGGTCCAATTTAATCTATAAGGCCACATACTAAACCCTTATGAAATTTTATTCACCAATAAAGCTCAGTGACAAATTCAGGTTTTCCAGCAAATTAATTTTTTGCCAGTCGCAGAAGGCTGCCATGACCAGCTGCATTCACCACCACAGACCCGGAACGCTGCCAACAGTGATTGGCTCCGACACCACCATGCTCCCACAGGCCTCTCCTAGGTATTCGCTGGTACTCATAGGCCCTGCAGCCAGTGGGAAAGACGCACAGTAATGACGTCAATGTGGCTAGGTATTTAAACCCCAGCTGCGCTCCTAGCAGATGCCTCAGCAACAAGTCTCCTGCATTGCAGTGTGTTCAACCTCTTTAACATCGAGCTTCACACCATCCTGTGGAAAAGAACCAGCAAGCAGACACTCTTTCCCATTCCTTCCAAATGGAGGATATCCCAGAACCTCCTTGTCACATCATAGATCTGGCAAGGATAATCGTCATCATAGCACCACCAGCCCTGCCCAGGTGACTTGTGAATAGTTACTAAAATGGGCCCATGACACCCTCAAGGCAGGACATCCCGAGTTTGCCCGAACCCTTGAACTCCTCCTTCGTCACTACTGGAGGCCTCAGTCCAAGATAGATATAAAATGTTTCATGGAATCCTGTCCTACCTGTACCAAGCACAAGAGTTCATGTGCCTGATCTTGGAGCTGTTACAGCCATTGCCAGCAGCCAAGGACCCTGGACCCACCTGTCCACTGACTTCATCACGGACTTCCCTCTCTCTAATGGCTACATGACGATGTGGGTCGTGATGGATCGATATTCAAAGATCACTCATTTCACGCCTATCTCTGGCTTGCCTTCTTCAGTGGAACTGGTCCCGCTCTTCGTACAGCATTTCTTTCGCCTTCACGCACTTCCTTTTCACATCCTTTCTGTTAGGAGTTGCAGCAGGCATCTTTACTTCCAACAGATCAAGTCAAAGTAAATTATATTCTTTCCTTGCTGGGTTGGCACCATGTTAGCTTGAGCCTCACCCCTTTTGAAAAGCAATAACCCTCTCTTTGGGAATTTGGCGTGTTTCCTACAAGAGTTCCAGCAAATATTTGATGAGCCCAGTCACAAGACTTCTAAGGCATCTGAACTTCTACAGATTAGGTAAGGCTCCCAGTCTGAGGGGGAATATGTAGTGCGTTTCCACACTCTGTTCTCCAAACTTCAGTGGGCAGTAACAGCCTGTTTGTGATTTTCCAACAAGGACTCTCGGAGGATATTTAAAAAAAGCTGGCTGCCTGAGACTTGCCGGATATCCTGGAGCACCTGATTATTCTAGCCGTGTGACTAGACCTGAGGTTCCAGGAATGTGCCAAAAAGAGAGGCTCGGCTCACCAGCCTCATCCATCTTGCTCCAAATTTCCAGCATCCTATAACCATCCGCTCACTTCTGGAATCAGGACTATCACTAGTAGAAACCATACAGATGGCTCACTTCAAGCTCTCAGCCAAGGAGAAGCAGAGGCGCGGTACCGTTAATCTCTGCTTATACTGCGCTGCAGCTGGGCATTTTGCAAGCCACTGCTCGAACAAGCCGGAAACTCGAGGACCTAAGCCTGGTAATTGAGGCCACCCTAGGTCATTCTTGCACCTCTCCACAACCTCCAGTCCCAGTACACTATATCTTGGGGACACTCTTGTCGATATTCTTGCCTTTCTGGATATAAGCGCTGGAGGCAGCTTTATCCAAGAGGCTCTGGTCGAACACTACCGCATACCCACAGTTCCTTTGGGCACTCTGCTCCCGATCTCCTCCATTTATGGAGAACCCCTTCCTAGATATGTTACAAGAACCACAATACCGCTGACCATACAAACAGGAAGAAAACAAGGGTTAGACGCCAATGTCTTTTCCAAAACTTTATTATGGTGGAGATGTATAGATTCTTACAGCTCGACTCTGGCCGAGTTTCGCCATTGACAAAATGGCTGCCTCAGGGGCTCAGTTTAGTTAAATGGACCCGGAGTGAAACATTCGAAATCTTGTGTCACGCACTTATTATGTGTGATCCGCTGTATTAATTCTTATTAATTATTATGAAATTCATAATCTTGATAATGCGATGCATTTGTTGGAGTTCCAACTCAAACATCGAATTAGTTCTATACTGCGGTTATTTGTGCTTCAACTCCGTGTCAGAACGTTCGTCCCCACTGGCCTGGCAGAGGGTAAGACCGTCAGCCATGGTGGAACATGCCGAGAAACCCTCGGTTCGGTCCTCGATCCGTCTGGGGTCGGGCTGAGGCCCAAAGGCACACTAAAACACCCGAGTTAACAAACATCCTGTTTCCAACAGTGGCCAATCCACGTCACAAGTACCTGGCATGTACCCAAACATTAAATAGATCTCAAGCTACTATTCCTTACTGATTAATAGCAGTTTATGAATTTTTCCTCTAGGAACTTATCCAAATCATTTTAAACCCAGTTACACTAACCTCGATAACCACATCCTCTGGCAATGAATTCCAGAGCTTAACTATGTGCTGAGTGAAAAAGAATTTTCTTTGCTTTGTTTTAAATGAGCTACTTGTTAACTTAATGGAGTGCCCCCTAGTCCTTCTATTATCTGAGAGAGTAAATAACTGATTTACATTAACCTGTTCAAGTCCTTGATGCGTTCATGCCTGTTCTCGCCCTCACTCCACCCTCTCTACCTTGTGGCGACTCCCTTCGGGTCTGACGTACAGATGCTGCCGCGGCTTCTCCTCGCTGCTTCTCCCGGAATCCCCGGGCTGGCCTGACGCTGTGGATCTGCCATGTTCCTGATGACATAAGGGCGTGCGCGCACGCACTCCAGAGTTTGTACCGGCAAGGGTGCGAACCTTGGGGGTGTCCCAAAGATGAAATTTTGTACTATGTTGTCTCACCCTAGCTTGATGGTACCCTGTTATAGAGCTCATCAAGCTAGGGTGAGACAACATAGTAGAAATGTCATGTTTGTGAGACTTTTCTCTCTCCAAACGATGTCAAATCTTCATCAAGGTTAACTGTGCTGTTCGTACGTCTCATTCTACATGTGAAACTGGCCCCTAAACCCTAAATCACCCCCAAACCTCACCTCATTAGATGGTCCTCCTATAGAAATATAAATACTTCACTACTATGAGGACCTTGTAGATAGTCTGTCTCTCTCTCTCTCATGAAAATAGGGATTATCACAGGTTGTGCTAGGTTTACCACAATATTACTGAAGCAAAGTGGTAAGTTAACATGGGTGTTATCAATGTATTTGACTGCCACAGCACACTGAGCCAACAATTTCAATGTATTATCCACTATGATGCCTAGATCTCTTTCATGGGTGGTAATTCCTAAGATAGAACCTGACATTGTATAACTACAGCAAGGGTTATTTTTCTCTATATGCATCACCTTGCACTTGTCCTCATTACATTTCATCCACCATTTGTAAACCCAATCTTCCAGTCTCACAAGGTTCTCCTGCAATTTATCACAATCCGCTTGAGATTTAACTACTCTGCATAATTTTGTGTTATCTGCAAATTTGATCACCTCACTTGTTTTACCCCTTTCCAGATCATTTATAAATATATTAAGAGCACCGATCCAAGTACAGATCCCTGAGGCACACCACTGTTTACTTTTTTTTCCACTGTGAAAACAGACCATTTAATCCTCCTCTTTGTTTCCTGACTTTGAACCAGTTTGCAATCCACAAAAGGCCATTCCCTCCTATCCCATGACTTTTTAGCTTTCTTAGAAGCCTCTCATGAGGGACTTTGTCAAACGCCTTCTGAAAATCCAAGTACACTACATCTATCAGTTTACCTTTGTCCACATGTTTATTCACCCCTTCAAAAAAAGGAGGAAGATTTGTGAGACAAGACTTCCCTTGGCTAAATCCATGCTGGATGTGTCCCATTAAACCATGTCTATCTAGATGTTTTGTGATTTTATTCTTTGTAACAGTTTCCATGAATTTTCATGGCACTAAAGTCAGGCTCAATGATCTATAGTTTGCTCCATTATTTGTGGGCCCATTCCCCAATGAACGACAACTATTATTTAATCAGGACTTTCCATAAACCAAGAGCCCCCAGCTGTTACGAACTCAACAATTTGTAAATAATTGATACAGTTATCTAGTTACTGTCTGCTATTTCTTCCTCTTCCCAGTTCCAGAGCCCCTGTTCATTGTAACTTTTGTATTCTCTATACCATGTTAATAGTTAGTTAGGTTACGACCCTTGTTATTTGTAAACCGACATGATATGATCTGTATCATGAATGCCAGTATAAAAAAGCACTAAATAAATAAATAAACAAACTAGGACCTGTGGCCTACAAACTTAAACTACCGGCATCTTTGTGAATCCATGATATCTTCCCTGTCTCATTATTAAAACCTGCCATTCTTTCTTGGCTGGACAGACCACCTCTCCAGACCCCTGAAATTGCCACAGTAGAGGACATGCAATTCAAGTTCCAATAGATTTTGGTCTCCCGTACAGAACCATTTACAATACCTCATAGCCTGGAAAAAAATGTTACCAGATGAAAATTTCTGGGAGCCAGCCTCTAACCTCCAAGCCCCCCAACTGATTAAGGAGTTTCATTAGAGATTCTTCAGGAAACCCATGCCAGAAGACTGGAGAGGGGACTTTGTGTTGGGGGGATATGGAGAAATGAATAAAGTTTTGGGAGAGATTAGGGATTTTGATAGGGAAAAAAGAAAAGGAAAGAAAAAGAACACGAGAAAGTGCAAATATGTCATAAAGACAGCATGGAGGTGAAGCATACAGCAATAGGAAAAGTGGAATGAAATTGAGTAAAAACACAGTAGTAAAGACAGTCGAAAGATACTTGAGAAAAACAAGAGAGGCAGCTAAAGTGTTTGGGCAGGATGGACACTAGAGAAAGGACATAAGAGCATAAGATATGCCATACTGAGTCAGACTAAGGGTCCATCAAGTCCAGTATCCTGTTTCCAACAGTAGCCAATCCAAGTCACAAGTACCTGGCAAGTACCCAAACATTAAACAGATCCCATGCTACTATTCCTTACTGATTAATAGCAGTTTATGGATTTTTCCTCTAGGAACTTATCCAAATCATTTTTAAATCCAGTTACACTAACTAACCACATCCTATGGCAATGAATTCCAGAGCATAATTGTGCACTGAGTGAAAAATAATTTTATCCAATAAAAGTGAGGGTGAAAATGGAAACCAAGAAAAGAGACTGAGAAAAACAAAAAGGAGAAGAAAATTGTACCACTGAAGAGCATCTGATCAAAATGAGACAGTATAAGGAAAAGAGAAAGAAAGCATGTGTTTTGAAGGGAAAAAGACTATAAAGTATGAAGAAAAGAAGTGAGTCCAGAAAGAGAACAGAGATATAGTAAGAGACAAAACCAGCAAAAAAAACCCAACTCAGAACAGTAATTTGAAAAGTATTTTATTTAAATCTTTAATTATCAATTTTCCATTTTCAGTGTCAGTGTCAATGTCAGTTACAATGGAAGCTGGTTAGGCCAGAGACTGCCCAGATTTTCTGACAAATCAGGATTCCTTTGGATGTATGTTGATTGGTCTTTAGATTCTAGAAATGTTCAATAAAACCTTGCAACTCAACCGAAAATGCAGTCATTGAATGCCACATTTAATTTGTATGCAATGGGAGAGGATTCCCCTCCCACACCTAACCATCTTTTTTTCATTCCAGATTGGAATGTCTGCATTATTATTATGATTTGTATAGTGCATACCAGATGTATGCAGTGCTGAATGTAGCTGCTGTGCTCTACAAGAGATTTTACAGATAAAGTTTAAGTAAGTATAATCATGTACCAAGTCTCAAGTACTTATACGAAACAGAATCTTTCATTTCAGGCACAGTTATGCAAAGGACTTCAAGCTACTTTCAGAAAAACCTTCTTTTGAAATAATGGCATGCTACTAATGTCTTTCTATTGTATTCAACATGCTGTTGATAGCGCTTAATACTATGAGGAATGTGAATGGTTGTTTCTAAACTGTTAGAAATTGAAGGCAATGTCTAAATTCTTCATTCTTCAGCTGTTCTTTTGAATAGCTAAAACAAATCAACGAAGACTTTTCAAGGGGATATGTCAGAATGCACCCAGATGTGTCACCGGGTTGTAACAGTCAGTGAAGTGGTCAGTTGGTCAAAATTTGAATGACCTCACTGAAAATACTTCTCTTTGTTAGTCACTCAGCCCCTGTGTTTTCTTAGTCATTTCCTGCAATAATCTTTATTTGTAGTATGCTCCTCCTGGTCAGTTGCAATATGCTGACCTCTGTTTCCATTTTCAAAAGAAGTGCTTGGGATTAGATTACTGAATGCATTATCAAACGCTACCATATTAGCTTGATACTTAATAACAAGAAAATAATAACAAACTTTGTTAGTAACTCAGCAGGTCGGTAGTCTTCCTGCAGATAATTATACTTCCATAAATGTACTTTACTGTTAACAATCCAGATGGATAGAGGGCTCTCTCACTCTGTCATCGTATGTGATGATGTGATGCATACACTTTTAGGTCATTGTAAAAGCAGTTGATATCTTTTACTGGATTTTACTTATAATTTTATCTATTTTATGTAATGTTAATTTTACTATTAAGATTTTATTATGTATGTTTTATTGTTAGCTGCATAGGGTCTTGGCAGCATATATAAAAGAACAATAACCATAACCTTAACCACAGTGGGAAAGCTTCTGCTATGGCTCCTGAAAATGGACTGCAACCACCTCCTCATTTCACATAGTACACCTTAGCTAGAAACTGAACTGTTGGCCAAGTGGTAAACAGCTGTAACCATTCCCCTAAGCCATCCAGTCCCCACAAAATAGTGGCACAACTCATCACAGAATAAAGCACCCACTATAATTTAAAAAGATGAATTAGATAGCAAGCTTTGGCTGCTATCTAGAAGTAAGATTTTTTCAGTGTTTTCATATTACAAATGTATCCCTAAATTGTGTTTAAGGTGTTCTAAGTGACTCGCAACAAAAGCACAAAGCAGAGTTGCTTACGTGTTCTCCTACGACAGCACCATGTTAGTCCTCACACATGGGTGACACCATCAGATGGAGCCCAGCACGGAAAACTTATGTCAAAGCTCCTGGAATTTTGACTGTGCACACTGAGCATGCCCAACATGCCCTTTACCATGCATCCAAGAGGGCTCACTCTTCAGTCTTGTAATAGAATTACATTAAAAAAATAGAATAATAGGAGAAACCCAACTCCGAGGGGTGGAGGGCAGGTTTCACAAAAACTAATATCCTGCTGTCCTAGGAGAACACCTGTTACAGGTAAGCAATTCAGCTTTCTCCTAGAACAAACAGAATGGTAATCCTCACACATGGGTGAATCCCTAGCTACAGGCTGCTCCCCAACACAAAAGGAGTCAACAGACACCAACCAGGTGCCAATGGGCACAACAACAGTGCTGCTGGTAACAGAGGGGGAGACAGCCTGAATCCAAACAGTGGGCCCTGGGCACGGAGAGTTGGGTTCTACACCTCAAATCAATTCCGAAGGACAGACTCGCTGAACCTACTGTCACATCGGCCATCCTTATCCAGACAATAGTGAGATGCAAATGTGTGGAGAAAACTCAACATCGTAGCCTTGCAAATCTCCTCCACGGGAGTTGCTCGAAAGTGGGCCACCGATGTTGCCATGACTCTGACAAAATGAGCATTGACATGACCCCCAAGATGCAGTCCCGCCTGGGCATAAAAGAAGGAGATGAAATCTGCTAGCAAACTGGACAGTGTCTGGCAACAGCAACTCCCAACCTATTCCTGTCAGAAGAAACAAAAAGTTGGGTGGACTGTCTATGGGTTTCTGTCTGCTCCAGATAGAAGGCTAAGGCTCTCTCGCAATCCAAACTGTGCAGTGCTCATTCACCTTAGTGCGAATGGGGCCTGGGAAAGAATGTTAGCAGGGCGACTGACTGGTTGATGGAAATCCGTCATTACCTTAGGCAGGGTGTGTACGCAAGACCACCCTTTCATGATAAAACTTAGTATAAATTGGATAAGTCACTAAGGCCTGGAGCTCTCTGATCCTGCGCACCGAAGTGACCACCACCAAAAATAAGACCTTCCAGGTCAGGTTTTTCAGGTCACAGAGTGCAGCGGCTCAAAGGGAGCTTTCATCAGTTGAGCTGAGCAAGTCCCGCATGAAGCATACAACTATAGGCTGCACAGAGATGGGCATACCATCTACACCTTGGTGGTATGCGCCAATTGCAAAGAGATTAATTCTAACGGAGTTGGTCTTTAAGCCAGTCTCCGATAGGTGTAGAAGGTAGTCAAGCAGTTTTTATGTAGGGCAGGAGAACGGATCTATTGCTTTCTGCTCACACAGAAAACCTCCTCCACTTCAGTCCGTAGGACTTTCTAGTGGAAGGTTTTCTGGAAGCCACCAGGACCCGAGACACATCCTCAGAGAGATCAAACGGTACAGAATTAACTTCTCATTATCCAGGCTGCTAGTGACAGTGCCTGGAGGTTGGGATGCTGCAGCCTGCCCTGATCTTGTGTGATGAGATCTGGGAAAGTCCCCAGACTGATTGGTCTCCAGATGGACAACTCCCGAAGGAGTGAAAACCAGATCTGTCTCAGCCAATGAGGGGCTATGAGGAATCAGAGGATACATGTACAGAAGAACCTTGCCCCAATGGCGGGCAAAGGTGTCCAAGGCTGGTTCACTGTCTGACCTGTATAGGGAGCAGAAGGGGATTAACACCTCCTTACTGGTTATTCCTCTCTCTATGCAGTAAGAAAAAGAAGGTGATAATCCCCATGTACAGGTCCTTAGTGAGGCCTCATCTAAAGTACTATGTTCAGTTCTGGAAACCATATTTCAAAAAAGATAGTAATAGGATGGAGGCAGTCCAGATGGAGACCCCACACCAAAATGGTGTGGGGTCTCCATCGAATGACTTATGAGGAAAGTCTTAAGGACCTAAATATGTATACCCTGCAAGAGAGGAGGTGTAGGGGAGATATGACACAGACCTTCAGATGCCTGACAGGTTTTAATGATGCATTAACTTCAAATCTTTTCCATTTGAAAGTATACAGCAGAACTAGAGGTCACAAAATGAAACTACAGGGGGAATGACTCAAAACCGTCAGGAAATATTTCTTCTTGGAGAGGGTGGTGGATAACTGGAATGCCCTTCCGGAGGAAGTGATAAAGACAAAAACAGTCAAAGAATTCAAATGAGCATGGGATAAACACTATCAGCTAAATTTTAAATCCCGTGCGTGCGCGGGGAAAATGGGGGTAATGCGTACAACAGCCAAGCCTCTATCAAGGGGCGGTCCCGGGGGCAGGAAGGGGGCGGAGCTGGAGATCGCCGGTACAGCGGCCATTTGCTGCTGTGTTGGGGGATTGCATGCCAGCAGCAACTTACACCAGCTCAGGAGCTGGCATAAGTTCCAAAATAAAGAAAATAACAAAAGGTAGGGACTTCAAAGGAGTCGGGGAAGAGGGAGAAAGGGTAGGAAAGTTCCCCCCCAGTCCGCTCCTTAATTGGAGTGGAGTGGGAGAGAACTGGGGGAGGCCTGATCTCGTTGCCGCACGTAAACAAGGCAAATCTGCCCCCCCCCCCACCCCCGTTATAAAATCACACACACGCATGGAGGCACACACATATTTTTTTTTAAATCCACCCTTGTGGGTCCCTAAAGGATAGAAGACGGAAACGAAGTAAAGAATGCATAGAGGTAACCTGCTCGGTGCAAAGGTTTCTACCCTTAGCAGAAACACAGGGATTACTAATTCAACCAATAAGCCTCGATACTTTTGACATAACTGCAACATCACTCTCCACTTTGATGGGCAAGGGGAAAAAGGGAAATGGGATTCAGATGGCAACTAATTCGGGCCGCGACGTTTGCAGTCTGGGGTACTGATATGCAGACATAAGGGAAATGCAGACATAAGGGACTTGGCTTCTACGGCCAAGTCCAAAAGCAAAGCAAATCAAGCAGCACTGCCTGAATTTTCAAGAAGGTTGCTCATCCATAAAAATGTTGCTAGCAGTAACTTTTTATGGGTTTGACAGTTGCTTGGTTTTTGATTGTAAATATTACTACCCTTATTATAAGGCATGAGGGTAACTTTACCTTTAATGTCATCCATAATTGCACTCGCCCTAACCCAGGCCATTCTTCTGACTACGATAGCTGCCACCAAAGTGCGAGCTGACATGTCAAAAACCTCATAGATTGATCGAAGCAAGTACCTCAAACCTTCCTCCATATCAGTAATAGTATGACGCTGTTGTCTTTCATCCACCGCCTGGTCACCGCCCGGCTTTAGGGACTGGAAGCATTCATATAGATATTGTATTAAATAGGATTGGTAGTGTTGGATCTTGGTGTTAAGCATGGATCCCAGAAACATCTTCTTCCCAAAGTCATCTAAATATCGGCTATCCTTGCCTGGAGAGGTGTTTGAATACAGCCTGGTCTTTCTGGCTCGCTTCATTGCGGATTTGACCACTGCTGATGTGTGTGGCAACTGTGCTGGGCTGAAATGGGCTGACTTTCGCATTCAGAATTTTAAGTCCGTCTTCCTAGATGTGGCAGGTGTAGAAAACGGTGACTCCCACATTTTGTCCATAAGCCTGTCAAGGACTGAGTGGGCAGGAAGAGCTGTTGGTTCCACTGCGACATCAAAAATTTTTAGTTGCCCATGTACTTCAGATCTAGGATTCAGTAGTGCCTTGGATTCAAGGTTCAGTAAGGTGTCTACCTACTGTATGAACTGAGTATGAAAGATCCTCCATAGGCAATGATGGCTCCGGGGGATTGTCCGGTGGACCTGACGGTATGCCCATGGAAGACTCCGGCAAGGGTAGCGAAGAGTAGACTGGATCACGGCTTAGTCTAGAAGCCAGTGAACACAACTCCATCCCCGTCTCTGCCTCCTCTGATGGTATCCAGGCCAGGGAGGCTGCCACAGAGTCTGAATCCACTGCTAAGGGACTTTAGGGTGGTTCCCGGTGTTGCGTGGACACTAATTTATCAAAGAAAGATTGGAGAATCCCAGTTATCTGGGTCACTGTTTGTGAAGCTGCACCCTGCAAAGACTGAGTGGTGGCTGAAGATGTTCTCTTTTTCTTAGTCGGTGAAGGTGCTTCCTGTTCCCTACTTGGGGAATCACAAATTCTGGCCCCTTCTAAGGAGCGGTCTAAGTGACTCATGTCCAGAGAGTACTGTTGTGGTGCCCTCTTCTGCTTGCTGGGAAGCCTCTCAGAAGTCAAAGAGGAAAAGCATGCAGAAAACTGCAGAGCATCCCTATCAGAGGCTTCAGACCTCTCCATATCTAAGAGGGTAAGGGCTGACCTGCTCCAAGAATGGTGGTAAGGCTCCCCAGAAGAGACCTGCGATGCATGACGCCTGTGTATCGGATGTGTCAATGTCAATTTGTGAAATTTTGCTTTTGCTTTCAGATGCATCGACGCATGTGCCGGCTTCAGCAGTGCCAGATGCATTGGATTAAGATCCGATGCAAGACGTTTCGGAGCACTGTGCAGTGCAAGACATTTTTGAACACGGTGCGGCCAAGATGCTTCGAAGAGTTGTCCCTCTGTGCCGAGTGTGTGGGTCAACACTCTGCATCAGTGTGGCTCCCCCAATCATGTCCCTGCGTCGCTTCTGACGCTCCGACACCGCATCGGCTGTCTTTTGCCAGTGGTGCAGATGATGCACGCGGTGCCAGGCTCTCTCGCTTCACCGCCGACACACCCGATGTTGTTGGAACCTGCTTGGGCCTACCAGGGTCTGCCTGACCTTCCGGCTGTTTTGGGGCCTTCATTCCATTAGCCTTAATTATCGTGGGCTCCAGGGGAGATGAGCTTTTTCTGCCATCGGCTGCTTGGACTCCCAGCACGGGGAAGAATGAGTTGAATATGGAGTATGGGCATAAGAGCCCGTTGGAGCCCTTCCGATTCCTGGAGTCCTGTAATTTTAACGGCGTACTGCCACAAAGCCCTGGGCAACATCCTGCCACAGTCTCGGCAGGATGTCTAATCATAGATAACAATAAGTATGTCCATTCATGACGGACATAATCTTTCCGCATTGGCAGAATTTAAACCCAGACACCTTCGGTGCCATAGGGGCCCTCAAAATTACCGTTTTGGGGTTCAATGTAGTGAATTAGAAAGAGGAGAGAAGAGAAAACACAGGAGAGTATTAAGCCTTAAATCCGCTTAAAGGCGCTGCCCCATGAATACAGAGGTACTACACCAAATTTAGCACAAACAAATTAAGTTTATTATTGCATATAAAAAGCAATTAGGGGACCTTTGGAGTAACAGCTCCATCTTTTCAGAGCTATTCCTGTGTGTCTCATCGTATGTCAGTGTGTGCTGGCTTTTTATAGGTAAAACATACAATAATCCCTAATAGGACTCCATGAATGGGAGTATCACGTACCTCGTGTCTTGTGTTAAAACAAGATAAGTTGATTCCAAGTTGCCCTATCCCACCTCCCAACTTGAGGCCCAATTAAGGCCTAGTTAAGACCCATCGGCCGGATTTGAAATGCCCTGCGCGCCGGCGCGCCTATTTTGCATAGGCCGCCGGCGCGCGCAGAGCCCCGGGACGCTCGTAAGTCCAGGGGCTTCGTAAAAGGGGCGTGTCGGGGGTGTTCCGTAAATGATGCGGTGTTTCGGGAGCGTGACGCGGCGTTTCGGGGGTGGGCCCGGGGGCGTGGCGCCGCCCGGGGGCGTGGTCGAGGCCTCCGGACCAGCCCCCAGGTCGGGTGATGGCGCACCAGCAGCCCGCTGGCGCGCGCAGATTTACGTCTGCTTTCAGCAGGCGTAAATCTGCCAACAAAGGTAAGGGGGGAAAGGTGGGGGGAGGGTGAAGGAAAGTTCCCTCCGAGACCGCTCCGAAATCGGAGCGGCCTCGGAGGAAACGGGCAGCGCGCACTGGGCTCGGCGCGCGCAGGTTGCACAAATGTGCATGCGCCGACCGTGGATTTTATAAGTTACGCGCGTAGCCGCGCGTATCTTATAAAATCCAGCGTACATTTGTTCGCGCCTGGTGCGTGAACAAAAATACGCGCTCGCGCAAAATTATAAAATCTACCCCCATGTGTTTGCTGCTTACTGTCAATCTTCTGTTAGTTCTTTGTCCTGTCAGTCTCTCATTCTCTTAAGCTCAGGGGGATCTCCAGGACTCTCTAATTTCACTGGGATCCCTCAGTCAAGAAAGATATCCTGTGATAGTATAATGTTGCCCATGTGCTCTTTGTGACCTCATGACCCTCCATATTTGAACAGCTCCAAATGCATTCCATATGTCTCCCAGAGTCTTTAAAAGCTAGGGTCAGTCTGAGGTCTTCATGCCAGATTTTCAGGTACCCAGACTCCTTTGCTGTTTGGCCTAAGCCAGCATCTCTGTGTTGATTTCAGACTTTAGGCACACATATATATCAAGAGAGAAGAACCCACGAGCATTGCTGCACAGGAAAACAAAGAACTGAGGACAGAGTCAGTCGAGCAGGAAGGCAACGTGCAGGAGCAAAGTTTTTAAACGTTCTAGAAGTTTCCACTCCGGGCCGCCAGGGAGTGCACCCAGACAGCATGGCTAATTCAGCCTGCTTATCTGCGGGAAAATGAAAGCACATAAAAGGGATTGGAACTGGAGCACCCATTCAGAGTCCTCATACTGCCAGTTTCAGGAGGAAAGAGTGGCAGCATGGTTCTTAGCAACTGGGCATGAGCAGGATGGGCAGGGGATGCCTCATTCCCAACCCACCTGATGCTGCAAGAGCAATGTCGGCATCAGGTGGGCTGAGAATGATGCAGAGAAGCAGAAAGGCCCTGAAAGAGGAAAATATGGAGCTTAAAACAGTGGCAATGAGAGGACCCAAACTGAAAAGGAGGGATGAAAGAGAGGAACCTGAAACTGAGGAAAGGGGTAGAAGGAAAGGGATGAGAGAGTGGAAACAGGAGAGAGAGAGAGAAAGAAGTCAATTGAAGAGAGGATGGAAAGAAAAGTGAAAAATCAAGATATGAGTAGGGGAAAAAAGGTAACAGAGGGAGAGGAGGGCGTTAAACACTTCACCATGTCCCCACCAGTGGGATGAGGGAAGAAACGTTTATAAACAAATCGAGAAAGAGAAAGGAAAACAAGAAGATTGTGAAGCAAGGGATGAGAAGTCCCAAGAATGATAGGGAGAAAGGGTAGGAAAGATATAATTGTGGAAGAAGGAAGGGAAACAACAGTAATGAGAAGACTGGTTGTGAGGAAAAATAAAGGAGATTATGGCAGAAAAGAAAAATGGAGGAAGACAGCTGGAGAAGGGAGTCAATACTATGAGAGGAAGAAGAGATGGCAGGCAAGAGGAGACAGACATAGCCAAGATTTTCAGGAGAAAAAAAAGAATGAAAAGATAGCCAGATAAAGAGCCAAAAAAAAGACTGATATAGAAAAGTTATCAAATGTTTATTTAAGCATATTTTTAACCACCTTCCTGAGATGCACTCAAGCCAATATACAGTGTAATATATAAATAACATCAACATGATAAACAAAATACATAAAAACAGTCCTAATATTATACAGGTTTATAAATGTGCGGGCGAGCACGTCGGTCTGAGCCAGAAAAAAAGAAAAAAAATGGCGGCGTCCAGTGGCAGCGGCGGCGTCGGGAGGCAGCGGCGGCGTCGGGAGGCAGCGGCGGCGTTGAGTGGCAGCAGCGGCGGCGGCGGCATCCAGTGGTAGCGGCGGCGTCAGGAGGCAGCGGCAGCGTTGAGTGGCAGCAGCGGCGGCGGCGTCCGGTGGTAGCGGCGGCGGCAGGTGGCAGCGGTGGCGTCGGGTGGCAGCGGCGGCAGCAAGGGAGGAGAGAGAGAGGGAGGGACTGACAGAGAGAGGGAGGGACTGAGTGAGAGGGGAGGAGAGAGAGGGAGTGGGACTGAGTGAGAGGGAGGGAGTGGGACTGAGTGAGAGGGGGGACTGAGTGAGGGGGGGAGTGGGACTGAGAGAGAGAGGGAGGGAGGGAGTGGGACTGAGAGAGGGGAGTGGGACTGAGGGAGAATGGGAGGGAGTGAGACTGAGGGGGAGGGAGTGGGACTGAGTGTGAGTGAGAGGGAGGGAGAGAGGGGGGAGGGAGTGAGTGAGACTGAGTGGGAGGGAGGGACTGAGTGAGAGGAGAGGGAGGTAGGGGGTGGTGAAGAGTGAGGGGAGAGAGAATGAGGGGGGAGGTCAGAGACAGAGGGATGTAGCCCGTTTTAACGGGCTTAACGGCTTGTATAAACAATAAAACCTCCTTCAATAAAGCAGATGACAGCCAGCCAATAACTTAACTGACAAATTAAACAACGATAATTAAAATCCAGACTGGTCAAAACAAATATGATAACCAGCAACTAGGCAAGTTCTACCAGATAAGATAAATGAGCAACATTAAGCAGTAAAAGCTACATTGAAAAGCCATGTTTTCACTAGACAGCAGAACAATAAATTATTTACTAGTCAGATCTCTTTTGTAACTGAATTCCATGTGATGATGCTGAAAAAGAATGCACAGGATCATGTCTTAATTAATTTAAATTTCCTCAGAGAAGGTATTTATTTATATATTTTATACATTTTTAGTCCGTTAGTCCTAAAATACTTGCTCCTAGCAGGCAACATGTAAAACGTAACATACAACTGTATACATAAAGAAAACAATGGAATACCACAATGCAAGAGTGCAGTAAGAAGAGAATCTGTGTAGGACCAAAGTCTTGCTTGGTGCATATCTTATTTTAAAATGGCTATACAATTTAGAGTCATCACTACACAAAACATTGGCATAAAATATTTCCTAAGTATATGAAGAAATTACTATTTACCTGCTAATTTCCTTTTCTTTAAGGAAGATAGGTGGATCCACGACCAGTGGGTTATGCACCTCTACTAGCAGATGGAGATGGAGCAAAGCTGACATCTCTGTACATATAATCCTGCACTGACATCAGCCCGCCAGTATTCTCTGCAAAAGCCAGTGGTGGACAAACTAACAAAAACTTGATTATTAACAGACAACCACTCCAGCACTCAGTTAACAGGAATCTACTGAGCTCAGACATGGAGTGTAATAACACTAGTCTAGGGACTGGATTGACACTTACCAGTGACCCCTGGAACATGCAGCCATGCAGGAGGACAGCAGCACAAACATCTGGCAGCTGAGGGCGGGAAGGTGGATACGCCTATCCTCTATAAGAAAAGGAAATTAGCAGGTAAGTAGTAATTTCTCCTTTCTTAGCATTCGGATAGGTGGATCCACAACCAATGGATATACCAAAGCTACTGCTGAACAGGGCAAGAAGCTACCCACAGTCCAATCAATACCATGGGTGTGAAAGCTGCATCCTCCCAGGCCTGCATATCCAAGCAGTAATGCCTGGAAAAGGTATGTAAGGAGGACCATGTCGCAGTTTGTCAAACCTCAATGGGAGACAGCAATCTAATCTCTGCTCATGACACTCCTGAGTCCTAATGGAATGAACCCTAACCTGAATAGGCAATGGCTGCTCAGTATCCACATATGCAGCCGTGACTACCTCCTTAATCCAGCGGGCTACTGTATCCACGATGCCGGCTCATTACTCCCACTATGGAGTATAAACAGCTGGTCCATATTCCTGAGAGGTTCAGAAACTTCTAAATATCTCAAGATATGCCTCTTGACTTCCAAGGACCGTAACAGGCAATATTCATCCACATCGCTCTCCCTATCTACAGTCAGCAGGGAAATTGCTCGAGTCAAGTGAAAATTCGAGACCACTTTTGGCAAAGAAGAAGGAACAGTACACAACTGTATCGCCCCCAGAGTCACTCGCAGAAACGGCTCCCGGCAAGACAAGAACAAATTGCCACAAGAAACACTATTTTCAAGGTAAGTAATCTCAAGGAAAGGATATGCAGCAGTCGAAAAGATGGACCTGCCAGAATATCCAAAACCAGATTAAGACTCCACAAGGGCACTGGCAACCACAGGAAGGACGAAGGTGCTTTACCCCTTTTAAGAAACGAGCCACATCTGGATGAGCCGACAAGGGTCCACCATTCACCTGACCTAGGAAACAGGCAAGAGCCGCCACCTGTACCTTCAGTGGCCACCTGTACCTTCAATGAATGAAGGACTAACACTTTACTCAATCCATCCTGCAAAAATTCAAAAATGAGCAGGATCTTACCCGAGGGAGGGAGAACCTAATCCTCACACCAAGCCTCAAACACTTGCCAAACCCGCACATAGGCCAAGGAAGTGGAGAACTTTCACACTCATAGCAAGGTGAAAATCACCACAGTGTAATATTCACACTTCAGAATCTAAGCCCTCTCAAGGGCCATATCGTAAAGCAAAATTGAGTTGGATCTTCATGAAGAACAGGCCCCTGCTATAGCAGATTCCTGTGGACCGGTAACCAGATAGGAGTGTCCACCAGGAGCCTTTGCAAATCTATATACGACGGCCTCCTAGTCCAATCTGGTGCCACCAGAAGCATCATCCCTGTGTGACTCTCAATCCTCCGAATAACACTGGGCAACAATGAAAGCGTTACTGACCTAAAAAGGTCCTATTCTGTAGTTTCTTGATGTGCTGAACACGAATATGACCATGAAAAGTTTTTATTGGCTCTTGTTTTGAAGATATTTAATATAGTTCACTTTCTATGTTTAGTCATGTAAATTTATCCAGTAGGACTGTAACAACATCCTAAATAAGCCTAGAATGATGTAATATTGCATCATATTGCATAATACCATCATGCACACATCATCCAGAGTTTATTACATCATTTTCTGATGCAATGCAGTTCTACTGCCATGCTGCTGCTGAGTAAGCTGACGTCAGCAGTGTACTATATGAAGCCCAGACAGAAAGGGTGAGCATTTGAAATATTCCAGACTTCGTGGGATACAGTTTAAACTACTGTTGCATAAAACTGTTTCTATTTTATCCATTTAGGTAAATTAATTACAGAATACTAATGCCTCGAAAGTGTGTTAATACCGTGGACAATTTCTGTTATATTTGTGGGGAAGTGACATTTGCGAAGCAGAAGAAAAGTATAACTTCTCAAGTGAAGAAGGCATATCATCTTTATTTCAGATGCAAGATTGGTGACCAAGACAAGCCTTGGGCGCCGCATATATGCTGTGCTACATGTGCAACACAGCTTTCACAGTGGTTGAATGGCACAAGACCATCAATGCCATTTGCAGACCCCATGGTGTGGAGAGATGCAGTCCTCCGCAGAGATGCTCCCGAACAATTATACAAGAGACAAGCAAAGAAATCTAAGACGTAGTCTATGACTTCATTTTTCAAATGATATTAACCATAGGTCTCCTACTATTGGCATACAGTTCAAGATGTAATTATATTATTGCATATTACAAAAAAACTAGAGCCAATTTTGCATTTTCACAGTCACATTCGTGTTTAGCACATGGAAATTTATAAGAATTGACTAATTTCATTTCAGTAACATGACTTTTGTGAAAATGTGTTGCCCAGTGTAATTCTGCCCAACATGGGCCACAGGGGGAAAGGCATATAGGGGCTTGCCCATTGGCAACTCCTACACGAGAGCATCGATGCCCAAGGAATTTTGATCTCTCCTGCAACTGAAGAAGTGAGGAGAGATGTCGCATTGTGAGATGTCACCAACAGGTCTAGAAATGGGAGGCCCCAGCAGTCCACTATGAGCTAGAATGCCTCGTTTGACAATTCCTATTCTCCTGGGTCCATACTCTGTCTGCTGAGAAAGTCGACTCTTACATTGTCTTTTCCTGCAATGTGGGAAGCTGAGATCTCCTGAAGAAGCACTTCCGCCCATTCCATGAGCTGGGTTATCTCCTGCGACACCTGCTGGCTCTTGGTTCCTCCCATTGTGATTGATGTAAGCCACTGACATTGCACTGTTGACATTATCTGGACCACTCGACCCTGCAAATGGTTGACTAATTGTAAGCATGCCAACTGGATGGCCCGGACTTTCAGCCGACTGATGCTCCAGAGACTCTTATTTACTCCAGTGCCCTTGCGCTGTCAGCTCCTGACAGTGGGCCCCCAGAACCCTGGAGGCTCACATCCGTTGTAAGTATAGCCAGTCTGGTGATCATAGGGAAACCCCCTTCCTTAGATGGTCCGCCTGCAACCACCACTGCAGTTGTATGCCGATCTCCAACAGCAGGTGAAGCCGAATCAAATAGTCTTGAGACTGTGGACTCCAATGAGCCAACAGAGTGTGCTGAAGAGGGCACAAATGTGCCCCTGCCCATGGAACCACCTCTAGGGTGGCTGCCATCAACCCGAGCACCTGTAGATAAGACCACTCTGTTGAGTGAATGGTTTCTGTTAATAGGCGCACCTGAATGCGGCCCTCCAGCAGGAAAATCCTGCCTTGCTTTGTGTCAAACCGAACACCATGATACTCCAGTGTCTAGAATGGCTGTAGATTGCTCTTGGCCAAGTTCACCACCCAACCTAATTTTATAGCAAGGAGATCGCCTTACAGGAGACCCATAGGCTCTTTTCCAGACTCTTGGCCCAAATCTGCTAATCGTCTAAATACGGGTGAACCAGAATGCCATCCTCTCTCAACACTGCAGCAACCATCACCATAACCTTGAAAATAATGTTGCCTCAAAACAGCGAAATGCAGAAACTATTGATGGTCCATGTGGATGGGAATATAAAGGTACACCTCTGACAAATCCACATCCCCTGATTGTACTGCCATTATCACTGAGAATAAGGTTTCCATGTGAAAATGAGTCACCCGCAAATGATAGTTGACTCTCTTGAGATCTAGGATGGAGCGAAAGGAGCCCTCCTTCTTGGGCACAACAAAATAAATGGAACAGCGACCCATATTTTCTTGAGACTTGGGCACTGGAACTACAGGCCACAGGCTGAGGAGTCTTGACATCGTACACACCACTGCTTGTCTCTTCTGTGGAGAGTTGCAGGGTGTTATGTTTTGTAGGGTTTGGGTGGACCCTTGGACACTGTGGCAGCTGACCACGTCTACGGGGGGAAGTCCCGTGAGGGGCCACAGGTCAGGCTCAGCTCTGGACACACAAACACAGATTATATCTTTTATTAGACAGTTTGTGAAGCCACCAGAAGTGGCGGTAGTGAGTAGAATATGGAGCACGGCTGGGCTAGTATTCCTCAGGGCACTGGAACAGCGGCTTCTCTGGTAGCAGTGCTGTAGGAAGAAGAACTGAGAAAATGAGTACACTGAGATATTCACAGAGTCCCCAGTATAGAGAAGCCCCGAGATAGGGAGAGCTGGCCCTCGAGGAACGAGTACCAGATCCCTGGGCACAGAGACTCGTTGGCAAGTACTCACGCAGCAGTTCTCCGTAGAGGATGGCATTGGTGCTGGAACAGAGGCAGGCCCTCGAGGAGCGAGTACCTGGTTCCAGGGAAACAGCTCTGAGGAGTAGATGGTAGTAGTACTCACAGATGGTGTCTGTAGCAAATTCTTCCAAGTAGAAGAGATGGACACAGGCAGCGAGTCAGGGAACATGGGCCCTTGAGGAGCGAGTACCGGTTCCTGATAGCGACCTGAAAGAAGCAGAGAGGCCCTCGAGGAGCGGGTAACTCATTGACAGCAAGAGTCCAAATAGACGTTGGAGGCAGAGTAGCTGGGTACGGAGAGCAAATCCCATCCATAGGAAATCCCTTGCTAACTCAGAGACTAGCAATAAACAACAGGCTTAAATATCCGGGTAGTGTGACGTCATCACAGGAGGACGCCCCTGAGGTTCGCGCCATAGAGGAAATAAGAATGAGGGCCATGCGGCGCGCTCGCCCTAAGGTACCTGAGGAGCCTGGCGGGAGGCAGCGCCCAAGCCAGTCCAGGAACGCCGGAGAGGACGGCGGGAAGACACCACGGCAGCCAGACGTCCACAGCGACCAGGGGGAGTTGCAGAAAAAGAAAGGTAGGCAGAGTGAAGCCGTCTGGCAGCAACGGTCGCAACACAGGGAGACATCATGAAGACGTCCCGAGGGACACTGAGAAACTCCAGAGCGTAACTATCTCTTATCATCTACAGAAAATACTGGTCTGACGTGATCTTGACCCACCTCCAATAAAAAAGAGAGAGGTGACCCCTTATCTCCTGTTCCTGGGGGTGGGTCAGCACACTTTCACTGTGAGGCTTGGGGGCACCACCATCCAAGCCTGCGCCTCTTCTGGGCTGCATGGGATGAAAGGATTGAGACTTACTCAAAGGCCAAGTCTTCTGGGAAGCTGCTCCTCTATAGGGATGAAAGCATCTGAAACCCCTAGCATGACCTCTCATGTCAAAGGAGCATGGCATCTGTTTCTTATCCCCTAGCAACCGAGGAACCTGGGTCTCACCTCACTTATTGGCCATTTTTTTCAACTCACTCCCAAACAAGAGTGGTCCTTTAAAGGGCAATTTTGTAAAATTAGACTTTGAAATTGTATCAACTGACCAATTCCTGAGCTATAGCTGACGCCTGGTTGCTCTTACCGAAGCCACTCCTCTAGCCGAAGTAAGGACCAGATCGCAGCTCACATCTGCCAAAAAGGCGTCTGCCAGTTCCATCTCTGTCCTGGAATTCACAACAGATTCATTGACTTCCTGAGAGAGAAGTAAACAAGATCGAGCCACCAGGGAGCACAAAACGTTATCTGCAAATTAATTGCCATCACTTCAAAGGCCTGCTTAAGGATGGCCTCAGTTCTTCTATGTTGAGTATCCTTCAATGCCGCTCCCCTTCTAAGGGAATAGTCATCTGCTTGGTGAAGACACACACAAGTCTATCCACTTTCAGAAAACGCAACTGCTCTCTCGCAGCCGGATCCAGGAGGTACAGCCCTTCCCAGGTTCGTTCCCCTTTAAAATTAGCTATTGGAGTGCTCCATTCAAGATCAATCAATTCTTGAATAGCCTCCATAATAGGGAAGAAACATGAGGCTTTGCACAAAGAAATCAAAATGTGATCTTTCTTTGGCTCAGTCATTTGAATCAGCCCCTGGTACCCCCATCATCTTCAATGTCAGAGAAATCAGAGCGGTAACTCATCTCTATGAAAGAAATGCAACATAGTTCTATATGGCTCCAACTCCATAGGAATTTTCCCATCCTCCAGGGAGTAAGGATCAGCTTCATCATCCGTGCCATCTGGGTCCCTATCGGCATGACCCGCAGAGGGTCTAGATGTAGTTTCTCAGTTGTTGTTGAACCTACTTAACCTATGTTGTTGAACCTATTTAACCTATGTTTACATTCCTATATTTTCTTGCCTCTGCCTTAGTTATTCTCTTCAACCCTTTTCCCTTTCCCCCATTAAAATGTATTTTCTTCACTTTTGTTAATATGTGAACCGGCATGATGTGCCTTTCTAATGTCGGTATATAAAAATTACTAAATAAATAAAATAAATAAATGTACTTCGATGCTTACTCACAGCACCGGGCTCGCGGGAATCCGCAGCCTGCGATCCTGATCTGTTAAGATTGGCCAGGGCCAACAACTACACCTGAGGAAAGGACTGCAGCCCTTGAAAAAATTCAACCCAAGCAAAACCAGAGGGTGTCAGTCCTGCGCCCACTGAACTACCTTCCCTCACTGACAAACCAGTTAGGGGAGCCCCAATTCCAGGCGAAACCACTGGCAACTCTTTTTCCATTCCAGCATCATGCTGGGAAGGACCAGGCTTAGCAAAATCAGATGGAGAAAAGTTTCCCTGAGCCTCCAAACAGTGCTGACACAAGTGAGAGGGGACGCAAGGCTGAGATACCCAAATATGGCAAGCAGAACAAAGGGTAAGGCGCTTAGGCTTTTTTCCTATCGGCGCCATAGTCATTCATCAATATGCTTCACAAAGGTGTTGGAGAACTGTGCACCCAGCTGTGCTTGCAATAGGCGCTTGTAAAAAATTAAACGCTAAAAAAATAGGCGCTCAAAAATTAGGTGTCTAATGCATTATTCAGGTAGACGCACAACTTGAGTGCCCACCTAGGCCCCCTTAAGCGCACCACTGAGCGTCGACCTAGGTGCCTTTCCGTGCACAACTGAACGCCCAGGTAGAGGCCCCTATGTACCCAACTTAGTGCCCAGCGAGGCGCACAGCCGAGCATGTAAATGCAAACTGACGTACCTGAAGAGGACAGCCTTAGGTGCAGAGAAAAAGCATGTGATTGCCGCCATGGCCTATCACAAGGCGAACAATCTAAGACTGAGAGAGGGAACTAGCCCAGAAGGCTGCTCAACCCGCCAGGCTGCCTGAGTCCCTCGGAGGCGAAATGGACATCGGATCGGCGCCCGGAGACCAGAAGGGAGAGGAATCCCTAAAATCAACTCCCCCCTTACCTCTTTTTTTTTTTTTTTTTTTTTTAATTACTCTTTACCTGAGCTCAGCCCATGCTCAGTTTCCTGCATCCACTTGCCTTTCAGCTTATAAGAGTCTTATAAGTCTTTGCGTTTACCGTTTCTTTTTAAGTAATGAACTTGGATACCTTTTAGTTGTATTTTTATTTTATTGGATGGTTTTATGTAATTTTTTATTCTAATTCAACATTTTATTTATATTAGCATGTAAACTGTGGAGACAGAAACTTGTTTTTCTGTATAACGGTATAGAAAAGTTATACAAATAAATAAATAAAGTCCACACCAGCAGAAACCAGCTATCGGACCAAGGCATTCATCTGAGGTAAGGATCTGAAGATATCACCTCAGGAAACTCGACTGAGGGAGGGACCATAAGGTATCACCACAGGAGAGCGAGGCAATAAACTTCTTTCTTCTTTTCTCCTTTTCTCCTTCTATAAAAAATTTTTAACGCAATCCCCAATAGGAAGATGCACATCCACCATCTGCTGGAGACGGAGAATACTGGTGGGCTGATGTCAGTGTAGAGGTGAATATACCGTGACATCTGCTGCTAGAGATGCATAACCCACTGGTCATCGATCCACCTATCCAAATGCTAAGAAACTTTAATTTTACATATGGAAATTACGTTTCCTAGAGCAATTAATAGACTGGATCCTTTACTAACCAGGTAATAATTATTCAGAAAATTAAAAAAGCATAGATTGGCATTTGCTATGCGAAAAAAGGGTGCTGCTCATCTTTTAGTTATCATCTGTTGTAAAATAAGATGTAGCCATGCTTAAGAAACTAGCAAAGCTAAAAGAACAAAAAAATACCTGCATTTCTAGAGAAAGTAGTAATAAACACTATGAACAATTGCATCTGCTTAAGATGAGCTCTTTTGAGCAGATCATGAACCTGATAAAAATTTCCCTCATCAGAATCCACTTAGAACTTGTCTAATTCTTTATCAGTTTAACAAAACAGGAGAAGAGTAAATGGAAGAGAAAAGTAAGTTTGCTTACCATAAACGGTGTTTCCGTAGATAGCAGGATGAATTAGCCATGCTGTCATGGGATCTGTCAGTCAGGTCCGGGAGGCGGAGCTTGTCAAAGCAGAAATCAGAGCTTTGCTCTCTGCGGCTGCGCATGTTCCCGCGCAGGAAAGTAACAGAATCTCCTCAGTCTGTGATTAAGCTGTAGTGTAGTCGAAGACTTGGTGACTGCCAGGGAGGAGGGTGGGTCAGCATGGCTAATTCATCCTGCTATCTACGGAAACACTGTTTACGGTAAGCAAACTTGCTTTTGCCGGTCGATAGCAGGGCTGAATTAGCCATGCTGTCATGGGAGTCCCAAGCTCCCGATCACGTTGTTTGTGATATATATGTTTGTACGTGATCATTAACAGTGTGGCAGTCACCGTGGACAGGAGGATAGAGATTGCAGGAGTGCTTGCGCTATCTTCGCATCAGTGGCTGCTTGTTGATCAAGGCAGTAATGAGATGTGAAGGTATGGAGCGATGACCATGTAGCTGCCTTGCAAATGTCTATGGGTTGCACATTCTTTAGGTGTGCTAATGAGGCTGCCACTGCTCTGACTTGGTGAGCTTTAGGCTCTGAATGTAGTTGTAGTTTCTGTTTATCGTAACAGAATTTGATGCACTGCGCTATCCAGCTGGAGATTGTGTGTTTAGCCACTGATAATCCAGGTGCCTTTGGGTCAAAGGAGACAAAGAGTTGAGAAACACGGGAGTCCGAGTTTGTCCTCTCTTTGTAGTATGCTAAAGCTCTTTTACAATCTAGTGTGTGCAGTAGTTTTGCCCTATCATTTGTATGAGGTTTAGGGAAAAAGGTGGGTAATTCCATGGTCTGATTGAGATGGAATTGAGAGACCACTTTTGGTAGGAAGGATGGGTGAGTTTGGAGAACTGCCTTTTGGTGATGAAACTGCAAATATGGAGAATAATGGATCAAGGCCTGTAATTCACTGACTCTTCGTGCCGATGTTACTGCAACCAGGAATACAACTTTCCATGTGAGGTATTTAATATGTGCCGAGTCCATGGGTTCAAACGGGAAAAGCATGAGCTGTTCCAGAACTATGTTGAGGTTCCATGGAACTGGAGGCTTAGAGATGGGAGGCCGAAGGTGAGTTAACCCCTTAATGAAACGAGAGAGTAAGGGGTGATTGGATATAGGAATATTGTTAACTGACCTATGATATGCCCCTATGGCACTGAGATGAACTCTGATGGATGATGTTGCCAGACCAGCTGCATATAGTGTATGAAGATAATCAATGAGCAACTCGGGTGAACAGTCCAGTGGTGGTACACCTTTGGAAGTGCACCAGGTCGAGTAATGTTTCCATTTATAGCTATAATTTTTCCTCGTTGAGAGTTTCCTGGATTCTAACAAAATTAATTGTGCTGAAGTGGAAACTCCTTGTTCTGTTAAAAGGAGCCTTTCAATCTCCACGCTGTCAAATGGAGAGATGAGTGTAGCGGGTGTAGAAGTGTTCCTTGATCTTGGCAGAGAAGATCTTGGCGATTCGGTAAACGAATTGGATCCATGATGGATAGTCGGAGAAGGAAACTGTACCATGGTTGCCTCGGCCAGGCCGGGGCGATGAGTATCAGTTGAGCTTTGTCTGCTATGCACTTTTGAATTGTCCTTGTTATGAGTGATATGGGAGGAAAGGCGTACAGGAGGCCTGTCGTCCACGGGCGGAGGAAGGCATCTTGAGCGATCCTGAATTGGCTTGGTCTTATCGAGCAGAATTTGGGAACTTGAGCATTGATCTCCATTGCAAAGAGATCTATCGAAGGCGTCCCCCACTGCATGAATATGTTTTCGGCTATTTCTGCATTGAGTGTCCATTTGTGAGGATGAAAGATGCGGCTTAGCCTGTCCGCTCTTGTATTTGCCACTCCTGGTAGGTAAGTTGCTTGCACATGTATGCAATTCCTGTGAGCGTGTTCGAAGATTATCAGGGTCTCCTTGCAGAGGGACCATGAACCGGACCCTCCTTGTTTGTCGATGTAAAACATCGCCACTTGATTGTCCGTATAGATCATGACCCTGCGTCCTTTCAGGTAGTCTTGGAACATTTGTAATGCATTCCGAATCGCTCCGAGTTCCAATAAATTTATTTGTAGGTTTTGTTCCGAGATTATCCATAACCCTTGTGTTTCATAAATCTCAAGGTGTGCACCCCATCCCCTGCAAGACGCATCTATGGTTAAGACTGCGTTGTGAGGAGGGGAACTGAACAATGCTCCCTTGGACAGGGTGGAGTTTAGGAGCCACCATGTTATATATTTTTTCATTTCGGCGGTTAATGATAACTTCTGTGTTAATGGTTGTGAGTGTTGTTTCCATTGGCGTTTTAGTCCCCATTGCAGGCGTCTCATGTGTAGCCTGGTGTTTGGAACCGTGAAAACCGCCACCGCCAAGTGGCCTAGGACTACTAAAACCTGTCTCGCGGAAGGTCTCTGAGTATGGTTCAAGGTATGTAGAAGGTGACGGAATTGTGATATTCTGTCGTTTGGTAGGTATTCCCTCTTGCAAGTAGTGTCCAGGCAAGCTCCTATGAACTGTAACTGTTGTGTTGGTTGTAGATGTGATTTCTGAAAATTGATCACTAATCCTAATTCCTGTAAGCATTGTATCACCCGATGGAAGTGATCTAGCAAGATATTTGGAGTTTAGGCAATTATGAGCCAATCGTCCAGATATGGAAAGATGGTTATACCCTGTTGTCTGAGATGAGCCACCACCACTACCATGCATTTGGTGAAAACCCTGGGTGCAGCCGATAGTCCAAAGGGGAGAACTTTGTACTGGTAGTGTTGATGTCTGTAGCAAAAGCATAGGTAACGCCACAAGAATGGATGGATTGGGATGTGTGTGTAAGCATCCTTCGGTCGATGGAACACAGCCAATCGTTGGTTTGAATCAGAGGAAGGATTGATTTCATCGATACCATTTTGAATTTCTCTTTGGTAAGAAATTTGTTCAATTCCCTTAGGTCTAGGATGAGACGAAGTCCACCCGATTTCTTGGGTATGAGGAAGTATGGGGAATAAAATCCTTCTGATTGGGTCTCTGGGGATATTTGTCGTATCACTTGTTTGCGAAGCAAAGCAATTTCCTCCCTCAATTGTGGTTGAAAGCTTTGAATCTTGAGAGCGGAAAGATGAGGTAATATGGGTTTTGTGATAAATTGGAGTTGGTAACTGTGACGTACTATCTCCAAAACCCATTGATCGGATGTTATTTATTTTATTTATTTATTTGGAACTTTTATATACCAACATTCATGTACAAAAATTATATATCACATCGGTTTACAGCGAAACGTAAATAGCATAAATAAAATGCATTACATCGAACAAGGGATACATGGAACTGGGATCTAGTAAGTTAAATATAGGAGATATAAATAACACTGCAAGTAAGTGAAGCCTCACTCTTCCTGCGAGCATAATGCCAAAACGCACAAAAACAAAAACAATTCCAATAAATTAAATTAAACTCTGCTAGAATAAGAAGCCAAAAGGAACAAAACAATTGAAACTGGATATAGGGCCAAATAGGTAAAATAAAGGGGGGAGGGAATGGGTGGAGACATTAAGCCCAATGATGACGACAAATTTGATAACATGAGGGATAAAAAGAAGCATATCCTGTCAGCAAGGGGTATGCCTAGATCAGAGTACGAAGAGATTGAATGACTAAGCTAGTCCAGTTGTGAGAGAGAGAGACGATTCATCTGAATTAGGGAAAAGCTTGACGGAATAACCATGTTTTGAGCTTTTTTTTGAAGGTTATCGGGCATGGTTCTTGCTGGAGATCCGGAGGGAGAGCATTCCATTGCGGAGGACCAGCTGTGGATAGAGCACGTTTCCTTAAAGAGGATTTGCCCGGGGGGGGGGGGGGGGGGGGGCGTAAAGAGTGTCTCTGTAAGCAGATCTAACAGGTCTAGAGGGCTTGTGGAGACGAAGAGGGATGTTTAGATCAAGCGGAGTGAGATTGTGCATGGCTTTGTGTATTATCGTGAGGACTTTGTACAAAATTCTGAATTTGATTGGTAGCCAATGAAGGTTCCGCAAGATGGGTGTAATGTGCTCTCTTTTGTTGGTCTTGGTCAGAATCCTAGCCGTAGCGTTCTGCAACATCTGCAAGGGTTTGATGGTGTTTGCTGGGAGTCTGAGAAGAAGAGAGTTGCAGTAGTCTATTTTTGAGAAAATAATGGATTGAAGAACTGTGCGGTAGTCTTGAAAGTGGAGGAGGGGTCTCAGCCTTTTTAGGACTTGTAATTTGAAAAAGCAATCCTTTGTGGTGTTATTAACAAATTTCTTTAGGTTTAGGTGGTTGTCCAGGATGACTCCAAGTCTCTCACTTGGGAGGAGAAATTTGATTGAGAAGTGAGAGGATTGTTAGTTACCACATTGTTGTCGTCCTGGGAAATGAAGAGGAGTTCTGTCTTATTGGTGTTAAGGACTAAGTTGAGGCTGGTGAGGAGGTGGTTGATTGACTGAAGGCAGCTATTCCAGAAACAGAGGGTTTTGGGGAAGGACTCCGTAATCAGGATAAGTATTTGCATGTTGTCAGCATATATGTAGTGAGTTAACTTTAGATTTGTAAGTAACTGGCAGAGCGGGAGAAGGTAAATGTTGAAGAGAGTTGGGGATAGAGAGGAACCTTGAGGGACTCCCAGGGTGGACCTGACAGGGTGTGATTCTTTATTGTTGATTTTGACCTTGTATAACCTGTTGTTAAGGAATGACTTGAACCAGCTAAGAGCAGTACCCTTGATGCCTATGTCTGCTAGACGATCTACGAGAAATGAATGGTTCACGGTGTCGAAGGCGGCGGATAAATCAAGGAGGGTGAGAAGATAAGGTTTTTTTTTCCCAGGCTCAGGAGGATGGTGTCTGAGAGTGAAATTAAAAAGGGATTCAGTATTTAAAGACTTGCGGAAACCAAAATGAGCCGGGGCTAGGATTTTGTTTTCTTCAAGATATTCTGAGAGTTGCTTATTGACGATTTTTTCCAAGAGTTTAGCAATGAACAGGAGGTTGGCTATAGGGCAGAAGTTAGCAGGGTCAGCAGATGACAAATTAGGTTTTTTCAACAGAGGTTTAAGAATGGCAAGCTTTAGAGTGTCTGCTACTAGACCTTATGATAAAGGGCAGTTTATGATTTCAGCAATGGGCTTGGCAATGGTTTTAGGGATGGAGATGAGTAGATTTGATGGAATCGAGTCCGATGGGTGAGAAAAAGGTTTGTACTTCTTGAGCATGGTTTCTATCTCTAGGGATGAAGTGGGCTCAAAAGATTTGAGACTTGTGTTTTGTTGTAAAGTGGCGGTGTAAGGGGGAGGGGGCTGCCCATTGTTAGCGATAAGCGGGGATATCAGATTGGTGATTTTTTTGTCAAAGTAAGTAGCAAGCTCTGAGGCTTTACTAAATGCTAGGTCATCCAGAATAGTTGGTGGAGATGGTTTGGTGAGGGCCCAGACTTATGAAAACAGTGCTTTGGAGTCAAAGATGAAATGATGGATTTTCTGAGCGAAGAAATCTCTCTTTGTTCGGAGGATAGAGATCTTGTAACAGTGCATGAGGGATTTATAAGCAGCCTGTCGTTGAGGAAGGGTTTTATTGCCATCTGTTTTTCTCTGCTTCTTAGTTCTTGCTTGAGAGTTTTCAGTTCTGGAGTGAACCAAGGTTTCCTGTTATCTGAGTTAGGGTGTAGAACTTTGGTAGTTATGGAGCAAGTTTGATCAGCTACATTCTTAGTGATGTTGAACCAGGAGGAGGTGGCCGCGACTGCATCTGAAAGGTCCAGGTGGACTAATTCTTTGGATAGATGGGAGCTGAGGTTGTCCATGTTACACGGTTTCCTGAACTGGACAGTTGTTTTAGGGAAAGATTGGGGTGAAAACTTGTTGATCTCCAGGACTGTAGTGATCATCCTGTGATCGGACCAAGGGACCGGTAAGCATATAGGTGTGGAGGATAAAGTGAGGCCTTCATTTAAGAAGATTAGGTTCAATGTGTGTCCTGCTTTATGAGTGGGGCTGTTAATGATTTGTTTGAATCCCATGTAACTAAGCGTAGAGAGAAATGTTTCACAGTTGGAAGATTGAGGAGTCTTATCAACATGGAGGTTGAAGTCTCCCAAAATATTAGCGGGGGCATCTGTGTTGATATATTTCGCAATGTGTTCAATTAGTGGAGACGGGTCTGATTCTAGGAACCCCGGAGGGGCGTAAATTAGACAGATTTGAAGATGATTAGATTTGAATACGGAGAATTCAAGAGTTGGTGTTGAATTTGATTGTTGGAGGGTAATTCTTAGCTCTTTTTTTGCAGCTAATAGAAGACCGCCGCATCTCTTTTTTTAAGTCTGGGGATTGAAAAAATGTCATAGGAATGTATAGGTAGTTGGTTAGTTAGAGCTGTGTCTAGGCTGCCAGGCAAGAATGAATCCTGCCGGGTGGTGCTTGATGTTGTGGTGGTGGCTGGGTAACTAAAAAGATGGGAGTCGATTTCACTGCAGTAGCCGGCTGCTGTGCCTGCTGTCTCTGGTTACGTGGTTTACCTCTACGTTGGTTTGAGGTATTCTGTTGTGGAGGAGGACGTTGGTAAGCAGGGTAAGGCTGTGTACGAAAGGACTGGTAAGATCTGTAGGGTCTCCTGGCATACAATTGCCGGCGAGTAGAGCCACTATAACGACATGTGGTCGAATAGTGAGGATGTGATGTTAATGATTGTATTGCTAGAGCCTCCTCCTTCAATTTGCCCCCTGTGTCCTGGAATCGTTCTCCGAACAGGTTATCCCCTGTACATGGAAGGTTTGTTAGTTTCTCGTGTAAATCTTCACGTATCGAACTTGAGCTGGGCTGCAACGGCTGATGCAGATGCCCTGGAAGATGTTTCATATGCTTCATAGATTGATCTCAAAAGGTGTCGAGAGCACTCCTCCATGTCATGAAGAGGTGGAGGTATTTGATCCGCAGTCGAGGCAAGCATACCTTTTATAGCTTGTATGCACTCATATAGGTATTGTACCATGTAGAATTGATGGTGCATATTTCGGGCATTCAACATTGAGTTATGGTATATTTTCCTGCCAAACTCATCTAAATATTTGTTGTCTTTGCCTGGTGGGTATGAGGAATGCGACTTTGTTTTCTTAAATCTTTGCATCGCCAACTCTACTACAATTGAAGCATGAGGTAATTGTGGTATAGAGTACAGTGATGTTTTCCTCATATGGAATTTTATGTCCGTCTTCCTGGATACCGCTGAGATTGCGTAAGGTGTTTCCCAGGACTTCTGTAAGACTGAATGCAGGAGTTCTTGTGGTGGAAGAGATGTTGGTTCTCCTGGAGTATTGAAAATCTTTAGGAGACCAAGTGTTTCTGACCTAGGGTCTGTTTCTTTTTGGACCTCTAGATGCAGTATTGTACCCAATTTTTCTAGAAATTTTGGGTATGTAAGATCTTCTGGAGGAGAATACGGCTCCTGAGGTTGTTCCTGTGGATCCGATGGGAATCCCATAGATGATGATGGGGATGTTGGTGGTGAAGGAGAATCAAAAGAAGTATCCTGTTTATAATTTGGTGAAGTTGGTCGGTTTGTTATGGGAGATGTTTGAGGTTCCACCGACGGTTCTCTATTAGTCTGTGTTTTATGTTCGGGAGAACTGACAGAGGCAATATTAGTCATTTTGAATGATGACTGAAGAGTTTCATAAAATCCTGCTAAGGATTGAGACAATTGATAAAATGCCTCTTTTGTATGAGGGGGCATTATTGTACGATCATCTAATTCTTGTGACTCACATGCTTTAGGTTGCATTGGAGTGTTCTGAGGTAAAGTACTGGATATTTTATGGTCTCTCTGTTTTGTTTTGTTTTTTCGCATATTATGTCCATCGAATCCTCTGAAGCTATAGAAGCGTTAGAGGAAGCAACTTGTATTAACTCTCTGTGGGAGAAGGTATTTGAAGTTGGTACATGAGATGATTTAGAAGTCGAAGGGCTTACTTCCCATGTTGCACTTCTCTTTTCCGACTTTTTGTGGTGGGAATGTCGTGAGTGCTTATGATAATAGTGTGACGATGAGTCTGTAGGACTTCTACGTGAAGACGGTGATCGCTTTCTACGTTTTATTGTAAACTCTGTCGAAGTAGCTCTCGAAGAAAGGGAAGTACCCAAACGAGGTGGAGTCATTGATGGAGAGGAGGAAGAAGACATTTGTGAGGGTCCACGTCGTCGTTTCAACTTATGATGTAGTACATGAGATGGGTGCTCATGTGTCTTGTGCGCGGATCTAGACTTGCGAGCATATCTTTTTGTTTCCGTGCGCGCAAGAGTTATCGGCGCCGATGTCTCCGGCGCCGTGCGCACAGATATGTTTGGCTCCGGACGCGGAGGTAGTATCTGCGCCGTGCGCACATGTGGTGTCGGCACCGTGCGCGCAGATGTGGACGGCGCCGTGCACGCAGAGTTTTTCTTGGTCGTGCGCACAGACATCTTCGGCGCCTTGCGTTCTGATGTCTTAGGTGCCCTGCGCGCAGAAATCTTCTGCGCCGTGCGCGCACGGTCCTTTGACACCGTGTGCACAAGTGTCTTCGGCGCCATACGCGTAGAAGTGTTGTGCGCCGATACTTGCTCAGGCGCAGAAGTGTTATGCGCCAACACTGTTTTATGCGCAAAAGGTGGCTTAGGTACAGAAGTTTTAGGCGCCGAGATTTTTGGCGCCAGTGTGTCCTGCGCCGGCGATTCTAGCTCTATGGATTTTTTAAAATCCGATGGCCTTTGCCAGCTTGCCATATCCTTACCTCCAAAATTGGAGGATTGAGGATCCCACGATGATGCCCTCTTTTTTGAGGGAGCCGGTAAAATTGCAGGGCCAGGCGACGAATGAACCTCCGATGGCTCCGGTGAAGCAAAAAGTTCCTGAATCCTGTAGGCCCGTTGCTTCAGTGCTCTGGGTGACATCCTCGAACAAAATTCACAATCTTCCCGATTGTGATCTGGTCCTAGGCATCAGTAACATCGGTCGTGGCCATCCGTGACTGACATTACTTTGCCGCAATTACAGGGTTTAAACCCCGATTTTGACATTTTTTTGAATTTTTTTTTTTTAAACACTGAGGAGAAGAACAGCTCCGCGTGCGATCCCACGCACGGAAAGAACAGACTGAGGAGATTCCGTTACTTTCCTGCGCGGGAACACACGCGCAGCCGCAGAGAGCAAAGCTCTGATCTCTGCTTTGACAAGCTCCGCCTCCCGAACCTGATTGACAGATCCCATGACAGCATGGCTAATTCAGCCCTGCTATCGACGGGAAAAATAAAATACTTAAATGTATGATCTTTTTATCAACAATAAAAGAATGGGGGGGGAGAATTTTAAAATCACTCCATAACAAGAAGGGAGGGAGGGGAGAACAGTGGAGTAAACTAATAGCTTAAATACCGGATTGCGGAAAGATTGTGATAGTTGCCAACCCTTTACCTTTCTTAAACTACAAAAATGTCTGAAGACAGAAATCATTGTTTCTAGAAAGTAATATTTTAAGTGATGTTTTAAAATTCAAAACAAGATTGTTTTCATTACTTTTTATTTACAGTTCTTAAGCATGGTGTTTTTAGTAACTGAAAAGAAATTCAAGGCATTGTTTGGAGTAGTTAGTGACTACAGCTGGATACATCTGTGTCAGAACAGCAACCAACATTATTGCAGCACGCCACACAAATGCTTAGCAGATTTTAAATTAAACTTCCAACCCAAAAAATGAGGGGTAAAGCTGAAAGTGTCAAGTTACTAATCCTCTGATAGTCCTGTTGGTAAAACAGAACACCCTCACACCACTTCAATAGACTATAACCATGTCAAAACTACATTAAAAAAAAGTCAAACAAACAAGAATAAAGAAACTACAGGGTGCTACTGCCACTTCATTTCATCTTGAATCTCTTTTCAGCTTCTATGGAAAGTTAAATGTGTTAGTTAAAACTTACAAAGAAAGAAGGGTTAAACAATGCTTTTCTATAGGACTAATAATACATTTTTGACTAGCTTTTGAAAGCTATTTTGTCTCTGACCAGGCCTGTCACTGGGCTAACTGGCACAGGGACAGATCTTGATGGAAAGGAGACAGGATCTCCTTCTGGAACTTCTGGCCAGCTGTAAGGAAGGGGGACCTCCAATAATGAAGCCAGCTGGGGGTCCCCTCTCATAGTACAGCCGTGGGAGATGAGGCTGAATGGCTGCTGTAGCATGAAGCTCTGTCACCATGTTTCCTGCCAAGGCAGGCTGGCGAGCTGGGCAGTCGTCTGTCTTACCCATCCCTTCTGACAGCCCTGCCTTTGACCCAATGAAAGGAACATAGTTCTTGAAAGCTAGTCATAGATGAAATGAGTTAGTCCAATAAAAATATATCAACTATAACTTGTTTGTTTACTCTATTTCTGCAGATTCAAGTGAACTACCACAGTATCCACACTACTTTTTCTCTTTACAATTAATAACAATGAATCATAGCTAGAATAAGACCATATATGAGGATCGTGGGACTCCCTTCAATTGTTATCTCGTCCTCCCAAACATTTTCAGTCCCCTGTAGCAATTCCCTCTCTTCTGATTTCATAGTTGGGAAATCTCCCACGCTGACACAAAACCACTGTGGTCTGAGATTCTGCTTTGGGTCTGAAAAAATTTTCAGCTTCTCCAGGTCCCTGCTATAAGTCATGTAAAAGCACCACTACAGCCTCTGCAGAATTGCTGGAGCTGCCACAGGCACAGAGAGAAAGCACTTCTCTGTCTGGAGCTGCTGTTCTCACCTCCTATGGCCTATTAATTCTTGCACTGACAATAAGTATACTGAGGAAAGAAGCTACAGGAGTCAAGAGCAGCAGATCCAGAAAGAGAAGCATTCACCTCTCAATCCCCTCTGAAGCTCTCACTCCATCAGTGCTGCAGTCAGGATCCTTATTTTGCAGACTGCAAAAAAAAAAGGAGCAGGAGAGAGAGCAAAGCATAATGAAGGGACAGAGCAAAGAGGGAATGGGAGAGGGAGAGCAAGAAAGGAGGACGGGGAGCAGTTAGTGGCCTTTCCTCCTCTTCCGGGCAAGAGGAGAATGACATCTGAGAATAAGTGTGAAAGAGAGGGATCTAATTGCCTAGTGTGAGTGAAGGGGATAAGATCACTTAACATATATTGGGAGGAGGGGGCGATATAATTGTTGAATCTGTGAGAGAAGAGGGACCCGACTGCCAAATCGCAGAGAAAGAGAGAGAAAATGGCATTGAGAATAAGCTTAAAAGTTGAATGAGTGGGGAAAAAATAATAACCAAATGAGGGTGCCAAGAGGGTGAATACACCAGGCTGAGTACTGTTCACTTGATAGACTATGGGGGGGGGGGGGGGGGGGGGTAGTATGTACCGCTGAGCAGAGAGAGGAAAAAAACAGAAAGATAATAATAAAGAAGATGAAAGATAACAAAATGAGAAAGAATAAATAAATAAATTGAAAGAAGACTAACCCTGAAGAAAATGTGAAACCGTTTTTGTTAAAACATTCCTATTTGGATTAATCAAAAACATTATCTGTATCTTTTTTCTTGAAATGGGGAGGGTGATAGAATTGTTAAGGATACATTTCCCTTTCATAATTTCTCAGAGTTGCGAGTTCTGCTGTTTAAATTCTGTGCCTAAACCCTGAATGCTGTATGGTGTTTACTAATGGCTGCGAGGAGGGCACAGTCATACAGGAGTCTCCACTATGTCCAATAGTGGCATTTTCTTTCTCTCCCCTGGCTTCCAGGTGTCTGGGGGTGGGGTGAAAAATGAAACAAACTTCCTCTGTTTCCAGCCACATCATAAGCAAGAGCACAGAACCAGCTAGTAACAGGAGATTGAGATACAGGGCTGTGAAAGTTGTAAAGCGAGGGATATGAAGATAACTGAGACATGAGATGGGTGAGGAATGGAATGAGCGAGAAGAGGGTTGATAAATTGGGAGAAAAAAAAAAGGTGAAAGAGAAAAATGGGACAGTATGAACAGGGAAGGTGAAGTGAGGGAGAAAAAGAAATAACATGAGTCAGAAAGGAGATAGATAGAAAGTAAATTCAGAAGGAAAACGGAAAATGAGAGCTGAGGGGCCAGATTAAAAACATGGATCCAGTATGACTTGGAGGTACACCTCCCCCACAAACAAAAACATCTAGCTCCCTCCATTGGATGAATGGTCCACAGTTAAAACAGCCCATTTCCATTAACCTGTCGCCCTTAGGACCGTTATCAGCTCCCCAATAGTAATATTTGAAATATTATTAATCAGCCGCAGTTAAGAAACAAGTCATTAACTGAGGAAAGCTACACCTCAGAGCGCAACTGGGATTCTCATCGCTGTCGATTTTGCATCGCAAATACAAGCTCTTACAATTTCTGTCTCAGAGGATAGTTAACAATAGAAAGGCGATACAGAAATGTAAAGTAAATATGGGGGGGGGGGGGGGGGGAGGCAGTTCTTTTTCTCCCCAGCCATCTCTTGCACTTCTGAAGCGTGTTCAGCCCGCCTCCCCGGAGCAGCGACCCTCATCCCCACCCTAAGCCGACTTACCGCTCTGGCCAAGTCCGAAAAGCAGGGAGTAGACGGAGAGCGCGCGCAGGCCGGGCAGAGGGCAGCGGGGGAAGCCCATGGCGCGGGGCTGCGGGCGGGCGGGCCGGCCGGGCGCTCGGCTTCACAGGTGCTCCCAGCAGCGGAGGCAGGGGCTGGCCGCAGGTAGCAGCAGCTGCATGTCGGCGAGGGGGCGAGGGAAGAGGCGCGGGGGGCGAGCCGCTGCCCCGCCTCCGCTCAGGGCCAGGCAGCAGTCGGGCATGGCATGGGCAGAGAGCGCCCTCTCACGCCCCTCTCCTCGCCGCCCTGCCGGCGCGGGGGAGGCTGGAGGTCACTTCACAAAGACCCGTCTGTTTCTGGCTCGGCTGCTGATTAGTCTTTTTTTTTTTTTTTTTTTTGTCTAACGCGGCAGTGCTGAGTGCATTAGCGAGGAAGGGGGAGGGGAAAAAAACAAAACCCCAAGGTGACGAGTCTAACAAGTGAAGAGCAGCGTCCGAGGGCTGCGGGATGCCGGCGAGAGCTCCTGCCAGGTAGATTCCGAGGCTGTTGCACGCTGGCCCGGCCGCCGCTGCGTCTCGCGCTCCCAGACCGAGAAAGGGGCAGAGGGAGGCTTCATTTTCCCAACAGCATCCCAGAGTCAAAAAAACATAAATTAAAAAAAAAAAAAAGCAGACGTTAAACAATCTCAGAAAGAAACTTAAAAAAAAATACGCTTCTGTAAACGTTATATTTCGCTGAAGAAATAAAAACATATATATATATATATATATATATATATATATATATATATATATATATATATATATATATATATATATATATATATATATATAAAATGCAGGTAAGCGCTTAAATAGTGAGCAGCGCTCTGACAGTGTCCCGGAATAAAAGTTCTTGCCCTCTCCCGGCCTATCACTCAGTCTCACGAGCGGGGCCGGCTGGTTGCTAGGAGACTGGGCTCTATCCACGCTCCCGATGGCTGAGGCAGGGGTGGGCGGGAAGGAAGACATTGGTAGAGCATGAAGTCACCAGCCCGCTCGCTGCCTCCCTGCCCTGCTCCTGGTGGTGTCTTGCACAGAGCCTTCTCTGCCTGGCTTTCTGTTATGGTTTGTTTTTTTTCCAATTGAGCACTGTAGCAGGGCGACTTAATG